>NC_080433.1:66824926-67459138 GCF_028018845.1 Melospiza georgiana
ATCTTTTGCTATAAATAGACAGAGGATGTTGAGTGTTGAATTTCATGGTTGCTTTTGTATGAAGCTGCTAAGAGCTTGACTTGTAACTCTGCTTTAAGTTTTGGATGTTTTGAAAAAAAAAATTCTTCAGCGATATCAGTATTTCTTCACTTTGGTACCACAGTATAATTCTGTTGGGTACGATTGCCATGTATGGCAGTTGGCTGAATGGCACCCTGTGATCAGCTGGGCACAAAATTGCCTTGAGTAGATTTGATCCACCACACAAGGAAATGAGAATGGAAATGGGATTGATCCCAAAAATTCCATGAACCAGCAGCTGCAGAGGGAACTGTGGATTGTAGAGAGTCCACATAAAATTGCTAATCTGTAATTTTAAATCTTTGTTTAAATCTGTGATTACGATGCAAAGTTTTTCTTTCTGTGCTAGCCTGGAAGCATCTATATTTTCAAAGTATGTTTGAAGATTGCTGAGAGTTGCTAGATGTAGACACTGAAGAAATGAATTCACCAAATCACTAATCTTTTTAATTTTTTAGATTCTTTTTAGAAATACATCCAGCTGATACAATTTAATATTCTGGTTTTGTGCGGAGTCTTGGCTAATGCATCTGTTGAATGAATGAATAAATAAATGGAAAGAAATGCAGTTTTAATTCTGGGAAAACCTATTTTTATTTTTTTGCTTGTAAAATTGGCAGCAATATTCTACTCTAGGATAGCATTATTGGTTACTGACACAGTGGAATAATAGTAGCAGTTAGAAATACATGTGAATGTTGCTGAGTTTTATAGCTTGAGCTTTTATTATTTTTAAGTAATTTTAACACCTGCAAAATAATGCAAGAAGCTGGATTCTCTTTTGACAAATATTAGACATTCACAGGTTAATGTATAGCTTCCAGTTTCCATTGATACTATTGTCTAGTAAGTGCTTGTTAGATACCAAAGCAGTGAACAGTGTGAGCAGGTCACAGATTAGGTCAGCCTCTCCTTTGACAGGCTCAAGGAGGCAGCCAGGCAGCTATTGTTTTACCCTCTGAACAGAAAAATGTATTCCTTTGGCTGTGTTTTGACTTTTGAATTGCCACTGAGTTAGTAATTTATTTATTTGTTTTGATATTGAATTATATTGGAACGTCAAATGAGAAAATTCTGTTATGCTACCTCTGAGAGAAGGAAATAATATCCAAATAGTTTTAATTACTATTAAAACCCAGCTCTTTGCTGTTTTGTTTAGCTGATACATACAGGGCTACTCAAAATGCCTGCTGTGTCCACCACCCAAGGCATTCTCAGCACTGTTCCAGCTCCTCTACCAAACCTGGGATTTTGGGGTGCAGACTCAGCTGGCACAGGACAGCTCTTGGTGCTCTTGAGGAAATCTGTGATTGCTCGACGTGATTAAAACCACTGTCACCACTGCCATGACAAGCAGTGCTCCATGTGAGCCTGACATGTGCAGCTGAACACTGTGTGCAGAGTATTCTGTAGCTCCTGTGATAGATGTACCATAGTTATATTTTGTATGGATGTGTGCACATGTATAAAAATTATAAAATGGTTATAAAAATTACTTGATTCACCCAAGTGCTATGAATTACACTCTTTCTGGCAACAGAAACAATGTCATTTTTGAATTCTTCAAATGGAGATTCTCCAATGCATGATGCATTCTTCAAAGTGGAATCCTGTTTTGAAAAGGTACCAAGAAAGAATGGTGAATTTAAATTTAATCTCCTTAGCCCAGAGGCTTTTTAAAATAACCTTTTTACCAAGGATGGGCATGCTGCAACGGCAATGGAAAAATCAGTTCAAGCTGTAGTTTGAATGGACATTTTTAGTTTGAATGGACATTTTGACCCTTGTTTTATTAATTTTGACAGTGGAGATAATTTTCGCCCTCCTTCCCATTTAACAAAAGTTTTTCTTTCAACGTTTTTTCTGCTTAGAATTATCAGAAGTAGTATTATTACCTTTGAGGGCATTGGAAAGGAGACAAGATGGACACAGATCTACTTAAAATCTCAATCTCTGATAAAATTTAGATTTTTGTACAAATGAAGTAATAGCACTCCTGTCTTTTTATATTTTTAATAGAATCCTAGAATCATTACAGTTGGGAAAGACCTCCAGGATCATCGAGTTCAATCTTTGACCAAACACCACCATGTCAACTAAACCATAGCACTAAGTGCCATTTCCAGTTGTTTCTTGAGCACTTCCAGGGTTTGTGATTTTACCACCTCCTTGGGCAGCCTATTGCAATGCCTGATCACCTTTTCAGTGAATAAATTCTTCATGATTTGCGATTTTCTTTTGTGTAACCAAACCAGTTGCTAAAGTTTAAAGAAATTATGGATTTAGAGTTGAAGGTATAAGAAAGCTCTTTTCTTCTAGTCATGGGTAGAAATAAGTCAAAGGGAAAACCAAACTGGGGCAAAAATAATTAATCAGCTGGGAATGGATGCAACATTGGACAAAATCCTGAGGTGGTATTAGGTAGGAGATAAAGAATGATATTTCTGTTATAACACTGTTTGCAGGACTTCTCTGGTTGCTGGGTTTAAGTGGAAATTTTTTTATCAGACAAGTTACTTTGTATTCAACTTCTTCCCTTTATAAAAATGCTTAAAATGGTAGCCAAAAATGCTGTGAGATCTTAAGATGGGAACAATTTCTACCTTCTACGAGTTATTTAAAAATACAGTTTTTATAATTTATAAGCAATTTTACAAACTGCAACCTTGCATCATGATTGAAAAGCAGTAGGGAAACTGATTTTGCTTCCAAGCTTCATGCATCAAATGCGTTTTTAAATATGAGAAAGGGCTGTAGCAATTGCATCTGAATATAGTATTTTCCTTTCCTTAACTGTTTAAAGCTGAGAATCATTGGCTGTGTAAATATTGATAGCTTTAAAGACCAAAGGAAAAATTACTGTGAAAAACATAGTCTGGATAGACTCAAAATACTGCAATTTCAAGATAAAATTTTAAACAGAATATGCTAAAGCTAATTTGAAGTAATTCTCCCTTAATAATAATAAAATATATAAGTCCCCATGGTGCCCCATCACCTTTGTGCAGAAAATGGCAGCAAGAATAAAACTGCCACTGCTCAAAGGATCTTTTACAATTACAATTGATTGAAAAAATTAACAGTGCATGTAACACATAAAATTTCTTTCATTAAAAATTAACTTGTTTGAAACACAGACTGTAGTCCTTCATCAGGGCGTACAGAGTGATACTTTACTCGTACTTGAGGAAGGAAACCTCTTAGTGCAAACCATTGTGTGTTGGTTGCACAACCATTGCAGCTGTACATGTTTTAAAATTATCTGAAAAATTGTATCTTCTCAGGCTCTTTTTAGGATTTCCTTGCTTGAACTTACATTAAAGTAAGCACAATTGAAGAAATGGTGGTGGAGTTACGCTCTCCTTTCTGTTAGTAATCTAGATATGATCTTTGATACATTAGGAAATATTAATTAATGCACTAGTTCCCATAACTACTAGAATGACTTCACTGATATCTGCATTAAGCTGATGCTTATTATAAAAAACCTGATTTTGTCGTTGATCGCGGTAATAGAAGAGACAAAATTATAATTCTGCTGTTGTGAATATAATAAATACTGCTCTTATCTGTATTACCAAGGCACACACATCTATCTCTGGTGGAATGTAAAGCACCATGCTGGCTTTCTAGTAAAATACTAAATATTAGAAGTAAGTATTTTCTTACTGGTGATTGCTGAACATGTGAATAAAAGAGATTTATGGATGGTAGCGTTTTTTGTATGTTTATGTGAAGTTTCTATCATACTGTTATGCCACACTTGCAGTTAGAATATCTGTCTTGAGTTCTTAGTGGAGTGATCTGGATCTCAGACTGAACAAACCAGGCTGGGTTTTGAATCAATTAGAGCATTTTTAAGTCTGGAGTTTATTTTTAGCCTTGAAGGGAGTTCAACAGGCAAAGATGTTTTACAGTTTCTACTTTATACCTATGTGTCATCTTGGACAAATCCTTTTTACCTTCATTCGTTGATGGATTAAATAAATTGGCAGCTTGCTTAGACAGAACCTAAGGAAAGCACAAAGAAAAGGTAATTCTGTCTTGGAACATTACACTGCAGCCCTTTCACCTGCCTGTGAATTGCAGTGAATGACACTTCCTTCTTCCTTTTGATCTGAAGCTTGATTTATAAAATAATAGTTTACTGTTCTATAGTAGCACAGAAATCAGGGTTATGAGGTTGGTTCAGAAAGAGGGTAAATGAAAAGAAGGACTGGTATACATACCTGTAGAAGGAAAATGGTTATGCTCCTTGGTTTCCCTGCATAAGTGATCCCACTTGAGAAGACATGAGTGCAGTGATCCCATTCTTAGAGAAGTTCTCTGAATTCCTGCTCAGAGAATAGGAAGTCATTGAAATCTTGAAGTTTATGGACTTGTGCTTCTGTTCCTAGCCCCAGTTTCAGGTTTGAAAGTCTGAGCTGTGAAAGTTTTGGTTCATCAGTTTGACAAATTCTGAAGTGTTACTTAAAGCAGGTTGAGGTAGTTGCACCATTGTATTATGTAATGTTATACTCAAAAACATTCCCCCTACCAAGGTAGTCAGAAGAAGATGGTTTATATCACTCTGTTGTAATGTATAATAGGTGACCTACTTTCATACTTTCTGCATGGGAACACAAAGAACAACACTATATTTATGTACTTTGAGATCTTCCTACACATTTCTCCATCCTTTCTTTCTTTAGGTTTTTCCTCCTCTTTCCTATTCTATGCCCAGAAATTAGAGATTCAATGAAATAAAATGACTTAGGTTTTTTCATTTGACCAGGGTGTAAAATATGCATAAGTTTCCATTAAATGTAATCCTAAATGTATATTTTCACATTTCTTTGAAAATAAGGATTTTTTTTTTTTACTCATGTGTCTTTCATATACCTCTGTATTTGTCTGAAATTTAGGTTTTTGTATATGTGCCACATAATTTTTTTTTGTTTTAAGGAACTCTTTAGTCTTTTATTTAGTTTTTAGTGGTTTTTTTTCTTGGTAAGGGAGGAACTCAACTGTTGCATAATTGACTGTGAAAAATGTATTATTAAAATGGATACAGGGAAAATGCTGTTAGATGTATAGCTTAAACTAGACTCTTCTCCTTGCACTGACCTTTTCTACTGTATAATAAAACATACTATTCTAACCAAGTCAGATAGCAGAAAATTTTCCAGCAGTAATGTTTTTCAGATTCATGGCATCTGTTCAATTGGCATTTATGAAGCACTTGGAGATACTCAGATGAATGAGGCTGTGTTAGTGTATGTGTTAGAGGGCACCGTTAGTAGGAGCAGCATGTCCAAATAATTGCATCTTGGACTTTTATAAATTTAGTTGTATAGAAACCATCCTAAGTAAAACAGCCTATGAAAGGCCAAACATAAGCATTAAATTCCTTGGATGCCTTTTATTGGGAAAGCAGGATTCATAAAAGCACAGTATGTTGCAGGCTTTATTTCACAGTTCTGCCAACACGAATCCAATCTGAGCTCGAGCACAGCTGCTATTCCTGCCAGTCCTCCTCACTCTCCTGATGGAGCTTGATCAGCTCTCTTTGTTTTCTCTGCTCGCTTAAAATGAACGCCGTTTAATGATCTTCACTAATGAATTTGTGATGTCCTGTTCAGGGACTTTTATCTATGGAGTGCTTCCCCCCAGCATTAAAATATCCTTTACTGACATAGTATAGGGTAAGGTAATGAGAAAAAATAGATGTGAAGTTCAGGATGGATTGTGATGGATAGAAATACATAGAGAAAACTAGATGTTCTTACAACAATTGTGCTATTCTTTTTATCCCTGTAACACAGTTACTCCTCCTCCGCCCCCCACACAACAGATTTGTAATGAAAGAATAGAATCTTGTGCAGGCTGCAACTCCCAAAGGTAAAACCCACAGTACTAGACTTCCATCTGTATAGCCTATTTTATTTCAGGGAGATTTCATTTAGTTTTCCTTGGTTAAATTAGTCTGAAATACTGTCTTTGCAAGTTCATTAAAATTATTCTATAATGGGCGTCTACCGTAATTTTTGAAGTTGTATGTTCAGTTTCTTGGTGGTGGTGCTTGCTATTTACCTGATGTTCTTGTCATCCCTTCTGCCATGTTGTGATGTTTGTCGTGCTCTCTTGCCTTTGCACTCACCTTCGTGGTCAGTTGTGTTGTTCCTGACCTGTTCTCCATAGAAGTCTTTTGACCTGTCCTCTTCCACCCTTATAGTTAAAAAAAAAAAGTCACCTGTGTTAGTTATGTGTAATTGGAGTGGAGAAGGGAATCCTCTTTAGTTCAATAATAGATTTTTATAGAATTTAAGAAGAGTATTTCACCTGAATACTTATCTGTAATGTTTACATTTACCCAATGTAGCCCTTACAGATTAGTAAGAGCTTTTATCTGCTTGAAGAACCTAAAGCTATACATGTACCAAAAAAAGCTCCCCAGGGAGGGGGATAGTGCTGGGTTTTGTTTCTATTCTGCAGCCAGCATGCTAAAATGTACTGAATCAATACTTGGAATCAATACTGGATAGTTTCTTAGGAGCAGTTAGGATCACAGAAGGCCTAATCCTGATGAGATCTGTGCACTTGTATCATTTAATAACTTGCACGGCTACAGGGGCAGTGAATCCTCAGTGCTGAGTGAGTGTGGAACTGGGCACAGGCTGCTGAGAGCTTGGCTCTCACTGCTCCACGACTGGGAGTGCTCCAGGGGTTACTGACCACTGCTCTTCACTGCCTTGTAAGACACTGTTGTTGTCCCTCTCCTTTGCCAAGTAACCAATCCCTCTTCCTCTAAAACATGAGCAAATAGCTGAATGAAGTAAGTGAATTACTATGAATATACATAGGATCCACCTAAGTTCTTTCTGGAAGGGCAGTGATTGAACATTTGAAAAAAGCTGACACCGGTTATTATCTGAATAATCTGAACTTGTCTAATTGCCATTTGGAAACTTTTCCCACCATTTGTACTTATTGAAGGTACTTGTTTCAATACTAGATAATCTGACACTTTTTCCCCCAAGTTTGTTGCTCTGCTCAACTCTGTTCTCTAAAGAATTTCTATTTCTGCTTTGAAATTTTTGAGTGCTTTTGCCACAACTAATTTGTGCATTAACTACTTTATATGTTGAAGGCATGTGCTAATTAGTGCTAATGAGTTACTGAGTAAATGGAAATCAGAATAGATACTAGTTGCTGCATAAGACAGTGAAAACTTGATGTCTGTACAAACCAAAACTTTACAGATTCAGATACAGAATTTACACAGTTCTGGTTTTTTATTGCTTTAATGTGAAGCTTCCTACACAGAGTGGATTAAGGGCTAACTTCCATCTCTGGTTAACTGATATAAATTGTTCTGCTGTGATCCTTTTCTCCTTGCATGTCTGCCAAGCACAGGTGCTTGTTCCTTGCATAGGTGTTTGCAGAGGAGTGAGGAGCTGATGCTGAGCAGTGGCTGAAAGCTGCTGGGGTCATTTTCAGCAGAATGCCTATGTGGGTGCACACGAGAGGAGAGGAGATGACATGGCTGGGAGATGTGGAAGGGAGGGAGCAATGGCAGCTGGAATAAAAACTGATAGCATAAACTGATGTGGAACTGAAGCTCAAGAGACTTGGGGTCTGGTACCAGATCAGTATCTTCCCTTTCTTAAAATCTGTAGGATGGTCATATTATATACAAGTAAGTGTCTCAATTATTATCTTTCCATGGAGATCCCTGAAGACTCAGCAAAAGAGGTGTAGGAGAAAGGGGCATTCTAGAAGAGCTCAGAATGAGTAAATGAAATGACTCATAGTCTGGACCAGTTGAACATTTGCTTATGGCAGAATAATTTTGAATATGGCACATAACAAGTAAGAGGGACAATCAGAAGTCTAAGCAGTACGTCTGGAAACAAGTTTTGCCAATTAATTTTTACTTTTATCTCTATTGTAATAGCATTCCTTTGATATTTCACATAGCTATTGGTGTGATCTGCATGCTGTGGGTTGAGAGTACCATGATATCTGTTATGGTTTTAAATACATTTTTCTAAATGTGGATGAGAAAATTAAAGTAATTAATTTTGCATGGACTCTGAGACAAGAATTGACCACAGCCATTTTGCTAGCAAGGTTTGCACATTCTTTTTATCATCCTTTATAACTGATTTTCTGTAACTACTAATGGAAAGAATTTAATAAAAGGTGATAAACTCAGATGATTTTTTAAATAAGGTTACAAGTCTGATAAAGCATAAATGTGTTAACACTATTGAATTCTGTAGACCTTTTAGTACATTTTAATTTAAAAAACCAAGTAAGAGGTAAAATGCAAAAGACAAACCCTGAGCAACTGGAATGATATGAGTCAATGGCAGAGCAGCTTTCCCATGTAAAAGAATGGTTTCATCCTTGTTTTCTTTCTTTGTAGATTTTATACACATCTGTGCAGAGTCCTTAAGCCTTCAAACCATTTTCATACTTGAGCTGGAACTCTTCTGTGAAAATAATATCTTGAAGAAATTTTGATAACATTTTTCCCCGAACACCTCTAATTTTTATTGTGATTTCCTTATTCTGCATTTTTAAAACTCTTTTATACTTCGTGAGCTGTTTTAGGAACACAAAATACCCCTTTTCTGTCAGAAGCTGACTTAAAATTCCATCCTTCATCCATCCACCAAGCACCTATTGTTACTTTTTGAATTTAAAATTAGGGCTTAATGTCATAAACCAGTAGAAATACAGTACATCTAATATAAGTATTAATTCTATTTTTAAAACTTACATGGGATGGGAGAAGAACACAAGTGAGTGGCAGTTGGTATAGTTGCTGGGACAGGATGTAAGGGATTCATAGAGAAGAGCCCTCCTGTGTGAGCAGAAGCAGTGAATTGGGGTGAAGCATCAGACAATTATCTGCAGTTTTGTTCCTCGATCAATATGCAGTTGTTTCTTGGTCATATTGATCTTTTCTGCTTATTTAGTGTACTTTCATTTTATGAGACCTATGCAATCATTTAATGGAGTAATTTGAATTGGCTATGAATTATTTTTACTTACTGTGACATTGTTTTTAACATACTGAGTTCATTTACTGGATATCTGTACTGTTACTGCCATTAAGAGAAGAACAGCTCATCTACAGAACCAGGCAACTGTCTATAGCCAAGTGTCCCATGTTAAATGATTTGACCTTCTTGAGAAAGTTGCATGCACTCAGTATCTCTGAGTGTGCAGGTATTGTTCAGCAGTTTATTTGGCTGTTTTGCTGATTTTCTTCTGTTTGTTTGCTTGTTTACTCTGAGAACTGGGGAAGCACTGATTCCCAGCAGAGCAGTTTGATCGCAGTGTGAGCAGCGCTGCAGATCAGCTTGCTTATCGGAGCCTTTGCTGACAGCAGCCCGTGCCGAGCTGCGTGACAGCATCATCCTGCATTCTCCGCTCGTGCTCGGGGCTGCCAGCCCGAGTGAGTGCCTCCTGCAGAGCCCCACGCTGCAGTGCCCTGGCCTTGTGCCCTTGCACTGCTCAGGGGCCCGGGGGGCTTCAGCCTGGGCTGCACTACACAAGTTTTGCTGTCGTGGCTCTTCCAGATACTCCTTTCAGCATACACGGAATGCTGTAAATGCATTTTTGCCAAGTCAGGCTAAGTTAGCTCTGGAGTGAATTGCACCAGCAGAAGCCCTTTTCTACACTTGGGCTTTTTTTGGCATAAAAATGCAGTAGACCTTTCACTTCATCCCAGGATGGTGCACTAAGAAAAGTTCTTTATTTAGAGCTGGACTTAATATGTATTAAGAATAGAATAAAGAATCAACGTTGTTGCACTTTAGTAAGCAGAGCTAGTGAAAAATACTGGGTGAGTCATGATGAATGCTGTGAGTATTTTTTTTCTATCCCCCTTTTTTGTCCTCAAAACATTTTGATGGGGCTGGTTTAACAGATGGGCAGAAAACCTATCACTGTGTGTTGGAAAACCGTTTCCAGATGAAGAACAGTTTTCTTAAGTCATTTGTACTCTCTTTTCTTTGTTCAACATTGACTGAACTAGTCAAAACATTTTAAGCACATTAAGCAATAACATATTAAGTAAGTCTATAAAATAATTAAATTTGAACTAGAAACTAAGAGTTCTTAGAAATATTTACATTAATATTTGACTTAGTATAGATCTTACAATAACTACTTTTGTATCTTCTAGGAACGTTGTGCTGTAGATAAAGAAAATGTTTGTTAAGATTGATGTACTGTTTCATACTGAAATATGTAGAATTATCTGGTAAATTTATTTCTGAATTGACAAAGAGCTGTGCTTTGCCTTTGTTGTAAATGCTCAGCTATGATGATGAAGCACAGAGACTTAAGGTTTATGTCTCTCCTGCCGGAAGAGTTTGTGTAGAGTTATTAAGGTGTTGCAGCACCCTTTGTTTTTTTATGGACTTTTTTCCAGTACATTTTCTTGTACAGGAAATGCACAGCATTGTAGTACCTGAATTCAGGCAGAGGTTTAATGGTTCTTCCTTGTCTGCTTTGGTCCTGGTCACTGCTCTGATGAACTTCTATGAGTCTGTCCTCTACACGTTCTTTGGGAAGACCCAGACTTTTAAAATTTATGTAAGGTTAATAGTCTGCATAATATTGCAGAGTATGAGCAAGTACTTGGCAGGAAGTGCCAAAAAGCTGTGGCAGATTTATGTTGTGCTCTGTAGTCTCAAACTGGGTTCAAAGGACACTGTTGATAACAGGTGACAAGCAATACACCATTAAATAGCTCTTCTGTGGTGGAGATGAGTCAGGTAGTTATAAATTTCTAAACACATTTGCAAAGCAGAATCCTTCTAACAAAAAATGCTTGCACGTTTTTTGGATCTGCTATTTGGTGGAATGCTGGTGAAAGGTGTATGCAGATTTGGGGTTCTTTTTTTCCCTGTCCTCATTGTGTGAAAGGGGATAGGAGAATCCTGTAATTTAATCATTCCAGTGTCCAGTAATTCTCAAGTCCCTTCAGTGTCTCCAGTATGTTTTACCTTACGTGAGAGAAATCTCTGATCTGCAGTTTTTTCCTCATTAAGATGCTCTCTGTCTTACCTCTGCCTGCAGGCTCTCTGTGCAGTTCTCACCACTGAATCGTTTGATTCCTCTCAAGCCCTCGCTGGAGGGGAGCCAGCAGCAATCACTTTCAGGAAGAGGCAGTGAGAGAAGTGTAGCTGAAAAACAGCTCCTTAACCTTTCTCTGTAAAGCATGTCACTTGAAAGGGGGATACTATAGCATCCTTTGTTACCAGACCCAGACTCTTCACACCATGCCCCTATTATTTCAAAAAATACCTTTGAAGATCTGTCTCAGCTGCTGCATGTTCTCTGGAAAGGGAAAGTCAGTAATGTGCCTCCATGACTGTATTGCTGGCTTGTGCATTGTAGGATTGAAAAATCTCTTCCTACTTTTATGTATATCCATTTTTAGATGTTATTATCAAGATAAAGTTTGAGAACCTAACTTTAGATCCTGTTTAGTTTTCAGGGCTCTGAAAACCTGGGAAGTGCAGAGCAAGAGTTCTGTAGAAGTTCAGGAATAAGTTCAGAGAAACACAGTAAAACGTGAATGCCAATGTTACTTGGAAACAGAATTCTGCCTTGGTTTCTTGAGGACTGACTCAGATTTTAGCTCTTAACTCTATTGTTGATGATACTTCCCTTTCTTGTTTTCCAGGGAAGGAAAGAGGGGTTAGATCCCTCTCTCCCCCTCTCCATGTTCTTCTTCTTTCCTGGCTGTGCATCATATTTTCCAGTTTTACCTGGGGCCAAGGGTGAGGGAGACTGAGACTCACAGCAGCATGCGTGGTTACTTGGAGAATGAAGGTAGAATGAAGAGCATATGTGCAAACAATACTTTGACTCCTCAAAGACATGAAGCATGTAGAAATATTCTGAAATGTTCTGCTTTATCAAGAACCAAGGAGATGTTTTTTTTTCCTGTTTTTTCTTTTCTCAGAAATGTACTTTTGGTGGCTTGTGTATTTTATTAACTTTAAATGATTCCCTCTGTCAGCCCACACAGACATCCCTCCTCTTAGTTGCTGCAGGGCCTTTGATACTCAATTTCTTTTTTTTTTACCTCATTCCATTTCTAAAATGAGAATTGTATTCTACTTATTTTTACCCTTGCAACAGACTTCATGCAGAATTTTGCCGTCATTTCTTGTGGTGTATGAACTTTAAACGATTATTTTTCAATACTCACCCATCAACCCCTCTTCTATTTTCCTTTCTTCTTACAAGCCACTACTTGTATATGACATGATGGAAAACTGGTATTCTCTAAATGAGCCAATGAAATTATTTTCCTATTTCCTGTTATCAAATACGAAATTTTATTATTGAAGCCTTATGCTCCTAAGGAGTGCTCTATCTTACCTAGAATGACTTTGAAGACCTGTCTGATTTCCCCTTACTCTAGCAATTTGCCTTGATCCCTAACACTGCTCACTGAATTCAGATCAAACATAATTAACTTTGTGGTTGGAAATGAGTCTTCAGGAGAGTTAGAAGATGAAACTTGGAATTGTTGCTTTCTGGGAAGGTTTTACATTTTGAAGTCCAGTTTTCATCCAAGTTGTGAAAATAGGCCTTGCTTGTTTTTCCCTCTGAAATGATTTCATAATATAATATGACATAATCAAAATATATTTTTTCTTTAAAGAGGAAGCAATAGCTGCTTCCAAGCAGTTACTGAAATGTCTTATAAAATGCATTTAATTTTGAATTCTCATTTATGATAGCATAAATATGTGGATTTTTGAAGTCAGTGCCTTGCAGAGACTACACTTTTCATTGTTAGATCGTATGTGTAAATCAGATGGCAATTCTGTTAAATCTGGAGTGCTTGTACTCTTGTAGTCCCAAAGCTTTATTCCCTTTTCAGTACTTGCTTTTGGAGAGTGAAGGAGCTGAGATCCATGGGAGCTGTCCCAGCAGCCTGCTGGTGGCTGTGCTGGCCATCTCAGGAGGACCCAGGGCTGCTGATCTGATGGTGACTGCCTCTCAAAGGTCACTGCCAACGTCAGCCTCTGCCAGGATCCTCTACTTCAACCAGTCCTAAAAGCCATTTTATTTACAAATATGATCTCTGTAGTGTCTCCTGAAATGCAGTCAGCTAATCCTGCCTTTTTAGTTACTTGCAATGACTTTAACTGAATCAGAAAACAGATAGAACTAAAAAGTAGTGATGTCATAGGGTTCATATGGTGGGAGGAGTCCTGCTGCAAGCAGCAATTTGCAGTGGCTGTCACCAAGCTCTGTCCATTCTGCCGTGCTGCAGGTCTTCTGTGACACAAGTACCAAGACAGCCATGTTCATTTAAGATGCTCAGTAGCTGGAATTTTTCAGTATTTCAGGCTCTCAAATCTTGATAAAAGCTTTTTGTACTGAGAATGATTGAGTATTGTTGACTCTAGTGTGCTGTCGTGTCTTGCTGATTCTTTTGGAGTAGTTACACCTTACAGCCCTTCTGATAGTTCCTTTTTGCCACCTTCTCACCATTTCAGCAATCCAATAATTACACAAGTATCCAAAACCAAACTGCCTCCCCTTCTAAAGGGCACTGCAGTCAAGCTGACTTTCATACTGAGACTGCCTGGTTACTGGTGCCTCTGGCTGCTTTAGTGAAAGTTGGTTTTGGGGAGCCACTATCTTGGAGCAGCTCTTACTGCTCTGTACTTTCTGGCCACTTCCAGCCTCAAAAACAAGGCAGCTTACATGTGTCTCTGTGTGATGTACTTATGTATTTAGGACTTCTAACTTTTCCCTGACTGGCTGTTTCTGATTTTTTTTTATTTTAACTCTTTTTTCTTTTTTTTTAGAGGGTCCAACACACAGAAAGTAAGTTGCAGCTGTACCTAAAGTACCCAAGACTTCGTAATTTTATACAGATGTTCATCTTGCAATACTTTCCTTGTGTATTTTTTTCCAACAAAAAGTCTTTTTTCATATACTTAATTTGCAAATAAAATGGCAAAGAAGGTCATAAAATCAATTAAGTGAACCAAAAGTTTTGCTTGATAGAGTGGTCATGGACTTCTTTTTCTCAGTTGGTAGAACTTAAGACTTTTTGTTGCATGGTATTTGGGATCATTAAGTACCCTAGGCTCAGCACTGGCTCTGCTGTGGTTAGGCAGGGTGCCTGCTATTTGTCAGTAACTCTCTGTTGGGATTCTTGTGCCAGGGACATAATTGTATAGTGTTAGGTGAATCCATTACTTGCTAACCCCAAGATTATCCAGTGAAGGAATACATGGCAAATGCTCCTGTGATACTGTGAGGGTGGAGATGTCAGTCAGCTGTCAGTGGCCACCCCCTATAAATGAGCTTTAAATGGCTGAGGGGCAATTATGATGGAGGCACATGGAATCGTGAATGCTGCAGGAGGAGCAAAGGAACGCAATGAACAGTCACCCTCTTCCATTACAAGCCCAAAAAAGTGCTGAATGGAACTGTCAGGTGGCAGGTTCACAGCCCAAAGTTGCTGCCCCATGCAGTGCTTGTTTCAGTTGCCATGGGGAGCAGTGATTGTGAAATGTTTCCATGAGTTCCAGGAGTATTTTATAATTAATGGAAAAGGAACAGAAAGTGAGGATTATTGAACATGATAGTACTCACAATACTTGTTGCTCATAATAGTGCTGAACCTGAGCTGTTGCTCTGTGGAGCGTCTGCTTTCCTGGTTGTCCATGCTTTGTGCTCTGCCCCCCATGCTGGAGGGAGGTTGGAGATTGGCTGAGGAGCTGAGGGTGAAATAAGTCATGGAAGCTAAGAGCCACGAGCACAGCTCATCTAGCAGCTTCTCTCTGAGGATCTGTCAGTAGAGATTATATACTGCTGGCTGAGATAGCACAGAGATACGTATTTGACAGTAATAAGTTTTACATATTAGAATTGCATGTGTTGTCATGTTTCCAGTCAAGACTCTTCACTGCTGCTGCCTCTTGATTTTCAGAGTTTCAATAATGAATAGTTTTGAGTATATCAATATCATTAATTTTGAAGACCCTTCATAATCTTCATTTAATTTTCTTCTGAAGTTATTTTCTGGTTTTGAGTTTTTTTGCTTTTTTTTTTTTTTTTTTTTTTTTTGCTTGGCAAAGCGCACTTTCTGGATGTTGGAAAATGTGAATCTTAATTGTGATACAGTGTAATAATATCTTCAGGACTGGGTTCCTATTAGAATGTTCAGTATATGCTGTTGAAAAACTGTTTTTTTCCTGTGGTTTTTATTTCTCCTGAAAGAAAAGGTGTTTAATTTAAACAGTATTAATGCTTTAGAGAAGATTCTGTTTCTTTCCTGATCTTGAAATTATTCATAACTAACAGCAGTAAATGTCACAAAATATGCTTTGTAAGGCTTAAGAAGAATTTGTTATCAGACTAAATATTATTTAGAATTAGAACTATAATAAAAATTATGATAGAATCATAAGAGTACACAATGCATCTCTGTTTTCTCAATTTTATTTTTAAGTATTAAATTGCTAAACATATTTTATTCTTCAAGCAGCACATTTTTTCGTCCATTCAACTCTTTTGTATTAATTATTAGATACAGTTGGCTGACAGATGCAGGTAATAAGAATTGGCTCATAGAATATTATGAAATTCTACAAAGAAAATATCCGCATTATTTATTTAATAACAGTTACTTGCTAAATTAAATGTTTTCCCCCATCTGTTAACAGTTTGTGCCTTTAATGACTGAAAGACTTGCCTGAACTTATTGTTTGCTTCCTTGGATATGCAAACTTTAAAAAAAAAGATTTATATTTTTAGCATTTAGCTCATTACTTTGAACTTGGCTACAATAGATACTGATTTTTAATTTTATGTCTCTGTGACATTAATGATAGTAGAACTCAAATGTGTCATCAGTACTGTATTAGAGAAGACTTAGCTTTTCGTTTTTATCCGTTTCGAAATAATAGAATAAAAACAATGGCTTCTCTCTCTGTTTTCACTGATATTTAATCATTTTGAGAAGACAAGTACATTTTTGTGAAATCTTAATCTGTGGTAATTTCAACCCTTCATACATGCATGTGCTCCCTAATTTTAACACTATGTGTTTTTTGTAGAACATCATGGTCAGTGTACATGAAAGACTAATAGCGATGGATCAAACTGTTCTTCTAGGCTGCCAAAGAACTTTGACTGGTAGCAGCAGTCCTGGCAGTGCTGTAGGTGATTGTTCCCTTTTGTTCCGTGTTGGAGGAGCAGCTGTGCGGGTGGGCTGCTCCAGTTCCTTCCCTGGTGTTGGCAGCTGGGCGATGATTGGAGCGCGGGCTGTGGGCTGGAGGCTGTGGGGAACACCGTGGAGCAGCTGCTGTGGGAGGGATGGGACATTGCCTTCAGATTCCTGGTGTTCTTCTCAGAGCAGGTACAGCTAAACATTACACTAAGTGCTAAGGGTGAGAGTAAGAGTTTATCAGTTTCTGTCTAGATAACTTTTTTATCAAATTGCAATGAATGTTGTAGAGGGGACAAGAAAGGTTTCAAAACTTTTTTTAAATTTCACTATACTAATTGTACAAAATAGAAGGTATTAAAGAATCATCATAGGCAGCTGCTGTCAGTCTGTCATTCCTGTTGAAAGGTCAAAAGGCAGGCATCTGTGCAGGCTAACTTCAAATGCAATGTTGGAATATGAACACTGTTAGGTTCAGTTTGGCTTTCAAACAACCTTATTTTCTTGCCTATTTTTTTTAGTACCGTGGCTAAGTTTTATTATTGCCAGAAGAATTGGCAAGAATTCTGGCAGACTGGGCAGATTTCTGCCATAGGCTGATCTCTAAAATTCAAAAAAGATTTTGCTGTAGGAGATAAGATATATTTCAAGAGGTTTTAAAACTTTGCTGTTACGTTAAAATTGTCTGCAGAAACACTCCGTATAACACAAGGTTCACTTTGTTCTCCTACGAAGTATCTGAGGTACATAAAACCTGTGTGATTTATAACCTATGCAGCATCTGTTGAATCTAAAGATGATAAAAACAGGTAAATCTCCAGCTAGTTGCATGAAGTTATTGATGATACAACAAGTGAGGGGTGAGAGGAATTAAATATGCATTTATTGAAGACAAAAATTACATATATTCTAGAGTACTGAGGGAGTTAACATAGCTGTTACTAAAGAAAAAGCAGTTCTGCTTTTGCAGAAGTGTTTTCCTGAAGGTGTAAGTGTGAAAGGGTGAATAGTGGGTGTTGAAAAGAGGCAGGAGAGACCCATAAGAAGAGAGAAATAACAAAGAAATATTGCAGCTTATATATATATATGTAGTAAAGAAAAAAAGTAGTATTCCCCCTTATGCAGGGGCCAAGATAGCATGATTTTTTTTATTACTTTGATTATATAGCACTGTAGCACTACTGATTCTAAAGTGTCTCCTGGCATTTACAAATGTATGTTAGAAATGACCTGTATTCTCTCATGGGCAATCTACATTTTTGGATGCACATATTAGTGTAAAAATAATTATATAAACTCAAAAAATGTACAATATATCTCACCAAAAAGAAAAAAAAATTAATGCAAACTAGCTAGTTCAGGATGGCAATTGTAGACTTGTAGACCTGTAAGTCTGTAGCTGTTGATGTATACCTTTATCCAGGTGTAACGTATTCAAAAATTAGGTCAATAGCCATTTACATAATTAATTAAAATTCACAAAGGAATCAAAATCTCCCCTGCCCTCCTTTGAAGGCAGTGATTCAGCGAAGAGTCAGCCATCTTTGCCTTCTCCGCAACTGGTGGGATGTTTGAAAGAAGTTATTTCTGACTAAGGTTCTTGAGACACATCATCATTTTCCTTCATTTTCTTTTATCATTGCATGTTCTATTGCAACATGGGATAGTACTGATGGAAACTGAATCATCACACGTTTACATAATGCTCTATATTGAGGGATTCTACTTAGCTGTTGAACGATAATGTATTAATCAGATGTAAAAGCTGCCTGGTGTTTTCAGGCCAACACGTAAATTTAGGTTATATTTTGCATCTCTCTGCTCATAACTATTTTGCTGGCTTTCATGGCTTTAGTTGCAATGCTAACTTAGGCAAACAAGAGACAGCCAAGGTCACACACCTTCATTTAGGTGAGTCCTTCTCTCAATTTCCTAGATCAGAAAAGAGATGGTTTACATCATCCACTCCATTTGGAAGGGCATAATTCTTTTACATGGGTTTATGATGCAGTTGCAATATATTTTCAATGTAGTTATCTCTGATAAATATGAAAGTACGTTCTTTTCATCCTGCTTCATTTTATATACTGATTGCATTTCAATGACTGCTTATTGTTCACGTCTTGAGATTTCAAGCAATATTTTCAGGACAGTAAAAATCCTGATTTTGTCTCCATGAAATTTATTAAAAACAAGCTTTATTCACCTTTTTGTTTTCCAGTTTTGGATGCTCTCCTGAAATATGAGCAGAAATGAGCATTACCATTGACCTTGTTAATGAACAAACAGTGCAGGCTGTGGGCTTAGATGGGGAGGAAGTTGTCAAAGTGGAAAGCATATGATGGCACTAAATTACTCGTACAGATTAATAAAACCAAAATGTATGAACAACTCTTTATTTGTATCCTTTCACTACATTCCTTCATAATTTTCTGTCTGTTATTTTTCATCATTCTGTTATTCTCAGCTCTTTCAAAGCTGAAGTTCATTTGTTCTGTAATGCCCCACTTGGGCAACATCTCTCTCCTGTTCCATATTCTACCTTTCTGTCCCCCTTTCTGTTTTTGTCTCTTTCACACATGCTGTACATTTGCTTTGCATCTGTGATGCTATGAAGTCTGTTCAAAACCAAAATAGGGCAACTAGATTTTTACTGGCAACATACTTTATTTTTACTTTGCTCCAAAAAAAGCCCAAGAGGAGTATTGACATGTAGAGGTATTATTACATTGTTGCCAGAATAATTTTGAAAGTCTGTTTTGGAATTTTCTTTTGAATATTTTCTGATTTCTAGGCCATAGCTCTGATAGAATACTTAGGATGAAATTAATTTCAGTTCCATCCAAGTACTATTGATGAATAGCATGAATGTTACAGTTCTTTTTAAGTATTTTATCACAGCGAATTTAGTAAAAAATGCAGTTTTAGATACTGAAAATGTTTTGGGAGCTCTTGAGGACGTTTTCTCAAACCAGCCTGTTTTAAGAAGCTTACGGTGATTTTTAGAGTTCTAGATCCTAATGTTTCCCAGTTTATCAATTTTAATTATTTTAAAATACAATGTGTGCATTCCTGCAGGTTAATATTCTCCATGTGTAATGTGTTTGGAACCAAAAGTACAGTGTTCTGCCCCCATGACTAACTAGAATTTCTCATGCTGTAGCCTGTATCTCCTGCCTCTTGTGCACCTCTGAGAAAGGTCTGTCTGCCAGGCAGCAGAAGATGCAGTTAGATCTCTTCTTAACCATTTCTGCTCAAGGTTAAAAGACTCAGTTGTCTCAGCCTCTCCTCACACTCACATGCTTCAGTCCCCTGTTGTGGTGGTTCCCTGTTGGGCTCATTTGCCAATGTCTCTGTTTTCTTGGGAGGCATGGAGTACAGTGGCCTTACAAGTGCCAGATAATAAGAATAATGACTTCCCTCAACCTGCTGGGTACACTCAGTCTGGTACCCAGCTGGCAGCCTCTGCCACAAGGATGTACTGCTGGTTTAAGTTAAACTTTCTGTTCTCTGGGTCTGTTTCTGAAAGCTTCTTTCCAGCCAGTGAGCACCCAACCTGCTTGTGTGGACAGGGCTGTGCCATCCCAGGTGAACGGGGCTTAACTCACTTCTGTTGACCTTCATGATGTTTTTTTTCTGTCCTTACCTCAAGGTTGCTATAGTTCTTCGGGATGGCAGCCCTGCTCTCCAGGGTGCTGAGCACTTCCTCAAATTGCTGTCACCCATAAGCTCACAGAGGGTTAATTCTGTCCTGTCACCCAGGTTCCTGCAATGGCGTTGAGCAGCCAGCAGCTGGATGTGGGGCTGCTGCCTGCTCCCCTTGGAGGGCACAATAGAAAGCAGCAGGTTTAGTAGGTCGTGGTGAAGTAAGGTTGTGAGTCTGTATTCAAGGGTGAGGGGGAGGGATGGGGGAGATCTAATGGTGTGTGGGAGGGGGAACCTTAAAGGAGTTCAACAACTCTTGCTTTAGGCCTAAGTGAGCGTGGGAGTCGTGTGGTATAACTTGTGATTAGACCTAAGTAGTGTTTGTCTTGGTGTGTTAAGCTATTTTCTGAATCATGGCATTTTCACAGGAATGTCTCCAAAATTTGGTGCTCATTGTTAAGTCAGTGATGATGATAAAAATAGATATCAAACTCATTTCCATCAGTTCCAGATCCTGCGTGGCATCTGATTTCCAGCCCAGAGAGCAGTAGGAATTAACTCTTCCATCAAGACAACTTAAATGCAGCTTTAATTTAATTTAAAAATAGCTAGTCAGTCTTCCTCACTGCTCCCCCATAATGTTCTCAATTCAGGGTGTGTTTTTTTATATTTTTGCATGTAGTCTGGAGAAAAGCAGCAGGCTTCCTCTGTAGATCGGATTGGACATAGATGATTATTACAGCACTGCTAAATATTTTAACATAAACCATATTCTATTAAAAAAAACAGGGACAATCTTTTGGAGGAAACAAATCTGATGCCAAGTGCAGGATGACACCCATTCTTTCTTATTCCAGCCTGCCTTTACACTTAAAACTTCCTGATTTTTTTTTAACATGCTAGAAGATGTTCAGTTTTTTCATATCTACATGGTCTCTGAATTAGAGTGTTGGATTCTCAGTTTCCTTCTGAAATAAAGCTTTGATCCGGTAAGATGATGCTCCATCATTGGAGGTGTTTGAGCTTTACAGGGCTTTGAGCAACAGGATATCATGGAAGGTGTCCCTGCCCATGCAGGGGGGTTGGACTACATTTTTTTAAAGGCTCCTTCTGACCAAACTATTACAGAATGATATAATGTACATGACAGGTCTGTTTTATTTAATTGTCTGTGTTTAAGTGAGCAGTTAAAGTTTTGCTTTCTTTGACTTGTATGCTTTCCACCAGTTTGGTTTTGGTACTGTTGACCTGATTTCTTTAAAATGAAACCAGTTTTGGATTGAAATGAAGAGCTGAGAAGTGCTTTGCTCTGTGTTTATTTTTCATGTTCCCCTTCACTAGGGACATCTATCAGACTATACCTGGCTGTCTAATATTTCCTTTTCTGGACTGAAACAGAACGAGTGTGTTAATGTTCTGTCTGAGAAAACAAACAAATGCAGAGCTGAGGGGCCCCACTCAGTTTCTGTCTCGAGCAGGACCGTTTTCACTCACTTAATGTTGCTCAAACAGCTAAAAACTGAAATCTTATGTATTATGCATGCAAGTGGTGAATTTTTAAGATGGTAGAAATTGCTTAAATAAGGACCAGATTTCATAGGAACTTAACGGCACTTCAGTGACACAGCAAGATTTTATTCTCTGTTGTTTCACTGATGAAACGTTTGCAGGAATTTTGCCATATAGGAAAAGGAAAGAAGGATACCAAGAGTTTTGTAAATAACTGGCATTTTAGTAAAATATTTTTTTCTTCCTCTTTAATAATGAATTAAAAATATCTCCAGAAAAACCCTCAAAATTAATAATTTAATATTCCAAATTAATAATTTTTAAAGTATATTCAAAATATATGAGGTTGTGTATGGCACCTAGTACAGAGCAATTACATTCTTATTTTGAACACTTCGCAAGGCATTGTAATCTATGCAGTTTTGATAGGAATTAACATCTTTTTCTGAAGAGCTCAAGTTACATAAGATAGCTGTAAAATATTGTTTAATAGTACCAGTAGTGGAATCACTTTCACTTGATTTAAAGGCTTAATATGAGGCTTGCTTCAGCGAGTACTTTGGTGCCTGGTGCAGAGTGTGGGGCAGTCATTTCTGCTTAAGTGGAGAATTAGTCTCATTAAAGCAGAACATAAGCAGAGGTACTTTTTGGAGGCATCAGCTTCCAGTTTGAGCACTTAGAAATTTGCCTGCTCTTGCTCTTCCCCACCTGCTCTCTATGCATCTATTGTGTGGCAAATTTGTCTCCAAGCAGCAGATCACTGCTCTTTAAGGTAGGGTGTTTGCTTATTCCACCTAGAGACTAGAGATATAATGTAAAACCCCAGGTTGCTTTCACCAAAGGGTGAGCTATTGGTCTGCTGCTGAGCTATTGGGATCTCAGGCTCTCTTCTCAGGGCTTTGATTTTAAATTAGCTGCATTGCCAAAAAAACCCCAACAATTGACATATTCAGGCCCAGCAGCATCCTGGGTTGTTGGTTCAGACACAGTGAGGCAAACAAGATGTCCTTCCTGTCCAGTAGCTACTGCTGTGACTACCTTAAGACCATGGAAGGTAACAGAAACAAATATTCCCAGCAGCAGTTTAGGTTCAGTTTCATGAACTACTTCTACCAATGCACCCATGAGTCTTCTCTAATAGTTCTTGATAAATCATGCAGCCTCTCATCTTCTGCATATTTACATTCCAGCAGAACTCTTGGGTATCATTTAGACCTGTTGACTTTTTGGAATTTAAATTAGTAATTTCTTCAAAAATTGTAATTTTTCTTCACTATGGAAAAATAGCAGTGTATTCTTAGGTTAGAGATATCACCAACATTATCTGCAACTAAGACTGCAGAAACAAGTAAAACAAATGACCAATGCAAGAGAAATACACCTCAAACCTCCCTCAAACAGGGAAACAAAGATCTGTGATTTTATTATTGTATGATTTTATTTAAAATTTCAGGAATGGGTTATTTTCCATTAATAGCCCTCTCCCCATTCCCAGTCTTCCATGGAACACCTCTTAATTTGTCATTGGATTCTTGCATTTGAGGGGAGTTTTGTGTCTGCAGACCTTAGGTGTTTGCTCCTGGGGAATCCACTTTGTATGTTCTAATTTCCTCTTTTCCTCCTCTTAATAAAGTGTCACTGAGGTTGGCTCTCAGAGCACAGAAGGGTTTCTCTTTTGACTCAAGTAGCCTCTTGAGTCATACAGCTTAATCACGTTGGTTTATTGCTGTCTTTTGTTTTCCTCTTTGTTAGTGCACCTGGTTGTTCTCAGTAGTCTTCTGTTGATTCTCTAATTTCTAGCAAAAGCTTAGAATCAATTCAGTCTGTAAAAAGAGTGTAATACAGTTTTTGGGGAGCTCATAAGGGTGCTAGCATCGTAGTTATCGCTGTTCCAAAATGTATTTCAATCCTTATAGAAAGTTGCAATTTCTAATCTTGATTCTGTATTATCACAAAGAATATTGGAGGTTAAAAAATGAGATCACATATTAGAAAGAATCTGTGTTGGTGAGTCATTTAGATTAAGGATAGCTAACCGTGTTGCTCAAAGTACTGTTTTTCTGCCTAATGTTCTATCTGCATATTGGATTTGTCTGTCTATGAATCTCCTCTTACATAACTATTTGGGAAATACTGCTTTAAAAAAATGTATTTTCAAGCAGTATCTTAACCAATAGATTAGAAAAGTTGTTCAAGTTTAGTAAATCAAGAAAATTCAGTATTTTAGTGACAAAAATTTTACTTTTATTAAAAAGTACAGCCTTGGTAGGCTGAAGTAGATTATATATGTCACTTCTTGCTCAGTCTTAGTGCATTTTGCCTTGACATACAGTATTTTTGTTCAAGAAAACGATTCACCAGGCAGTCTGTATTTAAAGTTTTTAGAAAGTAAGTTCCAGTTGTGCTTTCCAAGTTTATTCCAGTGTGATAGGAGGAAAGCAATACCAACACCCAATGAGAGTTAAGGATTTGCCTTTATGTTCTCGAACCTATATAAAGAGGTAGAATTATCAGAGGGATGAGAGGTAAAGGAATGTTTATAGGACTGTAGCTCCCTCCTCTAATTTGCTCCCTGGCTGTGCTGAGAATGGCTGGAGCAGCCTGAGGTGCTGCTGAGGGGGCACATGGTGGTACAGAATACTTAGATTCTAATTTGTTAAAAACACAAATCTTCCCAAAGATAGCAAAATGTTATGCATAGGCTTTTAAAACCTCTTAAGGGAGAGATGTCAGGTATAAATACATACTCACTAAATCTTTTAGAGTTAATACAGTAATAGTTTTACTGCAGAGCTATAAGGTTAAAGCCATGGAAAGCTGACATGCTTTAAATTGGACACCAGTCCCCAGAGTCTGTGCTAGCTGAGGGGTGAGCCAAATTGCTTTTGGTTAATTCCTGACAAGTAGACACAAGTTCCTTACAGCCCATGTCCCACTCACCTCTGATCATGACCACAGTGCATGGCAAGAAATAGAAAAACTATCACATGAGTAAGTTCCTGAAACAAAATTCTACTTTTGCTACTCCCTGAGTTAATACCCACAGCATTTTTGTTGTGCTCGCTTGACAGGGTTTCTATACTAACTAAAACTGACTGAAATGTGTGAGTCCTCTGCAATATTTTAAATAAATCAGATCTTAAACGCACAGGTATTTTGGGTATGGTCTGGCTGCTCTTACATCAACTGTCCTTCTTCTTGGTTTCATTGTGCTGTCCAGGGGAGCAACATCACTCTTGAGAGTACACAACTGTAGAAATTTCCAATGCAATGTTGTCTGCATAGATGACAAAAAGTACCCAAAAGCACATACCCTGCCTGTGGTAAAGCTTCTGCTCTCACATAAGAATGGCAGGAAAGCACTTGCAGGTGTTTCTGACATAGACCTGCTGTACTTACAAAAACTGCCTTTCTTTTGCAAACTGTGTAATTGCTAGAGCTTCCTTACTGTTAGAATAGCAGCTAGGAGCATCTACAGTAGTAACCACTGAACCTACAGGAAGGCCCACTGTTTTGAAGTCCTGCTGAAATGCACTGTCCCAAAATATTTTGTTAGGACTGCAGAAAATCTGGAGCAAAGTTGCAGATTTTAACAGATTGGCAGGAGGTGGCTGCCAGTCGGAGACACAGATGGAGGTTTTTGGAGAAGCCAGAGCAGCAAGGTCTTTCTGTTCTTTTCTTAAAACCATCAGAAGGATTAAATTTTTAGCACGTGAAGTGGATTTATTTAGATTTTGAGATGAAACACAACAGGAAGAAATGGTATCTTTTTAAAATAATCTTCCTCAGATTTTCTGTGGATTTAGGAGATCATGACCATATTTTAATTTTGTTTTGTTTAGGCAGTCTGGGCTTCCAGATTATGACTTTATACCACAAGTGAACTACACAGCAGTTCTTGTGTTTGTGGAATATTTAAATATTTGGTAATATTTGCACCTTTTAAAATCTCACGTTTCCAAGAAACTTCTTCAGAGTTTCCTATGGCAGTAGAGTGAATCTGTGATAGTGTTTTCCTCCTTTTCTTTTTTCTGTGCAGCTAAAAGAAAGGGATCAGAAAATTAGCCTTCACATTCAAGACACTTGATCACTGCAAGTTGTTGGGAGTTCAGTATTAGTTTTAATGGGTTCATATGCCAGACCACCTGTAGAGATGCAGCTTAGTCACAGCAAAAAGCTGCATGGAGATAAGGGGTAAGTGTGGCTGCTCTGCCCCGTGGCAAAGGCAGCTCTGTAAACACACCAGCACACAGGGCTTCATGAACTCCCTGTGCTGTCCTGCTGCTCAGATGGACTTTGACCCCTCTGATCCATTTCTAAACAAATGCATGCAGGGAAAAGCATTTGCAGGCCTATTCTTAGTAGACTAAAACCTGTTTGTTATACTGTAGTGTTAAGAGAGATGATTTCCTTTATGCCTTTACTAAGCTTTAGGCAGTATTTCAATAAGCTTTTTGTTTTGATTTCTTATATGGTATTTTTCATGTGCAGGTACAGGGGTGTTCTCCACATAGCTGTGAAATGATTCACTTGGAATTTTGTGTTCAGTTGTGAATAGGTCATTGCTGAAATTCATCTGAGAATTAGATTAGTTTATTGGGAATAAACAAAAATAAATGGCTACTAAAGTGAAAGGTTATTTGGCAAAGATATAAAAGTTCAGTTAGCTTAGTTAAAATGCTTAAGTCTTTGCCTTAATAAACTTACTGTGAGGACTAAAAGGAAGATAACTTTATTAGGAATTCATAGAGGACTGGTTATAGATGGAAAGAGTGAAACATCATGTTATGAAGGAAGAATATGATACTGTGCATGAAATGCCTCAGCCATAATTTTGTTAGTTTCATTTGATCTTTCCAAAAAAAGCAGTGGAAAGCCTGTTTCATTAAGCTAAATGTTGGAAACTGTGTAAGTGAGAGTAGTCCTGCATTATTTGGGTGATAAGCAGTAGTGTAAACGTCTAGGCTACCTAGACGTGGGGAATTGGATTAATTTAAATCCAGAAAGATAAAAAAGGAGGAAAAAAAATAATTGAGAAAAGTTGAATTTTAATAGATTTTATTGCTGCAGTTGCCCATCCAGTCCAATAATCTCTAGCTACCCAGCTGATGGTGATTTCCACTTCTTGCCCCTTTTTGGCCTGTGATTTTGATTCTGTAGTTCCTAGAACTCATGTGTTGCACCTCTTTGGCGGTCTCTAGATCTAGACAAGTGTGTTGAAGTAAATTAAAGTTATTCAATATGCAGGTTTTCTTAAGTAAGTCCTCTGATTTTCAGTGGTGTAAGACATAACTTTGATGTACTGTATGGTCAAGCGTTGTATACAAAAACGTCCCTTGGAACTGACTGTAACTTTGAAATGTCTTAACATGCTTAAAATGTTCCATTATCCTGTGTCATGCTTATCAATGTTTTGTTGCCTTTACAGATTATCTTTCTCAAGGGATAGATCTGTCTGGAATAGAAGTGATTGAAAATGACCTCCTTTTTATTGCAAGAGCTCGTCTTGAGGTGGAAAACCAGGCTAAAAGGCTGCTTGAGCAAGGTGTGGAGACTCAGGTAAAATACACTTTGTTCTTTACTTCCTTTCAAAAGTAAAGGGTAAAACAGTTGAGCTTGATTTCTTTTGCTTTATGTAGCACTGTCCAGTGTAAATTAAACAAAAAAAAAAATCCTATGTGATAAATTCTCACACATGACTATATTCAAATAAATGGGCAAAACTGGTCTTGTGCAGTATTTGCAAGAATAAAATTTTGCATGATCTGACTGGAAGAAAGTAGGTAAATTGTAAGCACTCATAAAAGCTTGATGCATTCAACACTATTTACAGCACTCCCAATGTTGCCAAGCTTTATAGCGAAGTATGAAAAATACAGTTTCTTAAAACTGTAAGAAGATTTCTGCATTTTAGCTGTGCTGAAATATATTGCAAAGATTTGAAAGATTTGCATTAAAACTTCAAAGAGCAATTTAAGCTTTGAGGTAAATAGTCACTGTAGGGAAATAAAAATGAGTATGTGTAATTGCATTCATTCATATTAAATGTAATTATTGACATCTTAATAACCTGGCTCCATCTATTAACTGTTTGCAGTATCTTTAGTGCTATTTTCTTGCCTTTGTAAAATTTAATCTTCCTTTGTCTATACTTTTTAATATTCTTCAAAAACAAAAATATTTTAAATTCTCATTGCCAGAGTGAGAGAAGAAATCTGGTACAAATTTCTATCAAATTTGGATCTTAAATTAGAGAACAAAGAGGCTTTGAATAAGGCATTTTTATCCTGTTTCTTACCAAGTGTTAAACTTCTCTCTAAGTCAAGATAGCATGTGTTTATACTGTTGTAGATTGACATGAAAATAGAATGTATACATAATAGAAAACCTACTGAATAAATTGGCTTGATTAAACAATTGAGGATTAAAATTTTTGGTATGTCTCTAACTTTTACTTAGATCTGTCATTTCAACTAATTTTCTGCAGTAGGAAGTCATGGTTGTGGTAAATACCTTTGACTTTTTGCTGATAACAAAGTGGTAGGAAAAAACCACCCCATTTTTCACTTGATTACTATTCCAGTGTTGAAACTTCTGGCTATTTGAGCATGTTGCCAAGCTGTGATTGCACTTTTTGCAAGCTATGAAGCATATAGGTTATTAAATAAAGATTGACGGAAGACAGGGCCTAAGAAAAAGCAAGTGGACATTTATTTTAAATGTAGCAAAAGTCTTCATCAGTGTGAACTTGTTCTAGTTTTTCATGTCAGATTTGACCTTCTCTGATAATTCTCTCTTCATATTAAGTACTAAACTGGAACTGACAAAGAAACCCTGGGGAAATCAATCCCACTCCACCTGAAAAATAGACAGATTTATTAGGTGTTCCAGGCTGTCTCCAGGTAATCAAGAGATTATTAAAGTATATGCCTGTTGTGCTTTATCCAGGGGCCTCTTTCCAACAAATGGAGGAGTGTTTGGAAGAAGAAAATTATTAGTGCTTAGTCATATCAGAAATGGGGATGTTTTCATGAGGAGGTGTTGGGTTACGCATCACAGGTTTGTTGTTGGATATGATTTGGGAATTTAATGTTGAGAACAATAGTTTGCTTTAGAAAATACATATGCAGGCATTGCCCAAGAAATCTAGAATTTGAAATGTGACTAGTGAATAACATGTCCTTGATTCCTGTTATTGTGTTTTACTGACAAGCTGATTTACATCTATACCTTCCAACCCCTGAAACTTCCTTAAAGAGGACTTGGGACCTTCATCTTTTCTCCTGTATTAAGTACTAAAGAGTTCCTCAGATGAACTGTCTTCCTGCCAGTATGTATTCTGGTGGCTGTCTGTACCTTTGAGAATAGTGCATCTGTATTTATCCAGGTGTTTCTGCAGTTATTTGATATTCATATTTGCAAATGCAGTTTTAGTTTCCACCCTTATTTTCATCTGCTGTGTAAATAATACGAGATCAATTGCCTACATAAGAGTGAGCTGTACTTCTACATTTCATGTAGCACTTTTCAGCAATGCCTTAAGAGAAAAATGATCCTTATGTCTCCATTTTAGAGTATTTCAGTGTCCACCTAAAAGAGAAGCAGGAAGTGGAAATAAATTTTAAAAAGTAAGACTGGAAGTATTTGTTTTTAAACAGAAGCCGTTAGAATTTGGTGAATGTACTCTCTAGAATTCAGCTTTTTTTTCCAGAGATACTGCTCGAAGTTACTCTGACAAAAAGAACAGAGCTAAAAAGTCTAAGCTGCTACATTTAACATTTTTATATATCCCCTTTGATTGGGATAGAGACTTTTTTGTTCTTTTTATTGTTTATTTAATGATGTATAAGTCACATGCTAGTGAGCTGTGCACAGATTCCCCCAAATAATGTCCAGCAGTAGCACATGAAAGCAGATACTTATACCTAAGTAGTACGTTGTCTCTTTCTGTTCATTTTAATTCATGTTTTTATGGAATGTCCACCACCGTGGTGTTTGTGTATTTCTCAGAAAAAATGAAACCTCTTCCCCCTTTGGAAATGTGGCATTAGCCATTGGCTGCTTTAGAAGTGAGGCCTTCCACTCCTCTTCCTGGTGGAATCTAAAAGCTGCTGTCTGGGTATAGACTAGAAGTTTCTGTCAGTGTGTCTAAACAGGCTCTCATAGAGCTGCAAACCACACTTGCCTTCCTAATCCTTTTAGAAAGAGAAAGTTCTCTTTGCTATTATTGACAAGTTCTCTTTGCTGTTGTGAACACACAGGCACCAGTGGCTACAGGCAGGTTTTTATTGTTCTGTGTGCTTTGTTAGGCACTCCTAGTGTACATAGCACAGACAGACAGTCTTTTGTGACCCATAGAACAATTCAAAGAAAATGCATTCTAACTGCATTCTAACCCCATCTTTATTTCTAGTCCTGAACTCCTTGCTGGCTTTCCTTCATACTGTAAGCAGGCTAATGGCAGATAGCATAGGAAGCAGGAAAGACAGCTTTAGCAGAGATGCATCAAGAACGTGATTAAAAGCCACCCTTCTAACAGAAGCTAGCAATGTTTTCTGCTTTAAATTTTTTAAAAAGAGATATATCTGCATCTTGCAACCACCTGAAACATCCCATCATTTCTTTTGCTCCCTGGACTGAAGAATCTAGATTTGCTCTTGGCCCCACTTCACCCCTGTTTTCAACAGCAATATTGTGTAAAGTAGATATGAATAATAAGAAATTACTGGGGAAAAGAGAAATTTGTTGAGATTATCAAAGCTCAGTTCCAGGTAGAACAGTTTTTCCAGACACGGTTTTGTCTGCTACATGTGAAAATGAGAAGCTCATGCTTCAAACCCTTCCTGCTATATTGCCATGCTAGGTGTGGGACTTAGAGGGATAAGCAAACTTAGCTCCACCTGGTAATGACAATATTGGTAGCTTTAGGAGCCAGGCCATGTGTGTGCAGAAAGGAGCTGCATTTCCATCTCCTCCATCCTCTTAAAAGGTAGCCTGAGTTCTGAGCTAGGTTCAGTGCTTTAAGCAGCAGCTGTGGTTGTAAGAAGGATGGATTTTTGCATGTGTGAAATACATTAGGGACCTATGTTCTTGTTTGTGACTTTACTGATACCAGTTCTAATAATTAGGACATAGGCTGTGAGGTATCAATGGTATCATTAAAGATTGATTAAAATATAGCAGGATGTGGTGTAGAAATGAGAGCAGAATTCAGATTTCCCTGGGTTTGCACTTTAAACAGTTTGTCCTTCTGTGTGTTACAGAAACATTCTGTATATTTGACCACAAAATAAAAATTTTCCTTCCTTGTCTCCTGGAGGAATCTGTAGATGTCTGACTAGTTTGGTTTTGGTGGGTTTTTTTGGTTGGTTGGTGGGGTTTAAAATTTTTTTTTTTTTTAGATTTTAGAGAAATTATGCTGTGTTTTATTGTCCAGTTTCCTGTATATAAGATGTAAGTGTAAGCCTAATAAGTATCCTTTGTTGAACTGGGGTGTGCTGTTTTTTAAAAAATACCCAGATTTATTTTTTCTCCAGAATGAAGAGCTTTGCTAATTACAGCCTTGCAGAATGAAGAAGAGGGGAAAATAATGTAGAGAAATAATCCTAAACTCTACTTCTGACACTTGTTCAAATGCTGGATTTTTATTAACAGGATAATTAGGTAAACAGTATGATCTGAACAAAAATTTCTTAGTTATTCACATTGTAGCATCTTTGTACTGTTATTATTTTGGGCATTTTTGGGGACATTTTTGAGTTTTCATAATTCATTGAGAAGAATTTGTTTTGTGAATTATTCTGTTTTGCATTCTTTTTCATGCTGAGCCTCTCCTCTCAGTTGTTGTCTCTGGAACAAGTGCAGTTTTTTTTTTCATTAAAAAATTATTAACTAGATGTATATGCATAAGTGTTCTTGACTAATGCTGTTTAGTGTCTGAGAAAAAATGATGGGAGGATGAAGTGTCTGCATAATTGTTGTCTGGAGGTGATGATCAGGAGTTGCTCAATTTATCTCAGTTCAGTCCCTAAGCAAGGTGCTTTGTAGTATATCTTGCAGTGTTATAGCAAAATTGGTGAAGTTAATCTGAGATCTCTCAATAGACCAGCGTTTAATCTCTTGTCAAGGATCTCTAATAGGTCTTGTTTTCTTATTCCCCAAGGGGTTGGAGGGAAAGTATGTACATAATTGACCAGTTATCATCACTTAGACACAATCATCAAGAAATTGCATAATTTATTTCATTCAGGGCCCTCTGAGCTGAGTGTTTGTCTACTACAGCTTGCAGGGTTATTGCAGGATTGGTGAAATTGTTCTTAAATTGGTTATAGGTTAGTGTTTCAATCTAATATCAAGGATCTTAAGCAATACCTACACGTAGTGTCCTGTGGCAGCATTTTCCAGTTGTGCAAATGCACTTCAAAATGTTTGAGATATTCAGATATTAAGAAGGGTTGGTGTTGGGCTCCATTTCTCCACTTTTTTGATGAAACATGAAAAATATAATAGTGTTGTGTTTTCTAATTGCTTCTAATTATTGCTGCCAAAAGTGTGGATGGCTCTTGGGGCATGGACTGTCTGGGCAGGGTTCCTGTGATTTTGAGTTTTTCAGGTTTCTTTCAATCTTGCCTACTATAGCAAGAGTATGTGTTGCACTGAAACATCCCTATTTCTAGCTTAGTTAATGATATTTAAACACTTTGATTTAAATCAACATCTGCCTTCTGTTTTTTGCTGGTTTAGTGTCATCTTCAGATGAATGCCTTCATTGTGAAATGGACTGTGTAAGTGCATGAATATGCTTTTCTAAAGTTGTCAGCTCTGAAGATGTGCTTGACTGTATAGAGCGAAGTCCGGTGTTGTAGCAGGATTTCATTTGTGTGCCCTTGTGGTTGTGTAGGGGCCTCTTCAATGTTCAGCTTTAGTTCATTTAGCTTAGAATGTGATACAATACCCACACTGATGTACTGTGCTACTCAAAAGCACAATTTTTAGTTTCCAGATGTTTTTGCCCACACTTTGCTGCTTTTACGTATTAGCTATCATATTTTGTCATGGCTTTTAAATAATCCAAGCCCTTATGCACTTCAGCATGTCAGTGGGATTGATTGCTGTTATGCAGATGTACATAACTGCATAGGTGTGCATAATTACAAAATGATCATTAAATAGCAAATAACGTACAAAAGAAAGAGAGAAGAACCCCTCCAATCTGGCTCATAGCCATTAATCTTTTTATCCACATACTGTTGGTTGCCCTCATAAAAAGCCTGGAATAACTAGATTTAAAATGCTACTAAGAGTATTCTTTTAAAGTAAAAAAGTAATCATTGCTTCTTTCTTTTTTTTTTCTTTTTTCTTATTCTGACATTTATTTCTATCTTGAAAGCTAGTAGTTGGAATTTAACCTCATTACTGTCAAAAGTTTAACCAATATAGTACACTTTAGGCAGTAGTTGTTACATTTCCTTATTATGCTACAATCTTAATTCCCTGCAGGAGATCCTGATGGAAACTAGACTGAGACAGTTACTTCGTAATGGAGTGATTGACTACAGTATGATATAGAAATAGAAGGCATTTCTGATTATTCGGAAGTCAGTTTTTGAATCTAGCGTAAGAAGGCTGAAGTCTTATCTGTAAAGAGGAAAACTTGAACCTACTTGCTACTTTTGGCATAAGATGAGGGTGGTAGCTAATAGTTGACTTTAAATCATCTAGTTTTGTTTAGTGAAAATGGAGTATGAATCCCAAAGTTTTTTAATTTAAATTCATGTTAACTGCCCATTTTACTGCTTATTTCTAATGTAGACAGAGAAGACTTATTCCAGCATGTTTAGCTGTCATATTGGCTTTTGTTGTGAACGATCACAATGGCATTTTGGTCTGTTTAATTAAATCCTACTAACTTACACAGTTTCTATCCTTTCTTTTAGAGTAGCTCTGTATACATATGGAGCATTTTCACTTAATGTGTTTAAATGTCTTCACATGTTTTACTTTATCCTAACTTTAAGTTTCTTTGTCGTAGAAAATATACTCATGTTGCATTATTCAATTTTATTTTTCATCTTTAGTCTTATGGTTATGGTTTTCATGATCTTGTTAACTTGCTAAATCAGATTCCTTCATCTGGCCATCTGGTGCATGGCACTACTGAGGGAGTTTTCTATAAATCTAAATTATTTTTTCCTTGAACTATTCTATTACGATGTGATGCAGCAACGTGTGGCTCATCTAACAACGAAAAAATATCTTCCAAGTATATATTAGTTATATCCTACATCTGAACAGCAAACTCCATGGGGATTAATGGAACCTTATAACATTTTCCCTTTACTATTCTGGTCTAAAAGGAGTTTGTTTTATCTTAAAGTATGATCTAATGGAACTGAAGTGTTAACCACGCCTCAGTAATTCAAAATCACCAAGCTAAACACTAAGCATGATTTTATACCTCTGAACTATGGATTAAAATAAACCACAGATTTCTCGGCAACATAATCGGCTGGTACTGATATAACCTAGAATATCCTTTCAGTTTCCATAGGAACAGATGATAGAATGTTTTGAATCTTGGAATAGCTAAAATGAATGTCTGACTTCAATATAGTTCACTTTTGCTTTGCAGCTTGCAACCTCTGCATGAAAGGGCTAAAAATGTGCATTAAAAAGGATGGTGGAATATTGGCGTAATACAAATTAAAGTGGTTTTAGGAGCAGTAGTAACAACAATAGCAAAAAATAGTATTGGAAGTAAAAATGTTTCTATGCATAATTCTTTAGGTGTTAGCTCTGTATTTTATTTTACAGGTGCAAAAGGTGTTCTCAATTCCATAGGAAAAGAAAACCATTAATTATGCCTTTCTGTTAATGGCTCATTTATTAAATGTTTTACAAAAAAATCATCTGTGTCTTGTTGGTCATCTCTAAACTTCATGTCCAGCCATTGTTTAATCTCACTGTGTTACATTGTATTAGGTGTATTTTCTGATTGAAATAATTTGTAGAACACAAGAAAACTTCATGTAGCCAGAAAGAGAAGGTCAGCAAAATTAAATGGCATATGTAGAGTGTTATTTAGGTGACTACAGCAAAAAATGATTATTGAAGAACAGGCAAGGAAACATGCCAGCTGGAGTAGTACCTGTTTTATTAGATGTTTGACCTCAATTTAACAGGTCATGCTAAATCAGAGGAGATATGCTTTGAGTGTAAAAACATTAGCAATATTTATTTATTTATCTCTTTGAGATAGATAAATGGGTAGGTAACTCCAGTATTGATGTAGAGGGAAAGTATGGAGATCTTGTTAACAAACCATTAGGAATCTGAGTGCCCACAACCTGAAGCATTGTGCATGCAGGTAAAAATGATAGTGTGTGACTGATTGTTCAGTACTTGGGCTCTTTTTTTCTGTACCTCATTTAAGGTACAACATGTTCTCCATTTAAGATACTTGGTGCTTAAACATTTTGTATCGGGAAATTAGGATGGTACTGAAAGTAAAAAAAAAAAAAAAAAAAAAAAAAAGCAAAGAGGTAACGAGTTGTGATAGTTCCTTTTTTCAGTGAAACAGGGTTTTGAGAGAATGGAGCTGCACTGTGCTAATATAGTTCAAATAGTAACTTGTTTCCAGTATCTGTATTCCAAGACTATTTTGACTACCATTAATATAAAAGATTCCTGAGAGCTGTAGTTATTGGAACATATGAGCAAGTCCAATAGCAACATTTTGAAAACAGGAGGATTTTAAAATAAAAGTGAGATTTAGGGCTTTCCTGTTCTGTATTAGAATATTGTTTGCTGTTGTAAATGTGTGGAAGACCCTCTTCAGAGGTTACTTTTTGAATATTGATCCTTTTTCATTAATGATTCAGTTTGTAATTTTGCAACATCCTTTAGAAAATTCCTTTAGAACATCCTTTAGAAAATGTGTGTAGTAGGTGTTTTAGGCAAGTATTAGCAAACCTCATTCCATAACTGGGCAAATACAGAGAAGTTCTGAATGACAAGAAATAAACAGGTAGGTTCTTAACAAGTATCGGAGTTTGTAAGTTTCTATGCTTTAATGATTAGGCAACACTGGCCTTGTTTAATGAAAATGCTTTTTTTTCCTGTATGAAAATAACATTTTTTCTAAAACCCTGGAAACTTCTATTTTCTCACCCACTAATACCTTCAACTGAAATATTTTCAGGTCAAGTAGAAAAAACACTGTTAAATAAATCTAAGTTTTAGTTCTTTAATTTATGTTCAGCAGAAAGCTTTCAGGTATGGGGTTGAGCACAGGGGACTCATTAATTGGGCAGGGAAGGGCCCCTTGCCTTCCATCCATCCCCCTTTCCCAGTCAGCAGCTCTGGGAGCCTGCCTCCCCAGCTCTGGGCTGTCCCTTGGCCATACAGCTGTGCAGCATTCTCACCTGCATTTCACTCCAGCCAGTTCTGATGAAGTCCTGCAATACTCAGGATCAGGTTCAGGCCTTAAAAATGTTAAGATTTTTATGCACTGGCTATTGAAGTTTTGAAGTGTCTATTAGCAGAACAAACAAAATGCACAGGTTTTCCTTTTTGTGATGTGGCAGTATGGGGAGGTACTGTGTTACAATGTATTAGCAGCTATTGTTTTGTAAAACCTTCAAATTCAATTAGTTTGAGGTTAGAGAACATTTTCTTTCTGTCCTTTGGATTTTTTTTTCAAATCGTAATAAAGCAGAGAACTGAGATATGAAGTGCTCGTTGTTTCCCAGATTTGCATTTCCTGTCTCTACTGGGGTGGTGGCAATGGCAGCAGCTTCCTCTGCAGTACCCATGGTTAGGGCATGCAGCTGTCCTGCCTTCCTCCATCCTTCAGCTGGATGCCATTACACTGCCACTTCCCTAGGCTTCAAAATGCTTCAAAAGCATCCAAATATTGGATATCCTGCTCTGTTACCTCTGTTTGTGACCCCAGCTGAGCCCACCAGCTTCTGAGAGCCCTATATTTGTGTCCAAGAGCCCTGTATTTGTATCTGAAATGCTGCTGCAGATCAGCCCATGGCCCAGGCGAGCCCAGCAGACCTGGGAGCTGCCACCTCCTTTGCTGTCAGTGTCCCCTGCAGTGCTGGAGGAGGTGTTGGCTCGGGGCTTTGGGTGGCTCAGCCGAGGGCGTGATATTTCTTGTTGATCATCTGTTAGCACTCCTGACTATTAATTGTACCTCTGCTGGACACGTGTTCCAGAGTAGTCTGCAAAGCAGACAGCCCCAGTGAGATGTTGTCAACAGCAAATGGAGCATGAAACACTTGCTTTTCCTTCCCTCAGTGGCAGGTAGTACGCCGTGGTGTAAGGAATTCATAATTAGTTGACATGAAGCACAGACTCAAATGCACTGCCTTTAAGCAAATATTGAAAACAGAAGAAAGCAAGAGACTGCATTTTGAGGAGAAACCTGCTTGGACAGACACATGTATATTTAATCAGTCTTCAATAATTCATGTAATATTAATGTGAAGCATATGGTAATACAAGTGTTTAGTTAAAATGGTTTTGGCTGAAATTTTAATACCGAATTGGGAGTTGTTGCCTTTTATATCTTAAAATTATTTGGGAAAAGGTAGAATTAGCTTAAGTAAATTATTTAATATTACTGCAAATATGTGTGTTATACATATTTAACTGAAAATAGTTTGGTCCTTAAAGTCACTAAGCTTCTTTAACTAAAACTGTGTCTAATTTTGCACAATAATTTTGTGCCTTGACCTCTTTCAGTGCCATTCCCAGAGAATCCATTGCTATCTAAACTGTCATTTTTTCCTTTACTGTTTTTCTTCTGACAAGGTACTGCTTTATGTTTGCTAGTCTGATTTTTTTTTTTTTAAAAGACAGCTGCAACAAATAGTATAAAATACAGATTATGTTACAAAAACAGCAAAAAATGGGAGACATTGGTATTGCTGCTCAGTTTTCTAGGTTTCTTAACAGTTTATACGATAGTGATACTTTATTAAAATTATGAAGTTAAGTCTGTATCTTTTTAACTTGACCTTGTTTTGTAATGCCGTAAAATTAATCAAGTTTTCCTTTAACAGACATAAAAAAATTATGGTAGCAACTCTTTTATAAAGCTCTTTAACCAAGCGTGGTATTTCTTTGAGTACAATAAAGATTGAGCAATTACTTGAATAATCAGTAATTTAAATCTTGAAGCATGCCCAACATTTCTGCTGGGTAAATACGTTGGAACCGCAGAAGAATGGAAAACACAGTCATCTTTGGAGACATCTCATGCCAAAAATCCAGATGTGCAGGTCCAGCTCATTCATTTTTCGGAGCTGTAGCTTTTCCCCATACACAATGGGCTTTCCAGAATGAAAGTCTTGTAAAAGAGGAGGGGATGATGAACTCCTCAGTGAACACTGTTGGGAAAATGGGACTACTCAGGAAGCACCTGGGCATATATGTTTAGATACCCATATTTTAAGGTAATAGAGATAACATAGTAGCAGGAATTCCTAGTGAGCATTTTAAAGGGGGATAAAACAAGAGTCAAGTAGAAAGACAGTGAAAAGGCTTCATGCATTAACATCTCCTTAGGCAGAATTAGTCGATAGCAAAATCTGTCCCTGGTACTGTTTGCTGAGCCATGCTGAGGCTGCACTGCTGCTCTGACAGAACATGAGTGCAGTGAGGGCCCTCGCCAGGGGCAGTGGGGGCAGCGTGTCCCTGTTTCATCCTGCTCCTCTTGGGCACACAGCACACCTGCAACAGGGTGCTGACTCACAGTCCCTCTCCAGAGCTCAGATGGAGCTTTGTGCAACTTTTCCCCTCCAGGAGCAGGGAGGAAGGGAAGATGAACTCCTTTCCGTCTTCTCCCCTCCCTCCTCTAGCACTGTATATGAGCAAAGCTAAAATCCATATGCATTTGGGAAGGAATGTGTGCTGTAGTAGGAGTTACCAGTAAGGAGGATGGGAGACTGCCATATGTTCTCCTGCACTGCAGGTTTTACTCTTTCTTGGAGATTTGTTCTAAAATCCTATTGATTTCTTGTCAAAAAATGTAGTTGTCTTTTGTACTTGATCAGTATTGTAGAAGATCTGGCTATTCCTGCTTATTGTTGCTATTCTTGTGTTTATTGGGATGTAAGTATTGACTTATTTGAGAAAAGCCTGAGACACTTTGTTCTTTGTTATTAATGCTAGATGAAGGATTTTCCTAAATTCAGATCTAGGTCAGTATTTATGATTACTGTTGTGGTTTTTGTGTACTGCATATTGAAAACCACATTCCTCAAGCACATATGTTTCACTCAGTAGAAACTTGTGGTGTGACAGTGCTGGTTGCATTTTGCTGCAGGTTTGTGGTTTTTTCTGCCTAAGGGGATGTTAATGCATGAAGCCTTTTCATTGTCTTTCTACTTGACTCTTGTTTTATCCCCCTTTAAAATGCTCACTAGGAATCTGAATTTCAAAGTTGTCTGCAAATAAATACAAGCAACCTTTCCACAGACTTAAGACTTTTTCGTTTGCTGTGCAGCTACAGCCTATTCTTCTATCCTTTTGGGGAATTCACTCCCCTTGATTCAGCATTCTGCCACACCTTAGAATTAAATTTATTATACTTCATGATCAAGGATATTTTTCTCCTTAATAGAAGATACTATTCTTCATAGAGACCCTCTGACAGTGTTTCTTCATATGACACAGTGGGAAAGCATCACTGTGTCAAGTATTGTTGCTTCAGTGCAGGTTGTAAAAATAAAATAGTGAAATTGATAAGTTCACAGAGTTCTGCAGTGAGCTAAGAAACCTTGTGCTGGTGTAGTTTGCCTGTACAATGCTGGACACAGACTTATATTCATCAGATGGTGAGCTGTAAGGTGTAAAGAATAACAAGTGTTATGAGCTGGAAATTATATTCTAAAGCAAGGAATTTGATAATTAGTTAACTTTCATTGGACTGAACAGTACTGAATCTTAAATTGTATAGCTGTGTAAATAAAATAATGTTTGCTCTGAGATTTAACATGGCAAAACTGCTGACAAAAATAAAGGCGATCATTGAAGTAATGGCCTGGCCTGTGAACATCTGAAAATTTATGTTATGCATATTTTTTTAAAATGGAAATGAGGTCTACATTTATACTTTATATTCACTATTCAGTTTAGAAATCTTACAATGTTAGATAATATCTTTGGGATTTTCTTTTCAGAAAAGATAAACTTTAGCATAGTTTTTAGTTCTGTTCAGAGGCTTTCAGCCTTAATTCTAGGTCAAATGATAAGAATTTTAAAAAGATGTTAGGCAGTTGGCTTTAACTAGATCTCAGATTAGTTTTTTAATCTACAACTGAAATATTTTTTCCTTATACTGAGAGTACCTTATACTTTGTGCCTTGATAGTGGTATGTGGAAGAGTAAACTTAATCCTACATCTTGATGAGTAACTGCACCTACATGTAATTTCTCTTGCACATTAAGCTTCTCCTGTAAAGACTTTTTCCATTGCATCTGTATACAATTTTTATGAACAAGTGATTCACTCCCTTTTTTTCCTTGAAACCTATACTAGTAAATAAAGTGTGCCTCAGGTAAAAGTGCTAAATGTTCTGAAACACTTTTGTTTTTTACACATCATACTATTATGTATTCCAGTTTCCATAAGGGATTTTTGCATGCTGAAAAATTTATTTTCCGTACCACGCTTATTTATATTTCATGGTAGTTAAGTTCACAGTTTATGTGTCATTCATACAAGAGAAAATACTAGGGGTATAACAGCTGAATTTTAATAATGGATGGGGAATTACTTCAATGCAGTAGTTTTCCTAAGGCCCTTTTAGTTAAGGATCTCTGTCAACAATCCCTTTGAATCTTTTATATATACTCAAGGTTTTTACCTTGGCTGTGAGTGGAGGTCTGGCAAAGCTAATAATACTGCTCATAATTTAAGTGTTCATTTCTACTTCTGTGTTTGTGGCTTTCTTGGGATGGGGGAGAAGATGGGCTAAATTAAAGATTCTAATTATTGTCTTTATCTTGTGCATTAGACCAAAATTGTTCTTTGATGTCAAGTAGCTCATTTCTTCTGTAGACAAAAACTGCTGTTCATACAAGTAGAGACTTTGACATAGAATTTCTGAAAAGATGTCATGGTGTGTGATTGTACATATGTGCTGGGAATATTATTTCAACTTCATATTATTAAATTTTGTTTCTGAGGATCATCATTATTATTGTTTTGAGGTCACAGGGAGTTTTCACACTAACTGGTATCATTGAAGAACCTTTCTAACCCAAGCTGTTCTGTGCTACACTTTATAGAACATCCAATTATGCGGCAGCATCAGATGTGGAGTTTAGGCTGGGGCACGAGGCACATTGTCACAGTCAGCCAGTACTGCTGAGAGGGAGCCTTTTTGTATTCCCCTGAGCTGGGAATTATAAAATTACACATCTGTGATACAGGAACTTCATTAATGAAGTTAACTCAATTAAAGACGGAGTTTTGGTTTTTTTAAATATGTAGGAGCCAGAGACACCTCATGGTTATTGTGAGTGGAATTCAAATTCCATATGCCTTAATATGAGATTTCTGTTTGTCCAGACTACACTGTCTTTGCGTTGTGAATTCTAAACCTGTCCACCTGTATAAATTGTGTACCATGATGGTTTGCTATCCTCTTTTCTGCCTTTTTTAGGTCCATGAGAATGTTGAGTAGAACCAGAATTAGGACAGTCAATGAAAGACACAAGTGTTAGAGTGTGACACACTTGGGTTATCCCACCCTGTTCTTTATGTTCATCGTTAGACCACGTTGGCTTGGCTTACTTAGGAAAGTCACTTAAAATAGTGTCAGCCTTGCTTCAAATCAAAACATGTTACATCTCCTATTCAAAGGTACGTTTTCTCTGTCACGGAAATAAATTACTTTGGTTTGGCACGAGTTGTTTCTGACAAAGCCATCTTGGCTATTATTTAGCACCATATTAAAATTTCCTTGTGCATATCAAAAGGTAATTTAGCTGTGCAGTCAAATGTAAACAAGTTATTACGTTGTGGCAGTAAGACTTAAAATATTACTGTGCTGTTTGATGGTCCAGTTTTGAAGAAAGAAATGTATGAGATGCTAATTTCAGAATTTCAGACTGTGAAACATACCTCCAGCGTTAATGACTTCTTTATAGGAAAGCTTTAAACTTCATGTATTGTTTGCATTTCAACTCAAATTTCTGGGAATTTTCTCACATAGATTGGTAATTGAGGTGCTTTCTGGACGTAATTAGTGCAGCATACTGTAATTAATGAACTTGCAATCACAAAATGTAGATGTATTCTTAAAGTACTACAACTTGGATAATGAAAACATTTACAACCTGTATCATTCATGGAAAACAATAGTACTCCTTAATATAATTTGCAATGAATCAGTGATCTCCTTTTCTCCTTCTTCAGCCCCCGCTGCTAATAGTTATTTTAAGATCAGAATTAACACTTACATATATACAGCTCCTGTAAATCAGATTTTAAAAAGTACATTTTTGACAATGCTGAAGCTAAAGTACCTTTTCTAGTGTGGGTCACACATCATCTGTGAATATGTGGCAGAATTCTTCTGTAAAAAAGCATTTATGGAAGACCTTATGTTTATGAAAGCCTATTATTCTAATCATTCCAGATTTTTACTTCTGTACATAGCTGTACATCCGTTTAAGAGGTAGGAAGAGACATTTTTGTGGGCTACTATAGTTGAATCTCTTGACAGCCAAATGAGATTATTAAATGGGACTAACATCATCTACTCCAAAACCTTTTAAAAAAAGTCACATAGTTGGAGACAGTTTCTGACCAGCTGTTAAATGAGATGTCAAAGTGTGTGCATCTAAAAGTTTCATGTTACCTCTCATCCCCTCTGTTCTCCTCCCAAGATGTTGAAGAAAATAAGTCTGCTTTTCAAAATAACAAAATAAAAGGATGTAGAAAATATAAAATGTAAATTTGGAACATGGCCAAATTCACAATACTCTAAACTGTGCTCATTCTGTCTCAGTAATAGGATTTGGAAGAATTTAAGAAAAGAGCACAAGAAATTTTAGCAATATAAACCCACTGTCACAAGAATAAATATTTAAATACTGGGATTATTTAGTATGTAAGGTAAACAAGTTGTGCAAATAATATACATGTAAGCATATAAAGACAGTGAGTGATACAGAGAAGAGAAAATGAAGTCCTTTTAGACTTTGCAGTTTTCTAACCAGGTCACACACTTGTTGTCCAACAAAGAAGTTTCAGGGTAGTATACAATTTCTACAACATGTTTCTTATAAAGGTCACAACAGCAAGAAAAATTATTTGTTAAGTATTAATTTTAGACCAATGAAGGTGCTAATATCTCTGAAACAGTCACATTTGAAATGTAAATTTTAAGAATTTAATGTGTGTCATTTGTGGACTGTATTTCCATTTAAAATCTTAGAAATCTCTGAAGATGTCTCTGTCTCAGAAAAGGTGCAGGCATCTGTCTCTCCAAAGAAAGGTGGAACTTCGTTCCTTTTAATTTTCAGCATTAATTCACACACAAGTTAACATAAAATCAATGGTGTGTTGTACAGTCTTGACAACACAGTCAAGACTTCTTCTCGTGGGGAGCTTTGGTTAATCATTTTACAGTTAGCTTTAAAAATAAAGTACACTCAGTCATGATACTTATGTGCTTTGCTTTCGCAGTAATGCCAGAGAATGCAAAAAAGAGAGTAACAAAAATTGCATTGCCATTATATTTGTAATAAATGTTAGAGGAAAAATTGTTAAGCACTAGCAATTTCTTTACTTGTGAGAATATTAGACTGCATGTGCCTGAATTTAGGAGAGAGGATGTGCTAGGACGTGTTTAGTCTCTTGAAAATAGTGAAGTCTAGAAAGTCCAAGTGCTGTTATTGTGGTATAGATGGTACTATTTGCATGGAAGTATTTTTGTATATTCTGCAATTAACTTTTTTTTTTTTTTTCAAAGAGATCTTCAACAACATTTCAGTACTTATTACCTGTTTCATAGGCTTTGATGACCTTTTCAACAGTGTGAAGGCATATTTGTATATGACAGCTGGTTAGGCTGGAGCAAAATATTAGATTTTTATCTGGAATTTATCAAGAGGTCTGCTTTGCTAACTTCTGACACAATTTATTATGTAAGATAACAATATTTTAACAATGGCATTATGTTAAAATTGAAACTCTTTGTTATGCTTTAGCATATCCATAATGTCAAGACTTGGCTGGCATATATGTTGTCAAGAGGTCGCTAAAAATGACTTTTGGGTATAGCTTAAGTGTGCAGAGGTTACAGTTTAACTAAGTAATGTGGTAATTCTGTGATATTCTGCAAGTAGGCTCTCCTCCTTAGCTCTCCTTGTGGACTCAGATAAATAGAGGCGCCCTTTAGTTTTCAAATTTGTGTTCTGAAATTCATTATCTTCTTGGCAAATTTTTTCACATGAAAAATAAGCATTAAAAGACACTTAAATATGTGCATATTTGTACAATTCATCCTTGGTTGCTGACTGCTGCAAGTTAACCTCAGCAATGTGCTTTGATATGACAGAAGTGATGTCGCAATGTTTATCCAAATGACATTGTCACAGGAAATAGCTATTATTAGCCCAAATGTTTCCCTTTTAGGAATCCTTTCAAACTTGATCTGCCTCTTTGAGTTCATTTTGATACAAGTTCCTGAAAAGGTCATGCCCTTTTATTACAAAATCTTTTGCCTCTCTTTTTTTTTTTATTTGCTTGAAAAGCCAAGCTAACACAACCATAATTAGATCCTCTGTCTTGCAAATGACCCACAGAAGTATTTATCACCCAAGAAAGTTCTTGATCTAGAGTTTTTGTAAAAGTGATATCATATTAGGTGTCAGAACGATTCCACAAAGTTCAGAGGTGTTCTGAGGAATTATAAAGAAATTTGTGTAGGGTTAAGTTAGGGCTCATTTAGCTTGTCCCGAGCCATTTGGAGCTCTGAAGTCAGAAATTTCTGCAAGAGTCAAAAATTTGTGTGGTAAACATACAGTGTGATGATTGTTTTTGTTGGGATAGGTTATCTGACAGAATGAAGTGTGGGCAAATAGGTATTCTTTTGTCTGTAGCTGTATAATAGAATGAATCTGACTCTGAACAATGCAACTCTTTTTTTACATTAGGTATAGATTTTTTTTTACCTTCTTGAGCCCTTTTAAATGCAATGTTAAGACTTAATACATATATTAGAAACAAGGCTTAGCATTGAAAATGCTGGGTTTAGATTTCTTTAATGAAAAGCATCCTGTGTTTTAGGGTGTAAATCTGTGTTTAAATTACATCTCCTTGGAGAGTCATCTTAATGCCTACTCATGAAATTCAGTACTTTAGTGATGCTGGAGCCAACCAAGATCCTTTATGACAAGATTTGTTCACTTACTATCATCCCTGCTGGGTGACAGATGATACCCTCCATAGTTCAGTTTACCATACCTAGATCAGGATTAGAGTTAGGCTTTCAATTCTCGCTGCCAGTTTGGAGTGAATGCATAGGACTGTGTAGCACTTAGGCCTGGGGAAGAAACTGATGCATTTTAGGATTTATTCTTATATTATAAAATCATCCTTTGATCCCTTAGAAGGTTAAAGAATATTTTATTGCCCTTGAGATTTTGTATGCAGACAGACACAAGCATTTTCACTGATGTAATGATTCAACAAGCAAAGTTCAAATGATCAATAAGAAACCATAATTTCTGCAATGCTGCTATGTTCTTTGTCAGCAAACAAGGAGGGTGAACAAGGATTCATCATCTCTCTAGAGAAACAGCACAAGTCAATAAGGCAAGTGGAAGATTCAGATCACAAGAACCCTTGCAATAGCTTAAGTTTGAAAAAAAAAAGATTTAAGTCTATCATTCTAGAATGGTACATATTTGGATGCTTTGCAGATTGTGTATGTTGTCTCTTCAAAATAAACCCTTTAAAAAAATTTCTGTTTTTCTGACACTCCATTTTAAATCATAGGGGTGAACAGAAATGCCAGCAATTTAGTATATTTTGCTAAAAGAACCCTCTCCAGGGAAGAGGCTCATGAACCAGGATCTAATTCAGAAAACAAGTCTAAATTACTATAATCAGTGAATTTTTGTTTAAATCGATGATAAAGAGTTGATCCTCTAGAGCTTTAATTTTTGTATCAGTGTCAGTAAGGATATATTAAGGGTCTGATGGGTAAAGACTAATAAAAATAAATAAAGCCTTTTTGATAACTGCCCATTAGGAACCAATATACATAATTTTATTCCCACCAGTGAACCACTGCTTCTGAGCCTGTCCTGAGCAGGTGAATGATGTGGGATACTTTTCTCAAGGCTTGGTCAGTCAATAGAAAACCCATAGGAGAGATACCCATTTTTAAATCAAAATCTTGATCTAGAATCTACCAAAAGGATCAGAAGGTGTACCTGGGGTGGTTGGGAAGCTGGGGGAGGCTGCAGATGACGGCATGGTTACAGTGTGTTACTGCCCTCTGTGAGGCAGAGGTCAGAGGGGTGTACTGTTTGTGTAACAAAGAGACCTTTATCTGCTCAATAATCTTACAGCTTGAAAAGCTAAACTGTATGTAGTTGTGTGTTTGGCTAAAGCTACCTCTGTGTTTCTGCATAAAATGAGATGTTACAAGACAGCTTGCTGAGGAGTGGCAAAAGGCTGACACATTTCTGCACTTCGTTTATTCTCCATGTTCTGTATGGCTCCTAGAGTGCTCTTCCCTATCTTGACCCTTTCACAGCTTGTGTGAATGTTTTGACTGTGTTTTGGTGTTAAATAGTTGTTGATAGTTGCTTTTCAGTAAACCTCTTGTGTTCTAAATATTCAGAATTTGCCTCAGTTGGTCTGATAGTAGACCGACTGGTGCTTTATTGTTTCTTGTAATTGTTTGAAGTTTATGAATATCCCACATATTCCCACCCCCAAAGAACTAACTGTGCAAAAGCAGTACTCAGTAGCAAAGCTTTTACTGGGCTGTGCTTAACCATGCTGTGTTAACAGCTGTTTTAAGTTGATTCAGCTACTGATGATTTCTGTGTAAACCTTTCCCTCCAGAATTCTGCCAAAACATAATACTTTGACACAAATTGAAAATACTCTGGCTGCTGTTTGCTTAATATTTGGCTAGATCTAACTTCAGAGAAATACACTTTTAGGCCACCTGTGGGATTGTTTCTTCCTGGCCAAGAGAAAACCCCAGTTGTGCATTGGAGAAGAATATTACTTATGATCTGCTGTAGGAAGGGTATCCCGAGTTTGAGAACTGATTTAACTATTGGTCTACCACATACCTGCATGTGGTATGAGGATGTGGAAAGCAAAGATGCCTATTTTCTCAAAATCTGCAAGAGAAGATTTGTGAAATACATAGTTTCAGATGGATACATACATGAAGGCTAAAAAGATCCACTAAAACCATAGTGCTCTTTCTCACATTTTGGACCTTCCCACCTGTTACTACTGCTGTAGACTTTCTCAGGAAGAATGTTTTTTACATGGCCTTCAGAAGCATTTCATAGTATAATCTCTTTGGAATTCAGTCCCTGTTGAAGAAATGTTGGTAAGTAATGAAGACTGTAGAAATAAAAGTAATCTTGAATTTTCACTTATCTTTAATTTTCACTGGAATAATTAGGAGTTGTTTTGTATGTGTTAGTTGAGTATTAGTAAAAATAAACTAGAGGAGAGAGATGGCCAAGAAGGTAAAAATAACTAAAGACAGAGTTGAATATATTCTATGGTTATAGTGAATAGCTCTAGAAAGCTTTTCAGTGGAAAAAAAGGTGAATTTTTATTTCCAAGGAATAAAGCACATAGCTTTAATTTAGTATTTAATTTAGCATTTAATTTTGTGGTGAGTATTTGTTATTTGTGTTAATCCAGCCCTGTAACAGGCATCAATTTGTCATCAGAATTACTACATAAATTAGAATTATTTCAATTCGTTTTGTTTTGCCCTTTTTCTATCAAGCCAGAGAGAGAGTAAGGCATTCTTTTTACCTTTTCTCAATCTGTGGCTCATCTCTTTCAGTTTGGCTTTTAGGATGCTGTTGTTTGCTTCCTCCTTCCCAGCAGTTCACTAGAAGATTCAGGACTGAAGCCAATTCATTTGCTTTCCTACTTTATTACCAAAAATGGCAAAATTTTGCCAATGTTGTCATTTTCCCATCTCAATAATAGATAATAAAGTTGCACATGGGAGTTTTTGCATATCTTTAATTTTTTTGAGTGTGGGTGGAATACTATTTCAGGCTCTTACTCTGAAATGCTAAAACATGAAAGACTGTATTATGGTTTTTTTTCCATGATAACCAATATTTTTAGCTTATTTCTGATTCATCTGAATCTGAGATAAGATATCAAAGGCACAGATACAATGTTTTAAAAACCTTGGGAAGACAAAGTGTTTCAGCCACTTGCTTCGTAAAGAAGAGGGGACAACCCTCCCTAAACTTTTGGAAATGTGTGGTTTTTATTTTGCATTTTACCAGAGGACAAAGTCTCTTGACATCAGCTGTAATTGAGTTTGATAGGAACTACTGTGGAAGACAAAATCTGTTGAATTTAAATGCCTCGTTGGACAGGATGTTTTGGTTTCGTTGCATTTTTAAATGCTGTATAGCTTTATTAAAAAATGCTTGGACAAAAAATTTTTAAAAGACTAGTGAAGAGCAAAAACCTCTTCAAAACCTTTTATAATATCCAGGGCCAGACACAGACATTGTGAGGAATTACTAACATTACTTAACTGGAAGTAGTAAATTCTGGCACACCTTATTGCTGATGTTTAGGGATCTGTAGTCTGCTCCAACTCTGCAATGAAATCATATAACTCACACCATTCCTCCTTTAGTTTAAGGTTGTCTCTATTCTTATTAGTGAAAACATAGGTGGCCATCAAACAGTTTTGCTTAAGAAAGACTCTGAATTGTGAGTTACTATAGATGTTAAGGTGAAAGGGGAGTATGGTATACATGACTCAAGAATCAGTATGAGTACATACAGATAAACTCTTATGTAAGTAAGGTTGTATAATCTCTAAGAGCTGATGAACATTTTGATAGAGGAGATGCAATTTGATTGAAAGAACTAAGAGCACCCAAAAAGATTAGCTGACTTATCCATGAATGTATCTGTTAGGTGATTGTTTTTTAAGGGAGAAAATGTACTCCTGAAAAATGCAGTTTTTATGTTTCAACAGATAACAAAGCAATTTTTCCCTATTATAGTCAATATTACAAAGTGTAGATGCATGTGGGACAATACCTGTGTGCAGGTAAGGTACAGACATGCCATGGCAGGATTTTCAGGATTACCAGCTGGAGGAGGTGCTGGTTTCCCAGCAGCAGCTGCTGATTTTCTGACCAAGCTATCACTCTGAAAAAAAAGAGCTCATGCTTCCTGCATGAGATTATTTGTCCAATTTTAATTTATTACTGTGGGCATTATTGAATTCTTTTACATCTTCTTTGTGCAAATCATCTTCCTTAGAATGATCAAGATTAATTAAGGAAGTCAGTGATGAAAAACTGAAAACTGGGGTTATTACAATGATTAACAGCAATATATGATATTAGATGATGGGTGACAGAAGTCCAAATCTAAAAATATTAATGAAACAACTATTGAAGTGTTCCTTTATCACTAAGCAGTCATGTTACTGGGCAGTGTCAGCAATTACAAGTTAGGCTAATAGGGAGTACGTACAGCACCTGTAATTTTGGAACACATCTTGAAGGGTAAAATAATCTTTCAAATACTTCTCTTGGCATTCCCAGTCATGTTGCTGTATTAATATTTTATAGTTCTGAAAGCAAATGTCTTTCTGAGGTAACAAGTCTTTTGGCTTCCAAATGTATTGATTGAATTTAAGTTTTCCTTCTAACATCACTGTTAAAATACATTAGATACTATTTTAAAATGGTAATGTGTCACAGCAATATGTAATACTAGAAGAAGACTTGTACCAACTGGCAGTTAAAGATTTAACCATTGTTTCTAGAACTTCTCAGCTACCACCTTTAGTCCTTAAAAGGCAAATTTTAGAGGCTGTCTAGTTTGGATTTCAAAAAAGGAATTGGATGCTGAAGGAATGTCTGTAGCTTACTCTCTCCTGGAAAGGGAAGTACTTTTCTGGTAATTTCATGCAGTGTTCAAAAGAGAATGTTCTCCTTCTACAGAATATTTTGTCTCAACATAGTTCTTCAGGTTACATTTTAAGCAGCTGCTATCTGTGCTTAGGATGATGTGCTGTAGTGGCAATCAACCTTTAGTCTGTGAGCCACATGTGGGGACAGTGGCCCAGACTGGTGCAGGCCTCTGAGAGCTCCCTGTGTGCCAGGCTGTGTGGCAGGTGCCTTCCATGATGTTTCCCCAATACATTCCTGTGCACAGCCTTAAAATTGTTGCATGTATGAACACAGCCCTTATTCACCCACTTTCTTGGTGTCCCAGCACTTCTGATAACCACACATGTGCTGAGTCAGCCTCCTGACCAGCACAGGCTTCTCAAGAGTGAGTTCTGTCAGACCAGCTTAGCTTCCTTCTGTTAAAGGCTCTTTGGTTTAGAGAAGGGAACTGTGAAAGGTGGGGTTTGATATTTTATCTGCAAGAGTTCTTCACCTGAGGCATTTTCAAATTCAAACTGAAGAGGGATAATCTAGACTAAATAATAATAAGGATAATTGTGGAGGGATAGAATGTAAGAAAATAGTGCAGAAGGCAGTCTCACACCTGAGGAGTTGCAGCTGTACCAGCTGCTACAAAAGAGTGGGTTAGCTGGGTGAGGAGAGAATTGGAGCCTGTGGTTGTGCTGTGAAGTAGTCAGTGCTGTGAGGAGTTGACCGTGAGAAATCACTGAGAAGGTATGGAACTTTTGCAATAAGATGACAACAGATAATCTTAAACTGTTGCAAGATCAATGCAGAAGAGCTTGGAAAACTGTACACGGTGTTGCTTCTCTTCCAGTATTGTTGTCACAGGCTCCCGGCTGGGTAATAATTAGCATTGACTTCATGATTCACAGAAGGCTGATCAATACTTTATTATCCTATACTTATCAAGAAACCCACTGCTTTTATAGATGGTTTTGATACTGGTGGACCTAATTGGTCCTCCAGTCCAAACACCATCCCCATTGGCCAATAAAGAAACCACCCTTTGGCAAACAAATCTCCATAACACATTCCACATGTTCACAACCACAGGTGCAGCAAGTGAAGATAAGAACTGTTTATCATCTCTTCTCTGATCTTCTTACAGCCTTTCCCAGAAAGGCCTGGTAAAGTTATGTGTTGCTCTCTGTGGCCAGGGAGCTGCTGCCACACAATATGGAAGAATTGTATCCAGTGAAGTTCTGCAGGGATTTGCCCCAGGGCTAGCACTACTCAATGCTTGCATTAATGCTCTGGATGATGGAATACAGAATATACTTATTAAATTTGCAGGCTACACTTTTCTAAGAAGGATTAAGAGGTCTTGTAAGGACAGAATTAGAATGATCTTGTGAAATTGATTTGAAAAAATAGGATGCTATTAAAAAGGAAAAGTATAAGGTAGTGCATGAAGAGAAGGAACAAGGGAAGAAAAGCATGGCTCTATAGCAGAAACAGCTGTGTGGATAGGAGACCTGCCGAAGGATATTTTGATGTTATAGTGAATTACAAGCTGAATGTCATCCATATCAAGTAGATACAAAGGAGAAAAATATTGTACTGGGAGGTGTAAGCAAAAGTGTACCTGGAGTAATTTCTTAGCTCTACTCAGTAGAGTGACCTTTATACTCTACTCAGCCCTGGGGGTTCTAGCAGTGAATTCAACATGCTAAGAAGGATGTGGACTAACCTGAGAGGTGGTCAAGTGAGGAGCAATGAAAGCTGGACCTATGAATAAGAGTTTGGATAAATTTCTGCTAGGTGGTTTGTATTTTCATTTGTTGATAACTGTTGTTGTATAGAAGGAAAGTAAACTTGAACTCCTAAAGTTCTTTTCAATCTGTGTGGTAAATTTCGACATGGTGTCCTGGAACTGACACCAGAACTGACCATCCAGCACCCTGACTGCAGTGGAGGCTCACATAAGAGCTCAGCTGAGGGCCAGCTCCCCAGCAAGTGTCACATCTCTGACACACACAGCACCACTTGTGAGTGTTTACTGTAGTCTTCTTACAGGGTAGGGAATGTGGCCTGTGGCCCTTCTTTGCACCTGCACAAATGCAAGTGACCTCCCCAGCCAGAGGAGTTGGGCATCCCTGCCTTTGCTTTGTGATTTACAGTTGACAAGACACATTTTTAATGGATTTCAGATTTCACTAACGGAAAATATTTGCTGCTGTAAACAAAGTAAATCACCTGGTTGATAATTCAATCCTGTATTTCACACACTGATAAGTTTGTAAATCCATTGGCACACTACTTGATAGGTTGAAGGGCATTCAGTACCAGCAGTTTGCTCTCTCATGTAGATAGACCAGCAGCATGCTTTGCAAGTGACAAAAAATAAGAAGGAGGAATCTTTGTGGTTCATCAGAATTCCTAAAATCTGAATGATGACAGTTTAAGGTAACTCCTACCTGGAGTCCTTTTACCTGCAAGGATATCAGTGGCTGGTTTTAATAAGCAAACCCCAAGAAAGATGAATAACATTTGTTATTGTTAAAGAGAAGATAAAGAAACTTTAAAACATAGCTAACAAATAATAAAGTAATAAAAATTGCTGAAGAAAAAAAGTATCAGCTTTGAAATTAGGAAAGCACAAATAGTGAAATAGCTGCTTGTTGGACAGGTGAAATGGGTATTACGTTTGTTAAATAGAACAGGGGGGAATTTATGCTCTTGGAAACAAGGAATGGTGTCTGAGAAAAGGATGCTCCAATGATGAGTGCTGTCAAGATCCAAGTTTGAATAGTATTTTGTCCCAAGTAAAAGTGTATGCTTTAATAATACTAGATCTTCAGAAATACATATAAATGTGCTTAAACTATTTGTTGGTATTTACTAAAACTTTAAAATTAGAGCATGAGGTTGAAATGGAGTGCGCATGTTTGTGGTCTGCTGGGACTCTCTATGTCTCAGAAATGCTCTACACACAACGTCAGAAATAATCACAGGAATTCTGTTGGCCTTTTGAGGGGTAATGTTCTTCTAAGATACTGCAAATAATTTGAAAGGATCCAGTCAGGAATTTCTCTGAAAATATTTGTGCTGTGCTCACTGCACCCACTCAATTGCTTAATATAAGATTGCGTTGAAAAGCTTGTGTGCAGATGTAGAGATAATAGTCATGTAGAGAAATGGTGGAGTATGGCTCACATCTTAGGAATTTAAATGCACAGTATGGATAGATAGTATTTGTGTACAGTAGTTAGCACATGTATCCTAATAGGTTTTGAGTTTCTTTCTATATTTTTTCTTGAAAATGAGTTATACTGGAGATAAGTGAAGATGGACATAGGACTTGTGTAGGTTAAGTGGAGCTGCAGAACTTAAGCAGTAAGGCAGAATTTAAATTTATATATAAAAACCCAGTGCACTGCAGAACTTAGCAATTTCCATAACACTGCATCATACTATATTAATAAACTGAAAGGGACAGTAAACAATTTCCTTCAGTTGTCTGTCCCCCACATCTCTGCCTTCTATCAGCTGTACCTTTTCTCCACTGGAGATAGTGTCATTATATTCAAACTGGAATTGTGTGGTTTTCATCTTAACTTGTTTAGCATGTGGCAGCATTATTAAAAATGTTATACAACATACTAGTGATCCTAGTATGAACCTGTCTGAATACAGATTAAGTACAGTACAGATACTGAGGATCTGTTTCTGGGAATTTCTGAGAATGTCAATGAAAAAAAAAAAATTAGTGAATTTCAGTCATTAGACATTTTGGCAACAGTCCGTTATTTAAATGGCATTTCTTTATTTAGGATGTCTGTTTGACCAGAGAATGAAGACAACATTTTTATATTTAGCTTGATAACTGGAGGTACTAAATTATGTATGTATAACGTAAAAGCTAAAATAATAATTTAATTTTCTCAAAAAGGGTGTATCTAACATTACATGAAACTTACCCAATGTCTACAGAGACCTTGTGCATAGCTCTCTGTAAGATTTAATGTGTTTACTTTTTTTCAGTCCATGAGGCTTAATTTATTGGTACATAGCTAAGAAAATACAATTTTTAGCTGACATGCTCAGCTATCATCTTTTGTTTAAGTCTGTTGCAAGCTGTTACAAATATCTGCATGTTTTTTAATGGGCCAGTTAATTCAGAGAAAGTACTAAATTGTAACATTTAATCAGATTAATTCTTGGTATTAATGTTAAATCAATAAGCATCTCTTCTGATAATGTATGTTGCTCATGTAGAAGGGAACCAGCTTCCAAGGTTTAGAAAGTTTTTGGCATCTTCCAGACATTCCCTGTGGCAAGTTTCAGATTTACTGCACATTGTTTCCAGGTGTGCATAGAAAAATTGGAGCTGCTGTTCTCTTGTATTCTGTATTTTATGTTTTGAGTTGAGGGACTAGTGTGTTCAGTAAAAGTTTACCTGAATTTGGTCTGTCTCTCTACTTTAGATGATTCCGTAATCTGTGTTACCAGAATTCCTTACTGTTGCTGTTACCCCTCCAGCCGCTTTGTGACAGAGGTGAAGTGCCAGCATCAGTATTCTGCAGCTGAAGAACAGAAGCCAAGAGAGTGAGAGGTCGTGCACAGATTGGTGATGTGGCAGATGTGGCAGACTCCAAGGTCTTGCTGTGGTGGTGGGGAGTGTGGTGATAGCTACAGGAGTGAGGTTCACAAAACCTCTTCAGTCTCCTGGGTGAGCTAAGTGAGCTGAATTAAGCACTTGGTGAATTAAGCACTGAAATTTTGAGATTTGCAGCAGAGATTTGATACACTGATATGCAGTCAGTGCATCAAAACTGAACCTCAGAACACATTTACAGCTCTTCTAGGGCTGGTTTTGCTGCAATTCACTTGCCACTACCTTTCCTGAGCATAAGTACTTGGGGCTTCCTTGTAGGCATGGATTACTTGTTTCTTTAACTGCACAAGTGATGGAAACAATGAAAGTGCTGGAGAAGAAGTGTTAAAACACTGCAGGAAGTTGGATGGAAGGCCAGGGTTATGCTTAGGCTGCAGGGCTTTGCCTTGTTCTCATCTGGGAGACAGTGACCCGTCCTTGAGCGCCAGGCAGGGCTGGGGTGGTCACACACTGCTGTGGCTTAAGACTAAGGCATGGCACTGGGTGCTCTTTTACATATTTATCATTTACTGCTGCAGACAAGAAATTCATTTGTGCTTAGGGGTTGGATCTACATAATAAAGAAGGTGTAGACCCAGGGTATGTGATACTCGTGGGGCAAAGGGAGGAATAATTGTAGTCCAGAGCGGATGGTTTATTTGGGAAGTTCTGCTCTTGGCTCATTTTGTGAATTTAGGCCTCAGTGATTTGCTGAAAATCGTGTCTTACATGGCTGAGTTTGAACTCTAGTAAATAGATTTTTTTGTCTCTCTATAACTTCAAACCAGGCTCAAGTCATTGCAAGAACTACTTCACAGACTGTTCCTTAACTGTGCTGCTATTACTTCTTACCCAGAAATTCACATGGTTGAAACTGATGTTAAAAATAAGCTTTCCCATTCTCTGGTGATTTAAACCTGCAAAGGGAGAAGACAGCAAACAGCATCTTTTAGTGTATCATTTCCTTTCTGCTGCTGCTCTGGCTGTGATGCAGAGGCAGTTTAGTTAGGCATTCCCCCCGTCCATGCCTTTTTTTTTTTTTCTTCTTTTTTTTAAATCTCCCCTTCTTTTGCTACTCGAAGTTATTTTTTAAAATAGAAATATAGGGGGCAGATGCAGTGATTGCTGCAAGAAGGTACTATGGAAACCTGTCACGACAACAGTTTCAAATGAAAGTGAATCTTTAGCTGCTGAAGAAGTCCGTGTATTTGTCAGACTCCAGTGTCTCCTCTGCAGTCAGAATTGAAGAGGAAGGAAGTGAATAGAGCAGTGTTGAGGGGAAAATAGATATTCTTGCTTTTCACTTGGGGAAAATGCATTTCTGGGCTCAGCCGTGCAATTAGATATCCTGCAATGAACTTCTAATCTGGATCCTAAAATTTCTCAGTTATATAATGTATTATAATGCTGTGGTAGCAATATTGTCCTTTATGGTTGGTGAGATATGTTTGCTATAAAATCTAGCTTGTAAGTGTTTCCAGATGTTCCTGTTTGTTTTTGTGGGTTTTTTTAAGAAGACATCGGCAGATGAATTATTCACAAAGCTCAAAAGAAGGTGTTGCAGAGAGCAATAGCTAAATAAATATATCCTTAGCATACATTTCAGTTGTGGATGTTGGTGCATATTTTTCAGATGGAAAATCAAAGCATGATGTGAATGTATTAGATCCCAAGTCACTTGATATTTGTTCTCTCTGCCCTTGCTAAAGAACACACCATCAAATAAGTTTTGCTGTTATTAGCATAGAATGCAGAAGATAAAAAATGACACAAATCTGGTACCGCTAGTAATATTACAACTGATAGATTCATTTTGGTCTGTTTCAGCACTATGCTGATGCATAATAGTGTACATACATCTATATACCTGTGTGAAGATTATTGTTTCTGGGTTAAAATAAATATTTGGAATGCCTGTGATTAGTCATTTAAATATGGCACTTCCTGGGGATATTCCAAAAATGTGAGTTGAAATGCTGAAGTATTTAGTCTTTCTGTGGTCACTGAAGTTCCTGGACATATTTTATAATGTTTGGTGGTCATGTTTGTTGCTGCTAGGAGTATTGGAAAGCAATATCTAACAAACAGAGAATACATAAGGAAGACCTCTCTTTTTTTTTTTTTAATTTAAAAATACTGCTGTTCTAAAAGGATTATAAAGGGAGGAAAAGACTTTTTGGTGGAGAAGACACTCTGAACTAATAAATTAATATTTAATTGTGTGTAAATTTAGGAAAACTGGATTTTTTTTAAATTGACAAAGGTTTTATTTTCACATTTTGTCTTAAACTTTTTTCTGCAGAGTTATGAAGCCTTGACAATAATAGACATGGTGGTAGTCTCTTTTGTCCTGTGAGATCCTGATCTTTCAGATTTTGATGAGCCTGTGCACATTTATTAAAAGATATATACTGAATTAGAAACAGATTATGGGATTGTGCAGACTTTGTCTGCTCTGTGATGTAGAGAGCTTTATATCACTTTGCCATTGTGCACTTGCCCTATATAGAGGTAATTTAGGAAGCCTAATGCAATTGATGTCCAACTGTGACACGATATTTTTATAAAAGTAAAACTCTTCACTGCTCCTAGCCTTTCTAAATGGTTAATCAAAGTGGATTGACAGATTATGTGTCTGGGGTTTTTTGTCTTTCTTTTTTTTTCTGTGTAGGTGTTTGTGACTCATAAATGCAGAATTAGACCGAAAATCTGTGACTGGATAATGGAGTATTTGCAAGTACTTTATTGCATGTTTCAGTGCAGCACAACAAATAGCCTTCACTTTCCAGTGTTTATTTGTAAGGATTTATTATTGTGTGGCCCTGCTAATCTCATAATTTCTGCTTCTGTTTTTCTGATAGTGCAAGAAAGTGGTTTATAAATAGTTTCTATAAATGGGTATTCCTGAAAGTGCATCTGATCTGAACAATATTTTTATATAACTGTCTTTTATGGTAAAGTAATAGGTGAAAATTGAGAAGTCATTAATGTTTTATATCCCTTCACTCTGCTATGAATCACCACTTAGCTGTTTGCCAAAAACTTTGCATTCTGTTTAGTGACAATTTTAAGTGAGGATCAGCTGGATAATTTTTAAAATCACTTCTGGTCCTTTTCTTTGGAAATTCATATCAATTAATTTGACCTGTTACCAACTAAATATGAAAACTTATTCTTCTGTTGTAGATGATGTTTTAAATACATATTAACTTAGACTTAGATGATGCTTTTTGAAGAATTCAGATGGCCTTACTGTTCCAAATATTTTACATCTTAATAAATTCTAAGGAATTACGAGCTATGCAGTGTGTGTGTGAGTGGGGAAAAAAAAGTCAGAATACCTTAGAAAGCTATTAAAAATGTTTTTGATCTCCCCATTGAGACTAGTTATTTTGAAATATGAAACACTTAGGTTGGTTTCATACCAATTAGTGAATGTCATTTGTGATCACTAAAAAATTACTCCTCATAGAATATCCGTCATGAAAATACAGGAATGTTTAATAATATTGAATTCAGCTTTCTTTGCAGACAGAAATTATTTTAAATTAGAGGCTGTTGCATAGTCTGTTTCTGTGTTCTGGTTGTTCATCTCTTTAGGTGTTTTCCCTGGACTGGAAAACTGTCAACCATTATGTGTTGGACAGCTGTCCACAATGAGAAACTGCAACTGCACTAAGGATAGATAGTACTTACAAGGGCAAGAATGTATCTGATTCTGGTACTTTTAAGGTAATTAATGCAAATATGATGATTGATTCATCTATTTATATGCACAGAGGCCTGGGTCACTGCTATGAACTGCTCAGCTGTGAAAAGCTTTGTGAATAAACTGTACTGTAGGGGTGGAATGAAGGAGACTGGGAACACCACGTGTCAGTACGGAAACTGGAAACTAAGATTAGGTCTTGAGGGTAACTCCAGAGAGAAAGATATGAATGGAAATAGCTGTTCTGAGAACAAGACTGCAGAAGGGCTAGAGGATGGAGTGGGACATGGATACGGCAAAGCAGCGAAATAAGGAAGTGATGCAGATGCAGAAAGGTAGGCTAAGATTAGATGTTGTTGAAAACAGTTGAGGTAAGACTGGAACAGGAACCATGAAGGTTTTTCTTTATCAGACATTGCAGTGTTTTAATCACATGGGTCTAATCTTTATAGAATGAGGTTAAATAAAGTTGTCTTCCAATGTCCTAGTCCATGTAAGTATTTTATTACCATTAATTAATTGATTAAAATATTTCTCATTTGCTTTAGATACTGAAAGGTGAACAGCATATATGAAATTCTGGTAAATTCCAGGGATGCGGCTGAGCAGAGACTGACGTGGACTTTGGCTGGATCTCTGTATAATACATCCCAGCCTTTTAAATTTTTACTTTGTGTATCTGTGTCTCTTCAAAACTAAAGCTACACTGAGGTTCTTTCTCTCCAGATAAGATAGTATGTTATTGTTAAACGCCTCTCCCAGACTGTAATTCTGTTTGTGGTTTGTACTGTTGACTGCTGATTGTTAACAGGTTCTGCAGTAATGCAATTAGGGGATCCAAGGAGAACATACAAAGCATTAATAAGCCACATCTGCATAGAGCAGAGTGAAAAATATGATCGACTAGCCATGATACTCATCTAAATAAGATAATATAATTCATTTTGCCTCTTTCTCAGGTTAAAAATCTGCTCTGTCTTAATACTCTCAGAAAAAAAAATCAATGCTTCATCTTGTTCTTGATCTGCTACTCAGTGCCACGTGAAATTCTGCGTTATCGTACATTGTTACATTTATGGTAACAAAAAGATTTAAAGCTTTGGTTGAGCTTGAAATGACACAGGGAACTGAACAGTATGTGGCATTAGAGAGGAAAAATCTTGGATAAATACTGCAGTTCTTGGGTGATGAATAATGTCATCTGTGTGGAAGAAGAGGGGCACTCAGCTGCTTATTCTTCTCTTTCACCTCCCTTCTGTCCTTCTGCAGGCAGCACCCCAGCAGGTTCCCATTTGTGTGAAGGTTTCAGAATGCATTGCTGGCTGACAGCTGAAGTGAGGAGTGGGGACTGCCTTTTTTCAGTGGCCAAACTGGATCCCACTGTCTGTGTTAGCTGCAGGCAAAGCTAGGCACAGTATTTCTTTTTTCTGCAGAGAACTTCAGTGTTTTTTCCTTCATAGTAAAGTTTTTGTGTGATACAGCTTTGCCCATTTGATTTTAAAGAGACTGGCCTTATAAAAAACGAAACCACAACCAACTAAAAATACAAAATCTATTTCTGTAAATGTTGAATCTGTAGCAAAAAGAGTGAGTTTTGTCATGCCAGGGGTCAAATTTACAAGAGAACCTGGAAGACTTAGACTGCTGTCTGGGTGTGGGTAACACTGCCAGCACTGAAGACATGTTTGGGTGGATACATGGGCTTGCTCTCTTTCAAGCTGGCCTCAGCAAAACTTGATGAAAATGACTGCACAAATCCCTTGTTGCATTCTCTGGGAGCTGTAAGAAGAACTAGGAAGAGAAAATGGAGCAGAAAGTGTCTTCTGGCTCATTCCTGAGCAGCCTGGTGTGGTAAACCCTCCTTTGAGCAAGCAGGTGGATTAGGGCATCTCCAGCAGTCCTGGCAACCTACAGTTCTTCACCAAATTATCTTCACCAAATTATCTACATTTCCTGTAGATATGCGATACAATGAACTTGAACTTTGTATTAAGAAAAAAAAAAAGTTTTAAAATTCTATGCAACAACAAATCTGACCATGATGGAGGTCTGTCTGTAGTTGAATATGAAAATATTAGCTAAAAAGAATTTAATATAAAATAGCTTTTTAAAGTTCATTCCTTTTAAATACATGAGGGCACTTCAGGGCTGTTGACAATATACGCGCAGATTCCAGAAATGAGATGTTGTCACTTGCATAGGTAATTATTATCTTGTTGCAAAGATTAGCAGGAGAACAAGAAAACCCAGATGGCTTTTGGTAGATATTTAAATAATTCAGAACATACCATTTAAAGGATATTTTTTCTGAGATAGGATTTAAACTTCTTTTTTTTTTTTTTGTAAGAGAGAAAAACATGTTAAAACTCTTCAGCAGCTAATTCCTAATGATGATTGTTAAGACTAAGTTAAAAGTGAAACTTGACTTTTCGGTTTTTTAATGGCTTTGTTGAACCATCTAATAGAGTGAGCATGTACATAATGATATTGTGAAGTGGAAGAAAACATCTGGTCGCAAGCTTTTGTCCAAATATTAAAATTAGTTATGAGATTTTGTGTCCTTACACTTCTCTTCTTCAGTAATGGGACTTGAATCAGCAGGTGCAAGTCAGGGTTCCACAAGGACAGGAGAGGTGCTGCAATCTGCTCCCTGAACTTCATCAGTTGTGTTTTTAATAGGGAAGCCACATCTTCAGAGGTGAACTGGTTTGTTATCAGTAAGGGATTTAGAGATTGATCAAATTGTGTAAGAGGTGAGTGAAGCATTTTAAGAAGCTTGATTTGGCTCAGAAGACCCCATTTCCATGTAAAATTTTGTATCATTTCTGCTCTTTAAAGACTTAATACTCTTCCTACACTCAAATAGGGCATTGTAGGATAAAATTTGTAATTGTTACGGGCTAGTCAGTGTAGCTGATCTGTCCTAAGAGGTGCCAGATCCTTTCTTTGAAATTGCTGTCACGTTGATAGCCTGAGGCTTGGTAAACTTTGGAACATTGCTTGATGTTTCATGAGATAATTCTTTACAACAGTTCCTGATGCCTTTCTGTCCCATTAGCTCTTAGCCATCTGTTGCTTTGATTACACTATTATGGTGAATAAGTGTTTTGGCAAGCTATTTAGCTGTGTTGAAAAATCTTGTTTCTTTGCTTTCTAGTATTTTATTGCTACTGTATCTTTTTTTTTCCCCTCCTCAACCTTTGTAGTGCAATGCTTCTTTCTATTTCCTTCTTGTTATTCTAAGAAACAAAAGGCTGACCTTGTTCGAGGGCATGATGAGGTTTGTAACTGTGTTTTGTGGCTGTTCTCCTTTCATGTGAAAGCCCTTCTACCATGAGAGGTTGTGTATTTCAAACATGGGCTCACAGAAGGGAGATGTTATAACCTAACCATATTTAAATGTTTGGCTTTGGGACTCTTGCCTCTTAAGGCTTAAAATATTCTTTTAGTGTGTTTACATCACTGTTACCTGTGATATTTCTATAGCAAATAATAATATTTTAACCTCTCTCTCCTCCCAACATTGCAAAGACCAAACCAGGAAGATCTGGGTTGTCATTACTGTATTCTTTGGCTTTACAATGTCAATTTGACCTTTTCATTTATTGCTCAGGTTTTAGAGATGAACAGAGTAAAAGACAGATGGGGTGATAATGAACACAGAGATGAGCTTCCCTAAGTAGGTTCATTTTTAGGAGCAGTGATATATCAATTAATTTTTTTTAGGCATGGATATTTAGAAATGGAATAAAATACTGTTTTAGACTGAAACTGAATTTCATTGGCATTTAATTTATACTTTTAGTTTTTTGTTACTTTTTCTGCAATTAAAATAGCTGAGTTACACCTCAAAGCAAGAATTCCAACCCCTCTAAATTAATTCTGCTCAATAGGTCATTTTGCCTTGGCTGTGACTTAGGTGGCCAAGTTTTCTTCACTGCTTACCTTCTTGAGCTGTAAGTTGAATTGCAGCTTCTCCTGGAGTAACTTTTCATTTTTGCCTTTCTGGTATCTCTAAGAGTTGACTAAGAACTGGGTAGCTGCAAGTCCTTGCAAAACTTGCAATCACTTGGTCTTTGAGTAGTACTTGTCATTAGGGATAGTAATGTTATTTATGGGGAAATTATTGGAAGGCAGGCAGCATGTTGTAATAGTAGTGAGAGGGGAGAAGGGGCAAACACTGTAAAGGAACATCTGACTGGGGATTTTTAGCCACTCCAAGGGGTCTTTTTTGGACTTTGTAAAGCTGTGCTGTGTTGGAAATTGCAACTGCTATCTCCTACAAACAAAAGGAGCAGTAAACTTAAAAAAATTAAGTGAAATAGCTCCCAATGTAGGAAATTTTCTGTCAAATGAAATTAGTTATTACTAATTGTCAGTCAGAGATACTCAAAAGTATAATCTGGAAACTGTAAGGACTGCAACAGTCTTTTGTATTAATTGTCAGAAAATATACATTAGTTTGCAAGTTTCGTTATTTCAATGTGCATCCTGGTCTGGGATTGCTGTGTTTCAGTGTTGATTATTTCTTGATGGTTAGGGAATGTTGTGGTATTCCTTGCTCACCACATTGTCAGACCACTCTGTTTAAATGATTCCTGGACTAATTAGTAATTATGAATCTTCCTTCAACTAAGCAATGTATGTAATTATTTTTTGAGCTGTGTTACATTTTTACTGCTTCTTTATGGGACATGGTTTATGTTTTGCATAACGAGGGAACGATGTGACAGCACACTGAAATCACAGCTCTTGAGTTAGTTATCTATCTATCTATCTGTCTATCTGTCTATCTGTCTATCAGCTTGCCACAGCCTCTCCTGAACAGAGGTATCTGTTCTCTGCAGAATGATAAAGATTTTCAGTCAGAGCCACTGTTCTGATTCTAATAAGTGAATTAGGAATGTCCTGCATTAGTAGCTGTGGAACATAATTTCTAAGTGAGGAACTAGTCCAAGTCTGACTTCTCTGTATGTTGTCCTTCTAAACTATACTGTAAAAGAGCATTTCCTTGGAGAGCTGTTCTGATTATTGGTGATGCAAGTACTTGTGAAATGTAACTGCATGAAAGGTAACAATTAATTATATTTGTAACACTGCTTCTTTGTGTAAGCAGTAGCAATTGTCTCAGATAAACCATAAATTGTCTCAGATTGACCATAAATATTGTTGCAAATTAACACATTTTCATTTGAGAAGGAAGTTGATAGTCCACACAGATGCAAATCCTGTGGCATGGGATCTTTGGGACAGATTTGTACTGGATAAAGAAATAATGATGTGAAGTTCCCCAAGACTGAACTGGGTCGATAATAATATCCACATAGTGAATCCTGTACCCTGAGAAGGTGGAGTGTGAGTTTGGAAGCTGTGTTTGTAGCACTTGAGCCATTAGTTTTGCCTGTTATGCAAATTTCTTGTTTATGGTTCAACCTTATGCTAGGAATCTTCTGTCCCCAAATTTGCTCAATGTCATCACCACTCTCACTTGTAAGGAGTAGGTTTGCTTGTCCAAGCTGCATTTCTAATGATGAAGAAGATTATTGCTCTCTCCTTCTGAAAGCCATGCTTTCAGAAGATTATTCTGATAATACTAGTGGCAGTCATAAAATAAAAGACTACAATCTTGGCCCTTATAAAATAGTTGCCCTATAAAATATGGGCAGTTTACAAAATAAAATAGTTTTGTTCCATCCTAGGAGATACTTTTAAATTAGAAACGTAGGATATAGTTAATTAAGTCTTTAATGACATCTCTGTTTAGTCTTCTCAGGGTTATTATCTTTGTGGGAAAGGAAGTGACCAAATGGGGTTGTGCTCTGAGAATGACTGTAGCTGCCATGCTGGCCTGGACAGCATCTGCTGGGTTATTAAATCCACTCACCTGCTCTTTGAAACAACCACATGATGTAATAGGGAAAAAACCCACATTTGTACTAATGACTGCATGACACTTATTTTTCTATTGTCTGTGATTGTCTACAGAACCAAATGGAATGGGATGGGATAAAACTAATCAGAAATTATGTCAATAAAATGAATGGTTCTCATTCATAGAGAAAATTAGCAAATACATCTGGTGTGAACATCTCTTCATAGTTTCTGCTGAATGAGTATCTGCTTTGCGAACACATTAATTGAAATACCCATACCTTTTTTTCAAGTGGTGACTGGTATCAACCTTCTGACCAAGCTGTTAAAACTATTGTCTGATGGATACTCACAAACTTTGGTGTTTTAAAATATTTGTGAGACTTGTTTCGTGGTAGAACTAGCTTTTGAGCATGCTCATTTTTTATTTTCTTCATATGTTGAACTGATGACTCACTGAGTCTTCTTAAGCTCTTACATTTGTGGAATTTAGTTTCCATGTATCTGTAACATACCATGTTGTGACTTGGCAGACGGAGAAGTGCTTTGAATGGAGAAGTGTTGTAGTGTGTTCATTAAGTTCATTTAATTCCTCCCCCATTTTATGTATCTGCTCCCCCCAATTTTGTGTAAAATGGTTCTGCCCTCCTCAGTTTTCCCGCCACAGCCCTGCCAGTTCTATTGTCAATCTGTTAGGTTATATAATTCCTCCTCCCCTTTTTCCCTTACATGTATGCTTTTTCTCCTCCCTGGCCCAGTCAATCACCCCCCCACTCCACCTAGCATTCCAGAAGCTTCTCCTCCTTGGGGGTTGTGGTTGGCTGTGGTCCCGGGGCCCCTCCCATACCTGGTACCTATTGGGCTCTCCACTATGTCATTTGTGTTAAGCTCATCCCCTCTTCTCCCCCCACTGGTCTTCTGTAAACCCCTCCCGAGTCCACTCCTTCCCTTTAAAACCCTTAAGCACCCTTTGTTCTTGGTCATTCGCTGGGACATCGTGGCCTTCTCAATAAACCTGTTTAGCCCCAGTGAGTGTCCAGCTCCTTCCTTCTCGTCGTTAGCAGCGATCCAGTCCGCAGCCAGCACAGCCCGAGGCCTCACGACGCCCAGGGGCGCTGGCAGGTTATGCAGCGAGGTGTCGGCCTTAACCTCAGCCAGCCGGACTCTGACCTGCTCTGCTCTAGAAGGCCACATACACGTCGCTGCAGAGAAGGGTATTATTGGTGGACTTAATGCCATCTCTCCTTAACTCCCAGATGCATAATAATTTTTGCAGTCTGAGGATCACTGCAGTTAATTTTTGAGTAGGTAGTGTTGTTGCCCTACACTTTGTGGGGTCATGTTTTTACTTCACTTCTGTATGATTGTGTTTATGCACTTAGATTATACTGTATTGCTAACATATTCCTAAATGAGCTTCTGTTTTTCTTTGCCCTCTACTCTTTCGATTGCCATAGCTTCAAGCAATGTACATTATGGCAAATGTACAAATTTTTTAGGGACAGAGATTCTAAGGGGAACACTTTAAAATTTGTAAGTGTAGTTGCCTGCAGTGGCAGACAAATTGGTTATAAAGTACTGCTGATTAACTCATTAAATTCCATCTCAAAAGTAGTTATATTATTTTCCATATTGTTCCTCTTGGATAGCTATTCTGAATATTATTCTCTGACGTGATTCCCTTTTCCTGTGTAGATCACTGTTGTAGTCAGTTTTTTTAAAGTCAGTTCTTTTTCAAATGCATGCTTTCCTCTTGATAAAAATTATGGCAGCTTTTCAAATCTCAGACCTGTTTAGCTTTAAGCTTTCTCAGGTAGAAGAAAAATATTAAGGAAAATTTCTTATCAATAGCATCTATTAGTAGTAGCAAATTCTGAAATACTGGCTCTCAACTTCTTGTCCAGTATGTATAATGATAAACAGTTTAATTTTGAGATGTATATGCAAGCCTTAAAGTATAATAATTCATTTCCATCCTGCTTTCAACATTTTTGTCACATAATTTTGTCCTAAAGGGGGGACTTCATTCTTTTTTTCATATTGTCTAAACCTTGAAACTAGCTGTGCATAAAAATTTCCATTCTCTTAGGATTAGTCATAAACCAACAATGGACTGTTACATAGCCTGTCTGGGGCATATGAAACAATAACTGCTTCCTGAGGTGAGAAAATTACTGTAAATGAATCAAATAAAATAATACACTTTGTTCTACCTCGTCAGGGATTTGATATGTCTCTAATTCCACACAAGATGAATGAATGCATGAGCTAGGAGCCCTCTGTCTGTGGCCATGTCCACAATTTAAAGCAAATAAGAACTAGGCCACCTGCATAATCTTTGTTCCATTCTGATTTTAATTTTGGTGCTAGATTTGGAAGATACTTTGAGTGAATAGAATGTTTCCATGATTTTATATTTTGTTTTGAAACTTCTGGCTAAAACCATTTCTTTTGAAATATAGCTCAGCCTCTCTAGGAGTATGTTTTAGTGTCTTTCTTGCCCAGTAGCTACAGAGTTAGTTTGCTAAACTGTGATGTGGTAGCTCTAAGATTGATTTTTTGCCTGCAGTTATTTGTGCCTGTATTGCCTGTTTGTCAGGAAAATAAGTATCTGGCCATTGATTATTTAAGGGTGGAAAGTGCCCAGCTCACCTTTCGATGCTGTTCTCTTTTTTTGCTATTTAATATATAAACATTAGAGCCTGACTGAAATCTAGTTGAGCACTCCTATAGTAGCAGTAAGGTATTGATTTTGTATTACTGACTCTCTACCTGGTTTCATAATTGTGTAAGTATTCTGTAAAAATTACAACAATTTAGAAAAGGCTGGTAAATGAGGTGTGTCTTTTCTATCTTTTCTTCCTTTCAGTTTTATTCTCTTTCTTTCTGCCAGAGTCTGTTCATTCTATTCCCCATCCTCTTCCCATTTATATTTTCTTTCTCTTGTTCATTCTGTCCCCAAATTCCCTCCTTGCATTATAGTACTCTTCATTTTCTGACATCCCATTAATCTTCCAGTCTTTATGGCTTACTTTCCCACCTCCACAAGCACACCCACAGGATGCTTAGAAATTTTACAGCATACCCAGTTGTCAAAAAACTAAACCTACAAGTCCCAGACCCGTAATACTATGCTGGGAATGCTCATTAACTCCCACACTGTTTGGAAAAAGAAACTGGTATAGTTAGTGTAAGGTCTGCAAACCATAATACATGCCTAATACTCCTTTGCTTTCCACTAAACCTGGGAACTCCTCATAGGAATGAAGATGAGATTTGGCTTTTTTTGCATTAACTTGGTTTTGATCTTGTAGGAACCCTAGAAAAAAATGGCACAAATGTGCAGCTATAGTTGTGTGACCTCTGAAACATTTGGTTTGAGGGGAACACAACAGATCAGAACACCTGGTGCCTTAGGTGGATGTACCCGAAGTGCATCCTCAGCACAGCAGCTGCACCATGGCCAAATCCAAAGTGGGCTTTGCAGTGCCAGTGATCTCACAGAATTCTCAGATGCTTCTGTCCAGCCTGACTGCCAGCATTTCTGTCAGACCATGTTCTTTACTGCTGGCAAAGGACTGCATCTCTAATGTGTATATGATCAACTGATTGCCCCCTCCACTAATTGCCTGTAAATGCTAATTAAAAAAGCAGCATTCAGTGTATGGATGACAGTGTTTAGTTTCTAAAGGCAATAATTTGAGGCTTTTCTCTTGCTAAATAGCACCCATGCCAGTGTTTAGTGTTGCTAAGTGGAATTATCATTAGATTTAATCTTTGTCATAGGTCTCTTAAACAGTGGACCTGGACACTTTTTGGACAGTTTTCACTTCCCTGTGTTGAGCAGTTGTGGGTTTTTTTGGGTTTTTTTTTGGTTTTTTTTGTTTTTTTTTTTTTTTTTTTTTTTTTTGGCAAATAATCAGGAAATGATCACTGCATTGGTTTATTTCTTAATTCTGCTGTGAGGAAAAATGAAGTTATTGTCAGCATTAGAAATAGAAATGTAGAAATACAAGCTTAAACTTTGCAGTAGTCAGTAGTAGAGGTTCGACCTGCTTCCTTCTTCTTAACCTTCATTAGTATTTTTTTAGCCTGTATCACTTTTAATTAACTATTTGGGACTTAACTGACAGTAGTGTAACAAGCACTGCATGTTAAAGTAATATTACCAGCTACACCATAGCTGAATACAGCTGTGCTGTAACTAACCCCAGAGTTACTGCATCAGTCACTGATAACCTACCCCAGGTTAGATATTGCCAGCAGTGCTTCCAGGTCCTTTCTTTCCATTCATATTCAGAGGATAGCACCAAAAGGATCTAAGCAAAGCATTGCTCAGAGAGCAGAGGAAATCAGTCCTCTCCTTTACCCTCCATTCTCTGTTTTGCAGTAAGGATGCCAGTAACTTAAAAAGAATTAGCAAACTGAACTTAAAAGATGAATTTGCCCACTAAAATGATGTCTCATCAGGGATAAAACACCTCAATAGTGCAGTTAAAGATAATTGTTATTTTTTAATATCTTCCTTCTTCAGAATCCTACTCAAGTGGGAACTGCTCTTCAGGTTTTCTATAATCTTGGGACTTTGAAGGATACCATTGCTAATGTGGTGGATGGATACTGCACAGTGTTGGAAGAGAACATAAAAAATGCTTTGGATATCAAAGTGTTGACTCAACCATCTCAAACAGTTGCAAGAGGTATGGTACTTGTTTTACAGAGAATGATAACTGATTATTTTTCATAGGAGTATGGTATGTTATAAAATGGAAGAAACTCTCACATCCAAGCCTGTTCTAGAAATGTTTCCCTGCTTGCTTTAACCACTAGAGGGTTGGATTAGGCATATCTCAGAAAACAATTAATTTCAAAACATTTAATTTGACAAAATCAGGTCTGTCTGATATTTGGCTCGGAGGTTTTCCTTTATTCCTCCCTTCCACTCCTTCCTAAGTTGCCCAGAAAATTGTCCTCATTAGGTTACAATCTGTAGCATTTTCTTAGTTGTTTCTCATGGAACGATGACTCCAAATTCTTCTTTCTTTTTATTGGTGGGAGAATTATTTGCAATCATTGGAAGAAGTGTACAACTACATTGTTATGCTTTTGTCAGGTGAAAACTCTTTCAAAGCAGACTATTCAATATGAAGAAATGTTGCACTATTAAACATTTAGTTCCCAGTTAGCTCAGATACCAAAAAATACAGAGGAATTGAGTGGGCAGGAAAATTTGAACTTTGGTGTTGGAAACATTCAATTTTTTTTCAAAAGTTTTGCAACAAGGTAGGGGTCCAGAGCCTTAATCAGTGGAACAATACAGAAATGCATTATCTGTGAAGTGATTGTTGAGAAGCTGCATGCCCTTCAGCTGGAATATCAATTTTTTTTGCAGTTTGTCAATGCATTAAGTCCTGAGCTGGTAATAGCTGTATTTTTCACAGTTACTCTCTCTCCCCCATTTCCCTCTGTTCTTAAATCCTGGAAAATTTGCATTACTGTGGTGTTTCTGTGGAAGTCTGAATTGGTAGAGCTTGTAACAGTCATGAGCATGAAGTATCCCCGCAGAACTTCAGAGCTTAGTCAGCTTCTCAGTTGAGACAACTGAGGCCATTCACCAAGTTCTGTTCTGAATGTATTTTAGGCTGCTTTGGCTTTAAAAAAAAGCATCTCTCAAAGTGCATAGAGATCAATATTTCCAATATTTTAATTTTCATTTGTGGAAGCTGAAATGTGCTGCTTTGTATGTTTAAAAACCATTTAGGTGGCCCTGGTCGAGCTGCTATGCCAACACCTGGGAACACAGCAGCTTTTCGAGCAGCCCTCTGGACAAACATGGAGAAACTCATGGATCAGATCTGTGCTGCTTGTGGACAGGTACTCTGCAGCTAGTTCCTGTTTGTCTCATCATGCAATTTTGGATGTAAGAATTTAGATACCACTTTCCCTCTCAATAAATTCTCTCTTACAGGTGCAGCATTTGCAGAAAGTACTGGCAAAGAAAAGAGATCCTGTGTCGCATGTCTGCTTCATAGAGGAGATAGTTAAGGTAAAGTTTTAACTTAGCTGAATGTGCTTTAGTAAATCTCCTGAGAAAAATGTGATGAGAGAATGAGTTTATTTACAGTTTTACAGTTCCATAATTTTTTTTAACTTAAATTGATGGGAAAGTGTTGAAATTCTAACATTGAAGGATATATTTGTGGTCTGTGGGTTATATCTGTAGGATGTAAACATGTTCATTTTGTTGTAATTTCTTTTGTTTTCTTTAAAAGAGCTGATAAGGTACCACTGTATGGATCATTAATGTCATTCCGTAATACCATGTGATTTGAGTAATTAATTAAATCTGTTCGTTTGCATAGGAGAATGTGTCTTCATCTATCATTTTCAGCCATCTGTTTCTCACTTCTTGACAATTTCTCCCTTGAAGAATAATCATGGCTGTTCTTTTGAATACCTATTATTTTCCATTCATTTGCATTGTTTTTGTATTCATATTCGGAATAATTTGATTAATGGTCTCCTCCAGTGGTAGGAACAGGATTACTGAAACTGTCTCATCTACGTTAGTAGAAGAGAGTGAAAACAAAAGACATGTTCCTGCTGACATCTCCTTCCAAGTGTGTAACTGGATTTTTAATTTAGATGGACTTAATATTTGAAGTAGCTTGGGGAAGCTCTTCATATGCAAACGTGGTCTTCTCAAAAGTGAAAGCAGATAATGAAGGTTAAATACAGCCTTTATCTGTCTCTTAACCCTGTCTCCAGAAGGTGTTGCACAGAGCATCACTTTTCTATGAGGCACTTCAAGCTTCTCTTTCTGTGTTCAAACAAACAAACAAGCAAACCACAACAACAACAAAACAACCCAACCAAAATTAAAAAATCCACAACCCCCCTCAAAAAGTTTATAAGCTTTTAGTGTATTTTCTTAATTAAGAAGTGCTTAATCTGGAAAAAAAATCTGTTGCTGCCTGGATGGATCAGCCTTTCAGTGGATCAGCATGTTTAGGAAGAAACATAGAAACCTGGAGACAGACCAGAAATGCTGAAAGGAAGAGTTTGGATGGAAGGGGAGCTTAGGTAAATGATCTGTTGGTGTTCATGAGTGGCTCCCACATTCTGCCCATGCTTCTGACTTTCACTCCTCCCTCTTGTAAAACATCAGTTGAAAAGGAGTTTTTCAACAACTGAAAAGAGAGTTTTTCCAGTTTTTGAGGCTGATAATAGAGGGAAGCCAAAGGAAATATTTTATCCTCCTGGAGACTGAACGAACAGGGAAAATGAATTTCAGTGAAAGCAGGGTAAGGAAAAACACATTAGAAAATAAAAAGCTTACTGGGTTGTCTTATGCTAAGCATGTTCCATCATTTCTCTGATTACTCTTCCTTCCCTTAACATTCATGCTGTAAGATTGCATCTAAGTGAAAAGTTTTATTTCCCAAATAAAATCCATGTATGCATTTTTCCACAGTTTTCACTCTTCCAATTACTTTGCTCTTTGGTGGGTGTTTTGGTGTAGTAAAGTGCCAGGCTGGACGCTGTCATTCTCAGTGGGGCAGCTGAGGAGGAGTGGTACATCCTTATCTGATGTTCTGCTAGCAGAATTCTCTCAGCATGGCACAGTACTGCTGATGGCACCCACGCTTCACTCACTCCTTGCCTGAAAGGGTTCAGCACAGCATCGTGTTTTTCTTGGACATTCTCACAGTTAGACCATTTCTTCTGGTGTCTCTTGAAAAAGGAGTGGCATCAGGCTGCAAATGAGTGAGGTCACACCAAAGAGTAGAGCTGTTGTTCAGACACCAGACATGTACTGCATGCTGCTGAAATTCAGGAGTGTAAGTACAGATGGCTGTATGGGAGAGTATGAATTGGTTTAGATATAAATAAGAAATTGGTATTTTGCCATTTACTAATGAAGATTCGATCTCGTGTTAAACCAAACTGAAATGTGCTTTCCTCAGCAAGTGTTCTGGAGAGAAAGAGAAGTTGGATTTTCTGTATTGTATTCAATTTCATTAATAAACTGAGCAAATGAACAAAACAAGTCAAAGGTACTAACATTGTACCCGTTTGCTAGAGCAGCATGCCCACTCCAGAAGATAGGAAAACGAATCATCCACTCTACAGTCTGTGCACTAATTACTGTTACTGATGTCAACATTATTATTATAGTCATCTTCTGCAGCAGCTGCAGTACCACTTTGCCTGTCCATCTGCTTCCTTGTTTTGATTACTGCAGTGCAAGTATCATCCTAGGAAGCATAAGAGAGGAGGAGATCCAGCCTTTTTAAAGCACAAGTCCTTTAATAGCAAGGAAGCTACTTGCCGTTTTTTTTTTTTTAAGGCATCATTCTCTATTTCCATTGGGGATTTTTTGTGTCTTTCTCTTCAGAGATAGCACAGCCTGCGGTTTTTCTAATTTTGTATTATGGTCTCAAACATGTGCCTTCCGGCTTTCTAATTACCTGTTACCATAATAATATTTAGTAGTGTTGTATCCAAAAAGGTGGTTTTAAAAGCGCTAGCTAATTAATTAAAGGATTCACAAAAACTCTTTTTTTTTTTTTTTTTTAAACAAAGGAAACAAAACCTGACAGATGAAGAAGCTGAGGTACAGAACTTGGAAAATGTTAAATTCTGTAGTTCAGCATGAGGGCAATGACAACACCTGCATCTTTACTCTACCCTATGCTTGCTTTCTCCTGCAGAATTCCCTTCCAATTTTTACCAGCTTTAGATGTGGCCAAGAGTTAAGTAACAGTATCAGGCTTACATGAGGATCATGGAAGAATCTGGACATTAAATTTATACTGCACATTTTTTCACTCCTTCCCTTTGCAGATCTAGATTTTGGTGTTTTTCCTTTGACGCAATATGAAATTAATGCAATTCTGAAAAGCAATCATGTACTCATAGTACCTTCTAAAAACTTACTCATTTTATGCTTGTCATGAACTATAGATTTATTATTAATGTTTACATATTTAAATTACAGATTTAATTTTTTAACAAATCTGTTAGCTGTTTAAAGGATAAATACAATTCAACGTACAATTTGTGGGTTTTATGTAAGGAAAAAAAGACCTTTAATGGCTAGATTTTAGTTGGAGAGGGCCAAAAGAATTCAGAACTCATGCAGTTCTGATTTCTAGTTTTGGGGAAAATAAATACAGCTTTCACTGTATACCTTTTTTAAAAGATAGGGTTAATGCTGTCATAATTTTAAGGGCAAAAATTAAAATTACAAATAAGATTTAAATAATGGAAATTTGATATTTTTGTTCACCTAATGACTGGTTATTTATATCAGTTCTTTCAATTACCTAATTCACCTTCAGAGAGCTAATAGGTTACTTCAGTTTATTTTGCTTTATTGCTTCTCTCTTTCAATGTGTAGTGACTAATCCTTCCTCGGCTGTTGTAATGCCTAAACTACAATTGACTCCAGTGTAAATCGCAGCCAAACACATCTTTCTGTGACAGCCACCTTCCTAATTGGAGTCCCTCTTAGCCCCTTGTAAAAGAGTTGAAAATGATCTTTGATCCTCGTCTATTTTGGGTCCTTCACTCCCACGTAGGCATCAGGGAACGGCTCTGCCAAGAGAGAAGCCGCCTGAAAAGCAGCAAATCATTTTTAAGGGGGGTTGGCGTGGTCAGTAGAAAGGATGAGCTGGGTCTCTCTGCTGGGCAGGAAGGTGCAGGCAGAGCTGCCCTTGCTCGCCTTTGGGTGTCCTGTTTGCAACCAGGGCACGTCACCAACCCTGTCGGTTACGTAAGCCTCGGGGTAAAAAAGTGAGCAGAGAGTTCTAGGGAGTGTTATTATGCGCTTTCTGGAGGGCTCTTATCATTGCTTCTGCTGATGAATGTTTGGTGAGTAAGCAGGCTTTTTTCCTGAGTTGTCAACACAGGCAATATGAGGTGTTAACGACACAGAAAGAAATGTCCTCAGCATTACATAAGAGAAAGAAAATAAATGGAAAATATAGATATTTATTGACAGAGCGTACTTATATTTCACCTTCTAATTTCTGCTCCCTGTCCGAACTTGTTAAAAATGTTGCTGCTTTGAAATTATTCACATCTACCATCATCTATTCACATTCAGTTGACCCAATTAATAAATAATCCCAAGTGGAAAGTACTGAAAAATAATCTAATTATTGTCTTATGTGAATTCAGAAATAGTATGGTTTTCACCAATTATATGATTTATTTTTCAGGGTTTTTTTGTAAATGCAGAATTGGATTACTTGCACATCATTTCTATTGTGATTTCTATTTGTTATTTAAGCCATAATGAGGTACTTTGTGAAGACGTACCCAGGTGGATGAGCAGGTTTTTGGTTCCCAAAATATCTAAGACAATTTTTGTTTCAGATCTACAAATTGCCCTGCTGAATTCACTTGCAGGAGTTTTGAGGACTCTTAAAGAGCCAAGAAAATCATACCTGTTGAAAGTCCCAACTCTCATTTTGAATGGATCTGTGTGCCCAGGCAGCCATACTAAAAATAATTTGATCCTAATTCACATGGGAGGGTCAGAGCCTGTGCAGTGGTTTTCTAATGACACTACAGTTTCTGTAGAACTTTAATTCTGTTTCTCTGACAGACATATGCAGCTATGAAGAAAAGGGATGGTGTGGAGGTTGTGTGGGTTAGTAGGTAATAATGATTTTTGTTCTTTTTCGCTTCTGGTTTGGTGGTGTTTGTGCAAATTGCAGATCAGTCATGACTGCAGATTACTAAGTCAGTTGGTTTTCACTCAGCTTGCCATTGGAAAAGAAATACATTTACCAGAAGTGCCGCCTTTTATCATCATTCTTGTCAATCTTTCCTGAACAGCTCCGGGCTGAGTGGACATGGTAACGAACCATCCTTTCATCCTTGGAGGGGATATGAAGTAGTCAAGGTGAAAGCATGGTTGGAATTGAAGCTGTACATACTAAATCACATCTCTGGGTAGAAGAAAGCTGTCAAATCCCTGGGGTAGTTACTTGCTCTTGAATACTAAGTTCATTTATTTCCAGTTGATGCATATCTTGCATGAATATGGAAGGATTAATTAATGTTTTAAGTAGTTTTGAAGATATAGGACACTGTTTAATATCTAGGTATTTTTGTTCCTTACAAAATAGTTTTTCTGAGGAATCACTTAAGAATTCCAATATTCTGTGAAATTAACAGTTTTAACTTTATTTTCTAGTCAAGGAGGTTTTTGAGAAATAAATCAAACCAGCTTTTGTTTCCTTTATCACCTGCATAAAGAGACCTTTTTCAAATGTTGCACTACTGCTGGAAGTCTAGAAACTATTACACTTTGGATATAAACTGATCAACCCAGTGTAATGAAATTCTGTGCCCTGCAGTAAAAGAAAAAAAAAATCAAGGTCATTTTTAAAATCACAGTGTCATTTATTGACATCTCTGCACCTGTAATGTATAATCCAAACAACATTAGAAATTTAAATTCACTCTTATTTGAAGAAATTTAATCCTGACTTCTTTAAGTATATAGAAAAGGGTTATTGAGAACACACTCAGAATTTGTCTTTTCTTTACTGATTAATTTCACTACTGAGGATGATGGCTTTTTGTTCACAGTCTAACATTTGGCAATTATGCTACTATAGAAATAGTGCAAATAGATTTCCTTATTTCTGTCCCATAAGATCTTGTCATATGAAATTGTTAAATCATTTGCATTGTTGCTTTATTGGTGGAAAAAATATTTAGACTGTCCTTTAAACGTCTTCTGTTTTTGGAGCAACATTCACAAGTCCTGTATTTCTCCATGGCGGAGCGTTTGATTACAGATAGAAAACACTGTATATGTTAGTATGCAAAGCCTGATTTCAGGAGCCTGCAGCAACTAGCTGCATGCTAATATTCACCATATTGTTTTACATTTCAAAGAGGCTTCACAATGAAGATGTTTTTCACATTCTACTCAAAGTATCAAAATTTTTACAGGGAAGTTGGAACTGGTTGTCATGAAGGGGGAACCAGTTTAGAATCAGTGGGTCAGATTTATTATTTGAATGTTAAAATAGCTATTTTAGACAGACACAAATATGTTAATTCACAGATGGAAAATTATACTCATTAAGTTCTAAATTTACAGTGTGGAGGAAATAGAGCCATTTGTAAAAATAAATATCTGTCCTTTCAGCATCTTCTTACTTTCTTGTCTAATACTGAAGAAGGGAGGTACTTTCATTCTCATTCCTTGAATTTAGATTTAATGTCAGATACTAAATAGTTCTAATAAGAACAGGGCTAAAGAGATTTGATTTCATTTCAGTAATAGCAAAGTTAATTAGTAGTTTGATATGGGTTTTTAAAAATGAGGTAAGCTGTTTTTATGTTTGAGGAGACTTGAAATCAGTTTTCCAGGCTTTAGCATGAGTATTATTGTATAGTACCAGTGACTACAGTTCTTCTAATTTCTATCCTTTGATGACACTGGTACTCAGCCCACTGTTGCTCAGTGGTTATTAACTTACTAGGAGCTGTTAGTGGAAATGGGTTATATTTTTTGAACTGGGAAAACGAGTCATTTTCATGTGAGTGAGAAGGGGTTTAGCACATGAATCGTGTCAGTCTGTAGTTTCTTCTGTAATCTTGCAAGCAGGCAACATCCAATCTAAATTTCAAATCTATGCAGTCAATGCATCAATCTGAGTAATAGTGGTGCTTCACAATATTAACAAGTCTGCTTAGGTGCTGTAATACCGTGCACTAAAAATGAAAGGACTACTGAAAAAAAAATTAATAGACAAGTATAAATCCCTCCTCCCACATACCAGTAAAAGAGTACTGATCTAAATCCTTTCCCTACCACCAGTCATTGCATAGAAGGTGATTGAGTTTGCAGGCTCTCCCAGTTCCACTTTGAGAGCTTTTTATCAATGTGGGATTAATCATGAATGGCCAGGCCCAGCAAGTGGTGATCGGTGGTGCAAAGTGTTGCAGCTGGTCAGTGGTGTACCTCCACAATGGTCAGTACAAGGTCCAGTTCTGTTTTAAGATTTTATTAGTGATGTGGATGATGGGCCAGAATGAACCCTCAGCAGGTTTGCTGATGACACAAAACTGGGAGTAGTGGCTGATGCTCCAGAGAGTCATGCTGCTGTCAAGAGTGACCTCAAGAGAGTGGAGGAATGGTCTGACAGGAAACTTAAGGAGTTCCTGGGACAGAGAGCAGGAAGAACTAACACTGTCCAAATGTCTCTTGGCACTGGCCTTATGCAGTGTTATTAAGCTGCATCAGGGGAAATTTAGGTTGTACATAGGGAAAAAGTTCTTCACAGGAAGAGTGATTGGCCATTGAAATGGGCTGCCCTGGGAGATGATGGAGTCCCTGGAGGTGTTTAAAAAAAAGACTGGATGTGGCACTTGGTGCCATGGTTTAGTTGACAAGGTGGTGTGAGGTTGTAGGTTGGACTTGATGATCTCAAAGGTTTTTTCCAACCTAGTTAGTTCTGTGACTCTGTGGTTCTATTGCACAACCTTAGATGTTTTATCTAAAACCTGCTGTATTAGGGGAAAGTTGCACAGTGTTACTCTTTGTGCCGAGTATTGACAATAGTGACTTTATAGTAATAGTTGAAAAGAAATAGTTACACAAAGTGAAAATATTTCTAACAGGTTGCTGGTTCTGGCCCTGATTCAGCAAAGCAGTTGAGCACATTTTTAATTTCACATAAATAATATATCCCATGGAAGTCAAACTACCGCTGTCTATGGTTTTAATAAGGATAAACTTTTTCCCATTCACATAGACAATATAGTGAGCCTCACTGTTGAGAAAATACATCACCATTTGTGGTCTGGCCTGCTGGACAAATTTTGTCTGATTTATGGGTATAATTTTCATGAGCAATTAATTCCTCTGTGAATGGTATGTGTGACTGTGTACCAAATTCTTAAATAGTGTGAAAAAGGAGGAAGACTACAGTGGCTGGGCTAGAGTACAGTCTGGTTGTTGTGGTTTTCTATTTTACTCTACACAAATGCAAGTGGGTTACATAGAAATAACATATTTCAAAGTAGCTAACTGCTAATAGTCCATACATCTTTCAAAAGTATCTTTTTTTTCATTCCTTCATTGTGGCCAGCTATCCAGTAGGTCAGAATGACAGAAGGTTGCCCTAGTGTGTGTTACTGGGCAGTTGTTAGATTCATTTCTGAAAATAAAGAATTAACAAGAGGAGGACAGATCTAAACTGTCTTGCACTGCATAAGGAATTACATAGGGGCTACTAAATCATGTCAGTGCCTGCCTAGCTGTTCATTTTTGGAGAAAAAGTGGTCACTGGTCACAGGAACAACAGTGACAGTATTTTTAATTTACAGTTTGGGTTGGTAGATATTAGTTTATATAAGTGTGCTTTAGGCATTGGAACATTTTTACAACAGGTTTTTATTAGAAAATGGCTAGTTCTGTGGCTGATCTTCCATTTTGTAGTGATACAAAGTATGATTTATCTGCAGATTTTCTGTGCTGTGAGATCAAAATAAAGCTGTGAGCAGGCAGTACCATTCATTCTATAATGCTGTGTTAAAGGGTATGGTTTGGGAGGAAAGTTTAGTTCTGCCATTATAGTCTTAAAATTGCTTGCAATTAATGTTCATAGTTTTAATTTGGACTATTTAATGATGGGGAAGATATATATATATATATATATATATATGTCAACCTGAATCTTTCTTATCATGAGTTATAGATACCATCAATTACAGTTAAGGTTCTTTGTTGAAGGAAAAACATATCGCATGACAAGAGGAAATAACATTTTATTTTATGCTAAAGTGCAATCATTTACTTCTGGAGACTTTCAATTATGTATGGATGTTTTATGTAGGCTTTCTGTGTGTACAATACGCACCTGAAACAGTTTTGTGCCAGATAATAACACCCCTTACCTTCCAAATGTTTGTGTGTTCTCTGTGTTGCTAAACACATACACTGAGAGGGGGGACAGTGTGACAGAATGGTGACCTTTTTCCAGTGCTGTTGGTTATGGCATAGGAAGCTGTTGGAAAATGATTGCTACAGAGCTGAAAAGATAATCGGATGCAGTTCATTACTCATCTTGTCAGCTGCTCCTGCTACAAGGGATTGTATCACAAGATGTTAATCTGCTTGTGACTAGATTTCAAAGCAAGCATTTTTATTTTGGAGGGGGTGTAAATAATTTAACATCTTCCAATTCTATTTCATTTTCAGAAGCAAGAGAAATGGAAAATTCCTCATTTAAAGTCTCAGAATATTAATTGATAGAAATATTAGTACATCCTTGTGGATTATTTTACAACTATATGATGATATGCTACAAAAAGCTATTTAATTGCAGAAGTGGGTTTTTTTAGACTAATTATGAGGTAATGTATTCCTTGAATAGTGAAAGTTTGTCTGCTAGTACATTTCAGTGTGTTCTGCAAGACAAGTATTAGACACAAGATAGATTTGGACCAAAGAGAGCCCTATCTCCACGTGGAATCACTAATGTGGATGTACCCAATGCTTCCATACATTGTCTACCACTGAGGATATTTGGTGTAAGTGTGGAGGAGGATTATATTCATTATTTGCAGATGGGAAGATGAGAAGGTAGTTTTAGCTAGCTGACTTCAGTTTTCTGAAAGCGAAAGGCCCAAAAGAGCAGTTACTTTCTGACACTGTGGTTTGCTGCTTACAATGCTGTATGTGAAGCACAGGGAAGGCTTATAAACTTTCCATTACATTAAGATGAGCCAGTAGATTTGCTGTGTACATTTCAAGCAAGCAGAACTGCCTTTTCCAGCTTCATTCTGCCTATCTTTTTAAGTCCTTGAAGAAGTTGTCCAGTTGAAGGCATATTCCTTTGATTTCCTCTTGGAGAGAAGCATTCCTTTTGCTGCCCTTTCCTTGTAATTTTCTAGTATTGATTATTGTCAGATGGAATTGCATGCTACATTATAAGCAGTTAAATCTAATCCTTATTAGAATGCATAATTTAAAAAACAAGCAGTGAGAAACTCAAATGTACCTTCAAAAATAATATATCAAATAATGTGTAAGCAAAAGAAATGACGGGTTTAAACAAATTAAATTGTTTCTGTATGCTCATGGTTGCATATGGCACTTTTTACTCCCTCTGGAGTATCTAATGCTAATGCCTTGCTGTATTCCAGTTTTGGTAGCTACAGTCCACCCACTTAAATACCCCCTGGTGTATGCGTAGGCAACAGTATTCTCTAGTTCCTGCCACAAACTCTAACATGGTCTTCTCTGTGCTATTAATCAGCAGCTATATTTCACCTCCAGAGAGACTGCATCTCAGCACTGGACCAAGTGAAATCTCATGTCATTGTTATACAAGCAGCCAGCACTCTGTAGATGGTGATTTTAGTTAGTTAGAAAACTGGGCATTTGTTTTTTCCCCTGAACGTTTTTGACTCAGTAGTCAGTAGGAAATGTTATCTGACTTCTTTGTGAAGCTCTTCCCTTCTGTCTCTACTCATACATAATACAGCTGGCTAGCTGAGCCATGAGGGCCTTCTTCCCTGCAGAATTCTGATACAGTTAATGTACACCGTTCACCCAGGTCACAAGGCTCAAACTAATGAGCAGAGGCTAATTTGTATGGCTGTGGCTACCTATGCAAATGTGTGCATGAGAACATGTGTATGCATGTCTGACCTTATATTATATATGTCTATAGAGAAACATGGAAAAGTGGCATATTTGCACAGCAACATAAAGCATCTTCCCATGTTACTGTTACTTGTCACCATGCTGAATCTGACATTTAAGATAGGAATGTTGATGGGGAGGAGCACAGGCATATTTGTTTTCTGGACCCTTAATCACTGTGTTTTCTGCTGAGACAGTGGTAGAGATGTAGATGGTAATTACAGGAATGAAAAAAAGAGTTTGAAAGTGCTCTCCTAACTATTTTTCCACCTCCATTAGATGATTTAGAATTTGAATGAGTTATCATGCTCAGTTGGCAACCATTGTTCAAGGTTGGGATAGAGAATATGAAAGCCAATTAATTTATATTTGATGTGAAAGGCCATTTGTTTCGTAGTAGTCTTCATGTTCTAAATTTGAAACTGAAATAAAGAATTAAGTAATTCACGTTTATGCTATCACAATAAATTTATCAAAGAAAAGAGATTTTGTGCAGTGAACCTTCTGAATAATTTTCTGATACTCTAATTTTACTTTGCCCATTTATGAAAGTCAAGTACAATTTTACAGAAAATACAAACATAACTATAAAATAAATTACTTCAGTTTCTAAATCTGTCATTGTCCTCAAGCAGTCAAAGATGAGATTCCATAATCTCAGTTTATTTTAGTATTCAGTGTTAATTATCATACATTTTGTGAGTCCAAGAGTGTAAAAGATGTTCTTTCTCAGTTCTTAATACATGACCCATAAACTTTACCTTTCTTTATCTTTAGAGATAAGGAGTAGAGTTGGATTAATTCCTCATCTAATTGCAGAGTTTGTGACGATAATCCTCTTTTTTATCATTACTTTTAGATGTATCGCTATACCTTTGACTGATTTTTCAGAATTTATATTCATTCTTTAAGATTATTTTTTTTAAACTGACACTTGTGCTTGAACTTGCAGTTTTTCAATGAACAGTTCTTCAAGAGGGATTCAGTGGTACTTGTTAATGAATGACATTGTAAAGACACTAGTTGGTTTGGCCAGTATTGCCACTGCTAGTGAAAAGAGATAATTTTTTTTTCCTTTATCATTTTAAGTAGTAGTAATTCATTTTGGAGTAGCGAGACATTGAAATATAATAGATTATCTCCACCTTTTGGTGGTACTGCTGGGCAGTGCAGAAATGAAATGGACATGTTTTTTCTTTTCTGATTATCATTCCTGTAGTGGTCTGATCAAACTGATCAATGCAGCCATAGGGTCAAGGGATGACATGTACACCATGCAAGGAAGAAAGCCCTTCTGTTCTGGGTTTTCTCTTCCCATGACAACACTGAGCAGTCTTCCAAGTAGGCAGGACAGGATACCCATCCTCATCTCCTGGAATTTTTTTTCTCCCTCAAACAGACAGGGATCAAAAATCAGCCTTTAATGCTTGACCCTAAGTGCCAGATGTTGGGGGCAGTAGGGAAGCAGCCTGCCCCTGCACATTCCCTTTGGTGTCTTCCCTTGTTTCCACTTCTGACTGCAATCCCTGTTGGCACCAGGCAGGGAAGAGTCATCTGTGAGGTTCACTGTATTTTTGTGTGGTTTGTGTTTTTGGGAAGCAGAGCTGCTCAGTGTGCAGTGGTTTGGAGCTGGTTGGAGTTTGCCAGCGCATGGTAATGGCAGTGAATAATTGCTGTGGTGTAGCCAGCACGAGAACTCCCACGGAATGGGAAGGTCACTGCAGTGCAGGGAGATTTTCTAACACATCTCCTGAGGTGTGCTGCTTCAGGCTGCACTCACACCCCTAGGGAGCTGGAAGATTTATGCTCAAATATTTAATTTGAGACAAGACCGCAGCTTTTCTTTTGTTTTCTCCGATAGTTTTTCTAGCTCTAAACCTGAGGAAAACTTCTCAGATTTCACTGACTTTGTTTTTATTCTCAGTGATGAGGAGCAGTTTTGACTGGAAGCATTTGCATTGCTTGAGATTCTTTGGAAAGAGCATGTTTTGAAACTTGTATTCCTTTTGTCCCTTGCTCTTAGGACAGCCAGTCTGATATTTTGTACAAATTTTGGACTGCAGTTACCCAGACACTTTCCTCTCAGTTTCAGTCAGCAACAGACTGTAAGTATTCAGTATAAATGATTTGTAATGTGTTCTGTAATTATTTTGAATCTCACTTTCCAGTAAGTCCTTTGCTCGGTATCTCCTCTACCAGAACTATAGCAGTGGTTCACTCAGCACAAAGTCTGTGTGTTTATAACTTCTTAGTTTGTAACCAGACAGGATCCTCTAAAACTGTGGTTGAATTTTCAGAAAGAAATATTTTCTGTTTCGTTAAGTAGTTGTTATCTAATATCAAAAAGTATTTTTCTAACTGTGAGTGGAGGTAAAAATGTTTGGAATGGTACATTATCCTCCCTGAAGCAAGTGAGTTTGCCAAATTCAAAATTAGTAATTTGATTTTAAAGAGAAATTCTTAGTCTTTTCTTGTTAAACACTGATTGGTTCTAAAAATCAGATTTCAGGGGTTTTTTTTGATTCCATTATAAACAGGATTTTAGTTACTTCAGAATTGTTTTATATAAATACGGATGAACAGCTGGTGTTCTGACTTAACACAATTTTCTCTACATGTGTAATATATAAATAGCTGATACAATCAAGGAATATTAAACACAAATCATATATATAAATAATTTTATAAATTATGTGTTAACATAAGACAGTTCTATTACCAGAACATGCTAATGCAGCATGCAGTTGGATCATAGGTGAGTTTGGTACTTTCATAAATATTTTTCACATTTGCATTGAGTATTTAAATTTAATCTTTTGCACACAGAGGTGAAGGGCGTAAGTTGTACATTTATCTTTGTGATCTCAGCTATTGCACTGGCTCTTCAAAATTTGGTCCTTCCAGGCTGTTTAGCAGCAATATAATTTTGAGGAACGAGCTGGTGGATTCATACTCAGTGGTTGCTAAGTAACTGGATGATCCCAAAAGAAAATGTATGCATCTTGCGTTAAAACATATTAATTTTACTGTTTGCCTTATGCATTGCTTTAAGGGCAGCATGTACATACTCTGAGCCTCCTGTGCTCACACTGCACTCGTGCTGCCTGTTCTCAGTGTTCTCATTGAAGATTGTAAATTTGTGACATCAGTTAACAGGACCAACCAACACTGCACAACTGAGGGAACTCTTACATTTTGGCAGCTGTACTTTCTCTAACAGCTATTCAAAACTATTCATTGCTTACAGCTTTTAATAATGTATTTCATATAAACATTTATAGGGGAGGTTCGATGTGAATGTTTTTATCTTGCTACAGCTGAGTTTTGGGGAGACAGATTTTTTCATTTCAGCAAGGCATCTAAATGAAAACATTCATTTTTAATATAAATTTCTGGTGACTGAATGCACTGACATCAGTCACGTTCTGGATCATATAGATCAGAGGAAGACAAGATATCAGAAAAATAGTGTAAAATAGAAATTTATAGCAGTTTAAAAGGTTTGATATTAGGTAATGATCAGCTTGTGTGAGGTTGGGACAGTCTTTGCAAACATAGCTTCATGACCTAAAATAACTCTGTGTTTGAGAATAAATGTGAATCCTCCTGTATTCAAAATTATATATTGGAGTTGAAAGCACAGCCTGGGTGAAATGGGGCAGATGTCTGGAACCTGAAAAGCCTGTGATGAATGGAACAGTGTTTATCTCCTGATGTAATGGGAAATCTCTATAGAGTATGAGTGATGTTAGATCAAGATTAACAGTTGCTAAAGCAGTTGTACATTTGTTTCATTTCCTGTTACTTGTGGCAAGCCTTTCAAGGCTGAAAATAATGCTGCTTTTTCTGCTGGCTTTGTCTTTCTTTGAGAAGTTTAGGAATTGCATATTAAGTACCTTGTTTTAAGAATTGGGCATAAAAGCATATGCTTTTCTGAAGGCTTTGGTTCATAGGAGTTATCTTTGTCTGTTTTAAATTGTTATCTTCAAAGTTGTACAGCCCCACACTTATCCTCCATCAAGATATTGTTAGCAAATCTCTAGATTTAGAGAGTTCCAATTACCCTTTGGCCTTAAATGAATGATAATAATAATTAAGTTTGACACCAAACATTTATTGTACAAAATAATTTTTTCATATCTAGTCTTCCAGTTTTCGGTTTTATATTGGTGCTTTACATCCTTTGTCAAGTGCTTTTAATGTTATAGTTATTTCACTTTGAAATGAGTTAGAAATATTACATTATTAATATTAAACTTAGGATAGCATTGTGTAATATTGATATAAATGCAAGGATAGAAGTTTGTAGGAATAAAAAAATTAGTCTGAGCTTAGCATTGTGTGTTGCTTACTGCTTTATTTTACAGCCTCTATGTTTTTGAAACAAGCATTTGAAGGAGAATACCCTAAATTACTGAGGCTTTATAATGACTTGTGGAAGCGCCTCCAACAATATAGTCAAAATATTCAGAGGAATTTTAACACAAGTGGAACTACTGATCTTTTTGCTGAACTACAGCAAATGGAAGAAGATGCACAGGACATATTCATGCAAAAAAATGAAGATTATGAGTATGTATTATGAACTGTATGACTATAAAATATAAATATTTGCACCCTGTAAGAAAGCAGAATATTTTTTTTAAACTCACTGTTATTCAAATTGTCACTGCAGGAGAATTTGAAAGGCTTTTCCCCCTCTTTTGCATTTACTGCTCTAATGCTATTTTAGAGCTCTAGGCTTTTCATTAAGCTATATATCTAACAGTGTTGGGTTGTCTTGTCTTTCACAAAGTCTCTGAGTTCTATCAAGTTCTATCTTTTTGTCTCTTTGGGTGAAAAAAATAGGAAAATGGTGAAAATTCAGTTTTGTATGTATTGTGATTACAGCACTAGCTTTCTTCAGTTGACACTGCAATCATTTGAGTATGACAAATGCTCCGTTGTTATGATTCACAGTTTTTAGTTTATACATCATAGAATAAACATCATCTAAGTGATATCAGAAAGATCAAACTGAAACAGGCTTATCAAGCCTATTATGACTTACAGACTTATGTAAGATAAAATGAATATTTTATATGAGAATTGTATTGACTTAAATATGTTCTTGAGCAGTCTGTGGGAGACTTATCAGAAGAATGTTTTTTATATGCATATGTTTAAAAAGCAGAAAGGAAAAACAGGTTCAGTATTGCAAAGTTCGTATGTCTGGAAAGATTTAATGCTATTGTGTATTTTAATTTGAAATGTAATAACTTTTTCTCATGTGCAAAGTCCAGAAAAGGCCTTGAAGGATTCACTGCAACAATATGAAGCTGCCTATTTGTCAAAATCCTTGTCTCGACTGTTTGACCCCATCAATCTTGTCTTTCCTCCTGGAGGTCGTAATCCTCCCTCTTCTGACGAGCTTGACAGCATCATTAAAACTATAGCCAGGTATGCACATGGGAGGCATTGGAAATGTATATTGGAAATACTCAACATGTACTTTTTCATAACTTACAGTTTTAGAAAGGAGACTTCCTTAGCTGTAAAAGGTTGATTACTCTTTAATTGTAAAGTAGATGAGTGCAAAAATCAAGTCAGAGTTTAGGACAGGATAGGATAGGATGGGATAAAATAGAGTAACACACAACAGAACAGAGTAACACACAACAGAACAGAGTATTTCAGTTGGACAGGACCTACAATGATAAATCCAGTCCAACTGCATGAATACTTCAGAGCTGGCCAAAAAGCTAAAACATGTTAAGGGCATTGTCCAAATGCCTCTTAAATACTGACAAGCTTGGGGCATTGGCCCCCTCTCCAAGAAGCCTGTTCCAGGGTTTGACCACCCTCGTGTTAATTAAGCGATTCCTTAATGCTGAGTTGGAACCTCACCTCATGCAGTTTTGAACCATTCCCACACCTCCTCTGGCTCATCCTGGGGAGGATGCTCAGCAACTCCTTCTCTACTTCCCTGCTTAGGAAGCTGTAGAGGGCAAGGAGGCTGCCCCTCCTTTTCTCCAAACTTGGCAAACCCACACCCTTCACTGTCCCTCACAGGACATTCCTTCCAGTCCTTTCATCTGATCTGTTGCCCTCCTCTGGACACATTCAGATAACACCACATTCTTCCTACATTGTGGGACCCTGAACTAGACATGGTGTTCAAGGTGAGGCTGCAACAATGCTGAATGCAGCAAGATAGGCACCTCTTTATTATTATTTATAATAAATATAGTTTATTATTTGTTTTCTGTATTTTGTTTTTCTGGAATAAATAAAACATAAGTTTTAATGTTTAAGCTTATAAAAGATCAGGAAGAGAAATTTTACACATACTGTCAGTGTCTGGTATCTTAATTATCCTGACTGTATCAAAGGAAAGTGGTAGTTGCTTGGCTGGAAGTGATAATACCTGATGTAAATACTTTGTTAGAGTAAAACAGCAAGATGATAAGTAAATATAACTATTCCAGGTGGAATTTGTAGAATGAGATACCTAAATTACCAATGGTGCATTTTCCCTCATAAGGTTTTGGTAACAACTACTCTGTTTAACAAAGTCTGAAAAAACATGGGCAGTATTCACAGTATGTGTGTGTATAAAATACTAAATATTGACACAGTACTTGTGACTGGGAGTTACAGCTGCTCAGAACATGTCTGTTGGTGTGGTGACTGATACTGTTTTGCTTCTTGCAAAAGAGAAAGGAAAACAACATGAAAATTGTGAAATTTCAACTGAATCTTCTAGACTGACCTTCAGCTTGTGAGGTTTGGGGCCCTAGAGAGTTCTCAGAGAAGATTTTTCCAAGCTGGGGTGCCTAGTGATTCTCCAGCTCTTGAGAGAGGTTAAACTCACCATGAGCAATGTGATGGTTCTTGTGCTTGCCTGTCTTCAGCAGAGCAGTTTGGAATGCAGCCCCAGCCGATGGAGATCTGGGCACGTTAATGAACAAAAAATACTGGGAGCGGTTTAGAAATCTTTTCCTTCTTCGTTTGTTCCCTGTCATTCCTTGGGGGCCTCTTTTACTATGAAGGATTGCCTAAAACACCGCTTATTAGTTGTGTCAAGCTAAGGCATCCCCTGGGTATTTCTGCACAGCTCATGTAATTCCAGAGTTGAATGACTGTGTATTCACCTGTAATGTTTGAAGGCTGCTGCCAAAGCTTGAATGTAGTTAATTGCTGTCAATATTTTTGAATGGCTTACTAATAGTGATTTCATACTGAAGTGTCATTCCTAAACTTTGCTCATTCCTACTAGAATAGGAACGCTGCACATAAAATTCCCAAATGACTTGTTAAATTGTAAACTGAATTACGGTGCGTGGAAAGACTTGGTTGTATGTGTTACTCTCTCTAAATTGATGTGCCACGTAACTCTGGATTCATAGTTAATTCTTTATCGATCCAATACAGCATTCAATACAGCACTGTTCAGTTGTTAATTAAGATTTGTGATCTTTGCTTCCAGTGAGCTAAATGTGGCTGCTGTTGATCCAGACCTGAGTTTAGCTGTGGCCAAAAATGTGGCGAAGACCATTCAGCTTTTCGGTGTAAAATCAGAGCAACTTGTAAGTAACTTTAAATTTCTACATAGCAATGGTTTTCTGTGTGCAGTGTTTTGTAGATTTAGAACATAAGAGTTAAACAATCTAGATAAGACAAAACCTTCCAATTAACTCTCCGTTGTGTTTATGAACATGATCAATTAAATTCTGCCTTCAGACAAAGTCAGCCTATTGATAGCAGTAAAATTTATCTGTATAACTCCAAATTGAATTTACCATATTAATTTTTAAAACCTCAAAATTGTAGCTGTCATTAAACAAAATCAAGACTGTTAAATTCAGTTCTTTATTAACCAACATTTGATACTACATTAGTTACATGATACATGATCTTTATGGTATTAAAATTTAGACTGTTCAAATACAGTTTTTCACTATTTGCAAGAAATTTTGGGTATTTTTTTCCATATATGTATTATTTGACATATGTTTAATTGACCTTTATTTGTTTGTATTTGTAATATATTTCCAATCATTTACCATGCAGTGGTATCTAGTGTTGACCAGAATAGAAGAAGGATCCCCAAAGGCTTATCCTTTTGGTAAGAGCCTCCAAAAAGCCTATGGATAGTACAGTCAATGTTGTTATCATACAAAAAAAAAATATAAATGAACAATTTTCTCCTAACGGCTGTTGCTGAAATTATAATAGTTTTTTTATGAAGAGATGAAAAAAAATTTTTGCAATATGCAGACCCACCAGAAATGACTAACTACTTGTATTTGTAAACAAGATGTTCACTTAATAAGCAACATTAATTCTGACAGCAGACTCAGATTCCAGTAACATTCATTTACTATATGTTTTATTTAAAGAAAGACGCCTGCTAATATTTTTTTTGTACCAATTGGCTACAAAACATTGCAGTAATTTAGTTAGTTTGGTTTCTGTTTACCTTTTACATTTCTTCCATCTCAGAATAGCTTTGAAAAAATTGGAATTCAGTAACACGTACTTTGTTTACCTTGTCTATTGGATGAATTGTCTTGGAAGTTTGCTGACTTGGTGTATGGAAAAGGAACGTAGGTGAAGCAGTCATGAAGGCCATAAAGACTAATTTAAACTTTAAAATAAAATCAAATGTTAGCATTATTTTCTTAGCTATTTAAAGCATGGTGCTTAAGTTGAGTCTGCTTTTAAAGATACCAAATCATGGTTTCATATTTTCAGAATGAAATTTGCTCATGACAGAAATGAGGACTTTTAGTAGGTTGTGAGAGTCATCGTAGGTAAAAAAAATTACATTGTGTCATGGAGTGTAGTGTCAAATAGTGGCATTCAGCTGGAAAAAAAAAAAGACCTTTCAGCTGTAACTGTGAAAGTATCAGGGTTGTTCTCATTGTCTTTGTTAGAGTCTGGCTAGTGGATTCTTTGGAAGTGAACATCTTTTTGTGATCAGACAGCTGGAAAATTCATAAGAAACCCTGAAAAAACCAAGATACTTAGAAATAAGCTGATAAGTGTATGATTTGTGGCTTTGTGTTACCTAACCTTAAAGTAAAAGAATGTAGGAGGAAAGAGGGAGTGTGAGCCCTTAAACTTCTTGATTTTGACAACTTAAAATGCGAACTTGAATCACTAAAAAGGTAAGTGAAGGGATTAGCCAGCCTGGCAGGATGAACATCAGTGTCCTCGAAGCACAGACCTTCAAATTGTAAAATAATATTGCACTGCTTCCCTTTTTTAAAAACTTCTTTCTTTCCTTGCTGATATATGTTACAAATTTAAAAGCCAGAAGTGCTCAACACAGTTGCCAAGATATAAGTGTCAGAGTCATCTTTGAAGAGCTGAAATATCATTCCTAGCCTCCAGCTGCCTCTCCAGCAGGGCATGGCTCTCCCACTTGTCCTGTGCCATGCTTGCCAGCCCTCTGGATATAATCTGGAACAGCTTAGCCTTTTTTTGGTGCCTATTTTTGGGCAGACAGATTGAGCCTGGAATGTGCACCACATGTAGAATAGGAGCTATGTTAGACAGCACTGTTTCATTATGTTTTAGTGGTTTAGCCAAGAATGCAAACTTAATTCAATCTTCCTATCCAGCCTCCAACAATAGGTTGGAGTCAACAATAATCCTGCTCTCCAAAGCTGAGAAGGAGTCATGGAACATATCCGCTCAGATGCTGCATGTCTGATAGCTAGAGCAGAGCAGTGCTAGAGATGGATATTTAATTTCCTGGAGGAACTTGAAATTGAGTTCTCTTCCAAATTAAAAGTAAACAAAACCATCTCAGAATTCTCAGTGAAGGAAAATGGGGGCAGGAGAGTTTAAAAAGTAATTAATTTTTTTTTATGTTGAAATATTGCAGGTAGATTTGAAAGGTGAAGAAGTGAAATGTGCAGTTCTAAAAAGGTTGAGACATTCTGATGTTGATGTCAGGGTTTTTATTTACTCAGTTTCACATAACAAGGAATTCACTGAGATTTTGTGTCTGTTTCTTCAAGTATCCTTAAACAGACAAATAACAAGAAATTTGTTAGTCAAGATTCAAAGGTTTTACCTTTGAGCAAAAGCAGCATCTGTCAGTTTGTACATGCAGTCCTAAAGTAAAAATGACTAAGAAAAAATGGCCTCTTCCTCTAAATCCTAAACATTTGTTAATGTTACTTGTGCCTTTGTACCCTTTTCAACTTTCCCCACATCAAGAACTTCCTGCACCTGAGACCTGTTCTTCTATTAACAGTTCAGAGAAGATAATAATGTCTGGAAGCAGCAGTATGTAGACACATTCTGATGCTGGGTGAATCTTTAGTCAATCCCTTGCTGAGGCTTGGTGTGGTTGGGGTATGCCATGCAGCATTCAGAATTATTGTCCTAATTTCACTCAGTATAATTGCAGATGGTCTTACTATACAGAGTTTGAAGGGCTAATTAGACATTGCACTGGATTTAAAAAATATTTCTGTTAATTTAAGAGTATTAGCTTTCATCTTCACCACCCATCCTGTGTTTTGTGGTGCTGAGAAAGTGTGCTTGGTATATTTTCTCTGTGCCGTTAAATTTTGTTTCTTCTTATTCATGTTTTCCTTAAAACAGAGACATCTTCATAATGATTACAGAACACCACCAGATTTCTGTTTAGTCACCATTTCCACATCCTTCTCATTCCAGATTGGAAAAGTTGTTAACAAATCTGAACATCTGAGCAAAATTTTCCTCTTCTACATTTGCACCTTGTAATCCAGTGCATAGATTTTAACAAAAGGTCTGTTTACTGAGCCAGATTTTGTTCACTGGCCACTTTTTCTTGCAATTGAGGTAGCCTAGATGAGAAAGCACCCTAACTTTTCTCTATTCAGTTCCAGAGGAGTCATCCATTCCCATTTGCAAATACCTTTAATCATCTGTCTTGATTGATACATACAACGTGTTGTGCTCTTGTTTATTGGCCACATCAGGAAAATTAGCTCTTTAATCAAATACTTACAATAAGTATAGTGAAGGGAAGAGATTTGTGAGAAGGTAATAAGTTGCATTTCCTGAAAACAAAAATGTTGAGTCATTTGGGATGTTTATTCATGTTCCTTAACAAAAGATAGGAGCTCATAAATCTGCTTCCTAGAGTTATTTTTGTTTAACTGATAGTTGAGAAGTTTAAAAGAGAACTTAAAACTCACCAGCATCTTTGTTACATGCCTTTGACATGGCAGTAGTAATTGTGACAGGATCCTCTAGTGCAGTGATCTTAACATTTAGGGTTATCGTTCCTATCAGTATAAACTTTTGGAACATACACCCTCATTGTTTGTATACTTGTTTATTTATAACTTCTATACATCTACTGTTGAAGTTGATAAGAAGTTGATAATAAATTGATAATACTGTTGAAGTTGATAATATACTGTTGGTATTCTTGTCATGCACCCCATTTTCTTTTGCCTAATCCTTGTGGTGCATGTGCCCCATCTCAAAGACCACTGCTCTAGAGTAATACTCTGCAGTAATCTTTCATAATAAGGGAACAGACTTGGTCTGTTATTTTTTTGGAAAAGATGCCTCCTTGATTGCAGTCTTTAGAACTCATGTTTGGTTTTGCTAATACGCTACTCTATATCAGATTTTTCATTTATTTATAGAAAAATTTAAAAATGGTAGTCTAGTGATTGAAAGTGAAACAAAACTGTGTTTCCCCAGTTGATTACCTGTAATTTTGTAATTTACTGAGCTGAATTTTGAATGTACTTGAAATGTTGTGTTTTCTCTTATATATAAAAATCTCTTCATTGCAACTTTGCAATCACTATATTTTTGTTTGCTGTTGATAGAGAAGTCATGAAACATTGAGGGTTAATAGCTCTGGAAGTTTACAAGATATGTAATTTTGACAACAAGCAGTAAAATAAATTGTAAGATCCATTGTCCATATAGACTGAAGATGGAAGAGCACTCTTTGGTCCTCTAGTCTATTCCCTTCCCAGCACAGGACTGGTGGAAACAGTATTTGTTGTTGGGTCTTTTTGATGCATTCTTTCCGGTTTTAGAGTGATGATTTCAGTTACCTGAATGTGAGTACTGCATGTTCTCTTACTTCTGTGCTGTTTCTATTCAGCTTGTCATGTGGGTGGATTGAAATACACTAACACACCCACCAAGTGCACATAGATGAAATGTGTTGTGCTGTGAACATGAAAATGCAGTTGTTTAGAGAAGGTGTGATTCTCCTACTTTGTGAACCTGGAGACCTCTACCAGTTTCCTCCCTAGAGTTACAGTCATCCTGTCAGACTATCTTTATGAATTTTGATCAGAGTCCCAGAGCAATCCTTCCTGCCTTGTCTGATGGAGGCTGTCTTCTGACTCCTCCCACCACAGGGCATCACTAGAGGCATCATCAGAGACAACGTTTTCCTTTGGCCAATAAAACAAGCAAAGAGTCATTTGCAGAGGCAGCATTGTAAAAATGAGATTGCCCACTTACTTTTCAGAGCAGGTGGGGGCGATTACTGGCAAATTCTGGTGGATTAAGCTGTCTTAAAAACATTTCTATATAAGGATATTGTGTGCTTACATGATTGAGGCAGACACAAACTCACTCTATTGTGTTGCCAGATGGCAGAGCACATTTTAGCTCCACTCCAGTCCATGCTGACCAGTTCAGCTGTGGCACCTTGCTGAGTACAACACTCCCTCAGCCTGGAGCACAAACAAAGTTCGTGTCTGCTTGAAGTACAGACAAAGCAAGAACCTGCATGGCCAAACTAAATTAGGCAGATTTTTTCTATGGTTGGGGTAGAAAAGGCTAAAATTGGTGGGAGCTGTGATCGCCTATAATTGGAGTGTTTCCTAAATATGGAATATTGTATTTTATGGAGTAATAAGTTTATCTAAAAAAAGGGATCTTTCCAGCAGACAAGAGGCTGCAGGCAGATGATATAATGGAGATCTTTCCCGCTGTCAGACTTGTAAGCAATCATGGAGAGGAAGCCCTCAAAATGTGGAGATGGAGAGTGGGTGTAATGAGGGAGGAAGGAAGTAGAGAATTTGAATAATTTTTAAAATTCTCTTAACTCAGTGTGGTTGAACTGATGCCACATATACCACAAAAGCAGATGAATGAGGCAGAGGTTTGAAATACAGGCTGAGGACAGTGCTCTGGGAGAGCTACTAACCTTTCCCCTCAGCTACTAAACTGTCCTTTATAGCTCATGGTAGAGGCTTGGCTTCTCATCAGGATTTTAGCCTGGGCAGTGGTTGTGGTGTTTGTGATTATCACGTTTGCCACGTGGAAGTTTTTATGCCCTGTGCAGAGAGCACAGTCCTTCCTGGTATTCTGAAGAATGCTGCCCTGGTCTTCTTAAGAAAACATAAGCGTGGTGTATCTTATGTATTTCAAAGTTAAAATGCTAAAAACCCAGGAAGAGAAGCAAATTTTGAGATTAAAGAGAATACGTAAGCATCTCAAAAATCAGTCACTGCACCAATGTTTCAAATAGCTGTCACATATCCTCAAAGTACAGGACATTGAATCACTTGTTCTTGACCTCTACTACTGGACATGCCAGGAAACAAAATGAGAGAAAATTTGTCATTCTGATCCCAAAAGTGATAGATGACTGTGCACTTCAGACATAAGAATATTTGTGTGGAACATTTGGGTGAATGACGTCTTAAGATTCTGGATTGTTTTGAGGGAAAAGTCAGCATCAGCTGATGATATCTGTGATATAGAGTAGGCAGCCTCTTTCTCACTGTCCTGGATCTCAGTAGTATATCAAGATTTATTTATATTTACTTAAGTAAATATTTGAGTTATATAATGTTATGCATGGTTCTAGAATGTGCATCAGTTGCAGAGCACTGGAGCAGTAATATGAGCAGTAATATGTTGGCATAAAAGATTTCTTGGGAAGTAAGTGGGAAGCTTTGATTTAGCCTGATCTTGGTTTTGAATACAATGGTGAAACTGAATTTCAGATGTTGTGAAACAATTCTGAATATTTAACTGGCTTAATGTTTAAAGGTAAAGTGACTCTAACATAAAAATTCTGTGATTAAAATTAATATACATTAGTTCTAAACTTCTGAGGGTCTACTGAGATCTACTTTTCAATTAACTGGTACTAGATTGTGTAAGTAGGACAGTGTTATTGTAAAGTACTATTATCTGTCATAATGATTAGAAGCATGTGCTTGATGACAGATATTTTTTTTAGTGCATTATAATTTAAGAAATAAATAAAAAAAAAAAAGCAGAAGTAGAAAATGTACCAGTTCATTGTCATGTCAACCCCTTCTTCAGAGGCACACACTAAATACATGCATATCCCAATCACTGACTGCTTGTCCCCAGATGGTCTGGGTTTGTTTTTCAAAGAGAGTAAGGGTGTTGAAAACACGTAACTATGCTTAGAACAGTAAATGTAAGTAAGTAGATGAGCTTGGTCTCATCTGTGTGAAGGCAAATTTGTATTATCAAGGTTTGTTCCGATTAGTGTTGGCCTCACTTCAAGGACCAGCAGGAAGTGTTTGTTTTTGCTGCAGAAGGGCTGTCTGTTGAATGGCTCCACGCTGTCACCCTGCTGCTTGTGTCAGTGTCCGCCAGTGTCACTTGGGAGCACAAGGTCAGTCAGGGTTTGTGACAGACACTCAGGATTAAGCTGCCATCCCAGCTGGGAGCATCTCTCTGAGCTGGGAGGGTAACAGCCGTGTCTGTACCCAGGAGTGGAAGGTTCCTGGGAGCACCCCGGGCACCGAGGGCAGTGGGGCCAGGCAGTGCCCAGCTGGGAGGGCTCCCCTTCCCCAGAGCAGGGCCTGCCTGCCCTGCAGACCCTCCTGGCCACGGTGGCTGCAGGGCTGCCTCTGCTCAGCTGCAGCTGTTGGCCCAGGCCAGTGGGTGGGCCATGAGTGTCCTACCAGAGTGGTGGTGCACACAATCATGTGCCAGACACAGGAACCTTTCCTGGCACCCTTTAATTTACAGCTCTGGGTGTAGCCAATATGTGACTGAGACTGAACAAAAGCGAGATGCAAAATCTGTTCAAGAGGAAGCTTAAAATGCTGACAGATTGGAGTAATTTTTTTTCTTGCATCTGGAATTCATACTTCCTCCTGCTGTAAATAAATCTCTAAGGCAAAAGTTAGGAGATGTGATTTTCTTCTTATTGCATTTAGTCTTAAGATTTTCTTAGATTGCCAGAACTTCAAAATATATGCTTTCCACAACATGTTTTTCTATCTGCAGTGCTTGTCAGCTGTACTTGACTTATTTTCATATAGCATTTGGTGTTTCTACCAGAGTTTTAGACCTTGAAAAGAGTACAGTTGTCCATGGCATTGTGGCTAATTTGCAACTTAAACTACTGCTGGATGGGTGCAAGAAAACTCTTGGATATTAACTCTTCAGTATTCAGCCCTTTCTTTGAATAGCCAAGTATTTCTTTGAGCCGCCTCAGATGGCACCTTTTTGCATGCTAGTGCAACCAAGCCCTTCTGTAATTTAATACTCTATTTTTAGTGAATGTAATGGATGGAGATACAGGCTGAAGACTATCTATCTATCTGTCATGTTCAGATATTTTTAGAGCACTGATCTTTGTAATGCTGATCAGCACCAAATGTATTACATAAGATTAGCATCAAAATATATACAATGGAAAGTCAGCTCTGCTGCAGTTGTTCTTAAATTATTTTTAGTATTGCCCACAAAACTTGTATAGCTCAGTGCATTGCCCCTGCCATTGTGCTCAGTCTCTGTAGGAAACATTTTAAAAGATTCATTTTATCTTTTCTCAGACCTTTTCAGTCACAGTTCTCCTTCCTGAGGCTTCAGGTAAGACAGTCAGTGATGTACATTATGAAGATTTTAATAAATGTCCACTTTCCACCAGGACTGAAACTGAGACAAATTGTCTCTTGTTGTCCTTCAATCCAGTTTATATTTGAACTCGTGATTTGTAGATGCCAAAATTCCAAATTCTCTTTTACTTACATTCCTAGCCACTGTTCGTTATTGGTGCTCATTTAGTCTTTTGCAGTTACCCATAATGATACTTTCAATTTTCAAATTTTAGTGGATACTCAGAACTAATATCTTCTCATTAAATATATCTGGTTCACTAGCTAACCATTTAGAATGGATTGGAGTAGGTTACCTGGGAGAGTTTTTGAGTTTAGAGGCAGACTAGACAAGAAAACAGGCCGTATTCATCTCACACCGCTCTAGAAGAAGTGCTTTTGTGTTTTATATTTTCTGAAAAAAGCTGATACTTTCCTTTGAGTGTTTTTAAAAACTACTTTTTAATTACTGAGGTTTAAAATAGATCTCAACTTTCTGCGTATCAATCCCATCATCATAACTATTTGTAGCAGATGGATCTTGATTTTTTTCCTAATTTCTTTCTTAGTGGATTTATGGTGCATCTGATATATTATAGTCAGTAGAAGGAAGTTTGCTGTTTGTTTTTGGTGATGTAGTTTTGAAGGTGTAATGCTGTCGTGCTATGGCTTTACAGATCTTCCATGATCTCTCTTTCTGAGAATGCAATTAAATGTGCTCTGATCTTGGTTTATATTACTACTGTTAAAAACAATCTCTACTTTATTAATGCTTGTCCTCAGTGGCTTGTAAACATTGTTGCAATAAAGAGAATGAGGAAAGAAAAGGCTGCAATGCCAGGTGGAATAAAACCCCAACAATTAATTCAGCTTAAAACAGCGAGCTGAGAAAGAGACAGTCTTTACAAGGAATTTTTGTAATGTCATGTGTAGAAGAGAAAGCGTCTGTCATGCTTGATCACAGCAATGAAGATTTAAATAAGCTGTTTTCAGGGGGTTATTTAGATGAGAAGCAGTATGAATGGCATATTTTTGTCCAGAATCTAAAAGGCTAAGTGTATTATAACTGATCCAGGGACTATATTGGAACATCTTGGCTTAATCTGTGAAATTGTGAAAAGCAGAAGCACAAAGGAGGATGGGATTTAAAACTTAAAATATTGCAATGAGAAAACACTTGGATGAGAAGGATTGATTCTTAGTTTTCTCTGAGTATTCATGGAGATAGGATTTTTTTTCCTCAACCTTTCAGTCTATCCCTAGTGGTTGACTAGGAAATGGCAGAGAGCAGCTGGACTTAACTGGACTAAAGTTAGCCATTTAGCTGGACTAAAGTTCTCCATTGATTTTGCCCCAGTCTGTCTAGTCTGGTGAGGCAGATATCCATAGCATGTTGCAAGAAAGAAAAATGTTGATACAAGACGGCTGTAATTCTGGTTTCTTTTAGGAAAATGAAAATAATAAAGACCTCATTTATGGAGGAAAGCATTCATTGAGTTAGCATTAGTCATATATATTTCAAGGAGAAATGTACCTTACACTGCCCAAAAACATTTTTTGGCCCAGTTAATTTATGCAAATTGCTCAAATGTAATATGCTGGAGTAGCAAGAATGTGGATGTGAGCTGCATCTCTTCTTAGGATGTTTACTGATGTTTATAGACATAACTGTGTGGCTTGTGGTAGCTGTGTTGGGTTTTTGCCCACCCATCCTCTTATGTGACATAGTTAAATTCATCTAGCTGAATAATTCAATCAAGTAGGGGAGAGCAGGGTGAAGAGGGAGAGAAAAGATTTCCTGGAACCAAATTCTTCCAGCAAAGGGATAAAAATGCACTGGAATTCTGGCATCAGATTTAAACCCCAGCAAATTTATGAGGCCTGTGATGGTTCTGAATTGAAAAGCATGATGAATCCTTATTGTAATGACACAAAGTGAATTTCTGATTGCCTTTTTTATTATGTGATCTTATAAGAATTAATCGATGTCTCCTATTAGATGGTGCTATATTGAATTGTAAGCTTTCATTTGCGGGTGAATCACTAGTCAGGGCATATTCCAACAATGAGATTTGTCTGACAGTTCCAGGGAAATGTATCTCGTCCTCCTGTCTAAATGTCGAATATTGCGAACTTCGGAGGGAAGTATGAAATCTAATAAGCTCACAAATCTTCAGGAACAGGAGTGAAATGACACCTCAGGAAGGGTTTATGTAAATAACGGGTCAGTAACAATGGTGTGAGTAATGTGAAAGATTATATTTTCCCCACTTCTCTTTTGAGATGCATGAATTAATTGTACTATGCCAGTACCTTGAAGACATGGTATTACTGTCAATGAAAAACTTGTATCCATGCTATTTAAATGAGAGAACCCAAAAATATGAATTCAATGTTTGGCACATTAAAAGAATTCATTAATAGGTATTTAAATAGAATATGTGGGAGGCTATTATATAATAAAATAATTTCAGAATAATTGCTATTTCACTGTACAGTAATAAAAGCTAAAGATGGCAGTAGGACTAATTTAAAAATATTCAAAAGTCAGGTAAGGTTTTGTAATTTATTTTTTTGATGGAAAGATGAGAAGAGCTTTGTAGAAACAGTCATTAGAAAGTATTTATATTGGTCAGAGAATACTTAGAAATATCTATCTGATAAATCACTTTAAAAAGCATTTAAACTTTTAAAACTAATTAAAAATCTGGAGGAGAGAGTTACATTAAAAAACTTCATGTAGAATTTTCTATTTTCTCATGTTGTCTTTTGCTGGTTAGATCGTGACTCACATAACAAATGTGTGATTTTTTTAAACTTTTTTTTAAGATATACTGGCTAAACTCCAGAAAAAAATCATCCAAACATAAAAGTCTGATTTTGGGAGTTCACTTCATCTTGTGAGGAAATTGGTTAAAAGACTTCTTTAAGTCCAGTATGTTGTTTTGCTAACATGTAGTAAAAGAATGTGATTGCACAATCCTTGCAATATTTTGTTATAGTAAACTGTAAGTTATTTCTTAGCAAATTAAATTCTGTGATTGAGAAAAGGACTTGGTTAAATGTTGATATATATATGTATATATGGCAAAGGATTTGGAAGTCTTAAATTTTGGAACAGCTGTAATGAGAGTTGGACCGTGTAAAGTTGAATTATAAACTTGTGTGGGGTAGTAATATTCTAATCTTGGTTATTGCTGGACTCAATACTACAAAAAGCAGATGGCAATTAAATGAGCTGATTGTATTTTTTATCTGTAGGTGAATATCACCCAATCATGTTGAGCCTCTCATGTGTCTTGGGGATGGATGTGTCTGCTCTCCACCTCTGGAGGGGCATTCTCAGTAGCTGGTTGAAACCAGGAGCTAATGGGATTACATATAAGATATGATTAATCATTCAGTCATTAATTTGGCAAGCATGAGAAGTGCAATAAACCGTTCCTGTCAGAGGTATCAGGATCAACACACATTGTCCTTGAAATCCTCCTCAGACTTGGTCTGGCTGGATAATGGAAGGGACATAATTTTCTGTAGTTGAGAAATTACTCCAAGGGTTTCAGGTTTAGTATTCTCTGAGATTCCTTAAAGGAACTGCTTTTATAAGTGCTTTCTGATATCGCAGTTGTTTTAAAGCAGCTCATTGTTTAAGAACCATGAACCATTAGTCACTTTTGGTTACTTGTACAGTGCTTTTCTTCTCAGATGATTCAAAGATTTGGAGATAAATCCTGTCTTTTCCGTGACAGAAAGACCATTTGCTGTTTTTCTTCCATTTCTTTGGCTTTTGAAAATATTAAGGAAGAAAAACCAAAACAAAGCAGAAATATGCCTGAGGAAATGGTTCAATGATTGCCGCTTCTTTTAACATGAATAGTGTGAGCATGATGTTCAGTCTTTTTCCTGGTCAAGGATGTAACAGTCCCTTCAAATCTTTCTTTCCAAAGTAATGATTATATTTTCTATAAGATTTTTAATTTCTTCACCATATGCCTCCTTCTCTATATTTCTAGAATATTAAATTTTCATTTTTTTGAGCAAGGTGAAAAAAAATCTGTAAGCTACAAGAATGTCCTGAAGGTGCAATATGCATGTTATTATGTACATTTTAAATTATTGCCTGAACTCACAGCTTATTCCTTCCCTCATGTCTTAAAATATTTCTTCTTTTCAAAATTAGAAGCCACTCCAAGAACATAAATTCTTACTTATTATTTATTCTTAAATTTTAGTTGTTTGTTTTTTTTAAGCGAAGCACTTATATTCATTTATCCTTATCAGTCAAGGATCTTACTTCCACTGACACATTCATTCAAATCCTACACTTCAACCCTCTAAATTATGTCTCTTCTTTTTACAAATTATCCTCTAAGTAACTAATTTTTTAGTGGAATAGCTAATGGAGTTCAGATTGTTCTGTATTTTTCTCTAAGTGGTGCTTTTTTTTTACAATAAGTAGAAAACTGATTCTATTAAACCTTTGTGGTTTTTAGGTGTGGAAAAAGATTGTAAAAGGTTCCTTCTGCAATATGGGAAACATTACACCTAAATCATCCCAATTATTTGTAGTTTATGGGAGAAATCCCAGGGCCAAGCCCTATTGACTCAGAAACTCTCTAAATGGATTCTGTGCTTTATAATAAGTTGTTGTGATCAGGCAGGAGGCCAAGTAGCAGATGGATTGATTGCCTTCTGCCAGAGGTATGGCAACATCAGCTGCATCTATTAGGAATGCATTTATTGTTGAAAATGTCAGCCTGACAACTGCAGTTCAGTTTGTGCTATCAAAACATTCTTTAGTCTCGTGATCCTGGAGTTGGATTGAATGATTTGTTGAGAAGCCCTACTTCAGTCTTATTTTAGGATCTTCTCCATACTCCTAAATTATGATGATGTTTCCTGCTCTAAAGAAAATGGGTTTGCTGAGGCTGTTTCAGAAAAATCAAATAAATGGAGCTTTCCAAAACTGCCAATAAGGATGCACAGGAGATCTTAGTTGCTAAGTGTGAAACTGAAGTTTTTCACAAGATATGTAGTCTATGAAGAGAATAGTAGCAAACCAGCTCACAAATTAGTGTCTCTTCTTAGCTGCCACCTGTTGAAAGAGGGGAGTGTTAGTCACTTTGAAGCACTAAAAAAACTTACAGGAAAAGATGTATCAATAGTCTGAGCTTTCCTACAAGAAAAGACAAACTCGGTTAGCATTTCATTTATAACCCAAGGGAGAACTGATGATTTGATTCATGGCCTAATCTAAATTCTACATTCATTGCTTCATGGTGAAAACAAGCATTGAATCCCAGAGTAATCTTGTCATTGCACATGTCTCAACATGTGAGATCAAATCCATGCTGTCAAATTTCATGTCTGTTCTAAGGCATCAAACACAGAAAATGTCAAATCTAGAGCACTTCATCTGGTTATTTCCAAGACATATTTCCAAAGTAGGTCTATGCAAAGGGGTGCAAATACATTTATAGGGTGAGAATGTATCTGACAAGACTACTAGGGATCTGTTCTACTGCTTTAAATTCCCTTTATAGCTAGTGAAAAGAAACAGGTGCTACAGGGTACATGTACCATCTTCCCAAAGCAGGGGTTTTAAAATAACCTAGGTGAATTATTCAAGAAAGTTCTTACTTTTCTGCTTCATGGTTTCCTGCGTGTGGTCACGTGAATCATTCCTGAAACTTTCTGTACTGGGCAGACTCACCCAAGATGAGGCACTTGCTCTCTCTGGAGATGAAGCAGTGTGACCATGTAGGTGCACTGAGGGATACTAACTAAAAGAAGCTATTTTTTGGAAGAAATTCTGAGTTCAGTGAGAGCACACTGCCAGTCATGGCTTACAGCTTCGTACCATGTCAGACTGAAGTAAGTCAGAGGACCTGAAGTCAGCTTGTTCCTCTTTGTGACACATTTTTTGTGTATTGGCATCTACAAGTGGTTTTTTTTTGGTTCAGTAGGCTACCTGATATCAGTGTACTGCCTAGGTCTCAGATTCAGTTGAATTAGATTTTAAAACCCCCAAAATTCTTGTATGCAGCTTCTTCCAGCTAGTCAGCTGCTGGATTGAACCTGCACATTTCAACCTCCTACTTTAGAGAAAACACTCATATATGTCAGAAAGGCACAGCCTCCCAGTGTTTCTTTCTCATTTCAGTTTAACAGCTGTCCTTGCTGTTTTTAAATGCTGCGTGGGACAGAAGCTCACATTCACATTTTTTAGAGCACCATGAGACACAGCCTTTGTCCCAGTGCCTGGATGCATGGTACAACAGTCCTGGCTATATTTCCTGCCAGGACACCTCTCTGCCTCACTCTTCCTCACGAGCATCCCATGCTGGCAGTGTGCTCCTAGCTCCTGTTGGCAAAGGGAGCTCACACTGACGTGTCACCCCTTGTAGAACTGATGCTTGCTGGGGAATGGGTGCCTGTGCTACTGCCCATGAAATTACTGTAAATAGTAGGGAGGCAGCAGAGGTAAAAGCAGAAACAATTTAACCAACTGAAGTGAAGAGTGTAAGAAATCGATTGCTACACTTAAGGCAGATACAGAAATGTGGAACAATTACAGTCCTTGTTGCTGCTGCTCATTCAGGTCTGGCTTCAACATCATTTCTTTTCCTTTATTTTCAGCTAGCAGGCTTAAACCAGACTAACTCCCAGGGTGACTGACAGCTCCCTGGAGATGGGATCTGGCCTTCAGCTGCACTTGGTCTTTCACTTGTTTCCCGAAATAGATTCTGGTTTGGGATGAAGTCACCCCTTCTGTCCCCCCTGTTTCTGCTCAACATAATTCACCCTTCCTGGCCTTCTGCATTTCAGGATATATCTGACTGATTAAAAAAGCATCTGATTTTTTCTCCAGTGCCCTCATCAAAAAGAGGGTCTGTGGACTGTGTCTTTCAGGCAGTCTGAGCAGACATGCACAGGCTTCACACTTATTTGACTTAGCCTATTTACACAGTGCAATCCCCAGTGGCCAGATAAGAGAGGAAAAGTTGCAGTACCACTGGGTTTAAATGCATGAGCTGTGTCTAGCACAGAACTTTCAAAGTACTTTCTGTATAAAAAAGAGTGATAAATGTGAATCATTGATAAAACCCTCTATGCTGGAAAAGAAACTGAGGGATGGTTTATGTCTGTAGTGAAAGGGCCATAAGCCTGGCTTCTGGAAACCAGGGAGACACAATAATGACATTTTTCCTAACTGGATGCATGATTGTATAATGGATATAAAGAGTATCAAGAATTCAGTCTGAGGCATTAGAATCTGGAGTAATGATAAACTGTCTGAAATCCAGACTCATGCCAGTGGCGCGGTGTTGGTACAGGAACCAAACTGGACAGAGTGCAGAACTTTCTTGCCTTGAAGCAAAGTCAGAGAAACCATTGTGATGCAGCAAGAGAGACTTCTGTAAATGGTAGGACACACCTGCCCATGTAGATTCCAGGTGTTCTCATGGCACACCTTCAGGAGAAATGGTCCTAGAGAGCCCTGGGCTGACCAGTTCCAATTGCTAGTTATAAGATTCAAGTTTTTCAGGCCTCTTTGCTTTAGACCAGGGGTTTTAGGATGTACAAGGGATCAGCACATGTAACTGTCAAAGTTCAAGTGGATTAGTTAAAGGAAATCTAATCTGGTAAATAGTTTTCCAAGGATTAGTTGTTTTTAAGGTATTTTCAGATTTTGCCTGTGAAGCTGTTGTGTGTGCACTGCTGCTGACTGTAAGAATTTCTTGTTATTGCAGAAGGGTTATGTTTGTACTCATTCATGGTTTTACTTACCAGTTAAGCTTTTTCACCAGCAGGAGAGACGTTAGAGTCCAATGTCTAAGAAATTGTGACCCCTTTACAACTCTGAGGAACTGAAATTTCAGTGACTGGGATGCAAAATTTTACTGGTTTAATAATATATTTTATGTAATAGTTGTAAATGTGCAAAAATATAAATTGGTCTGTTCAGTACTTTAAAAAGTGTGGAGAAGAAGGTTATTTGTGTCTGGGAGGGTGGTCAGCAGGATGGACAGGGTCTTTCTTTGCACAGCTGTTTTGTTACTAATCTGTGAAGCTGTAAATGTGAGAAGCGGAATTCTAAAAACCAGTCAGGTCTGTCAGAAAGAAGTATCTAGAAGGAAACAGGGATGTTGTTGCTCACATGGCTGTTCTCATCAGGGAGGCAGGAAAATACTGACACAACAATATAGCTGTCAGCCAGTTTAAGGATACATTTTGATATCAAATAATTGAAGGTACATTGGAAAAGATCTTTCCTTCTACAAAACCTATTTATCCTGAAATAACCCCTTAATTTGAAGAAAGAGCAATGAACAAATATTGTCACCATAGTGCTGTGAATAAATCAGAGGTCCTGGGTGCTTGCAAAAGCCTGTCCAATACTTCATCATTAGCAGTGCTGGAAAATACTAGATAACTGCTTGTATGCTGACTGTGTTTATGCGGTGTGGGAGCTATGGGAAGTATGGAAATAGTCTTTCACTAGTAAAGATTCACTGTTTCTCATAAGTTAAATATTTTCATATTGTGTTTGTTTCTTTTGTTCTTAAACAATTATTATTGTATAAAATTCAGTTTTAGTTTAGGAGCTTTCTGTAGGACCTACAACTGTGTCTAGACACCTTCCATGAAAGCCTCTTTACCATTTACTCAGTGAGTTGAATATATTTTTACTGAGAGACTTCTGGAGCTCAATATCTTCAGGGATTTCCTGGAAGATAATTCTGTATCCTGAAACATAGATAACTAGTTGGGTAATTATATCTCAGTAAAGCCTTCTATTAATAGGTATTCTGCTTTAATGTTTAGATGTACTTCGAGAATTCACATCCCCATTTGTCAGTTCTTTGTATTTCTGCAGCTTTCAGTGCACAAGAAAAATTTTGTTTGTTTACCAATTGCAGTTTATTATATTTTAAATTATAAATATATGCTATGGTGTCCTTACAAGACTGTTCCATAGTTAATGGCTATTTACGTATATCATCCTGAAACTTCAATTTCTGTCATAGTAATAAAAAATGCATGCTTTGTGCAGTTTAATATGAAGAAATATTTATTTGATTTTTGCTGAAAGGTTAATATATAAAACTCCTTAATGACAGGTCTAGCAGTTTTGGTCCTTGTAGTTCTATTTTTCTGTTGATTTCTAAGCCTGCAATATATACAAAGCTCTAAGCCATCTATTTGAAAAAGCAGAGCTTTTAAGGAGAGGCTGGAATAGTTGCCAGAAGGACAGACTGAGGGCATACAGAAAAATATATGCTGCTCATAGAGAAAAGCTGCTGGGAGCTTATTGGGCTTTGTCAGGTAGGTGATTTCACCTGACTGAGGTTACAAAGTTGAAGTTTTGCTGGGACTAGGTGTCTCCAGGATCACTGTGGGTCTCAGTGCTGGTTTGGGAGCTGAGACAGTCTCCCAAGGAGGTTCCTGTTGCTGTTGTTCAGGCTGTTTCATCTGAAGATGGAAATTCTATGAATCAAGACAAGAGTTAAATGGAAGAACATTGGGTAGTGAGGGCCTGTTGGTTTTTGCTCTGTCGTGGTTAACTTAGTGGAGATACACTGTTTAAAGAGTTGGTACCAACAATTTCTGTGATCCCTGCAGCTGTCCACTCAAGGAGATGCCAGCCAGGTGATTGGGCCACTGACAGAGGGCCAGAGGAGGAACGTGGCTGTGGTCAATTCTCTGTACAAACTGCACCAGGCTGTTCTGAAGGTAGGCTTCTTCTGGCATTCCTCTTCTTGCCATAGTGTTACCTGCTTGCTCTGTCCTGTTCTTATGCTCCATTCAGTGGATGAGAACTCTTGACAAATAGAGCCCAATTTTGTGTTAAGAGCTGCACTTTACTGTGCATTTGTACAGCTCTTTGAGACTGGGCTGGCCCTCGTAAGCACCACTATATGACAAACTGTCAATATTAGAAGAATAAAAATATCTTTCTAGAGAATAATCACATCTGACAGGCATTACTTTGTGAGCATAAACAATTGAACTGTTTGTTTTTTCTTATCTGTCTTCGTTCTAATCAGTCTGATAGCACCCTTGGTGCATCTGCTTCAGCCCAAGCTTATGTTTTTCAGGAGACCTTCAATCCTTTCCCACAATTGTGGCCAAACTGAAAAGAAGAAGGAAAGGGTGAAATCAAGAAAAGCAATAGCTCATAAAAATCTCCATACATTATTACTGTGACTAAAGTCTGGCCTGGAAATTTTTCAGGACTAAGCACAGTTATGAATAATTCCAATTTAATGATTTAATGATGCCAGTTGTTACACAGTCTTTGTAAACTAAGCCAAACAGATATATTGGTACTTGCAGTTAATCGTGTTTAAATCCTAGCCTGATTAGAAAAAAAGATCATGAGTACTCCTGACTCTGGATATGTTCAAAGAATTTTAAAAAATGCTAAAAAGCCTGTAAAATTTCCTTGGATTTTGCAAACAGATGGTAGATCAACTTTTAAGTCTGCTTTTTCTGTTGTACTTAGTAATGAACCTCATGTGTCTTAGTGTTGGAGGGAGATCTGATATGATTCAGTCTTTGAGTACTTATCTGGCTTTAAAATACTATTGTGTAGCATGTTCAAGGCTATAAGGAAATTGGTAGAATAGTCCTTCAGATCATTCCTTGACTCTCAATTTTAATGTTGTTTTAGCTGTACTTAAACAACTATTTAACATGTTGTGCTATAATAGTCATAATACTGAGAAAGAACAGCCATTCCTTCAAACATTTGCCACAGAGCTGCTTGTATAGTTCTCCATGAATTCTATACTTAGCAGTGGGAGAATACACCAGTTATTTTTATTCTGATTCTGTTAGCCCTTCAGCTAAATTTCAGCTTCACTCCATTGAGTCATTTCTTTGCCAAGGCAGAAGCAGAGTCCATAGGAAATCTGAGAGCAATGGATTGATGATGCACTGAAAATTCTGTCTGTATAGAGCACACTTGATAGTTATCTGTAAACACTCATTACTAAGGATAACTCAATATGTTTTTTAATGATGGTGAATATTATGAATTCTAATTTGTTGAATGCTGACTATTAACAATTACTTTACAATTTTTAGGTTATTACCAGTCAGAGCTCATTTCCAGCAGCTGCTGAGCAAACTGTCACAACTGCCTTAAAGGTAATTGAATGTCCATATGCTTCAGGGACAGGGCTGAGCTTGGCTTTGTTTGTTACACTTAAAATGGGCACTTATTTCCCACCTATTATTTTACATCAGCATATTCAGTAACAGGTATACAAATATTCTGACATTTCTAATTTATTGTGTCTGCAGCTACATGTGTGTTACCTGTGCCAGTCACTGCTTGAGTCATGCTTGTGTTCAGAATATTCTCATAACGGTCAGGACATAGATGTCCTCTGACTGTGAAAATAAATGTCTTTCTCTGCAGCATTCACACAGCAATAGCTGGATCCTTCATCGCCCCCTTCCTCCCCCGACAGACATCAAATTATAATTTTTATGTGACCTGGTACTTTCCTGGAGGGGGATGTGGATGGTGGTGCAGCCTCTGTGGCTGACAGCTCTCCAAGTCTGTCCTGCTGGGCAGGGAGGGGTTGTGTGCAGGGCAATGAAGGGCAGCTTGTGTCTGGGCAATGAACAGCTGAGCCAAATGTGCCCCAAAACATGTACATATACAAACCAGGAATGCCAAATTTCTGGGCAAAGCACTTTGTAAAAGCCTTCCTTCAAAAAGGAATGCTTTTAAAGGAAGCAGCAAGCAGCCTTTACTGGTAAAATCAGTTAAAGAAAAACGTTATCTTTAGGTTCGGTTCTCCTATTTTGCATTTTCAAATGCAAAATAATAAAAAGCACTGATAAAATGAACTGTTTCCAAAGGTATTTTTGAGGTGTCAAAATGCAAATGCTTCTAGTTTTCATTTCCTTACTTCTGCCTTTTTCTTGTTCTATTTTAGGCAGTCCATGATCTAATGGGAAGTGCTGTTCAGCCGCTGCTGAACTCTGTAGGAGATTCAGTGGAAGCTATTATCATCACTATGCACCAGGAAGATTTTTCTGGGTAAATAGAAATGTCTTTTACATTTACCATTGCTCGAGTAAGATGTCTTGCATGTGTGTAATAGATTGTTATTGCCACAATGCCCTTGAAGCAAGAGTGCTTGTTTGTTGAGGGGAAGGTGATGCTTTATGGTTAATGAACACAGAAAGCAGAATTACACCTATCTGTTGAAACAAATTAATCAGGTAGCATCTGTCTTCTCTCCCTCCCCCTTTTTTTATTCATATCTGTTGAGTAAAATTCATTTCAAATAAAAAAGAAAGCTGACAAGAGGCCATTTTTGTGCTTAAAAAAGCCCTTTTGCTTTCAAAATGTGTTTTTTTTGGACAGTCTTCAGAACTGTCAGTATTCCTGTTTCTCTAAAGCCTGTGATGTAATAGTTAAAATTGACTTTTTAAAAAATTTAAATCTCAGGTTCAGTATGTTATGCTATTTTCCCAGTGCGTTTTCATGAAAATTTCCAGGATTCTTTACATGCCAAGATCTTGGGCCTGATGTATAATTGAGACTTCCTTCCTAAATTTTATTTTTGTTGTCATGTCTGTTCTGACATTGCTTGCACCATCATCAGTTGTCCTGTTTTCTGTCTTGAAAATTAACTGAAAATACTATATTTTCAGAAACGTTTTGAATTTTCCTTTTGATTTTTTTTTTAAACAACATTTTACCCTTTCCTTCTTTTGGCACCAGTAGCACAATACCTCTCCAGGTGGGCAAACAGTTTCCAGCCAAAGGCTAAGTTTTGTTAGGTAGCCTGTGTGTTCTTCTAAGTTTGGAAGAGCTCTTTGACCTGACTGTCAGTCAAAGAAAGAGAAAGAGGATTGGTTTGTATCTAGGGGTTCTGTACTGCTTCTGTAATACTGACTTTGTAATCCTGGGTTTGGAGGAATCTCAGAGACTTATTCTATACAGAGAACAGGTTTGGGATTGACAGGTTAAATTAGTAACCCTGTGACATATGTTTATATTTTATGATCCCCTTTAGAGTTTTGAATCAACAACTGGGACATACAAATTTAGGATCTCAGGTGTAGGCTCCAAATTGAAGGAGGCTCTGCAGGTTGGGTAGGGAGTGGGGTGTTGCCCTTTATCTTTTTATTTCTTGTTTTGTCTTTTAATTCTTCATGGGCATGGCTGATAAAGACATATTTTCTGACTATAGTTTCAGAGAGAGTTACATGCTCTGTATTCTGAGTAGAAGTGAGACTCTACAATTCATGCCATGACTTGATGGGGTAGGAAAAAAGTTCTAAAGGATCCAGTAGGTTTTGGTCGTGTTTTAAAGATGAATTTAGGTGCCCCTATTTCTTTTTCTTCTCTTGTTTTTTTTTTTTTTTCAGATCATTATCCAGCTCAGGAAAACCAGATGTCCCTTGTTCTCTCTACATGAAAGAGCTTCAGGGTTTCATAGCAAGAGTCATGAGCGACTACTTCAGGCATTTTGAGTGTTTTGACTTTGTCTTTGATAACACTGAAGCCATGGCTCAAAGAGCAATTGAGCTTTTCATTCGCCATGCCAGTCTGATCAGGCCCCTCGGAGAAGGGGGGAAGATGCGCCTGGCAGCGGATTTTGCACAGGTACCCTCAGTGCTGCTTTCTGCTTTTGGTGTCATTTCACTGGAAAGTATCAATGCTTTTGTCCCCATTGAGGTGTAAACAGGCAGTTGTAGAGATTGGTGCATTCCAGGTCTAACATCCTTTCTGATAAGATACTGGGTACTGAGAAGTGCATCCACTAAGTCATTGAAGATCCCTCATTGCTGTAAGGCACATTCAGGGAGGTCTGACAGCTTCCTGTCCAGGGGACTGTTGCATTTAAATTCTGCTGCATCTTGGCATGTTGTCCCACTGGGCCAGCCTCTGTGGCACGTCCATCATTTGCCACCATTCATTCACTTCATTCTTTCTCTCTCTTCTAATGGAATATGGTGTGTCACTTCCTTAATCACTCTATATATCACAATGCCCACAGTGGTTAATGGCTAACTCAGCTGCTTTGCAGTGAAGGAGAAAAGCTAAAGAAACATCAATATCCTGGGCAAGAGCTGCCCTATGAAAAACAGAAGGGCAATTGTCTTATGAGATTGTCTTTGTGACCTGATTGACTGACCTGCATCTCAGCTTTGCTTAACTGCTGTGCAGAACTAAACCACAAAAGAAATTGCTAGATTCATATCCATTACCTGTCTGTGTTATCTACTATATCAAAATTTAATTTGTCTGCAGTACCACTGTATGGTTAATCTGCCAAAGAATCAGGCATCCATGGATCAATCTGAGGCTGCCATTTATTATTCTCCAAGTGGAAAAGGGAATTAGCACTGGCTGTCTGCATGCTGAGTGCTGATTTTGGCTGGTAGGTAACTGAGGTAGGAGAGGAAGGCAGGGAGGGAGGAATTGCTGCCACCTCCACTCCTTCTTCTGGCTGCTTTGTATCATTTGCCTGTGAGTTACATACTCCTGAATAAAATTTTTTTATTCATTACTCAAAAATAGCAAATCAGCCCTTAACCACAGAAATGAAGGGGAAGTTTTCAATTGCTTTCAGCGAGAAGGTTCCATTCCCTTCTCTATTTTGAAGGCAATGGCATAAAATTGGAAGCAAGAAAAGGACACTTGACTCTTCCTGTAGAAGGAATAGAGATAATTTTTGTAATTTATACTAATTTTAGCTAAAGTAAGTCATATAAATTTGGAAAATATTTTCACCTGGTTGTACAGTAAAAGCATCTGATCTAAGCACCTGTTATAATCTAAAAATATAACTTGTTAAAAGTTTTTAAACACTGATTTTTCTCACTCTGACATGGACTACCTTTTAAATGAAAAATGAAAACATGTTTTTGTACAGTGTGGAGGAATTTGCATGGTCTTCCCCATTGTGCTGAGTATAACTTCTCAATGGACAACTGTATAGACATAAATATTCTGATTTCTTTTGTGCCACAGTATATAAAAAAAAAAAAAAAGGGGTTTGCATTCATTCCTGTCTCCGGCCTTCAACTGTTGCTGCATCTGGGGGCTTGTGTTTTTCTTTTCTTCACATTGCACGAGATTCTTGGCTTGTTGAAAAATGGGCTTAAGACAAGAAATCCATGTCCAAGCAGCTGCAGGAGCCAGCTCAGCGCTCCCTCTGTGCCTTTGAGCATCTCTGCTCAGAGCTCCTCTGGGTGTCCCAGGCGCTGGAGTGTCCAGAAGGGCCTGGACACTCTGTCCTCTTGCTCAGGATGGAAGGAAAAGGACTGAAACATGTTGTAAGTGGACACTGCCTTATATCCATGTTTTCTGGGATGTGTGAGCTCCTCCCAAGAGCCTGGTGGATTTTGTGCATGTGCTCCTGGGAGCCTGGCATGAAGGTGGTTGTTGCTCTGACCCAGCCAGCAGTCCTGGTGTAAGGGCAGCTTTAGTGGGGACTGGGAGAGCTTGCTGCTGCTTTTGGCTGAGGAGGGCAGGGAGCAGGTATTTAGCTGGGCTGCTGGCTTGCTGAGAAGGATAAATTTTTTCCAAATGGCCATAAGTGCCATGTGCAGGGTTTTTTTCAGTCCCAGAAAGGCACTGCATTGTTGGACTAAAGCCAAACCCAAAGGAAACAACCTGCCTGGAAAGATACTGTGTGTAGGAGGAGGTTTGTTTATAAACTGTTTTTACTTGTCTTCTGTCTTGTAAAGTAATTTTGAATTTTCTCTATGCAAAAAGGGGTTACATGTTCCTGCTCAGAAATTACTTTTGAGATCAAAGACCCCTTCTGGTATTTTGGGGTTGCTTGCAAGCAAAAGACCTGGGCAGAAATCTGTCCAGAAACTTTGATTAATTTGAGTTCTTATTATAAGCACACATGCAATGAATCCAGTAACCTTTGATTGCATCAGATTTTGGGTATGTCATGCTTCTTCACATTCTTTCAGGGCACTCACAGAGTTACAGCTGCTTTATATTCAGCAAGAATAGCTTTGGCTGAGAGTCTGATTTGAAAATTTTTGCACTGAAAACATGTTTTACTGATAAGTTGCCTCAAAACAACAGGTGTCCACACAGAAGGGAGAAAATGAATTTCAAGTTCTCTTCATTCAGAACTGGGTTTGTAGAGGTGCATAACAGCCAATTTTCTGGAGTGAGCCTCAGCTACTCATACCTTAGTTATTACTGCTGTGGCTCTGCTGAATTATCTGTCTTGCCCTGTTTGCAGTGTCAGTATGGCATTTGGCTGCCCTGTGCATTACAGATTTCTCAGCAGTGAGACTAGATGTGTGCTGCTGTGGCAGCTGTAAAGAGAGCTATGATAGGCTTGAAATATGCCTGAATATCATTAATGTGATTGCATGTAAATCAGTGCTTACAGGAACATTGCCAGCCCTAGGAAATGTGCACAGCACTGCAAGGTTGTTATCAGTGCCACAGTTCCTTGGGAGTCTCATTAGAAACATTTCCAGGCTGAGTTCAGCTCTTTTCATGCTCTCAGTTTCAGTTTTTATGCAAGCAATTGCACAAGATTAGTCTTCAGCTCACTCCTGTATACACCCAAATCAGCTTGTTTTGTTTGGTTTTGTATTTTCAAGGTGCCCATAATTCAATATTCACATATTTAATATCAAATTTCACTTTTTAATTCAGTACTTGTCAGACTGAAAAAAATGTTCTCCTGGAGGCAAGCAAGCCAGCAATCCCTGATGGTTTTCAACACTTCTGTTTCTGGGGAGTGCAAGTTCTTCTCCAGAGGACCTTTCTACTTGCTTGGTGTTCAGAGTTGTTACAGCACTTAGGCACAATTTGGGATTCTGGCTTGTAGTTCAGGCCTTCCTAAAACTCAATGGAAGCGCTGGAAAATGCAGAAAAGAATGAACTATTTTTATTGGTCCTGTTAGAGTTGATACTCTTCTCTATATGCTTTTCTGTATTTCTTATCTAGGTGTGATTTATGTTTGGGATTTTTGGCCTTGTTCAGTACTGTGGTCAGAGTGTTTTGATAGGGTACAGTTAATGCTGCCACTAATTCTTCAAGTCTTTCTCAGAAAATTACTGCAAAATATTTGGGTTTTATTGAATTTTCCTAGAAAAGTGTTTTTATGGTAGAAGTTTACAATGCTAAATTCTAGTGTAGAAGAATTGTTCCTACCTGCTGGCCAGACTATGGTCAGAGTCTGGTTTCCTGATTCAATATGTGGCATTAAAAAAAGGCAGGATTATTAGGCAATTGGATTTTTTTAAAATGTAGACAGATTTGCTCATTTGATCACACAAGAGTATCAATGATGATACAAGTGTAAAAGCACTTTTTCTAATTTTTCCTAAAAAATCTGCTTTCTAGTTTCTTACAGAGAAATGAGAGCAGCAGGATGCTGTAATCACAGTTGTAGTCATAAAGACAGAAACTACTAAAGCTAAAATACATTTAATGTTTAGTGCTAATTATCTTCCTGGAAAGAGGGAATTATTTGCTGATGTGTGTTATTTTAGAGGTGTTCCAGCTGAAGGATTTACTTAAACAGCAACCGTTTTGGAATTGCTGCACTGGGGAGAAATCAAATTGCACATCCCTTCAAGGCCAGCTTCTTTCAGATAGTAGTTCAGCTCTTCTGCTCCCTTGCTTGTTAAAGCATCCTGTCCTGGTGAATGGCTAGAAAAAAGCATTTTGAGGTAACATTTAAAAACTTGGAATTCATCTTGGCCAGGAGGAAATATAATTGCTAAAAATTTAATGTTAAGATTTTCCAGCTGAAAAAACAGCTGTTTAAGTAATGAGAGATCTTGAAAATACAACAATAGGCACTAAAAAATAACTTCACTATGGGCTTTTTAAAGCACCCTTCAATATATATGCATTATCTGTACCTAGACTACGTATTAACTTCACCCTTGGGTTGCTGAACATAATCCAATTAGAGAAGCCAGGCATGTGATGTGTTTTTTTCAATATGGCCAGCCAGTGAATAGTTCAACAGATAATTGACCACCTAGCCATGGGCTATGGCAGAGTCATATGAGAAGAAAAGATAATATTGCATTTTTGGGCTTAGATAGCATTAACCATTGAAAAGAAGCATATGTTGGGCAGGCGCCTGCCACTGTGTCCTGCAAGGCATAGCAAACCAGCATGAATAAATCATGGCAAAGCCATGGGTTTTGAACAAAGCTGAAAGAAACAAGTCATTAGGCCTTCTTCTGTTCTATCTGCTGCTTGCTTTTTGGCAAGCACATTCATCTCCTAATGCTCCCCTTGGATTCTGTGCTAATGATAATATCACATCAAGCCTCTGTGATTGCAAATTACTGCTTGAACACCTGACTTACCACTGAATTTAACCTGGATGTTTGAATTTTCAAATCCGCAGTTTGGAAGGGAAATTTGGAAAAGAAACAGAAAACGCTGCTTACCCTTTTACATGTAAAGTCTGCAGGACGTGGCTGAGTGAAAGGCCTTGCACAGATAATACAAACACTGGCTGCCAGCAGCCAAAAGCATCCCCTGATGTCAGAGCTCACTGGCAGGCTTTGAAATGGTGTCTGTGTATCACAGCAGAGGCTGCTACAGCAGAGCTCGCTGTGTGAATCAACAGTTGATGCCGTTTCAGGTGATGACAGGTAACACAAGCAGAAGTGATGCACGCTCAGTTCTCTGCCCAATTCCAGCACCTTGAAAACAGCAGCTGTTCCAGCAGAGTGCTTCCTCCACAGCACTTGCTCCTGGGCTGGCACAATGCTCAGCACAGACACTAAACCCCTCTCAGTGGCCTCAGAAGTGATCGTGACAGCAGAAAGATGCCATAGCATCCCACCGTGTCACTGGGCTCAGATAAACACCTAAAATTCAAGGAAAGAAAACAATCTTAGTTGTTATGTGAATTATATTGTTTGTTGGAGAGAGATTGGGTTATAACACAAGGACTAGTATTGTAAAGTTTAAGAAAAAAGAGTTTCTGTGGTTTATGTACATTTTTACCACATTAGTTATCGCTCATTCCCACTCTTCATGAGTCAATATGAGATAGTATAGTATGCTGCAAAGCTTAAAAACAATATTTTTCTTTGGCAGCTATTACTTCACGAATCCACCATCTGCTGCCATTAAATCTATCTAGTTCTAGCAATACTAATAATTTCCTACAGTGAATAAAGGTTGAAGATGAAGTAATAGAATTTTCCAAAGTAATTTTTCTTCTTTAGTACTTAAGACTAAAAATTTTAATTTACGGAAACTACAAAGTATATTCAAGAGAATTCATTTAAATTTGTTTTAATAAGGAATTGGTTAAGCTGTGGAAAGTTTCACTTAACGTCGCATTCTTCATATTATGTTCCAGGAGCGAAACAATCCTTTAAAACTTATTAAGCAAAATTATATTTTGCTATGCTGTTATTTCCTCCCCCCCTTGAGTACCGTTTCATCTACACATCTCTGTTTCCACAAGTCAGACTGGCAGTTTGGTGTCTGTTATCAAAGTCTCTAAAGAACCTAAAGGAATTATCTTCTCCCTGGTCCCTCCCAGCTACAAGCCCACAGCTCCCACCAGAGCTGGGACGCCAGCTCCTGCAGGATATCAGTTCCTTCCAGCTGCCCCCAGCCAGTACTGATGCCTGAAACAAAGCTCTGGAGAAATCAGACTCTTGCTCCTGTTTGTTTTTCAGGATCTGTAGGGTTCTTGTATCATGATGCAGCAAGGCATACTTGGTTAGCTCCTTGTTTTGGCTGCTTGTTCCTGAGCCTGTGTGGCACAGCAGCCTCTTGGCTCCCACCTGTGCTCCTGGGGCACTTGGGGAGCAACGTGCTGAACTTGCTGTAACTTCATTGCAGTTGGAGCCCCTCCCTGCAGCAGTTCCTGCAGAGCCTGCCTGCCCTGGGAGCCTGCCCTCACTCCCCTGTGCCAGCAGACTCAGCACAGCTGCTGCTGGCTCCTGAGCCACAGGGACATTGACCTCCCACCTGCTTGCAGGAGAGGTGAGAGGGACCATTTCATGGCCTAAAGGTTTGGGGACCAAAAAGGGCAGCAGGCAAGAGGAAGCCAGGCTGTTACTCAGGGTCTGGAGCCTTATTTCCTTACATCCTGGAATTTTATTCACTTTATTCTCCTTCCCAGCTCCATAAAATGCAGATTTCAAGTGGCCTGGAAGTGCCAGATGTGGGCAGGTATGCAGAGGTCCCTGGGCTCAGGCAGTGGCTGTGCACTGCCCATGGGACAGCTCCCCATTGCTTTCCAGAGCTACCCACCTCTCCTGGTCTGCAGGGGAAGCCAAGATGCTTGGTTTGGACCCTGTGGCTTTCCCAGCTTTGCCTGAGTGTCATGCATGGGGTTTCTCCTACAAACATGATCCACCTGACCTACTTTAGGTGTCCACCTTGGGGAAAGGTGCATCACCCCCACAAGAGTGGCTGTTTCTTGCCACTGCCTTTGAAGAGAACCTGTAGATGTTGAGAAGCAGGTGAGATGACTCCTATCCTGCCACCTGCTTTTAAAGTGGGATGCCTGAAGTATATAGCCTTGATTTGCATTATTCACTAATTTAAGTTCTTCTGGGTTTAGATGAACTATGGTATCATAGTTCACTGCTCCCTGTTCCTTGTTTATGCTGGAATCCCAGCATATTATGTGCTCTTGGTGAAGCTGGTGGCCCAGCAGCCACCTCTGTCTGAGGAAATGCTGCAGCTGGAAAGAACAATAAAATAATATTAAAGACTTTACTGTAAGTAGTGTCATATCACAAACACTTTGAAACTCATTCAGCAGTATTACTTACAAGAGAAACTCATTGTAAGGTGGTTTTGATCCTGTTACTTATTTTAGCTGTCATCCTTTGAAACTTAGTTTAATTGTGCATTATATGTAAATCAAAGTCTGGATAGTCTTTCAAGTTGGGGATTTTAAAAAAACAAAGGAAAGCTTGATCCCTTATTTGGCTGACACTTCAGGAATGCAAAAAATAAAGACTTAAGCCATGTCTGAGTAAAATTACCTGCAGAGTTTTGCACGTGATGGTGTTTGTATTGGTGTGCACATTAACTGAAATTTTGCTGTGTAATGTTCATTCAGTCTGGGATCCAGAAGGGAAACAGTTCTTTCTCACTTCTGTGTCCTCACTGTTAATGAAGAGCCTGGGATGGTATTCAGATGTAAAAACCCAAGTGAAACCTGGCTCTTCTTCAAAAAAGCTGAACTCCCATGCTTCAACAACAGAAAGTGTTTTAAACTTGTTTTAAAGATTGCTGCTCTAACTCAGAAACCCAACAGTATGAAAATATTGGTCTTACTCTTTAACCGTGATTCCGTATGACCCTTTGGCAATAGATCTCAGCTGCCTTCTATCTAATCTGTATGGGTTTTGTGCCCCAAAATTTGGGACCCACTGTTCAAGAGAGAATCATTTTAACCTTGTCCTTCACCAAAGGAAAGGGTGCCCAGCTGAAACATGCCTGCAGTTTTACTGCTTTACCAGTGGTTTGTGGAGACCTGCCTGGATTTGCTTTCTTTCCAGACTGCAGTCAGATTTTTGGGGGGTTGACACAAGTGCTTCATTAGAAAACTCATCCCCAACAAAATAAACCTGCTGCAAGAAACAAAGCTTTAGTCTCAGAAAGCTCAGAGGCCCCTTCTGTTGTTATGCACAGACTGTAGAGACATTTGTCACGAAATGCTTCCTGTGCTGCCAAGAACAAGGCAGAAGTCTTGGCTTGGGCAACATAGTATGAAAGTAAAAGACTTTCTTGTCTTAATTCCAGATAGAAGTCACTGCCTTAGTCTGTAAGTTTGGATTATTGCTTAAAGACAGGCTACTTCAATGCCAGGTGCTATGTTTTGGGAGGATGTAATTCAGATGGAACTGTTTGCTTTTGCAGATGGAGTTAGCAGTGGCCCCGCTGTGCCGGCGAGTCTCTGACCTGGGCAAGTCCTACAGACAGCTGAGGTCATTCAGGTGAGGAGCAGTCACAGGATGACTAAACTGTATTTCAAACTGATTTATTACCTCCTGTTAGTTCTGATTGAACTGAGAGCTTTTTTGGCAACACCCACCTGCAAATTAGAAATAGATTAAAGTTCTTTTAAATTTTATGCAGAGTATAACTATGATTTAACAATCTTTGTCATGCAAATGTTGGCCAAATTGTACTTTTTTGTATTGCTTTCAGTACATCTTCTGTGTGACAGCGAATTCTATAGTTACCTTAAATGTTTTCACTGAAATACAAAATTTATGGTCCTTTGTTGTTTAATTACAATAGGCAACTGCCCTAAATTTTTGCAAACTGGACCTGTGTTGGAAACCCAAGATGCAGAGTAGGGGCAAAAAACTCGATGGTTCTATCCTAACACAATGTTGCCACCACACAAAGGCACTTTTCTAATGCATAAGATAAGCTTTTTCTTCATTTAATGAGTGTATTGTTACATTTTTCCAGACCACTGCTGTTCCAGACCAGTGAGCATATTGCCAGTAGCCCAGCTCTGGGAGAGGTTATTCCATTCAGCATTATTCTTCAGTTCTTATTTACAAGAGCACCACCAGAGCTAAAATCACCCTTCCAGGTAATAAGATCAACCTGTCTTTTATTTTCAGATGTCCTAAGGTGCAACAAGCATTGTAGTTTGCCCTAGCTGTTTTAGTTAAAAAATATTAAAATGCATATTTTATATAATTTTTGGCTTTGTTTTTATTGTGGCAAATGCATTATAATAATTGGTTTACTAAATTGATTGATTAATAGTAGGGATACAATAACCTGATATTAAATAGACTCCCAATTCTTTATTATTCTGTCAGCTCGTAGTAGAAGTTGCAGACCTTTCCCCAGACTGCAAATTGCCTGGATCCTTCTCTTGTAAGATGCAGGAAATCTAGATAAAAACCCTGTCAGAAATGGGCCAAGAGCTGATGTAGGAGATGACCTCTGAGCTCCCAAATAAAATACTGGGCTATTCCTGTTAATTGTCTTTGATTTCTTAATTCATTCTGCATCACTGCAGTATTGACAGCCTCATGTGGCTTTCATTTATGTCATCTGTGATTCTGAAATTTGTGTGTCTGTTTCCTTTTTTGCATTTTGTGTAACTGGTGTTTGTTTCTCTGTTCCAGAGGGCTGAGTGGTCCATTGCCCGCTACTCCCAGTGGCTGGATGATCATCCTGCTGAGAAAGACAGGCTTGCTCTCATACGGTAAAAATCCGACTTCTTTCTCCTCTGCATTTATGATGATGGAGCAGGAACTTATCTGCACACTAGGATTCTTGAAAAGTAAAAATCACGTGCCTCAGGGAATGTATCACAAGTACCATTACCTTCTCTCCACTCATGGGATGAGTTGCAAAGTGGCAGAAATACAAACTGAGCTCTCCTGTCCACTGCCCTGTGCTCAAACTCTCCAGTGCCTTTGGAAGGAGCACATAATCCTCTTGTACAGGAAGTAAACTGTGCACAATGATGGCTTAAATGAATACTGAGTTTTTGCAAAACTGCTCCCCTCTCCTAACTGCTGGAAAGTCAAGACTGCAGCTGTCCTGTCATCTGTATCAGGAAATAGAAGCTCTGAAAGCTTAACCAATATAAATGTAGCTAGAAATCTAAAACTGGAAGACTCTTGTTACATACCTGCAATGTTACTCTTCAGGAAATCAGCCCATGATCTTTAGAAAATAATAATAACATCAGGGTAGATGACTTCATAGCTAAATATTATTTTGCATCTTAAGGTGTTAGGAAAAGTTATGAAGAGTCTTGTTTTTCAAACCAAGCAAAGTTTTGAAGTATGTTACAGACAGCAGATTTGTATGAACATGACAAAACCAACCTGGGGATCCTCAGGATTCAAGACTCAGATGATCATTTGGCTCCTAAAGCCCTAAACTTTCCAGCCATCTTCTCAGTGGCCTTGGTGTCCCCCACAGCAGTGACCTGGGACACACATGGCTGCACTGGGCTCCACCTGGCCTGGGAGCCAGCTCTGTCCTTGAACTACCATGCATGGATGTTGCCAGCTTTTGCTGGAGTGGTAAAAGCTGACTTTTCCACTCCAGCCAACAGTGGTTGTGCCTCAGAAATTCAACTGTTGTCTGTCCACACTTCTAAAGCAGCCAAGAGGAGTCTGCTATAAATATTTACATTTCCTGAAGCTGATAGCAACACACAGTCCTATGTAGTGATCAGGCCAGTTAAGAAGATACTAGTTGATCACCAGTAGATATTTCTAGGATTTGTTTTTGAAATACTAAAATACAAACTGTGTCTCTTCATATGTGTATTTTTTGAAAATCATACTTGTGATTAGTCTAGTTTGTCTACAAAACCAGCTTTTCTTGAATCTCAAGCCATGACACTGAATTACAGCGACATAGGTGATAGGTGTATATTTAATCAGCTATGAATATTTTGATTAGGTTGTTGAATCTCAGATATAGTAGGGAAAGCAGGGAATGCAAGTCATTTGAAACTGGTGGGATTTTTTCTCTTCAGTTTGTTTTCCCAAGTTTGAAAATGCCATCCTTAAACTACAAGACATTTTTGTCTTTGTCTGCAATTAAATTTCATCCAGACTGATTCAGTTAATGGGCGTGCTGGTGGTCATGTTCAGACACTGATAAATTGTTCTAACCATGGAGGTATCAAGAAGCAAACCTTGGGATGAGGCTTTTAGGCTGAGACAGTGTCATCCATTAGACCAAGTAGCCAAGCTGGAATACTTAAGTTTTCCCTTCAATCCTTTCACTGAATCCTTTATTCATTTTTCATGGCTGGTTATCCATATGTAAGGCAGGCGAGCAGACATCAGTCACTAGTATGACCATGAATCACTCATATTTTCTTTAATACTCTATTGGAAGATTTTTGAGCCAGCTCTTTGTGTGTTTCATATGAACCCAAGTTGAGCTGCAGGCCTCTTGCTCTTCTATCAGTCACCCTCCTCAGGCTTTTTCCACCTGTAGTTGCTCAGCTGTGTGAGTTGAACTTTGGATGTTTGGAGCCCTCAGATCCCTGCACTGCCCTACATCAAAATATTCTCTTTTTGTTTGCTGCAGCCTTGCAAATGGTAATTTTGTGCAACTTCCTTTTGTAACAAGTGTGCAATTACTCTAGGGACCTGCTGCCTAGATATTAATTTCCTTGTGTTACCAGGATCCTTCTAGGCTCCTATTAAAGCTAATTGGAGTGCTGCTTCCGCTCTGTAGGTCTTAAATGCTTTGCTTGCAGCGTGGTGTGAATGGTATGAATTAGTCCCATTCTGAGCATTTTTGTGCATTTCCTTCTGCTTGAGTTCAGCATGGGGGTGGTATTTACCTGGCCAGAGGTATATTTGCCAGGCTCCCTTTATAGACAACAGAGAGAAACAGGCGCTGCTGGGGCTGATTCATCTCATCCTGAAGCAGGTACCTAAAATAGGTCAGTTGCTTTGTGTCCTGAAACCTCCCATTTTCTCTGTTCAGTGAATGGAGTGTGGGCTGGGACACAGGAGCTCTCCCAGGCAGCCAGCTGCCCTGCAGACATTTAAAGTTAGGTGAGATGACCCTGCTGCAGGTGTCCTTCCTGAGCAGGGATTGTGTTGAAAGGAGCAATTGCCTGGTCAGGGCAATTTTTTTCTTTTTCTTTTTAAATTAAGCTTGAAAACTCAATTTTTCTTCCATAAAAGAAGCCCTATTAGACTTGACAGAATTTGAGCCAGCCTGAAGGATAGTTCATCCATTCAAGGGCCAAATTCTCACCTTTACCATTAGAGTGTGTTAACTCCCCTTACTCAAGCTCACCCTCGCTGAAGCAGAGTTGAAAGCCAGACCCAGTGAAGGGTTCATTTCCATAAGGAGCAGCTGTCCTGAGCTGGGGAGGGACAAATGGCAGCTTGGGGAGCACTGTGAGAGCCCCATCTGTGCTGGGCTCAGCCTGGAGGGCAGAGCTGTGTGCTGGAGATCTGTGCTGGGCTCAGCCTGGAGGGCAGAGCTGTGCCCTGGGCTCAGCCTGGAGGGCAGAGCTGTGCCCTGGGCTCAGCCTGGAGGGCAGAGCTGTGCCCTGGGCTCAGCCTGGAGGGCAGAGCTGTGCCCTGGGCTCAGCCTGGAGGGCAGGGCTGTGCCCTGGGCTCAGCCTGGAGGGCAGAGCTGTGCCCTGGGCTCAGCCTGGAGGGCAGAGCTGTGCCCTGGGCTCAGCCTGGAGGGCAGAGCTGTGCCCTGTGCTCAGTCTGGAGGGCAGAGCTGTGTGCTGGGCCCAGCCTGGAGGGCAGAGCTGTGTGCTGGGCTCAGATCTGCAGGAGCACAGCAGGGACAGGAGCGCACCCGGCGGGGCTGCGGCGCTGCCAGCCAGGCACAAACCCCAGGGCACTCAGGCAGGCAGCAACAACCAGAGATGTCTCCAGCTCCTCTCTTGTCCTACAGGTGATGCTGCTGGAGGTTTTGCTGTTTGTTTTTACAGTAATTTTTATAGCACTGGGTTAAATAGACCTGGTGTCACACAGATGTGCTCGTCCACAGCAGATTTTCCGTTTTGTGCTTTGCCCCAAAGTTTGCAGAGCAAAGAGATTTTTACCAAAATACTAAAGAAAAGTCTGGCCCAGTGTCGTGCAGCTGCCCTGCTGATGGATCAGGACAGGGGTGCAGTCCCAGTGCTGAGCAGAAAGAGGATCCCTGCCTCTTCTGAAGTTCACCATGGAAATCTGACTCCATTTGACCAAAGGCAGAGCCCAGGAGGGTAGCACTAGGATTCACAATTCCATATAAGATTAATTAATTATAGTCATTGTAAGGGATCCACATTAAGATCCCTTAAGAGCCACAACCCAAATAATTTTTTTTTTTCCTTTGATTAACTCTAGATATAAATCTTCATGGGTTCAAATAACATTTTAAAGAAGAGCTATCAGGGTCTTATATAATCAGCTTGTCCTGATTTCCAAGAAAGCTCATGGTTTTGCTCATGCAAGTGAAGTAATTTAATAAGTGCTTTAAAATCCTTTTCCTTATGTGGGAGGGCATCTTAAACTTAGGGCTTTTTTTTTTCCTTACTTCTTATGGCATTTTTAATGAAGCATTAATATATGCAGAACATCCCACCAACCCTCCTTCCATAGCTCTCTTTTACAAACAATATTTGTAATGTATACCATAGCTTGTCTTTTAAAATAGAAACAGATTGCTGAACAGGTTTTATGTCCTTTATTAGACTAGAAGATGCTGAATTTAGGGCATTATTGAGTCTAATCCCTTCAAGAGTATGTTTTGTATATTACATAAACAGGGTTTCTTCCATCTTAAAAACAATAATACAGATATATGTTACATCTTTCCATATGACAACAGCTGTGATCTCCTCTGTGCTGGAGACTTTATGATACTGCTTTCACCCATAGGGCTGTTTATTTTTCCACAACTACTTTGGCACTGGTGTTTTTGCAATGTCCTCAGCAGGAGTGAGCCTGCCTTTCTAAGGACAAGATTTTAATGCTAAACTGGTGCATCTGAATTGAGTCCTGCACTGCCAGCATAGTTAACAAAAGCTCATTTGAGCTAGAACTGCTAAAGTTTACCAAAATGTCATGGAAAATTCTGCATTTCAAGTGTTAACAAAGCCCCTGAATTCATTTATCTCCCCAGATTAGAGTCAGGTAGGCTTCCCAGCAGCTCCTGTGATGTTCTGAGTTGCCCAGCTCAGGCAGCCTGCACTGAAGTCTGGCTGCATGCAGCAGCAATCATCTTGCTTTGCCACAAGCAGCTTCCTGCACTGTCCGTGTTCTGTATGCTGCAGTCCCTGAAGCCTTGTTGACTGCCTTCAGCAAAACAAAATTCCCATCCCAAATGAGCTTCTGGAACCATGTCTACTCTATGACCATTGGTGCCTTTAGTCACCTCTTCCAGTCCATTCCTCCCTCTCGCTCTGGAGCGACCTCACCATTGCTCTCTGGACTCCAGACAGCTTTCCTCCCTGGATTTGTGATTTGTGCCGTTTTGCTACCTGGGCCTTTCCTACCAGGAATGGACAGACTTCCTGGCCTGCCTCTGTGGTGTCATTCACACAGGCAGCAATGCAGAGGAGTTTTCTGAGCTTGGCCATGATTCCCTTGCCCCCTGGTAGGTGTGGAGCCCCAGGCTGCCTCTTTGCTAGCAGCCTTCAGCAGCTTCTCGTCCTCCCCTTGGCTGCTTTCCTGCCCCTGCCTGTGTGGAGCAGGCTCCCAGCCTGCCCTGGTGGGCACAGGGAGTTCTCCAGGCCACTCAGCTTTATCACAGACACTGCTCTTTCACTGTTTCAGGTGAAATAATGATATTATGAATTATGAATGGCTTTAAAAAAAAAAAAACATCCAGTTTCAGAGTGTTTAAATACTTCCATTGGAGATGCAGGTGTGGGACACAGGAAAATAGTGAATGCAGTTGGAGTATTCAGAAAGCTTTTGTTTTCATTGTTTAGTGCAAAGCTGTAAAAGGTCTCTTCTAGAAAAATGCCTGAGAATTCACCTTAGAGTATTGACATTACTGATTGGAGTGGGTAAGAGTTGTGATGCTCTCAGGTTGCTTATGTTTGTGAAGTTTGACTCCATCTCTTTGAAACAATGCAAGCAAAGCCACAGTAAAAGAGCAAGTGCAGCAGAAGGGACCTGCAAAACTCCTTTTAGCTACCTCTGGAGTTGGTTTTGGGAGTTAAATCAGATTCTTTTGGGGCAGGAGAGAAGGAAAAAAGATAAAAGCTGCTAGAGGTGTGACAGTGGGACTGTAATACTGCAGTATGGCACTTAGCATAGCCTAAATCTCATTCCATCTTGTTTGATCTGATGGGAGTAACAGTCTGGCAAAGGATTATCAAGGGCTCACATTGAGTGGTTTTGGGTGCTGCTTTTAGGGTAAAGCTTCTCCCTTTCATCTATCTGGTTATCTCTGTAATCTTTTTCAAGGGCTTTTTCAAAGCAAGGAGATAAATCAGTTAAGGGATAGCAGTGTTACCATCTGGGTAATGATGCCAACCCACAACTTCACCAAGCATTTGAGGAGTGTATAGGATAGAAAAGACAGGGATACTGCTGAGTGGATTTGTCAAGATAAATGACAGTTACAGTAAGAAAACTCACAGGAGTTCCTCAACTGTCCTTTTAAAACAAGGGACAATTCTTTGTAGCAGCTAATAAACATCTAACATGTCTAACAATTACTGCTGACCAGAGCACTTGAGTGCTGACCTGAGTGGAAATGTGAGACATTTCAGACTCTTCTGAAGCATCTCCACTCATCAGGGTGGCATCCTTGATGTCATCCTTGACCCCTTCCTGCCTGCATCTCCCACCTGCTGCTCAGTCTGCTCATCACATGTTGCCCCTCTTTGCTACAAGAGGCCAGTTTCTCTAAAAAGCACAATTTCCTGCTGTCCCACTCCCCCAGTTTTTCTCTCTAAATCTTGGGATTTAAAATAAACCTGTGGATGTGCCTAATCTCTCTGCAGTTCATGATGCTGATGGCCTTTACTGGGAATGAAGTGAGCTGCACCCAAAGCACTTTGTGGCTGCAGCAAGCAGTGTTTTAGTTGCCTTTTTCACTGTAGACCCTGTGCTGCTCCCCAGGGACCATTGGGAAGGAGCAGGCTGAAGCTTTTCAGAGAGCTGACCATGTGCAAAATGTCAGGTTTACTTTAGCTAGATAAAATAAATATTGTTTCCCTGTCTTTCTGCCTGTAACAGATTCCTTGTCTGTTGTGGTTTGTTGCTGTGCAAAAAATTCAAAGTGATTCCTTACAGTGTATTTGTACCTGCTGTGGACCCCTCAGCAGTAGCTCACAAGGAAGTTGTTATCAAAATTTAAGAGCTCTCAAGTGCACCAAGGCCAGCATGAGGAACTGTTTCTGTGCTCAGTAACTTTATTTTTCTGAAGGATCTCAACTCTCCAGTCATCCAGTCCATCCTTCTTTGGTCTCCTCCCAGACAGCATGTCCTGGGCTTCAGCAAAGAGGGGCTGTGAGTCTGGATGCTGCATGGGACATGGGGAGCTGTGGTGGGAATTCCCTGGTGCTGTGCTGTTCCAGTCCCACCCTGTGCTCAGAGGTGAAGCTGCCTTGGGTTCTTTGGTTGCACAGTTGCACACTTCACTCTCTTGCTGTCAAACTCCATGGCAGGGGCTGCAGCTGGGGACAGGCAGCTCCTCCTGGTGCTCCCTGCTGGCGAGGCTGACGGGTCAGTGCTGCCAGGAGTGGCAGCAGCCCCAGGACCAGCTCGTGGGGCAGGGCTGCCATGGCTGTCATTGGCTTGCAGGAACCCAAAGCTCAGACTCCTCTCTCCAGAGGCCTGAGCACAGGCCCTTGGCCTCAGGAGCATCTTCCACTTGCTGATAAATGAACTCTGCTGGAAATTCCCAGCCACGCTCTGGCACAAGTTATTGAGGAAGGGCCAAGCCCTTGCTGAGGTAGCAGCAGCTTTACTCACAGGCACCCAAGTGTACTGTGACCCTGCATCTTCCTACCATCTCCTCTGCTTTGTCAGGTTTGGTGGGCTCATCTGAGGCTTCCCAGGGCTGCAGATCACACGGGGATCTTGGCTGCTCCTCTCTTAGCATCTTACGCCAGGAGAAGCCTCTGTGTGTGAAACATGGGCTGAATATCACTCTTGAGTCCTTTTGCTTTCCTTTCCTTAAGCCTTGCCTGATTCACTGCCTACTGCTGCCAGCAGGCACGTACCAGGGAGCAGTGCTGCCTTCCAATCCATGAACTCTTTGTGCAGGAACGCAGGGTTCCACCAAAGGCTTTTTTGTTGGAAGGAGCAGCAAACATAAATACAGCTCTGCCTGCACAGCCCACCATCCTACAGCAGTGGGTGTGTATGTACAGGCACAGCTTTGTGGTTGCTGTGTGTTACCGTCTCCCTTGACCCCTGTGCCCCCCCACCCCTTCACCAGATGTGCACAAGAACCATCTGCCTTCTCCCAGTGGGACTGGGAATGTTCCTGCCATGTAGCTAAAAGCCATCGGGCTCCCTGGCTGGCAGAGCAGCTGTGCTGGTGCATCCTGCACTCCCAGAAAGGAAGGCAGGAGACAAAACCCAGACCCACTCCCTGCTCAGTGACCCTGGGGGCTGGAAGCCCTGTGGTGACAATCTGTATTAGAAAAGGAAGAGCCACATACCAGGAGCTCTATTAGTCTCCATGTGAAATGGGGTCTGTTGTTTGTGCATTTTCTTAATGTCACAGTTTTGCTGCAAATAGCAAAAAATAAGCGAATTTTAGAAGGAAAATCCAAGATGATCATATCAGTTCAATGAAGAAATAGAAGCAGAAAGGGAGAAGAAAATTATATTCAAAGCTATATTTAAGTGTGGCAACGATAGCTTGGCCTACTTAATGAATTAGTAAGCTGGAACCTCAACAGATGAGCACTTACAGTGTTTGTTTTACAAATATGCTGTCACTCAACAATACTGTGTACTAGAATGTTGGCTGAAAGGTGACCCTGTGTTGTGAAGCATCACCACAGTCACCCCTTTTAGCTGTGCAGTGTTTATTTGTGCAGTTCCCACATGGTGACTCCATTTGTGACATCCTGTGACAATGTGTAAGAGAGCCAGGCCATGCCTTGCCCAAGCCCTCTCTGGGGTTAGGGCAGCGTTTCCTGAGGACCAAGATGGGCGTTCCAAAGGCTGTGCCAGGAATCTCCTCAGGGCCTGGTGGGGGTTCACCAGTGCTCACCCCACCTTTCCTGCTGGAGGTTGCACTCTCAGCGTCTGCAGCAGCTGGAGATTATTCTCTCCCTCTCTAAAGGTTACCAGTGCAGCACTGAGTCTGTGCGTCAGAGCTGTCATTTCAAGCCATCTGCAACATGCTGCTGCTTATTTAAATGTTAACTTGTTTGCTCCTCAAACATGCAAGAAAGGACTTGAAGATCATGGAACAATTATATACAGCTTTGCAGTGCCTTCCGTGTTCACTTCCTTCCTCAGACAAGTAGGACCATCTGAGGAAAATTTTGCAGGAGGGAAGAAGGCAAATAATTTCTGTTGCAGATCCTGAATTTACAGTACTTAATTGCTTTAGCTACTTCTTTTTTTTTTTTTTTTTTTAGTGGTGCACTGGAAGCTTATGTTCAATCAGTGAGAACAAGAGAGGGAAAGGAGTTTGCACCAGTCTATCCCATAATGGTTCAGCTGCTGCAGAAAGCCATGTCAACCCTTCAGTGAGCACACCTGGACAAGGCTCTCTCTCACACCAGGGGATGGATGGTAACACAGCTGGGGGCTTTGGTGCACAATGGGTATATAACTCACTGTTCATGTAAATTATCCCCAAGTACATCAGCTTTATAATGACACGTTTACCTACTTCATGTCTGAAACTTCTGTCTTCTTGCTTTGTGTTCACATTACAGGAACTTACTTCTACAGAAATATTATAAGGAAATTGTACAACTTTTATGTGCTGTAAGTCTAATCTAATTGAAACATTCTTAAGCATTCCTTTTGAATTTAGAACAGTATAAAATTAGAACTCAAATATTACAGTGTACTTGCTGAATATCTCAAATAAGGAAGCAGCTCTTTTCCTACAAGTAGAGTTTTAAACAGTTGAATACATTTTAGCCGTATTCAGAAAATTGTACTTTTGAAATGTTTGAATCATCAGTTTCCATATAAAAATCACTAATTTTAACACAAGGAAAAATATTTATAACTAACCTAAATGCTTCTCTATTGCACTGCTATTTGCTTAGAAATAATTTATATTGATTTCAACTCTTCTTGCTTAAACTGTAATAAAGAACATTAACTATCCAATCCTGAAAATAGTATTTGGATTTCTTCACTAGCTTCCTAATGGCAAAGCATTAAAATATACTTTGGATGGGTTCATGTAAAGACTTCCATGCAGAATGTGCTCATTGCTGCAGGGCTGACTTCACGATTAGTCTTCTTCATTTTATAAAATACACAACACCAAATTTTAATGAATTTATTTGAAATAATATACAAGAATATAGTGTGCAAAAATCTTAGGGGCAACATCATGTAGACGTGTCATAAACTGAAATTTACAGTTGTGATTCTTAAAAAAAAAACCAACGCACAGCTGTTTAGTACAGGAAAAGCCATGATTGTAAATGTTCACAGCAGAAGCAATTGTAGTCCTAACGCAGCTGCTCTAATTTTAGACAGTTGGAGGAGAAAAAAAAAGTAAAGTGCAAGTGTTGCACATATAGTTAAGTGCAAAGTTTGCCCCCACCATAAAGATGTCGTATGGCAAAATAAAATATTGTAGAATACGTGGCAAAGACAAAACACAGAGTTATAACTATGATGGTGATGATATCAACAGCACCACTTTTCTTGAGATAACGCTATTTATTTGTTTCATCCTGTCCAGGCCATTGTTTCCACCACAAAATGACAGCTCTAACTAGTGCCAGCTGACGCAAAAATATCTCCCTTGTGGCTACAAGTTTTCTAAGTGGCATCCCAAGCAGCAGCTCCCTTGCTACATCACACCACACCCTCCATTCCCACATTCTGGTAACTTGCTGGCAGCAGGGCAGGCTGGGAAGCTGCAAGCTGATAATACACTTTGCCATTTCAGAAAATCCCAGGCCCCAGAATCGCAATTAATAATACAGTTGTGCAATACATATTAATCAGCAATAAGAATCAATGTATATAAACAGCTGTTACATATTTTAAAATTCCCCTTTTTGTACATTTTCTTTTAAAAATAAACATTTATACATATCTCCTTCGCCTCTTTCTAAAGTACTTTAGCACCACAGGATATCCATTTTCAAGCCTATATTACCTGATACATAATGAAGTTTGGAAGAAAAATAAGGCAATTTGGTTTAAAATGCTGATAGTTTTTAGCTTACTTAATGTTCTATTGTAAAAAGCAAATCTGCACTCAGATCATTTCCACGATGGTGCCAGTATTTTATGGTCACACAGAGTCACAACAAAGAGTAAGACCTTGATCTTGCATCTTCTCGCCATCAAGCAACAGCCATTTTGTAAATACAGAGTTAACAGGAAAATTCTGGCTTAATGCTGTTGTGAGCCCTGAGAAAAGAGAAGAGAAAACTGGGTTAGTAATTACCAAGCAAAGGGCCCAACACTTGTTTTCAAAGCCACAAGTATTTCTAATCATTGGTCAGTTATTCAGAAGAAAACAAAAAGGCCAAAGCAGACAGTTTTACTCCCTGATCATCAAAAGACCATCCTGACTTTGGTGTCACAGCCTGGAGCCCACTGTCATTACAGGTAAGGTTCCCAGCCTGCAAACAGCTCAGTTCACTGAACTGGAACAATTACAGAGGGTATTTCCTGCTGTAACACCGAGGAAATGGCTTCTACAGATCCTGTTCTCTTGGCCTGAAGACTGTGGGGACAAGGAAAATCCTACTACAAGGCAGGGCAGGAAAGCCTTGCTGAGGCAAACCCATCACTACTCAGCTACACACAAACACACCTCTGAGCTGCTGTGATCTCACCACCCAAAGCTCAAAACTGCTGTAGTGTAAAAGCAGAATAAATAAATAATATTATTTTAACTAAACCCACAAGGAAATGTAACAGAAGCTGTCACTGTTGATTAAAATAGAATGCAGTGAACAGAAAAACAGCTTGTTCCTAGCAGCTGGGATTTGGTGGAACCTTCTGCAACAAGGGACTGGAAACTGCACAAAGTATGTGCAGCAGAAAGAAGCAACTCAGTGTTGGAGCCTTTCTTATTCAGTCTTAAGGCAACACTTGCATATGCTCTTGAGAAAAAAGCCTCATTTACACATCAAAGGACAGGGGTAACTTGAGGATGAAACATTAGACCACATGGATGGTTTCACAACCATGTAGATGAAGTCCACACCACCCTTCAAGCTCCTACCCAGCCATTAAATGGAAGAACTTGGCAAGCACTCTGTGCACCTCAGTGGATCTTTCCTTCCAACCTACTCTTCTAGTTGAACAAGCAGAATCTCCTTTTTTTGATGTTTCAGCTTAAAAGCTCTTCTCTTTCTTAATACATCCCCCACCTACTAATACATTGCTGCAGACTCTTATATTGATGGCTTTCTACAAAGTGGAAAACAATTTCTTTTCCTACAGTTGTGTTATCTACTGTATTTATTTTACAATTGAACAGACTAATAAATGAAAGGCATTCACTGGGATAAATTATTTTGCTCCTTCAGTATCTTCATATATGCTGATATAAATTACCAATAAGAAAACTAGGAAAAGGTAAAGAAAAAGCTTTTACAGAAGATGAAGTTCAGGTACAACCTTATGAACTCACTTCAAAGCAAAAGACCACGTGCCCTTCCTTTGCATTTCACAAGCAAACTAACTTTCAGTACAAACCAGAATCCTCAAAACTCTCATAAAATATTCAGACAGACCCTCTCCTGATCTGTCTCCTGCCAAACTGCCAAAAGCAGATTACACAACACAGGGGAGTAAATGAAGGTTTCAGCTACTAAGAAAGCAGCTTATTCTGAACAAAACACACTGCAGCCACCCATCTGAACATATGTAACAGCATGATGAAAAAGCTTCACAAACATACAGAATTCGTTCGTTTTCTTTTCCAACAGTCAGGATTTAAACGCTTCTGCTCCTCTGCCAAGGCCTTGGCTTCTAGTGTGTACATCCTTCTTTCCTCATTTTTCATTTTCTTCCACCTGTCTCCAAGTATCACACTTATGGCTCTGCAAGATAAATGTTTACAGTACAGTCAGGACAGTGCTAAGAAATACCAGGATTTTTTTTTTTTGTTTTATCTGAGCGCTTTAAAAAGATGTGAGTTAAATGTGGAATTAACACACAAGGAAGAAATCAGGTATATGTTAAAAATTGAAATGATCCTATTTGTGATTATCTTCTCATAGTTCTTTTAGTAGTTAAACAGCTGAGACTTCTGTGTTAGCTAAGCATGGGTCAGTGCACATTTTAACATTTCAAAGGGTGTACATACAGCAACTGGCATAAACCAGCAAAATAGAGATGTTACAAAAACCACCACCAAATGGTAACTCACATTTGTTTTGCTCTACGTTCATAGTAGAAGATCATATGACAGATTTGCTGAAAATATGTTCTCTGATAATTAGAGCAATGAACTGAATATGACCTCAGCCAAATATTTGATTAACTGCAAGTCCCCATGTCTATTTAATCAATGTCTGTAGCTTCTTCCACCTTTAATCCATCCTGGGTGGAACACACTGGTATGTTCCCATTCCTGTGCAAATGGAACCATTTGTTCTCATACATTTATAGCCTTTTCCAGATACTGAATTAATTCCTTTCCTTACAAACTCTAGGTCTTTTGACAACACTTCCCTGTACTAGCCTGCCATATTGCTTAACTTCACTCCCAAATGTTGGATCAATATCCCATTAAAGCTTTAACTCAGTCTTTTAGCTGAATGAAAATCTCTAAACAACAGCTCTTTTATCAGTGGCTATTAAAGCTATGAAGTGGTTTGTACTTTGGCTTGGGATTACAGCAATGAGAGTTCTGTGACTGGCTCTAAAAAAAAAGGTGGACACAACTAAGTCCTTTTCTTTCTCCTATTAATAAAGTTCCTTACTGGCAGTGAAGATATTCAAAAAGAATCAAGACAATTAGAGTGTCATCAACTGTTTCCATAACATGGCACACACAGCAATCCTGAGTGCTGTTCTGCACCACTGAAAAAAATGGATTTGACTCCTGCAAGGCTGAGTGGTGCCATTCAGGTTTCTGTGAGCTGCAGAGCACTCAGGGACCACATCCCAAAGTGCCCAGACAGCCCTTGAGCCTGCACTGCCCTGTGCTCCAATGACTCCTCCAGGGGACACCACATGCCATTGCCATCAAACCCATTTGTACAGCCTGTCTCTTCGGCAGTGCAATTTCTGTTTTTCTATCCAAACTGAGAACCAGTGTCTTTGGTCTGTCATCAGAAGCAAACACACCCAGTTTAATTAGCAGCTTTTTCATCTTCTGACAGTATCCAGAGGCATATCACCAGAAACCTGTCTGCTCTGGGTCACCAGCTTGTACTGGATCACTCACACCCTCAGGACAGAACACGGTGACCCAGAGAGAGCAGATCTGCTGTAAAAGCCACTGCCTTCCCAAATAAAAATACACCATGAAATCTTTTATACAAAAATATAATTTCCCTCATCTCTAGAAGGCCCACTACTCAAAGAATTTCTGAACACACAACCAAGTTCAACTATGGTTACAGTGTTACAGTGAAGAGTATCTAGAAAATAAACAAGTGCAGCCCTAACAGCAGTTTTTCAAACAGGATCTTGCAGTCCGTTTCAGTATCGTGTGACTCTTGACTTGTGCTTTGAATGTTTACAAGCCCGCTGTCTTGCTGACGTGCCTTGAGCTGTTTTGTCTCAGAATAGCCCATTTAACTCAGAACACCTCAAGTTCTCTACTCTCTTACTCCCATAAGGAAATAACAGCAGTAAACATAAGAACTTCACTGTACAGAAGTGGCTACTATGTTATGAGCTCTATACAGTACAGCTCTATACATCTGAAAATGACACAAACTTACATTTGAAAAACATGAGAGTTGCCTCCCTGCAGCTAAATTAATGAATGCCTCAGCAACACTTGAGTGACAGTAGCTGAATGCCTGTATCAATTATCATAATGCTATTTCTGCCACCCTGTGTTTTATGGATGCCATGGAACTGCAGCCAAAACCTGCACTGCCTCCCAAGCAGGACAGTGAGCAGTGCATTCTGAACTGTACTGGTAACTCTGTCATCTCTTCAAGGTAAACGTGCTCAGTGTCCTGCTTGCTCACTGAAATATTTCACATCCATGCAGCCACAGCTCCAGTTCACTGCATCCATTTGAAATCAGCATTTTCAACTACATTTATAACCATCATAAACTTTCCTGGCTGACATTCTCTTCCATTTCTCATTGATAGCTGCAATCAGTGTGAAGGCAGCAGATCTGCTTCACTGAACTTACTATAAACTTTACACAAGATCATTGTCAGGACACACAAGACTGGCTGGGATTGTTTGGCACGATTCTCTATTTCAGCAACAGTTACAGCCTCCTTATTAGAACATTATAAAACAGTAAAACCCCTTTCAATGCCCTGCCAACTTTAATTTTTACCAGATTTAGTTCAAGAATGTTTATGTCACAATGCAATTTTTACAGTAATAGTTTTTGTAAAATTACATACAGTAAAAAATCTGATTGTAAGATCAGGCCATGTTCATGTGTTTGGGTTTCTATTTACATATACCCAATTAGCACCAAATACTACTTAAAAAATATGTAATGGAAATCTTAACTAAAAAAATGCTTAAAAGCAAACAGGCTAGAGATTAAGAACAAAAGAACAAACTAACAAAGACTTATCCCCTCAAACACAGTCATACAATTCTTCCTGCAAATTTCAACAGATCATTGAATGCCTTTAGGGCAAGAAAAATTTGGCAATGTGCTGTGTGGATGATGATCTTTGAGATATCCTAACTTATCAGTTCTCCACTCTTCAACAGGATATACAGACTGGAAATAAATGCTTGCAACTTCAGGACCAATTTGCAATAATACGTCAAGACTTAATTAGAAGAACCAGAAACTCCCTTTTTTCCATTACAGCACACGAGCAGAGCACCTCATCACTGTAAACAACAACAGCTCTGTATCTGTGCCTCTGCCAGTGCACACACACATTTATCAGTTGCTTTACCCCGATGTTTTATCAGAAGGCAAGTTTGCCAAAAATGGTTTGTATCAAGTTCACCGAGTACTGAAAATATTCACAGTCCACCCATAAACCACCCTTTATGTTAACATCTTGCAAAACTTTTTCTTAAAACAATACACACATTTTATTTCAAATGCAACATTTAGCCTATTTAAATATTAAAGTGGGACACAGATACTCTTCTAACTCACCAGTAATAGCAAAACTGCAGTTTGTATCATTACCTGTTGTCTTTCCCTGGATACATCTGAGTGTATTCAACTCTGTATTTTTTGGCAAAAAGCATGAAGGCATTCATTGGTCTTTTGCACTTGTTTGGAGAAGTGGCACTCACAGTACTTGCAGTCCCTGAGGTGTGGCTTTTGCCAGCTTTGCTGTACAAAGGATTGGAGGGCAGATGTGACGATGCAGCAGAGGCACAGTTTTTACTACTGCATTCTGATCTCTCAGCATCTGGATTGTTTGCTCCCGCAGAGGAGAGCGAGGCGCGGCGCTGGCGAGCCATGCTGCTGAGCACATACACTGCAGAGGAGTCCATCGGGGTGAAATCGTAACTGCAGGGAGGACACACATCATAAAGCATCCAGAAATGTTCCTGTAAAACCCCTAAATATCTGTTCACTCTTCAGTTTTACTACAATTCTAGAATTTTGTCCTTTTTGGTGTGACATAATGATTTGTGCTCGATGTGGATGTCAGTGTGAAAAACAAAAAACTACAAGGCTTTGTAAGTTAGTATTTTCTTCAGTGTGATGAAGACTGCAACTTTCCATGTTCTGCTATGTACTTTCCTCAGCTATGTATCTGTTACCTATACTATGTCTTAAAACTTTGTTCTCTTTTTAAACACATTTTTTTCTTTCTGCTTCTGTCCTTACCATAAATCAAACCTGATCAGTGAATGACAGGTACAGAAAGGAAAGAAATGCAAAGAGTTCACTTGCAAATATATACTAACCCAAATATGAAACCACTGTATTAAAATAAATTATATATTAAAATAAATCACTTCAGTACAAATAACTTCTCTGGGCAGTTGAGTACAGACTATTTTACACACAAACCTTCCGGGGAGGTTGAAGCCCTGCCCAGGGCCCCGTGACTTGGCACTATTTGATGCTGTGCTGACAAACTCCTGCCCTCTAGTGACAAAACCACCACATCCCTTCTCGAGGTATTGGAACAGTTTAGGTGACTTGTTTCCGTAAAATTCAGATCTCCAAATATGACAAACTCTTGCAATTTTTAGCTAACCAATGACTACAATTAACTTCTAATCACTAAAGAAGTAGTTTTACTCCACAGACTGTTACCATCTCCAGATGGAAAAACACTCTTGGAAAGGGGCTACTCAATCATAAATCTAAACCACTAATTTACCATCACAAGATAAAGGTATATATGCTAATGCTCCTCTTACCTATTGCTCAGTGTGGCTATAGTTGCATGATTTATGGCCAAAATAAGGGTTTTGAAGGGCTTTTTTGTGAATACCAAGTAGAACTACAAGCAAGGAGATGCTGCATGTGGCAGTCCAGCCCTTCTCTGCAAAGGCAGCTCCTCTGTGGGACAGAAGCACACAGCAGAGTGGAGCCCTACGAGTGGCCTCCACCATCCCTCATCAGGAGAGTACAAAGCAGGAGGGAGGGATAATGCTGGCCATCTTGCAGGTATCACAAGATAAGGAGAAAGGACCTCTGTTCTACAACAGGCCAGCACCCTTCCTATTCCTAATCTCCTTCTCATGACACAGAAACAGAATTCTGTTTTTAGTTCTGTCCTGTTATCACAGCTGCAGCTGCTGCATGCTCCATACTCAGTCACTCCCTTCTGCCCAGAAAGACAAGGAACTTGAAGTACAAGGCAGTATTCAGCTAGGCTGCAAATTAGTAAGGAGCCAGAAATGCAGATTTTTCAGTGAGATGTAGCTACCATGACTCTAACAGCTAACTTGGAGTAACCAGGGGTTAAGAAAAACACCCAGACAGCAAATGAGTGAAGCCAAGCAATCTGAACTTGCTCTGTGCCAGACTGAAATCATAAAAGAGCTCTCAGGGCTTGAACTGCAAAGAGCATCTTAAATTCCTTTTTTTCTGTTGTAAAAAACCGAAGTGCAACTAGATTAAAAACAGATGCTAAAAAGACACTAACATCATAGGAAAAGATGGATTTTACTAAATCTTAAAATCTCAAAATAATTTGGAAAAATCTTTATTATTTCCTTAGACTCTTAGAGTAATTTATGTTGAACAGGACCTCTGAAGGTTATCTGGTTGAAGTTCTAGCTCAGGTAAACCCCAAAGTGAATCAAACTCTGAAGTTAGTAAGTTTGATATAATAAAAAGAATGCCAAAAACCAGAATACACAAAAATAATAAGATTATGAACATACTGTATTCTAGAGCCACTGCACATGCATTTACCACTAAGAAACTACTCAGATAATTCAGATGTATTGTTGCATATGAAGCATGAGATAACAGCTGGCAGACATACTATTGTCAGAAAATTGTACTAGGTTTTTCAAACATAATCCACTTTACCTGGAAAATTTATAAAGACAATATATATATTTTTTACTGCTTTATCTAATCTGCCTTAAACTACCATAATAAGAAGCTAAAAGTTACTTCACTCCAAGGCACTACTTTGCAGTTTAGCAGAGCACATAATTACACAGCTTTCCTAGTACTGAGTATTAATTTTTTCCTAACATTTATCTTGTATTGCCAAAACTATTCTCCCTTTCCTCTATATAATGCTTCAAATTCTTCCAGACTTAAGGTGCCTACTCATTAAATACAAGAACCACTGAGGCCACTTTATCCAAAAATTACCTTTTAAATGTATCAAAAACACCTGAATCATCAAAGTTAATGGCATCAGGGTGTCCAGGAGGTAGACACAGATCTCCAAGATGCATTTCACAGCATGGAATGCCATGCTGTACCACAGTCAAGCTTGGATAAAAAGATGACCAACCTGAAGTGGTAAAGAGTTAAATTAGACAAACGGCCAGACAATCTCTCCAGTTCTTTATTGGAGCAATCCTACATCTTGAAATTACATAATTTTATAAAAGTGTTCTGATGTAGTTTCTTTCATACAAAAGAAAAATCAGAAACTCTTACTTAGGGAATTCTTATTGCAAACAGTTTATTTTTTATTTCAAATAAAATCTCATTCTAGGAAAAAAGGAATCAAATCCTGGAGACTTTTACCATCAGAAGTTCCATTTTTAGCAAGTGAGAAAAGCTTCCCTTAGTTGCAGTTTTCCTGTCTCCCCCCGCCCCAGTCTTTCTGCTTTCCTGAGCTCCATTGATATACTCAATGAACTCTTTCCTTATGGGATAGGCAGTATTCCAGGAGCTTTATGACTTCACAGTTTTTTTTTGTTTGTTCATATTCTGGATTACTTTACAAAGATTGTAAACTGTTTCTACACCACAACTTTTATCACTTTCATGAACAATATGAGATATCAACAAAAACTGCAGTCACTTTCTGAGAATATTTTAATATGCAACCATGTGTACTTGAGGTATTTCATACCTTTATTTTTAACATAAAATGGATGATCGAGTCTGCATTCTACGGTAAGCAAGCCATCCTCCACTGTGCCAGGATCAAAAGTCAGCTTCAGCACTGACTCACCACAGGAAATGCTTTCTTCATGAGAAATCAACTTCAAACCATTGGAACCATAGTCCTGTTAACACACATACAGTTCAAAAAATTTCCCCCAAGAAAAGCATATACCTGTGCATACTCTAGGTGTATACTCATCATCATACATTGTATTATAAAATAACAATATTCTAATTTGTGTTTCTATCTAGCTAGAAATTAATAAAGATGACATACATTCAAAACATACATAAATGAATTTAATTCAAGTGCCTTTCTGTGAGATCCACAAACAGCACAGTGATCAGCTCTTAAACAACATTAATGTCAACCTATTTTCCTGAGACAGTAATTAAAGGCACAGGGGTAATGTAAGAAACAAAGTATTTGCTACAGGTATTGCAGTGAGTTTGTTAGAACTAACAATTACCTTGTAAGGACTGGCTGGGAGATTTTCCTCTTTTCCACAGCTTTCAGATCTTGCAAACTCTTCAACATCCTGCCATTCCTTATTGCGTCCTTTATGAAAGCACAGGCGAGAGCCTAACGGATTTTTTCAAGGAAAAAAAGAACATTAGTGTTAGGTTAAAAAGAAAACCTATAACATAAAACAAATCCTTATTTCATGCAACATGCTATTTTACCTTTCAGAAAACAATGCCACACAGTTGAGGGCCAGGAATGGCACCATCCTAAATCATCATCATCTGAAAGTGATGACATGCAGAAAATGCCAGATTCTGATTCACTATTTGCCTATTAAAAAGAAAAAAAGCAAAATGGTGTTGGTATTTTACTGCAGAGCATTTTAGGGCTGGTCTTATATGTCTTAAGACAGTCTCTATTTTCACTTGTGGCATCATTTTGCCTTAAATACTAATAGGAATGTAACATGAAGACAAAGATTAAAGGAATGCAAAAAATGTGAATGGATTGTTTTCATCTCCTTTCCTGAGATGCATCCTGACATTTTTGGGTTTCATTCTCTGAGATTCATTTCATCTCAATGGATTATCTTATGCTCATTTGTAAGCATTTTACACCTCATCATTCCTTAGTCATCTACAGAATCATTTAAAGCAGATTACTCTATGGTCCAGTGCTGGAAAGTTGTAGGCTCGAGGCAGTTGTAGATAAATCCCTGGAGAAAATTCACTGTTGTTAACAGACAAATTTCAGATACCAATTAATACATGGGAAAGGAGACACAGGACTGACAGGCTTTGTGCATCTTAAAGGAGAGGGATCCACATTTCCTTTTGAGGCATCAAATCAGATAACAATTTTTTAAAGCTTGCTGTAGAAGGAATTACAATAGAAGCCGAGCTTTCTTAGAAAGTGTTTTCATCACAAAAAATACAAAGTAGCACTACAAGCCTAACCTGTGTGGTAAAAAGAAAAGTAACAGAAAATCTAGCTTAAGCAGCAACAGTATTAACACTAAACAGATTTTTTTAAAGCTAGTTTCCCTTGTAAAAAAACTTAACCCATTGCTCATAGGTGTTTATTTTAAAATGTTTCAGAACAACTCACCCTTTCATGTCTGACTGGTGTTTCATCCACATCATTCTTGGAGAAGTTAGGATCACTGTTTGAAGATCCTGGTGGAGGACGTGCATAGGAATGTAAACTTTTGCTTGTTGCTATTATGCGAACAGGAGATGATCTACAACAGAAACATGTATTTTAACATATCTCAGATTTAGATAACATGAGACTTTGCTGCCATTACTCTAAAATGCTTTTATTGCAAATATTTCTGTTTGCATGAGCTGAACACCAAACAAACCTCCCACACAAACCTCCCCAGTATTCCAAGGGGATGATGAAGGGGCACAAGCTCAGGCAAAGGGAATACGTAGCATAACTCCTGCATAGGTTCTATGTAGCACCCAAATGACAGTATTACTTCCACAGTGGCATCTCCTTAGCACAATGCTGAAGTTTTTACAAATTTTCTGATTAAAAACCTAAGAAAAGCCGTACAATAAGAAGTGAAGCCCAGTGATTTCCAAGATCCAACACTTGCTGCTCACAGCCTTACAGAACGTAAAGATCACAAAGATCACTACTAAAATACACATTGCATTAGATTTCCAATTAGCTGTTTAAAAATAAAAACAAATGTGAAGTCTGTGCACTAGAAAGCTTGAAGAATTTAGTGTAAGAAATTCCTCTTAGATTTTATCTGCTGCTTCACATGAGGTAAATGTCCATAATTTGTGAGCCTGCTGTGGGTAGGCAAAGTCTTTACATCATCATATGTCATTCACAGCTGGAAACTAAGCAGCTTTTGCACCAGGCTCTGAGATGAGTTCTGTGCACACCTTCACAGAACAAATAAAAAGACCAAACAATAGGGCTCCAGTTCAAAGTCAGAGGGTGAAAAGAGTGAAGGAAATATTTTGGAGACAGGATTATAAATAAATCCCTATAGTTCAAAAGTGAAATGAGTGTCAGTACCTGTTATAAAAAGCACACTGCATCAAAGGACTCTGAGGACTTGTGGCTATGTTTGCTAATTCTGTCAACCAGTTCACCCCATTCTCACAAGAATAAGCATTTTCTGGATTGCTGTTTGAGGTATGTTGGCTCCATGAAGGCCTTGAACATTCCTGATGTGAAACATCAGCACCAAGCTGAAAAAGTGCAGGTGGGGTAGAATCTGTCTGCACAGCCTGTAATTCAGGAAGATCATCTACAAACAAATGCACAAATTACCATAATTATACTCAATTCTTTGCTGTCTACTCAATTTGATACCAAATATTGCAAATTTGATGAAAAAAAGGAATCACAATAAAGTAATTTTATTTTCTCATATGACAACTACCAACATTTCACAAACCCTGTTCATAAAAATGGACACAGAAATAGTAACATCTCTAGTCAATTATATATTCACACAAGAAATTTAAGAAAAAATTAGGTAACTAAATAAAAATGTACTTCTGATTTTAAAGTTTTTACTAGATTGACCAGTTTACACAGAACTACACTGCAGTATTATTCAAAAACAACATGCTTCACTAAAATACTAAAACATTTCACAAAAGACAATTACATTAATCTGTCCTTGAAGGTGTGACACTAAAAAAATTCAACATCAGACCATGTTCAAGATAAAAGGTTTCCACCAGGGAACCAAAGTTAAATAACTCAGATTAAATAAATCATGAAAGCTGGATATAGAGCCTGGTAGGGTGAATTCCCATCAACAATATACACCTTCCCTATCCCAAACAGAGTAACAGAAAAGACCCCAGCTTGTCAACAGAAGTCTGTGCTATGTGCTGTCATATAAGTATCATTATTCTCAATCACTTCATCATTTAAATTAAATTTGTTAATATTTCACAGCTTATATTGATACTTTCTATGGTATATGCTGTTTTTCTCCAGTCTGTAAGAACTGAAGTAATCTTCCCCTATGCAAGAATCTTAATTTGCAGATCTAAAGCAACATGATTCCTTTAGGAGGAGCCCTTGAGCTTTCTGTTTGTTTTTCTTGTGCCAAAAAACCCTGCTTCTCTAGGGACTAGAAGCAGAAATTTGTGGCTCACAGTTCAAGAACATATTTGAGTCAACAGGCCAGTGTGTCAGAACTGGAAATGGGTTAAAGGGAAAAATGACTGCAAATACCTTCAGATGTCACAATTCCCTGCCCTACCCAAGCTAAAAATCAGCAATTTCATTCAACCAGCTTCCAATAATTTCAGTATAGGATATCTAAAACAAACTTCAGAATTCAGTTTCCTCTGAAAAAATCTTGTTATTTACCAAGTTCCATGTGCTCATCACAGGATGCATATCCAGGAGAAGAGGGCAGGTTTTCATTACACTTCAGCAACTCCAGTGACTCGTTCATCCCTGAAGTTCTCTTGTCCACTACCAGAAGGAGTTTCTGAACTGCATTAGGCATTTGATTTGTCTTCACTTCCCACACCATGTTAGGATGCTCCAAAGTATCTGACTTTAGAAAGACAGAGGTTAGAAATCTGTATACATGTGAACTGTTTTAAGTTGCATCCGATATACTACTTCATTACCAGGCCCTAAATCCTCATCACTCTGTTGAATATCACAGCATATTTTAGGGGTGTCTAGACACAATCTTGTACAATCCTCACAGAAAACACAGCTAACTCTGAAGTCAAGAGGCCACCTGGGGCCCTGGCCACTTGAGTTTCTAGTGTCTTGAAGAATGGAGACTGCCTGGCACTTCCCTGTTCCAGTAACCACTCTTGCTGTAAAGAAGCTGCTCCTCAGGCAGGTTTGAGCTTGCACAGCCTGTGCCCACTCCTCCAGGAGCCTGGAGTTACCTCACCCACCTCAAGCCAACATGAACAGCATTCACTTGGCACCCATAGCACTCAGCCCATCACAAAAGGCAATCAGATGGGTCAGACCAGATTTGATTTTGGCTGATCTGTCCTGGCTATTCCAGACAACTCCTTGCCTTACAAAGAGGGTGGACATGGCTGTCAGGAGAATTTGCCTAATAAAATACCTGAAGGCTAACGCTGACCAGTCTGTAATTTCCCCACATCCTCCTCCTTGAAGCCTGGTGTGACATTTTCTTTCTTCTAGTCATTGGGAGCCATCCTGCCACCAAATGCACTGCTTTTTCAAGACCATCCTCACAATACATCCCTGCCCACGGCAGGGGGCCTGGAACCAGATGACCTCTAAGGTCCCTTCAAACCCAAAACATTCTGTGAGCCACGACTGACCCTGGCCTGGAGGGACCCCATCTGTTCCCACTGCCTCGTGCACAGATGCCTCACAGAACCAGCCTGCCCCTCACTTGCTCCATGTCTACCATACACAAGGAAGTGTCTTGCTCTCTCAGAGGCAAGCTGCTACACCCAGGGACTTGAGGAACCATGAAACAGGCCTGGAAAATTAAGATCAAAGCAAAAATGCTGTCCCCAACCTTGTGAGATCAGGCCCACATTTTCCCAGTTGCCCTTTCAGCACTGGTGTCTGCAGAAGCCTTTTCCACTACTCTTCCCATCTCTGGCCTCCAGGAAGAGTCTCAAACACACTGGACTCCTAACATCCTTCACTGAAAATGGACAGATAAAGTTACCTCTGCTGGAAAACTTCACTTCAGTTTCATTTCCCCAAATCCTAGTAATGTTTATCCACTGTGTTAGATCATCTTCAAAAGAGAACTGTGTGCTTATTCTACACAATCACTGTCTCTAAAACCTGGTAAACAATGTTATTCCAATCTTTAGTCATTTGGTTATCTACTTTGTTTTTTTTTTAAGATGAGGATGAACTAAAGCCACCATAACATGATTAGCCTGTACTTTAATGAAGTGTCCTTGAAAAAATAATCAGAAGTCTCTCACAAAAGAGCAGAATACAGTTCATAAGAAAGAAAACCTGAGAAGTCTACCATACGTATGTCCACTAAGTAAGCTACATTAGAGAAATATCAACAACAGCTTAGAAAAGTACAATATTTTCATATCACAGAATGACAGGGTTGGAAGGGACCTCTGGAAGTCACCTAGTCCAGCCCCCTCTGCTCTAAAGCAGGTTCACCTACAGCAGGTTGCACAGGATCACATCCAGGAGAGTTTTGACTGGAAAATTTCTACACTTCTGATCTCCTAATCTTTCAAATATATGCAAAACTTACATAAACTTGCATGCTAAACATAAAAAGATGTTTGATTCTACTCAAATGGCACTACTACAAAGCTACATTGGCTTATTCTGACTTTAAGGTGGAGAAGAAAGGTGACAGAAATGAGAATACACAACTCAAACTATCAGTGACATTATTTTCACCTCCAGAAAACATCTTTAACCAAATCTGTACCCCTGTCACCCATGAGGGACAGTAAAATGACAGAACACCACAAGAGCAGATAGCAGATAGTTTTCTGAACAGAAAAACCAGACCTCAGTAGTACAGGTCAGGACCTTGAAGATTATCTCCAACTAATCAACTCTGAAAAGCCACTCCTTGTTTTTCTGGCTTATCTACGTCTTTCCCTCCTGCCTTGTTGTTTGGTTTATTTTTCCCTCTATTTTTTCCTCTCTTCCCTTCCCGTTTTCCCTCCAAAATGAAGACTCAAACTTATTTCTAGAATGTTACCTTCTCCTTCCTTTCTGCCAGGCGCTAGGACTTGAAAGTCCATGTCCTGGTATCCCAGCACTCTGAAGGTCAGAGATAAGGTACAGATACAAAATGCTGCTCTGACAGGAGAGATACTTGTTTGAGAAATGAATTATTCCTCCAAGTCACAAGAATTTCTCCAAACCAAAGCCATCTGTGCTCAAAAGCCAAAGAATCCTCTAACAAATGAATGACAATGAAATTGAAAGAGAATTACAAAGAAAAACAAACAAAGTGCCCAACTTTACTTTTCCATTTTTTAATTCTACTTCATTAAAGCCTACTTTGGACATCATGTCCTTCTCTTCTCCTCAGCCTTTTAATGGTTTGAACATGAAGGGGATTTGTCATTAACCAGCTTGTAAAATTTTTTTAAAATTCAACTTTATGTTGAAAATTTGTTGTGTCAGATGTTGTCAAGAACCATGCTTCACAGGACTATAATTACTGCGGCTGTCTTTGGAGGCTAAATGAAATTATTACTTTGCGCTTTAAAGTAAGTGAATTTGTCACGCTAAAACAAATGGCAACGCTGACAAAGACTTTATTAATTGAATCATGTCTATTTCTGAGGGACAAAAATAAACTTGGGAGAAAAGTAAATAAAGACTGTGGCTGCGAAAGGGTTCAGCAGGAACTGGGCAGCATCCACCCAAACCGCAGTGCGCAGGAATGCCTGGGTGGAAGTGCTTCCCGTGGCTTTTTTCCTTCTGCTATTCGCCTTTCTTCCCCCAACCTACTGACGAGGTTTCAGGCCAGCTCTACGCCTGAGCAATAAGCTGGACGGAGTTTAATTTGGAGAACAGCTCCTCCAAGCAAAACACAACATACTGGCAAGACTGGATCTACACCAGGGACTTTTCCTGGCGCAGCCGCTTTGATCAGGAATCCTCGCTGCACATCCCCGGCCGTGCCAGAGCGCGCAGCCGAGGCACAGCGTGATTCACCATGTTTTCCAAGCCCGGGCGGCCTGTTCGCTGACGCAGGGCGGGCCGCGCTGCCCCCGCCGCCCCGCCTGAGGACGGCGCTCCCCGGGCGGTTCGGGGGCGGCGGAGCCCCGGGAGGAGCCCCCGGGACCCTCGGGAGGAGCCCCCGGGACCCTCGGGAGGAGCCCCCCCGCGCTCCCCTCACCCGCAGCCCCTCAGGGGCTCCCCCCGCCCGTCACGTGACCTTGTTTACACCCGCGGCCCCACGGCGCACGCGCGCTCGGCCCCATTCATTCGAACTGCGTAACACCGGCCCGGGGGGGGGGGGCCCCCCCCGCGCCCCGGCCCCGCTCCCCCCGCGGGGCTCACCCGCACCCACGGGCACCGCAAACGCTCCCCGTGCCGCAAAGCCGCTGCTGCCGCACCGGGCACGGCGCCCTCGCTCTGACAGACCGGGGCGGGCAGCCGCTCCCCGGGGAAAACAAGGGGGGGACACCCCCCCTATTCCGCTTGTTTTCGTGGTTTGAGAGGGCACGAAGAGCGCCGGCACACCCCGTGAGTTTCAACCCAGCGGTGCGGCAGGGTGGCAGCTCCGCGGGGCCGGTCAGGGAAGGCGCACAGTAAACAATGTCCGAGGTTCCCGTCGCCGTCAAGAGACTGAACCCCGCGACCTCTTCGGCTCGACATGCAGCTGCTAGCACTGCTGTCTGACCTACCGAACCCCTCCCGTCCCCCGCCGGAGCCTCGCAGCCCCGAAAAGCGGCAGCTCGAAACTTTGTAGCACTTACCGAACCCGTCGCCATTACCGAGCTCCCCTCGGCTGCCCCCCCGCCCCGTTCTCTCAGTGGGTCCCGCCCCCTACAGGAGCAACTCGGGCACTGAGTGGCCAGAAGCGACGTTGCTCAATTCGCAGCCACTTTCTATTGGCTAGCTGGCCTGCCTGTCAGAACTCCACCCGGAGGGCGGGCATGTTTTGACTCTCCTGCACAGAGGATTGCACCGCGTCGCACGTCAATCACCCCCATGCGGCGCGCCGATTGCTCGATGCCTTGGCCAGCGCCCGCAGAAGCACTCTGGGAGCTGTAGTCACCATGGCCGCCCGCGCCTGCCCACGGGTCGGCGATAAGACGACAGCCCCCAGGATGCCCCGCGCGGCGGCGGCGATAGTAAACAAGCGGCACGGGACACGTGTACCGGCCCGGCCGCTGCCCGCCCGCCCGCGCCCCCCGCCCCGCACGGCCCCGCCCGGCCCTCACGGCCCCGCCGGCCCGGCCCGGCCCGGCCCAGCCGCGCTGTGCGGAACCGGCCCGCGCTGCGTCCCGGGCACGGCGGCGGCGCCCAGGGCACGGGAGGTTGCCAAAGGTCAGGGAGTGAGTCAGCAGCTCCGCTCGGCCTCGGCCCTCGCCGCTCTTTCATTGAAAAGGCACCGGTGGGAGCTTAGGCCCAAAATACAAGTTGGGCTTGGGAGGAGAAAATAAATTAAATCCATGCAGGTTTATCGATCCAGTAGTGTGTCCCAGACAGTCCCATACATTTATTGCCAAAATAACAGTGCGGTTTGGTTAAACATTACTAATAAAACATTTTCCCACTTTTACCCATTTACCCAGGAGATCAGAGAGACACAACTCTTCCAGAGACCACATCTTCGTCACAAAATAGATTAATTACTCTGCATGATGTGATGTGAAAGAAGCACATGCACAATTCAGAAATAGACAATATTTTAGAAACTGAGGATAGTTACAATATTTTGCAACTGTTGGGATTTTTCCAACAAATGCACTTCTTTATTAGCCTGATGGAATAATGTCACGATATCATTCCAGAAATGAGAATGTGTCTTAAATCCCATCTCAGAAACATTTGCTGTAATTCGGTATCTGTGACAGCTCTGCCTTTCAGGGATGCTAACATAGCACTGCATGAAAATAAGGAAAAAAAAAAGTTAAACAGAAATTATTCCCTGTTTTGTTAGTGACCACTAGAGGGAATGCTGGATTGTTGTTCCCACAGGCCTACAAGGCCTACAAAGGCAACACAATTTAAAAGGAAATTATACCATATTTGTATTTGGCATCATGACACACTTAGTCTGCAGATGTCATTGGCACATCAGGTTGAAGTAATAGTTTGCCTGTCAGTAAAGTCATTGCCAGCTGTAGGCACTGTTTGAAGACAGATATTACTCTGAAAAACACACAATATCTTCTGCAGTGTGAACTGGAAACTATCACTCTCTGTAAGCAAGCTTAGCTTTAAAGGGAAGTAGAAAAGTAAATCCCATGGAATTTAACTCAAAATCTTCTGTGCTTAATGACCAAACTAACATGTGCTTAATGACCTTTAGGTATTTCCAATTTGAAAATATCATTTAAATAAGTACCTTGAGGAAAATAATCTTAAAAGTAATACTGAGATTCAAATATTAAGTGACTAGACAGCTTATTGTAATATCAGCTGTCTACCCCACATCCCACAGGCTCACATTTTCCCTATATTTACAGTTCAGGCTTTTTCTAAATAACTGATACATCTTTATGTAAGAAAGCTTTCATGACATCCCATCTCTAAAATACATTCCTTTAATAAGTAGAAAGCTGCTAAACCAGGAACCATCTTTTTTACACGGCTCCACAATAAAATTAATTTTAAGGCTGTGTTTCTTCCCCTTCTCTTTTGATTTCCTTTACACATCTAAACAGCCTTCAGGCTCTTTGGAGAGACATCCAAGCTTCTTGGGCATTTTAATGCATTTCAGCCAGATTGAGGAGGGGCAGGAGACCTGGGCATGCAGATGTCTCCCCTCTGCAAACTGCCTTCTGTGCCTGTGGTACACATAAAACTCACACTGTGCTCTTCTGAAAGCTCCCCCTGCCACAGTGTGGGACATGGAAATGGCAGAGGCCTGATCCAGCAGTACAAAAGATACAAAATCCTCTCTCAAGTCCCTTCTTTCTTCAGAAGAAGTCTGTTGGCCTCAAGGATATGAATGTTCTTATGGAGCACATTTCCACCCTGCTACATACTTTCTGGACCCAAAGCAAAATAGCTGCACAGCTATTTACTGTAAAGATTCACAGCTCTCTACAGAAGCTTCATGCATGAGTGTTGGCTGTGAAGCCCAGTGCTCTGAGATCCACTGGCCCAGATTCCAGACACAGGTCTAGACAAGTAAATACCATTGCTGAATTAGAGCCTCAATATCACACTGCAATCTATGACATACCCAGAAAGCACCAAAATATGAATCCTACCTAAAACTGAGATTAAAATCTTGTAAAGATGAATGTCTGAACTGTTTTGAAATTCTTAAAAGAGACATGTTACAGCTTTCTTGTTTTCAAATCCATCTCTCCTTTGCATTCAGTAAGTTAACATTTACTCAGTGATGATATAAGGGAAAATAAGTAAAGGACAAGTAGTCCATGCAGTAGATGACAGCAAGACACACAAAACTAACAAAGCTTACTCACTACCCATTGGCTCAAGGCAAGTATGTATCATATAAATTTCAGAATTAAGATTATGTCAATGCTATACTCCTTGCTCTGAATGCCTGGTCTCTAATTAAACCATTACTCCCCCTCCACACACCCTACCTCACCTTACTCCATGCCCAAATGAATGGGTGCTCAGGGAATGAATCAATACTTGTAACACAGGCACTCTTGGAAGCTTTGCTGATTCAGTTGCTTCTGCTGTTGTGTAAAAGGTAGAAAATAAGGTGGGGGACTGGGAAGTGTCATCTTGAGTTATTGTCACATTACATGTGGCTACCAAGAAGCAATAAACAAACAGGAGACTACAATTAGAAAATACTGATTAATTTGCATCTTAGCTATTTGCCTCTTAAAATTGCCAGGCACCAAGTTAAGAAGCCACAAAGCATATTTTTTAAATTAGTAATATTTCGGTCAAAGTTGTATTAGTAAAATATATGTTATATATTGGGTTTGTGCCTATCTCCACTTTTAATCCCTCATGTCCCAAGTCAATCCTGCCCTTGTAACATGGCTGTTACTGCTGACTCTCTGAAATACAACATATCATTATTTTAATCCTGCTACAGGAGCTTTCACATCAGCATGTAGGCATCCACCCTCAGTAATTAACTAAACAGTCCCCCAGGCATGACAACTCCACTCACCAGAGCTTCTACTCCTATTCACCATGGCAGCCTCTCTTCTGCAGCCATTCTGCCTCTCAGTCAAGTTTTCTCCTCACACAATGACTTGTGTATCTCCTAAAGCCATTTGTACTCATTCCTTCTTCCAATGGCCATTTGTGGCTTGCTGCAATGGTGGCTGGCTCTGTCCTCCTTCCTACAGACATCCCACGCTTCACCTCAATCTCCTCACAGAAGATGCTCTTGGGAATGAAGAGCAAAGGAAAAGAAAACTTGTTGTTCCCAGGAAAGAAGTTATCTCCTGAGTGCTAGAAGAGAAATTTCACTTGCCTCCTGCAGTGACTCAAATTGAGGAGAAATAGAATAAATAACAGAGCAGAGATTATTTTTCCCCCCTTCCAAGACAGGTCAGGAATCAATGAGAAATTTATTTCCTGTCATTATGGCGCGGATTCTAGTTTCAGTTAAAATTTTTACCTATAAAAATAGAGCAAGACTAAAACTGACAATAGTATTAGGAAAAAATAAAGGCTTCTCATATCACAAAACAAACCAGAAGAGTGATAAATAAAAAACTCCTCCATCCCAGCTCAAAGCTTGCAGAAAAACAAATCAAGAAGAGATTACAGAAAAACTGTAGGTTTCCTCTATACTGGTTGATAAATTAAAATGCCAGTGAGTGTTTCTGGGCACTAGAATACAATCATCTGTACTGTACATGATTCATTTTAGAATAGCCCTTGTGCAGGTTTTGCACAGGCCAATAGCTAATATTTTTCAGATATTATTTGAGAACCACCACAGGCCAAGAACTATTCTCAGCTGGCCATCTGTATATGGTCACCCCATATGGAAAGCTGAAAAAAAGCTTCCAGACAGCTTATAAATGAGCCCAGAGAAATACTGGAAAATAGTATGAGTGTTGGCAATTCAGTACTAGCAAACAGTCTCAGGCACATAAAATTTCCTGTGATAGATACAGCCATACACATGCAGCCAAAAACCAATGGTACAGTCTAGCTAAGGGTGCTCAAGGAGGCACACCACCTGACCCCACAAGGACAAAGCAACAAAGAGAAAAAGAATACAGAGCTTCTTGGTATGTTGGATGGATTTTTCTAGATAAGACATTTATCAGAACTGAGTTTCCAGCACCTTCAGAGATGAGAGAGAGCAGGTCCCAAAGGCTCACTCAGCTGCCAGGAAATAAGTCATCCACAGAGACCTGCACAGAGCATTATCCTCTCCCAAAACTTCACAGCTGCTCAGCTGAAATAACTCAATACCTTCACAGAAGACATGACAAAGTATTCATATCCTGAATTATGCTATTTTTAGATTGTCTTAATTTAATTTACCTCAGTAAGAAAAGGTTGAGTCAGCAGATACCATCACAATGACCTAGCAGAACCTAAGGGCAGAGTTTTTATATGGTCTTGATTGGGCAGCTTCATTATGTAATAGTTTGGTTTTCATCTTTTCCTTGTTCTGCCATACATACACAGGCCTCTACCAGTTCTCTGGAGGAACACAACCCTACCCATGGTATTCACTCAGCCATGGCAGTGCCAGAACTGCACTCCAGCTCGTTCTGATTTGCTGTCAGAGAAGGGGCAGGGGTGGGACAAAGAGGATGAGGGAGAGTGGCTGCTCAGCCAACCAGGCCGCTGTGTCCCAGCACAGACCTAGCCAGTCACTCCTCACCTTATATCCCCCCACTGCCACTGGCTCTTCACCTGGCTGCCAGGAGAAAGACCATTTCCAGGGAAAGAAATGGTGTGAAGGAAGAGACAATGGTAAAATCTAATTTTCCATGGACTTTTCATACCCTACCAAGATTATTCAGCTTCCTTTCAGTCCGTGAAGTGAGAGTGTTCAGCCTGCTAAGATCTTTCTGTGCCAAAAAGTAGATTAAGAACTTGGAAACAGCCTTGGTATATTTCCGAAGGAAATACAACTCTCAGAACAATTTGAAAATAATCCTAAATTTTGTAAGACAGTCAAGAGCACAGATCTGTACAGACTCAGCATACAAACAGGCAATTCCTCCCTGGAGTCGTAGTTGGCAACTGCAGACACAGGAAAGCATCTTAGAAACAAAAACAAAAACAAAAAAAACCCAAAAACAAAACAAAGAAACAAATAAAAACATACAGACCCTATAATCATCACATGTATGACTGGACAAAAAGAGCTTTGAGCTAACATAAAAACTTTAGCAAGAACCTGTAAAAATGTCTATGCTGTGGCAAATTGACTTCCAGCAAGCAAATGTTATCAGATGCAGCAAACATCTGATAGAAGACTAAGAATTGTCAGGTCTGTGGAGGATGACCAGAAGATACTGATTTTGCACATCTGGTAACTCTTGATACAGAATAAACAATAATGTTTGTCAGGGCAAGTGTGCCATGGACTACAAAATGGTACAATCATGACAAAACTGTCACAGGGTCACCTTACAGAAAGCTTAAAGCACCAAACATTTCAAGCAACACAAAACCAAACCACCAAAACAAAAAAAAACCTAAACCCACCATTCCAGCAAGGAGCAGAATAGTCTTTACTGAATAGAAAAGACAACATGAGGGTAGAAAACGGAGTGACAGTGGTTTAGGCTGTAAATGGTTTCATAGCACTCTTCAGAGATTTCCCTCAAGACTTCCACAGTTGGTCACTTCTGGACCTTAAACAGGAAATCCAGAAGGGAATGATTTCAGAAATGTTTATTTCAGATGAATTTGAATTAAATCTCATGGAGCACAATGTCATTTGACATTTAGAAAGTGATGGCATCAGCAGTAGGATCAAGGAAATCTTGCTCACCTCTGGGTTTGTGTCTTGTGATCAACTTCAGGGCTGCAATCAGATTGTTTTCCTCATGGTTAAGGCATTTATAAAAACCATTTGCTGTCATGTGGATTCTCTTCTGGTTAGTGAAACATATGAACCCATGAATGCCTCTTATACAGGATTTCTCACAGGATTTTCTCTCTTCACTAAGTGGGCAATATTTTCACCAAACTCAATAAAAATCTTAAATAACAGAAGCATCGGGTAGCTTAAGCATGGACACAGTCTAATAAGGTAAACCTAACACAGCGTTGTTTAAAATTATTAGAATTGTCTACTTTTTATTGAAAGGTCTGTAAAAAAATCAGTAACTCGATATGACTTCATTCTTAGGATTAACACTCACCATATTTCTGACATGAAGCCTGGCACATTTGAAGTGTACATATGAAGAGATCCAGGAGAAATCCCAAGTGCTGACAGATGAAGGATATAATGATTTGGATAAAACTTAAAAAGTGGTAACATTACTGTTGGTTAAGCCCCCCTGAATTTACCAACAAAGAAAATTCCAGAAATCATCCAGTGCCCAAGAGCAACACAATAAAACTGCTGCAACATGAAGCTGTATTTTGGGAATCAGAAAACCCAGAGTCTCTGATTATCCTAAATTTGTTACTCCATAGCTTTTTCCCAGCTATAAACTGCAAGCAAATCATCAAATAAAGTAATTATGACAATTACTGCATCAACATGTTGTCTAAGTAGACAGGGCATACACATAATGTCATTTATGAAAATCAGCATGAAAGTGTTAAGAATTATGATTTTTTTTTTAATAAATGAGCATAAATAGGTCACTTGTAACTTTATGGTAATAGAATTAAAAGACAACAAGAATATCAACAAACATAGATTTTTATATATAAAAGTGTTGTTTATTGTAAGGAAACTTTAAATATAACCAACAATATTGAAAATATCATGACTGGCATTTATGGCCTTGATTGTAGTTTACTGCCATACAAGTAATTTTTAGCATTTTTCTTAATCACATCAAGCCAGTGCAAAATATAGGTAGCTTTTAGAGATTAAGCATACAGAATGACAAGAGTGTAGATCTTGGTTACCTGATATTTCCTTCTAGTATAACAGGCTTCTCTTTTTCCCATAAATCAAAAGTACAAAGGCAAGTTATCATATGTGCAATTATTCATACCAGGTTTCTAAGTAAAAAAAAAAAATTACATTTGTAAATTTTGTTCAGATTGTATTTTTTTAGAAATCTGATTTATAATTTATACCATACTATATGATATAAATTATATATTGTTATCATATTATATAATCATAATTTCATATACATGTATGATTATATTAATTGTCAGAACATATCACTAACTGTAGCATAATGATTACATCAACATACACAAATATGTGGCATTAGAAAAGTCATTATCTAAGAAGGAAAGATGGTATAATTCAGGTGTTTGAATCAGGGCAGAAGCAGCCTTCCTACTACTCTTGCAGTGTCATTTTGGCAGAGCTGCCCATCACCAGCACACACTGGCTGTCCATGAACACCAACAGACAGGTCAGTAAGCAGGACTGAAATTGGGCTGTGCCTGAAATTTCCAGTCACAGACCCTCGTAGGCAATGAGCCCTGTGCTCATGATTAAGATATTCTCTCTCCTCAGTCTCAGAAGGTATCCCATGCTAATATGGCTGAACACATTATTTCATGATGACCTACAGGTTTTTGAAAGCAAGACACGTTAGCTTTAATAATGACACATGTGTGCAAAGCTTTGGAAGTACTGATCTTTCAAATTAAAAATACTTTTGCACTTCCTGTTAAGGATTTTCAAGGACAAGCTTAGTTTAGCATGGCTTTTGATATCAATCACTTCAGTAATTGACTCTGACCTTTGATAGCTAAGATTAGACTGCAGGAAGAGAGATATACAGAGATCATTTCACTTGAAACAGATTTAACAATAAAAAAGGTGAGATCTAAAAGAAAAAATTAACTAGAGAACAAGCATAAATAGAGAAGACAAAATGCATAAATATAAAACAAGGGAGAAGGAAAACAATATAGGTTATGTATGATTAGGTAGAACATGACAATGACCCATGCCTTTGCTTTAAAAGCATTTAGGTTGTCAGCTGTCCTCACTCATGTACAGAATTCATATAACTAATAAAAAATGCAGTTTATTGCAAAAATATGCAAGTCCTCTAAATTGCATAAGATATTACAATGTCGTGCTGAAACATGACATATTAAACAAAGAGGACTTTAAAACAATTACAAAATGTTAAAAAACCAGATTTGGGTCATGAGCGTTACACAAAACGCATTGTCATGCTTTATCTTATGATTAACCTTGTGATTCACTACATCTGTGATAAATGCAACATAAAATCATGACAACCGTAATAGTCAAAAAGTAATATCTACTGTATATCTTCTGTAGTAATACATATAAACACTTTGTGTGCACTAATACTTTCAACATATCACATTCGAACTAACAGTCTTTCCAGAAAAGATGTAACCTTTTAGAAGAACAGAAGTTGGTTTAACAAGTTCATCACATGTGGGGTTTTTTAAAAAATCTATTCTTTAAGGAAATGCTGTGTTAAAGGACTTGATTTTCAAAGGTGCTGTGCTACCACAGGCTGTCCTTATATCAGATGGAACCATAAGTACTGAGCACTTTTAAAAATCAAGACCTCAATTTATTGAATTGCTATTTTCTTTACTAGTATTTCCACTGTCATAATTAATAAAAAAAACAACAAAACAAACAAAAACAAAAGAACCACCCAACCAAAAGCAAACCAAACCAAAAAACCCCAATCCCATTCTTAAAATCACAGAAAATGCTTGGCGTCTATAGGAAGAGAGACAATTTTTCAGTGGACTAACCACTACTGTGCTATATTCTCATAACAGATCTTGTTGCTCCAATGTTTAGTTCATGCACTGGTGTCAGCAATGTCCATATTTGTTCCAAACAGAGCAACTAGCTGCTCTTCATAGTTTGCAATGTTTCTTTTCAGAATTTCCATACAAGGTCCCAAAAGCCTTTCGAATGCCTGCACATCCATAACTAAGATAAAAAGGGAGAGAAAGAGAAAGAATATTATGTGCTCATCAGTAACAGACACTCATGGTAATATATAATATTCCAGTATAACATTTAAAATCACAACAGATAATACCGAGGCATATACATTGTTCACACAGGAGAGAACTGCTTACCTTAGCAAAACCAAGATCAGCCAACACACTGCTGTCTTGAAACTTCAAAAATAAACTTGTTCTGTTCCTTATTTTGAAAATATTTTCATATTAAGATATATACTACCTGAGAGGTTGTCTGAAGGGGCCTGGATTCCTCCACAAAATAAAGTTTTAAGACCCATAATATTTCAAAAAGCCACAACATTAAGTGTTGTTGTTGGCGGTATCTGGGCTCTAACAGTCTATTTCCTTGCTCTTTTTACTTGCTTCCACCCAAAGTGGAAATGGTAATGAATACTTATTTTCACTTTCCTGCAAATGTGCAAAAAGTTGAAGACTGTAATTCACACACAACCTCAGTGCACAGCCAACCAGAATATTTTCTTTATCTGATCACATAACGTGATCCTCTACAGTTCCAGCCAATAGGCCAGGGAGGAAACTTCATATACTTTCAACCTGCTGGCCAGTAATGTCTTGTCTCCTGAGAAATGTTCAAGATCTCTGCTTTTTGGGAAGTGCCAGTGCTTTGTTATTCAGCCATAATGGATAATAACACTCTTCCTGACCACTGCCTGTTATTCTTTCCCATATGTCATATTTTTGATCTCTATTGCCTGATGATCTCTGTGTGTTTCGAGTTAGGAATTTTAAAAATTAGAGAAACTTTTTTGGTTATTGGCTCGGTTATCAAATCATTATGCAGGAATGCCAAATCTGTCTTTGCAATTTGCAGTTTTCCTATAGTTAGGAGCTTAACATCAGAGTCACAATAGAAACAACCAAATAGATTAAATATCATTTTATATTAGATATTTGCAGTTTTCTGATAGTTAGGAGCTTAACATCAGACCATGAAAAGCAATGGATGTGAAGGGTTGTCTATGAGCACAACTCCTACAGTCTTCACTCTTCCTCTGCCTGAGACAACAGTGTGATGGGATGACTACATTAACAGCTAGTGAAGACAAAAGAATTTTTTAAGAGCTTAAGTCATGGGGATAAAAAGGCCCATGATTTTTAACGGAATTATTTCTTAGATGAGTCAGTCTACTGAGAAAAGAAACGCCTCACCTTTCTGCAGAGTATTAGACATTTATCTGATGTCTATAAGTAGTTTGCAGCAATATTTTGTACTGTCCTAAAAGAATTTTTACTTCCATACAGTTAGAGAAATATTGGATAAATTGTGGTAATAGTATTTATCAATTGTAAGTGATTTTTGCAGATAAATAATGCAAATAGTAATGGACAATAATAGGTGATTACTGAAACAGCCTTAAATCTTATATTCTGGGGAAACACAGAGTGACAATAGAAACAACCAAATAGATTAAATATCATTTTATATTAGATATAAAATGGTATTGACTAATACCTAAACATTTGACAGTGCCAAGAGCAAAGGCAGAAGCAGCTCGGGGTTTGTTAGTTACAAGAGCAAGTTCTCCAAAATACTGTCCTCTTGAGCATCGAGCTATTTCTACTGCTCCATTCTCTTCTAGATCTTGTTTACCCTGAAATATCATGGAAAGAAAGAGAGAGAAAGAAAGAGTATTAGAGAAGAGATCTGCCAAACTCAGGATTACATAAGCAAAGTTAGTGACAATGGTAAAAAAAAAGGTTTTTGTTTTAGGGATGTTTACCTTCCTTGCCATTATAATCCTTACTTCTCCAGATTCCACAATAAAGAAAGAATCAGCCAAGTCACCCTGCACAAGATAAAAAGAAAGTGAATAAAAAAAGTGTAAAATTTCCCTTTTAGTTTCATGGCAAGATTAAAATATTTGCAACCAGGGCCTTGAAGCTCCTCTTTTTGATACCTGTGGCAAAAGAAACCACTTTTAATTTGAAAACCATACTCTGGACACATAACAATCAAAACATCTATACAGAAGCAACAGCAAGACCTTTTTATGAAAAGACATAGCTGACTGTGCCTCACACAAAATGCAGAGAAAACCAATGTTGTGGAAGACTTTTAGGATCCTTACTACCATTTATCCACTTCTGTGTTCCTCCCAAATTATTTCTCTTAGCAAGTTGCAGAATAAAAAGCCTCCAGGGGCTATGTGATATTCACTAATTATCCTGGGGCAAGACAATCACAGTTGCATATCCTGAAGAGTTTAACTTTTGTCTTCTTGAAAAGTTGACCATATTTTAACAAGACCAAAGTGAGTCTTTAGTGCTCCTCCTTGGAAGCACACTTGTCAAGTTTGAATTTCTAAAAATGTACTAAAAATGTTGACTCTTTTATTTATACCAACAAAGAGGGTTGTTCTTGAAAATATCATAAGTGAAAAGTGAGCTTTTGAAACCAAATAACCACCTCTTACATTTAAGATCCATTGGTTTTGTTTATGTGAAAAAGGAAAATAGGGTTTAAAAGTATGCCTTGTCTATAAATAACATGATTACTGTTATCTATTATGAAAGAAAAACTAAAACTAGGAAGAAACTGTACCTGAGCAATGATTTGTTCTCCATCTTTGTACACTTTGGTACCAATCACATCAACCACTTTTAAACGCTCAGATACCTTCATTTAAAAAAAAAGAAAATGTAAGAAATATTTGGTTAACATTATGATAGCATATATTTAGAAAACCCTTTCATATTTCTGTGAATCTTTGCACAGAATAGTGTATCTTTATTTTCCTGTTTTGATTGCCATTAAAAAAACCCCTGCTGAATAGTGTTCCAGAGGGTATATTACATTATGATAAACTTCCATTTTTGTTAGAAGCCTTCAAAAATTATGTTCAGAAAAGCATGCATGTAAAAATATATGTAAAAATATAGCTGATAAATAAAAATACTTTTAAATTCCCCAAGTCATTGTTTAATTTTGTTGGCTAATATCTAGTAAAACTAAGCTTTGGGAAACTGAAAGATAAGTTGTATTTTAAAACACAATATGAACAATAATAATTCATTCTAAATTGAAATAAATTTAAAATGTAGTCTTTCTCTGAAACAAAAGTATAAAAACTTCTATTGTGGAGACACTTTGCCAAATTTAAAGTCTTCAAGAGCAGAATCTTATCAGGTACATCTGATACAGCTATTAAAATAATGCAATAGAAATCTTACTTCTAAAGATTTAAGGAATGGCAATGACTCAATAAAACTTTCATACATTCTTCTCTTTTTGGCATTATTTTTTACAATGATTCTCCGGAATGTTACCCTATCCTGTAAACACAAAGAGAAAAAGAGAGTTAATTAAAATACGTGCTAGAAAATACGTGCTAGAAAATACTTTAGATCTGGCTGTATATGACCAAATGACCCAGTTTTAGTCACTCAGTGTAGCTGGCTGCTCTCTTCCCGCTGTCAGTTGGGAAAGATTCCTCTAGAGGTCAATCAGGAGCTCCTAAATTAACCTGAGAATGGCTGTGAAAATCCCTGCATGGTACAAACTCAGCTCAGAGTCTGCAGCAGTGAACACTGAGTGGCTAATTCAGGATATTTAAGAAATCCTCAGTATTGAAATGTTTCATTTACAAAGTTTATTCATTACCCTGAGATCCCATACAAATTGATATGCACTCAAAGAGGTTTTAGGGTTTTGTAAAAACCAAAATACATGAGTCTGGGTCTTAGGTCACAGTCCACTTTTGCTGTTTCAGCAGACCAGGCTCGCTGCTGCCCTGAACAGCCAACTGGACATTCCTTAAGATTTGGCCATGAAAGTGAACCAGACAGATGGAAAAACTACACTTAAGGTGTTTTCTTCTCTAGACTTTGTGTGGCTCTGCCCTGGTGACCAGCAGAGGGAAAATGCACTGCAAGCCTTCACTGCCACAGTGGCACTTATGGCCAACACAACCCAATTTCATTTAAAGCCATTCTTACAGTGTCCTAAACAACACCAGAAGTCACATGGATGGAGCTGGTGAATAACCACATTTCATTTCAGTCCTGGGATCAGTCATTAGATCAATATGTACATCTTGAAGATGGCCATCTCAGCTTATTTTTAGGGTAAACTCAATTACTCTTGTCAAAAATCCAGGTAGTGTAAGACTAGTAAATAACCTCATATTGGAATTTTACTCTGGGAACAAAGGCATTATAATCAAGGCATGGGGGAAAAATTAATATGCAATCATCAGTGGTTTTCAATTTGGGAAATTGCAATTAAAATAAAAGAAAATAATTTTTTTAAAAAAACAATGTTTTATTAAACCTCAGATTTTCATCTGTGGATTCTGGAAAAAGATAGCATCATGTTGGGATTTCTAGAATTTAACTTTCTGAAATTATAAGGTGTTTTTTTTTAATGCCGATACAGCATGCCAGTAAAATCTATCCAAAATACATATTTTTTAAAAATAGCTTAAAAGAAGTACTCTACTTACCAAACCCCAGATGGAACCAGGAGAGGTAGCTATAATTGTAGCTGCTCTGGGTGTATTGTACATTAAGGCCAACTCACCAAAACATCCTCGGTTATCATAGGTGCCAACACACCTCCCAACACCATCACATTTTACATAAATATCATATGTACCTCTGTTAATAAAATATAAAAGCACAGTGAGTAGAAACCAACCCTGGCCTTTGCTAAGCAGCCTCTCACTATATTTTTTATACCATGAATTCCAAAGATAAAGCATTTGAAATACGTATTTGCTTGCTTAAATGGTGTTAATCACCTTGTAAAGACATCTCAATGGCTTCTATAAATAACAAAAGTGGTCTCTCTTTAAAGGGAAGCATAGGGTTATTAGTTTTTACATTAACTCAGCTTAAAAATAGAATGGATGTACAGTGATCTATGTATTACCAGAACTTATTAAAAATTAAAATCTTACTTAGAATCTGTTTCTTAATTTCATTTTAACCACACTAGATACAAATGTCAAGTCTTTGCAAAAATTGCTATGATAGGAGCACTGAAATAACGATACAAGTTATTTAATATTTTAAATATTTAAAAGTAGTAATTTCTAATGAAACAACTGAGATGCAGGAAACAGAAGGAACGTATCTGAAAAGCAATGTAAAATAATGAAATAAATATATGCATTTTTCTAATATATTGTGCATTTCTTCTCTCCATCATTAATTTAATAACTTTTTTTATTATTTTTTGCTTTGGAAATGCAGTAAAATCTGATATCTTGTAAAACACGAATTTGCCAAGCCCATTGATGCTGAGCCATCATTTTCCTCTGTGCTGAATATTTTTATGGTGTGCATTGATAAATCATGTGAATGTAAAGCAAAAATTTGTGCAGTTATTTCATTGATAAGGGACACAGAGGTAATACCTACACCTAAAAACCACAAGGCTGACAGAATATTGTATATCCCTGCAGCCTTTTGGACAAGAGATGACAAACTGTAACCTCACAAGGCTGAAAATATTGTCTTTCCAGCACAGAATCTGGGCACACTTTTATTGTAGTCTAATTTAATATTTCAGTTAGAAGGGACCTAAAACAATTGTTTTGTTCACCAACCTGACCACTTCAGGGCTGCTCAAAAGTGAAAGAATTTTCGTAATAGAATGGTCCCAATGCCCCTTAAACACTTTGGACATCAACCTCCAGGAAGCCTCTTCCAGTGCTTGACCACTCAGGTAAAGAAAAGGTTCCTAATGTCAAACCTGAGCCTCTCCTGGCACAGCTTTGAACCATTCCCATGAGTCCTGTCACTGAACACCGAGAGAAAAGCTGGAATGTCAGTGTTAAATACAAGTTCACAGAATACAGACTGTTCTCAATGGACTTTTGCAAAGTACTTTGTGCTATAATAAGACACAGCAATTCACCTGTCAATGACGTAGAAGTTGTCACCATCATCCCCTTGATCAATTACGTGTTCCCCTCCTTCAACCATCTTTTCAAACATTGCATCTAACACCTGAGACATCTGTTCCTGTTTAAAATAACACAAAGACAAGAAATTATCATCTGCTCCTACAATTTTACTCTTTGAATTAACTAACTGGCCAGCTTCCCAATATGCAGATAAAAGATGTTAATGGTGGAAAATATTCGTGCTACAGAAATGGGTGGATCAATAAGAGAAAGACAGTTCTATTTAGTATTCAGTGTTAGCTTTTCCAGTGTTCAGAGCACAGCCTCCCACTTGTCACTGCAAGTGATAAAAGAGATCTCCTTTGCAATATAAATTGCTCATGACCATCCAAAACCAGAATTTCACCCTTCCCAACTGAGCAATGTTATAGCCTTGCAAAAAAACCCCCTGTATTCGTTATTCTAAATCATGCCCTTACCTGATTTTGTCCTTAGAACTTCCTTACAGAATTTAGTTTCAAAATGATTGTGAAGTATTTTGAATGTCTATGTTATACAATGCCTACAAAATGTTGGGCCAGATGTAGCCATAAAGGTTTTTAGTGCTTTGGCTGAGTAAGTAAATGCTGGATTCTTTGGAAAGCAGGAATTTACACTACAAAACCACTTTGTTGACAGAGAAATGCTAACAGACTAACAAAATGTGATCATTTTAATTACGACTGTATAATAACAAAAATACCCCACCCACTAATTACTTAATTTGTCTTATTTGATGTAAATTTGACTATTCACATCTAAAAAACCCAAACACAGCTCATTGTGGATTAAGAATCCTAAGAAGTTAACTTAAAATTTTAAATTTTATTTTTGGTTTATCCTGCAATATGCCTAAAACTCTATACTTCTTGAAACTTATTAAGCATGTATCATACTGGAACAAGCAGACCTAGTGAAAATCGTGCTAAAAAAAGCCTCTAGATATGCATTTTGCAATGGTTCCATTCACAGCATTTCCAGCCACTGAAAGATGGATGGCATTTGCCTTTCCAAAGAGCACCAAAGTCAGTCCTTCAGAGTCCTCCTGCAGCCCATGGACAGAGATAACCATGCAAGATAGCTCAGAATTATTCTCTAGAGATTTCCCTTTCTTTGCTCTGACGACGGAGAGATCCGCTGTAACTCCCAGTTACACGCTGCTTTTAGACAGATAAATTAGTTGCAATGAATTCCATCCTTATGCTGCTGAATTTTTTACTTACTGAAAGCTTTTAAAAATACCAGCAGTACCATGTTATCCAAGCCTTTTTGAAAAATAGAAGCTAAATACAAGTTTTCCTTCACAGAGTTGGCTGTGTGTGGGCACGAAGAACAACAGAATGGCAGTATCCATCCTTAGATCATGGTAAAGCACAGGGAGAGATCCTGCAGCCCTCCTAGGCCAGCAAAGAATCATTTAATTGTGCCTCTGCTTAGAACCTTTGTTAGTACAGACAGGTATGTGTTTGAAAACAGATGGATCATTTCAGATATCAGTGAATGTGTTATAGCTCATTTCAGAGAAAGAAAAGTGTGAGTGGGTGCCATTGGAAGAGACTGAAAATTATGTACAGGAGTTGCCTTTTAAAAACTTCCGTGCTTGAATGAATAGGTAATATTACTTCATTCTTTGCAGTCCTCTCTATGTAAACAAAAAGAAATTCCTACAGAATCTGCAAAACTGACCTAACATCAGCTAAAACTGACCTAACAAGCAGCACCTTCCCTTCCTCTGGCTTTGCATCTGAATTGGCAAAGTGGCTCCCCTGCCAACTCTGGTCTGCCTTTTGAGAACAAGTGAGAACACACAGAATGCTCCCCACTGCATGGGAGCTGGAGGCCATGTCATCATCTAGGTGCATGCAAGAAAAATGTATTATGTGTGCATCAAACCCCAGAACTTAAAGTACTTTCAAGATTTGTTGGGAAAAGAGATTAAACCAAAAAGATATATCTTCTGTAATGGAGGAGTCATACATATCATTAAAATCTTTATTCAGTGAGTTTCACCTTGGATTTCTGGTTAAAAAATTTTCAGATTATAACCATGAATGAAGCTCACCAAACCACAATTTTTCCAGTATGAAAATCTAGTTTTTTAATGCAACAGAGTAGAATTCACAAATCCAATTCTCTTTTAAAAATGTTTAAAATACTTTAAGATATTTAATACATCTGAGAGCAGTCTATTAATTGCTGAAGCATTGTACATTTATTTTAATTTCCTAAATAAACTGCAACTAACTTAAAGACAAGTGATCCTTTTTCAAACATTTTCCACTTTAAATTAAGACAAAGTGGATTGCAATAACCAAACCAGGAACATGGTTTTTGCTTTTACCATGAGAATTACATAACTTGCTTGACCAGTTTGCTCTGTGTGAATCCTCTGAAATCTCTGCCAGACTGAGGCTCAATTTACTGGCATCCTCTGTTGTTATTTTGAAAAGATAAAGATAAGTAATTTTAGAATTAAAAAGCAGATCTGTTTCATAAACAGAATTAATTCTATATTTTGTAAAGTGGTGCAGTCTAAATGCTCTTCTTCCTTAAAGCAGTTCTGCCTTCAAAAATACATGTAAAATGGAATCAGGATGAAGGGGGTTTTTGTGACTGGCCTGTAGTTCCCTGGCTCATATGACTTCTAAAAACATTAGAATATTATCATGTGAACAAAGCAAATTCACAGTTTTTCTGTGGTCCCTGAGTTCATAAAATGAGCCCCAGCTGAAATGGCATCCTGCTGCCCACCTTGTCCTCACTTTGTGCAATTTGAAATATCAACAAATTAATATTCAATATGATATTAACTCATCAATGACAAACCCAGAAAAGGAAGGGGGCTGGGTGTGGGAAGGGGGAGAGAGGTAGAAAATGTCAGCAAAACACAGGCAAGGAAACCATGGGAAGAAAAGGACTTCTTAAATCAACAACTCTGAACCTTGTAGAGGAAGATAAATTACAGAATACATGTCTACACCTCTCCACATTTGTTTTTCAAAACAAAACCATGCCCATATACTCCAGGGGAACTCTGACAAAAATGTTACTGGCAATATTGATCCAGTTCAAAATATTTAATTCCCTTGTGTTATATCCACTTGTAAACTAATGAAAAGGCATTCATTTCTTCACAATCAAAGACTCTAATCTGTATTTCAATGTACAATCAATATTTTTAAGCAATAGTTTTTCCTTGAGAATACACCTTAACCTTCATCCACACAGTTACATGCTAAATTAGTACTCTGCCTCTCAAATATCATGCACGTGCCCACCAGTCAGGCTCAGTAAAACATTTCATCCTTTGTAACTACCCCAAGTGCCACATCTGCACATCTTTTCAATACCTCCAGGGATGGTGACCCAAACATTTTCCTGAGCAGTCTCTTCCAATGCTTGACAGCACTTTCAGTGAAGAAATTTTTCCTAATATCCAGTCTGAACCTCCCTTAGGTCAATTTGCCTTAGGTCAATTTGAGGCCATTTCCTCTGGTCCTGCTACCTGGGGGAAGAGACCAATACCCACCTGCTCAAAGCCTCCTGTCAGGCACTGCAAGAGTGACAACAAGGTCCCCCCTGAGCCCCCTTTTCTCCAGTCTGAACACCCCCAGCTCCCTCAGCTGCTCCTCACAGGAACTGTGCTCCAGACCCTGCCCCAGCTCCACTGCCCTTCTCTGGAAGGGCACCTCAGTGTCACCACCTGTGTGTCTTCTATGAGTATTAATATGTTCAAGCATTCTGGGCTCAGTTACATATATTATACACACAGTTGATATACCTATAAATGTGTATATGTGTGTATGTGTGTGTGTATATACACACACACACACACACATGTATGTATGTATGTATGTATGTATGGGGGAGAGGGAAATGTATATTTCCATTAATTGCTCCAAAATCTGTAGTTTCAATTCTTCCCCAAAATTCTTAAGAACCTGACAGCAGCATGAGAATCTTCTGTTAGTGGTTTCAAGGAATGATTTGACCTTAAGTATAAGGTTCCACTATTCATAAAACAGTTACATTATGTTCTCTTTCATCTTCCTTCAAGTTAATAAATTCTAAGTGATTAATCAATATTTGTGCTGTCTTACACTAATTCTCCAGGTACATAAGTGGCAATATGCCCAGAAATTGCTTTTGCATATTTGTGAACAGTATGTATAATTTATTACTTTTTAGAAAAGGGTCAAGACCTATTTTATATATTCTGTACAAGCATTAGCAGGGCAAAGCTCTCCAATATGAAACTTCTCTGAAAGAGAATAGATGCTCTAACACTGCTTGTGAATTTTTGCCAAAGAAAGGATTCAGACTGTAAGTGCAAGGACACAGCTCAGCTTTGATGGTATCAGCCCCTTGAGCCAGCCTCTTGCTCTGATAAAAGGTTCATCAGGTTTTTAACTGCTGCCCTATAGGCTGTAATTTCCAAACCAAATAGCCTGTTGTTAATCAGCCCAGGACATTTTCCTTGTAAAAGACAAAACCAAAAGAACAACTCTGAATTGTATTGTAAAAAATGTAGAAGGCTTCCTTGGCCAGTAGATGAGCTGCTGCTGCTGCTATTCTTCCTGGTGATAAAACAGTTGTTAGGGTGAACAGAGAGAAATTTCAGTGACAGCAGCTCCAGGCTTGCTCTCTCTAAGGGCTGAAGACATTTGGTCATCATCTTGTTTTCTCCTTGCTGGGTTACACAAAGTGAAAGTGGAAGGCCAAGAGCAGCTTCAGAGCCACTGTGGCAACCTGCAGCACCTGGAGCACCACGGAGGGAGCAGGCAGGGTAACCAGCCTGGCACACCATGGCAATCCTGGGAGCAAACAGGATTATCATGGTGTCTGGCAACGGGGAGGCAGGCAACTGAGCAGGACAATAAACAACACTCTAAGAGGAAGAGGTTTTGCTGGGAAGATGAACAGGAAGAGTTACTTTAGAAGAGGAATGAGAAAATCTAATATAGCAAAGGAAAAAGAAAACAAACATCTGAATAGACTTGTCTCCTGATTCTTTCCTGATCTGGTCCTCTAAAAAGTAACCAAGTACCTCTGCAAAACCTCCTTCCCTGATCTTGTTGCAAAAGCATGTTTCAATTCATATTCTTCTCTTGAAGTGATTTTTCCAAAACTGTAACACACTATGAAAAACTGATACTGAGTGACAGCAACTGATGGCAAATGATTAAGCCCTCAGAAAGGCAAAAAATTGCTACAAGATCAATTCTTTAAAAGTACTTTTTATTTAAGGGAGTTAACTAAGGAACACATTGCTGAACTCACATTCACTGGCCATTCACATCCTCATCCATGTACAAAATTAAAGAAAGTTTCCATAAAATTCGAGTAACTTCACAGAATTTAGACTCTAAGAGTTGGCCTTTAAAACATAGGAATGTTGCTCAGGGAAATGTATGAGAACTGGTGTTTCTTTACATTATTATATTTTTAATCACAGACAATATGTGAAATATTGATACATATATATATATATGTGTGCAAATTTACCTATCTGTTATTCAAAAACTACTATAGTTAAACGAGGGCTCAAGACAGTGTTGTGTATGTATAGCAAGTCCTAAAGTTGTCTCAAAGGCTGAAGGTTCTCCTCTCTCATTTAGCCCTACATTAAATTGGTTCTGCTGGGTTTTTATTTTATGTGATGGCTTTTGTAATTTCAAATGGCCTCTATAATTAACACGCTGAGCAGAGAACTTTAAGTCACTCCCAACTACTGCAACTTCTCCTTTGGCTTTAGTGATAGCCTTATCTTATCCTTCCATTCCAATTAAAATACAGTGTGTGAAGGTGGGTAAAGTGTTAAGAAAAGGGGCCTTCACTGAGCATCATGTACTGAATGCAATTCTGATCACATTGTAAGACATTGTGTGACATGTTACTGTGTGACAAGACATGTTGTTCTGTATTTGAAAATGGTATTTGACACCCTCTAAAAGGCCATCAGGGAAAAGCCATTAAGCCTTTTACATCTGTTCCCCTCTAAGTGACCTCTGAAATAGTGACTTTCGTACATGAACCACAGCAGAAAGAAGCTGAAGTTCAATACAGGGGAAAAAACAACCAAAACCCACAACAGTGGTAGCAGGAGATGCTATCAATACAAAGCTTAACTTTTGTTCCAGAGACTTGAGCTTTAGCAGCAGAAGATATTATCTCTCTTCAAGATGAATGAGGTTTTTGCTAATACACCACTCTGTAAACTGCAGCATCTCTCATGGAGATGCAGAGGTGAGGAAGAGAGCTGGCACAGGAATATTTAATTACTGCAGCTACAGTGGCAGAGCCCTTGAGTCGCTGCTCAGAAGCAGAACAAGAAGGAGGAGTGGGAGAAGTTCCCCAGGGACTACAGATCCTGGCTCCAAAAAGGAACAAGCCAGACTTAAGAAGGCTACATTTTAATATCTTTGCTCCCTTCAGAGCTCAGTAGTTTTCCAGCGTTTTTATGAGTAAAATTATTTTAATGGAAAACTCTTTTACAGAAATTATCTTATTCAGCTTTCCAGAATGCTGCCTTAAAGGATTTCAAGCAGGAGGAAGTGTTCTTAATCCACAGGACAATCTGAGCAAAAGGAGGTGAACAAGACTTCGGAGATGCCTAGAGCACATATCAAGGCTTTGGATTGCACACCTCAAAGGGAGAACTCAGATGAGAAGCCTTCTGCTAAACACCTGGAACAGATTGTGGGAACTACTAGCTAATACAAGGAACTGATTCAAAAGAAGAATTTTAAAAAATAGTTCAAAACATCAGTATCAAGACAGCAAGCACAGTCCTGAGAAGAGCTTCATAAACAGAGGAAATAATCCCTCAGTATTCCTTGGAAGAATTAATCCTTGGAAAAAGTCCATCAGGTGCCCACACTGGAGCAGTTTAGTGCTCTACGCCTACACAACATTACAATGTAGCCCACAGAGCAGGTGGCTGATGACCATTGAGACAGAAGCTCTAGCTCCTGCAGTAATGCAAAGCAGATCCCATCCAGAGGGTTGATGCTGTAAGCACTGTTAACACCACAGCAGGTTCTAGGAGCACACAATAATCCATTGTGTTGCAGGGCTCATAAGAGAGAGAAATGCTCAGAGCTTAACCAAGAGGGCTCTGCCAAAATGCCACTGGCAGGCTAATGTAAATGTAATGGTGGTCCAGCCAAATGGAAGCCAGGACACACCAACAATAAGGAAAATATATAATAAAGCAGTTTCATGTCCAGATGCCCACAAATGACTTTGATTCCCTGAAGCTATTAAGAATAACTGAGCAGCAGAAGGGAAGATGAGTGCATGGCTTTAGCTTGAACAAGTACAGTGGAGCAGCTGATTAACTACCTGTTAACCAGACAGCAAGAGGGAGTGAGGAAACCTTCTGTGTCAGGATCCCACTGTCCCAAGAATGCACATGTATGAGCACCCATGTGGAGACCTGATGCCCTTCCATAACAGTAACTCCAGGCTTCTGCTGAGCTGGGGCTTTGTGGTCACTGCTCCTCAGGGCCTCTAGGGGAACAGAACCCAGGTCAGGGTTCAGCCTTTGTGCAGGCAGAAGCAGGAGCTGGAAGCCTGCAGAACAAATTAATGTGCATTTTCTGTAATAGCACCTGACTTCCAAACAGAGCTGCAGGCTGGTCCTTCCATTAGCTCCCTCTTGAATCAAATTTTAAACTTTCTCTTCTCATACTTAAAAAATCTACATAATTGTTTCTCTTTCCCCCATGCTCCCTCCCTTGACAGCACTGAAACAAATCTCTTGAGAAAGCATTTGGGATGCTGTGAGTCATCCTAACCTCAGTATGCAAGTTTTGATTGATATACTCACCTTTTCCCTAAAACAATCCTGTGTGCTTCTTTGGTAGCATTATCACCTTTGTCTGATCCAGATCATTCATTCAGTACATTTAGGCTTTCTTAAAAGCTCATGGTTGTTTTTACACAAAACAGAAAGAAATTATTTGCGTGGAAGAAAATTACCTGAAGCTTTTTATGGTATCTACATTATGCAAAATAATAATGTGAACACATCACTGCTACCTTTCTCTTTCCCTCTATTTCATAATTCACTTGTTCAATTACATCCATAGCTAAACTGAAGGCTTTGGGGGTAATTTTCTGTTTTGATGGAGCACTCAGCACCTTTTGATGCTAAAAAGTAACTAACAGAAAAAAACTTACACATTCCAGTTAACTGATGTGTTTACAGACATCAGTGTACAGGAAGATTTAAAATAAGAGAATAAAATAATTAACATGATTAATGTATCCATTTTAATGAATGAACTTATTCATATTTCAATATTATCACTTGTGGAGGTAAACAAAAGTCTCTATATGTGATGTATCAGTTCTAAAAAATGGCATTTCTGGAATTTATTAAATGGTCAAGAAAGCATACTGAAGAGGTTACAGAAGTCAAATCTGTACATTTCTGTTCCAAAGCTCAAAAGAAACAATTCTTAGCAGCACTGCTAAATGATGTTCATTACCAAGAATTTCTTACCGGGTCCAGGTTCTTAAAAAGAAGGATGTCCTTGCACGCCTCCTGCAGCCTGTTCCTCTGATCATCTGTTTTGGGGTGAATAATCTGAGCGATAGAACACAAAAGCTCTTAGAGTGATTATCATACAGCAGCACTAGCTGAAGGACTGAGCTAATTCAACTAAGCATTTTACACAACATTTTGGCCATGATTCATGACTCTCTCGTTTCAAAACCTTCAGGATTTGAATAAACACTCAATGATAAAATGGTATCACCCTAGAATCAGCAAATGAAACACCGCTATATTTAAGCTCACAAGATCTTTACACCTGTGGAATCCAGTTCATTTCTGCAAGCCATTCTGGACACCTTTATCTACACTATTGCTACCAATCTCCAATCATATTTGGGGCATGCATGTTTTATAAAAAACACCACTGTTACATTCAGCCATTTGCCACGACTACTTCCCAAAGAATATTGTGTGAAATAGTATCTGTGTTAAATTTATATCACAAGTTTCACAGAGTAAACAACAGATTTGACACTATCTGAGTGAGCCAGAAATTTACTAAATTACCAGAGTCTGGGTTATCTGAGTGTCAATTAAGTTGTTGAACTCATAATCTTCCCAAGATATGCTATGTATAGCTGTAATACCATAGGGTAACCTTTTGGACAGTGTTACAAGCCTGAAAATTAGGCAGAATACAAACAATTAAAATTCTCTTGAAACTCAGGCTATTTCATCTTAAAAGCTAAGTAGTGACACAAATAAAAGAAATAAATACAGTTCATTATTTGTCACATTGTACCTTGAAAAATCTTGGCAATTTTACAGTGCCTTTTGAAAAAGGAAACTACTGCAAGATTATGAGGACACCAAATAAGAGTTTTTAGAAGCAGGTGCTCACTGGGTAAATATAATTGCACAAAAATGTTTCCTTAACCATGTACCACAGGTTTGGTAATTAAGAATAATATATCAAGTCCTACATGGGTGACTATTACAGAGAATTTTTAAATGTTCCTTTAACACAAACTCCCAAAAGGTTACTAAAGTGTATTATAATAACAAAGTTTTTGGAAAGAAATTGTAAAGCTGTTACATTTTTCCTCCTAAATTTAATGCCTGAGAATTGAAAAAGTATTTGACTCTAAGCACGAAGTACCCTAGATTCTGCGTCGTCCTCTTCCTCGTCAGGATTGTAAGCTTCTGCACACACTGAAATAAAAGAAAAAGCATAATCTTAATTCCAATTACAGCAGTGTTTCACAAGATTTACAGAACAGAATGCAGAATGCATTGTGTGGCACAGCAATAATACACAGTAATGTAAAACTGCTGAGAGGGTCCAGAGCAACTGAACTCCAAACTGCAGATGAAACAAAGCTGATGCACTTTTGTGTCATTTTTGGATATGCTTGCCCTGTTTTGAAAGACTGCTAATGTACTCACCAATTTCTCACCTAACTTGTTCTAAGTATCTCACCTAATGGTCAGGAATGTTTTTTCAATGTCTAAATTAATTCTTTCTCTTGTAATTTAAACCGTCTATAAAGGATGCAGAGATTAGATCTTTCCCTTCATCTGTGAAGGTTTGAGGTGGTTTAGAGTGTGTTTCTTTGGATGGTTGGTTGGTTGGCTCAAGGTGCTTTGCTGGGGTTTTTCACATACTTGAAAACTTTTTGTTCCTACCTACCCTTTACTTCCTAAGATGTTTTTTCATTTTTTTTTCCTTTCAAGTCCTGTTTTTTAGCTTTCTAACCATCTTTATTGCCAACCCCTGAAATCCCTCTAATTAGCTATATCCTTATTGAAATGTGCTGCTCAAACTGGTCCCAGTATTTGAACCAAGCAGAGCACTGAGTACATCAGATGAATTACTCCTTAAATTTTACAGGCTACATGTCTTTCTCATCCATCCATGCCTTCTTCAATACCTTGGCTATTTCTATGTGTGTAATATTTATGACATATAATTTTTAAAACCTACTGCTTAACCATCTGTCCTATGCCTGTCTATGGCTATTCTGCCCAAGTATAACACCATACCCTTAGACCTGCTAAATACTCCTTTATTTTCAAAGCCATTTCAAGATCATTTTCAATTCTAATCCTGTTCTCTGGCATCCTTCCAACCCATTCTCAGCTTTGTGACAACTGCAAATTTAATAAGCATATTGTCTAAAACATAATCCAGATTACTGCTGAAAAAACATATTAGTTTCTAAAATAAACTCTTGTGGAATACATGAGTGAAACAGAAGTAGCTGCTTGGGGTTTACCTTATCCACACAGCTGTGCAACTCTATCTCATGCAACTTACATATAAATACTGCTTGATGTTCCCTAGCTTGTTTATAGGGGACTCTTGTAAGACAGTATTCAGAATTTCATTTCTTAAAATGAAAATGTAGGGCATCTGCTCCTTTTCTTTTATCCACAAATTTTAATCTCTTGTTACAGGGTACTAGATAGTTCCAACAAATCCATGCTGATTGCTGTTTGTTACTTCCCTCCAGGTATTTACAAAATGAATACTTGTCTGTAATTTTTCTAGGAACAAAAATGATCTGCACATCTGTGACAGGACTCTTCCATCCACAGCTCCTGCCCTCCTTTTAAGGATGTGTTTTTCTATTTTTCACACTCATTTTTCCTCTTCAGATTCTCAATGGTAACTGCTAACGGGGCTGAGACTAATTTAGAAAATTCTTCCAGTTTCCAAGTATAGCAAATCTGAGGCACAGCTAACCTGGGAACACCTAACACATTAAGTACTCTCTGATTTGTCCTTTCTCTGTTCTAGGCTCTTTTCCATATACTCAAAATAACACTGGTGAAGACCAATGTGCTTCTGTTAATCAGTAGAGCAACACTTTCCTCGAACATGCTCCTACTAAAAATATAATTCCAGAACTATTTCTGTTACTCCTCATGTACTTATTGTACACAATCTTTCCTTGTACACATTTTTTTGGTCTTAGCTTCTTTTATGTGTTTTGGTTTGGATTTTTTCTCTGCATCTTTTGTATTTGTTATTCTTTTGTATTTGTTCTAAATAATCCAAACTAGTTTCAATTTTGTACATTGTTCCTTCTTGTGTTTGACATAAATGAGCTTCTAATATCTCAGACAGATTTATTTCACTATGCTTTTTGTCCTTTTCCTGTGCTGTCTCAATTTTCATTTTTTTCTCTCTATAATTTTTCTTTGGGGAACAAACAATTCTTTACCTTTTTTTCTTGAGACTCTTTACAAAGAGGTTTTGCCCGCTGTCCTCTCATAGTCCCTCAAAACCTGTTGTTCTAATTCTTTTACCTCTTTCACTTCCTGAAATGTGAGAGTCAATTGCAGGGTAATTCCCACTCAACCTGCCTTTTCTCTCCCAATTCTTCAACAGTTCCTCCCTTACAGCTGGTATGAAATATAATAGCTCCCCTTTAGATCACTTTTCCCACTGACTCAAAATTTGGTCATAAGTGCATGGCAAAGCACATTGGTATTCTCCTTCATTGGCTTCCAGCAGGTGACTGTTTATTAAAATCACTCATTTTCACCATCACCTGTACCCTGACAATAAAAATCCCCACCTACCTGAGCTGTTTGGTGGTCTGTGCAATGCCTGCCTAACAGTGGAGCCCATGAGCTTTTTCCTACTATTATTATTATTATTATTATTATTATTATTATTATTATTATTACTCATAGAGCATCTGTATGTCCAACTCCCTCTACAGCTGGGTCACAGCACAAATATCTGGACCAAATATACCACAGCCTCTTCCTCCTCCCTGTCCTCCCACCCTGTCTTTGCTAGGCCAGTTCAGTCACAGTATTGCTCATGGATTAACATTGGTATCCTCTTGTTTATTCCCCATACTCCCTATGTTATTATACAAACAACTCATGAACCAGTAACCAGGTAGACCCATCAACCTCCTCATTACCACATCCAGTTTAAAAGATTTCATGGTAAAGTACATCATTGCATATATTAACCAGTCTTGGTCTCCCCTGTATGAGGCACTCAACTAAAATCTCAATTTTATAAAACTTGGCATCTTCAAAAGCCAAAAGAAATTTGACACAAGTTCCTCTGGAACTGAGTGAGATTCCTGTCCAGCTTACTGGAAACTGGATTTGGTCCCAAATAATTACAAATGCCCACAAAAGGAAGTCTGCAATCTCTTGAACAACTATAATAATTTATTTCTACATAAACAAAATGTTCCCAAAGACTGCTTAATGGTACTACAGTTACTACAATCTTGTCAGAAATAAACTTCAGGGGATTTTATTAAAGAGCAACAATAGTAACATGCCAAGCAAGCACCATATAACCCATCACAATGTAAATGACTATTTTGTTTCAGTTGTGCCCTCGTGCACGTATGTGTAGATGGGAGCCCACAATCTGTGTTACAGTGTAGTGTGCTGCTGGGAGCATGGAGTGAGCTTCAGCCTGAGCTACAGGCACCTCCTGTCCTTACCTCTATGTGAAAAGAGTTAAATCAAATCAGGAATTTCATTTAATAGCTTTGATACTGTTATGCCAGAACTGACAGGTCTCAGAGGGCCCAGCTGAACATTTAAGTCTTCCAAAACACACAAAAGAAATTGATTTTTTTCTCATTCATGCCCATCCTGAATCACCTTATGTCCCTTTCGTGTAGCAGGATCAGTCCAGAAAGAGAGTATGTTCCCGAGGTATTTATTCTGGGTCAGCCTGTGTCTCTGCACAACTCTTCTCTGCTAGAAATGCATTTCAGTCAGTCCCAGTAGCTACCATCAGCAGGTTCCTTCATTAAATATTTCTTGTTTATCAGTGGTCATGGGTACAATGTTTAAGAACTGCAGTTTCTCTTGACTAGTGCTGCCCATAGGCCCAAATTCTAAATGGATTTATTCTTATCATCTATGATAAGAAACTTACTTTTTCTGGTTACAAATCTGTACTTATTTTGCCTTCATTTGGGTCACAAAGAAAATACCAATGCTGTGAATCTGCTGTTTTAAATATAAAATTTCCTTTCCTTTATTTCTTATTTCAGTTGCACATTTATTTCCAAGTGCATACCACTAGATGTCTCATGGAAAAACTTGATACATTTTATTTTGCTTCTTAAAATACCATTTCTGACATTACTATGGTTCACTGAATTTTATTACATGAACACTGGGGTTTGGCACACGAGAACATCATCCAGAACTGAGATGCTTTTTACACAGCCATGCACCACCTGCACAAATCATCTGGATTCCAGTCACAGCCAATGGAGAGAAACAGGCACTTCTACAAAGTGATTATTCTGACCTGCATTACCTGCCCAGACTAAAATGGGATTAATTAAAAAGATGGTTTATTGGTTGAGGCAATTCCTATCCCTTTTGAGATGAGTCCTAGTAGTCACAACAAGCTGCAAGACTGGTTTCCCCCACTTCTCCATTTAGTATGTGTTTCCTGGAAATCAAAGGAATTCCTCCTCTGATGATGATGACAGGCTGCTCATGCAATAATAGCATGATGCCTTCTGCATTATTTCATGTATTCCAAGGAGACAGTCTGCGGCCCCCATCTCTTTTGCCTGAGGCACCATGGCCATGACTAATGACTGGCACCACAGACATTAATTATTCTGAATGACTGCACGCTCCTGGTGGCTGAAATACTCATAGTGTTCAATATTTCATTTTTTTACCTCTCTAGCTCATTCCACATCCCAGCAGTACTCAGTCCATGATCCTTTACCATGCTCAGATGCCCTGCCATGTTTTGCTATGTGCCACTGCTGAATGCAATATTCACATCATTGCTCAAAAAGCAATCCTACTGCTATTCTTAGGGACATATTTCAACCCACACATAATTGTGGCATTAAAAAATAGTGGTACAAACACTGTACATACTTCTCCACTGGTTGCCAAGCTCAGCTAAGTGAAATTAATTTTTTGTTTCAGCTTTTCCAGCAAATGGTTATGTTTCACATATAGTTCCCCAAGATGGACACAAAACCAACAAATTCAAATACATCAAGACAAAGTATTTGTAAGAAAAATGAACTGCCAAAATTCAGTGTATTATGAGAATACACATGCACTGAAATATGTGCACTACTCTAGATGGATTGCTTTGTCAGCAAGACAGAGGTAAACTTTGATAATTTCTAATTCATCACTCCAAGTAAAGTCTATGTTCTAGTTTTCACCTTGTAAATATGCTCTACATTCAAAATCAGCAGTACAGTCACTCCAGCCATAAATGAATTCTAAAATGAAAATTAACATACAGTTGGCAATTTTAAGATCAGAAAACATGTTAGTCATGCTCTCTTGCTCCCTTGATGCAACAGGAAATGAAGCTATCAATAAAGAAATCAGTGAAAATTAATATATAATCACTGAATAATGTATTTTACTCAAAACATGGCAGGGAAACCAATCATTATATGTGTATTTTTTCCTAACTATAGAACTCTCAAGCCATAAATTGTATTAGAAAGAATTTTTGGAGAGAAGAAGAGCTGTGAAAATATCTTTTCACCACATTCAAATCAAGACTTCGGTTTTGCCAGCACGACTATCAGGCTGGAGCATGGAAGCAGATCATCTCCAGCTGCTGTGGCTACAGCATGTCATACATCCCTATAAACATTCCTGTCTATGGCAGCTATGCCCACTCCCTCATACAGTAAAAACATCACTTCCCCTGTTTAACTGTATGGAAATTTCTAGGGTGACTTACTGACAGTGTGAGATTTTTCCTGTTTTGTCAGGATTTACTTCTCTTGCATGAGAAATACGGTACACAGACACTCCTTGCAGAGCAGGTGGCAGTTCCAAACTAGACAAACACTACTGGACCTCCAAATTTTCTGACATGGAAGTCTATTTTCTGACATCTCACCAGTTCCTACCACTAGAAGAATTACAAAGACAGCCCTGCACCCCAGAACTCCAATTCCATAAGTAGTTTTTTTTCAAACAAAAGCAACCCTTTGGGGGTGGTAGCAGTGAGAAAAACCCAGTCATGGTCTCAACTTCAAGGCTTACAGCTATCAAGTACCATTATTATTTCTGTCTTCCTGGTTTTGACTGGAAAGATCTTCCACATGGAAGATGCCATTGAAGAGCTGTGAGCAAACATAAGGACTGAAGAACAGCCCAGAGAAAGGTTGCTCAACCCTCTCATCTATCTGAGTGTACAATGAAATAAGACAGATAAAATTTATCTGATTTCCATGTATGATATAAGGCAATACCAACTGGCTCTGTTGCTGAGACCCATTGGGCCAAACCCTGATATTTCAAGAATTTTAGATTACTTTGAGTATAAACTAATTTGGAACGAAGTATGCTTGCTGGGGCTATCACTTCCATGATACTCTAAAAAAGTCTGTGAAGTGCCTACTCCTGAGGGGGTCACTAAACTGAAACTTGATCTAGGCATAATAGGTGAATACACAGAATGCCTGATACCTTGCAATTCTGGGTTATTACCCTTTCAGACATAGAATGTTTACATTAGAGGTGCCATCCAAGCTGGAATAAAAGTATGTACACTCAGAAAAAGCGGTCTGGCAATCAGAGAGACATGCATATTGTAGAGATTTCCTCATACATAACAAACCAAAAATAAACTTCCCCTCCAATCCACATGACTTGGGGGATAATGACTTTTGAGCAGTCAACTACCTAGCACAAATAACTATGTGCTCAGAATGTCAGTGTAAAAATCTGAAGCTGGATGAAATCCAGGCAGCTTGTTTCTTCTAAATTATCAGGAAAGTGGTCTTCAGTTCATTAGGCAGGAACTGACTGAATCAGAGTCTTGGGAGCCCTGCCAAGACAGTCTGTCTCAGGATCAGCTGCTCGTGAAGGACAGTCACCTACTCTTGCTGTCAGTGCTCAGGCTGCAATTCCCCAAACGCTGCTTCGTGGTCACCATCACCCACCAAACACCAGGGCTGTGCTCAGCTACACAGCTCAGTAACAAAACCCTCCTTTTGCCAGAGCTGGAAGACCTTGCCCAGCCTGCACTACACACTTGCAAGAAATCAGAGTCACACAATCGACTTTCCTACAGCATTTTCTCTTGGCCATCTGCTACCAGTGCTATTTCTAATGTGTTGAACGACAAGCTATTTCCTCAAGCATCTCTGAAAAAGTATCTAACATAACATGTAGCATCTTGAATGAGGTCCATGCCAATAGTGAGTCATAAAACCTCACAAGGATTCTCTTTAAAAGTCCACATGGGGTTTATTCATATTTTAAAATTTCTCGCAATGAAGCAGAAGTTTCATCAAGATTCTACTGACCACTATGAAAGCCCATTTGAAGAAACATGAGAACCCCCCAAAAGACATTTTTGGATAACTTTATCTCAGTTGAGTGGACACCTTTGCACAAGTGTCTTAATATTATCTAGTACTTAAAAGTGATAATTGTGATGTGTTAGACCACAATTAGTTAGTACCTTCCTCTGCTTCAAAGCACTCTGGATCACAGCTAGCACACTCATTGCTGGGTCAAAGATGCACACTACTCCCTGAAGTCATAGGGGTTTGAATCACTAAGCAGGCTCCTTCACAGAAACTATCTATTCAAACTTCAGCACAAGGAGCTGAAAGAATTCCCTATTTTTAAATAGGGCACCAGAAAGGAGCTTTAACTGAATTTCCCTAAGGACTTCCACAGTACTTAGTCCTCTTCCTAGTCCTATTTCAGTTCTTTCAATATTTGTGCAATTTATCATGATGGAGCTGAAAAAAACAACCCCAGCCAGGCTTCTGGCTCGTGGCAGGAGACAGTTTTGTGTGCTGTCTGAGGAAATGCTTGGTTTCATCTGTCTGGCTAGTGAAAACCACCACAAACATGCATTAACACTGCAGGTAGTTATTAAACAATAAAATCATCACAAAAGTAGATTTACTTCCACCAGAAGAGTTTGCCAATATATACCATGCACTGTAGTACTTCCTCCACAAGCTTTCCCACTACAGCATAAGGAGTAGCACAATCTATAGCAACACACTGTACTCTGATGGTGACTTGTGTAACCTTCTGTTCCCATTCCCATACAAGCCCAGCAGTTCACAGTACTACAATGTGTTATTTGGGATATATATAAAATATGCATAAATATTTGACAAGGTCTGAGCAGACACAGAGTTCTCTGCATATATTTCAACTTTATATTTGCTAATACTACAGATTAGAAACAGAACACAGAACTGCACCCTGCTCTTCCTGCCATATTTAGTATTTCATATCAAACCATACAGTGACGTGATTACATAGTACCTCCATTACAGATATTTTTTTTTCTTATTGAAAAGTCAGCATTAGGATGGTATCAGAAAGACAATTATTTTCCCACTACAAAAGTCATCTCTTACGTACAATGTAAGCAAATATAAATTGCATCTGTTAAAAAACCACATTCTGAGCAATGCAACCTAATATTTGCCCATTTTGTTAGTCCATTTAAAGAGGGTTAAAAATAAAAACTGTCTGGGAAAGTGGTAGCACCTCTCAGAAAATGTATTTAAGGCAAAAGAGCCTGCTATGTAGACAACAGCTGGAAAATAGGAGTGAAAATACATGAGAAATCTGTGTCAAGGATCTGCAAAGAGTTACAAAGACTAGTGACACAAAAAGGTGGTGGCTGTTCTGTGAAAGCACATATCTATGGCTATTTTATGTGCTAGTGTTTAAAGACAAAAACAAGATATCTATAAAAAGAAAGTAGTGAGGGGAAGAAAATGGTTAGGAGTGACAAAGAAAATAATCACTGAAAACCGGAAACTTAAAGATATTAAAAGATTCAAGAAAGCAGACAAATATTTCAAAAATTGAGAGGAGACAACAGAAGGTGACCTTCAAGATTCATGTAAAGAGTGGCTGTAGGGAGAGTAGAGACAAATCCAAAACTATTGACTCTGACAAGCTTGCCTCAGTGTCCTGCCAGGGGATTTGACCAGTTTAAAACTTATTTAAACAGATAAGGTGGAAAACCTGCCAATAGCAGGTATTACAGTGTGATAGTATGGTACACAGTGCAATCTATCATCCAGCAAAATAAAGGAGATACACATAATTCCAAAACTAGAACACACCTCTGACCCTTTGGAATGATGTCTAAGTCATAAATTCAAGAGTTCTTCAGCAGCACATGTCAAAGCCTGTGATCCCACATAGAGTGAAGATTTGGTCTGGGCAGATAAGGGAGTGCAAAACTCAATCTCAAACAGGCTTCACAGAAAATCCTGCAGCCATATGGGATTCAAACAGCAAGCTGAGAATAGGCACCTAAAAAAGAGGTGGAATCATCCCTTCGAAAGAATGGTTGCTATAGCAAATTACCTTTGGTTTTCACCCTATGGGACCAAGGGAAGGAAGCTTAAACCCACCCTTCCCATTCTCCAGAAGTGCCCTACATTCTACATTCCCAAGTACTCTGTAATGAGATGCTCCCCATTCCTCCTGGGCCCAGGCTGCTAGGCAAAATGAAACGAGAATAAGCTAACAGAGCTTGTCTCCTGGAATTCTAGCATGCTGATTTTAGGTATGTTGGCTTGGGTTGAATGGGTACGTCATGCTCACATAATCCTCTATAAGAAATATGATAAACCAAACTTACTCAACAGGTTCCAGATATAACAGGAAGACAAGGTAGACAAAAAACATTAGGGAAAATGTTTCTGCCAAGTTTTGAAATGGTTGATTTTGAACATCTGTTTTCTCAACAATTCCAAAAAATAAAGTCAAGACTTTCTGCTGACAGGATTCTTTTCAAATAGCCAAAGGAAGTTCAGAAGACAAATCAAAACTATGAAATAGTATATGTGCTGTTTTACTTTTTCCTAGTCAAAATATAAAGTGCTGTGATTAAATAATACTGGTAGCTACACACCAAGGTAAAAAAGCAAGTCCCACATAGCCATCAGTACATGCTCACCTGCATCTGCAACACCACACAGACAACTGTAATAAGCCAAAAAATGGGCTACAAATATTATCACTCCAAGAAGAGGGACAATAATCACCCTGAAAACACAGATTCCTACAATTATGTTTTAATAATAGAAGTTGTCTGTAACTGCATGACTACTTGACACTCAGAACAAGAAAAAAGGCATTGAGGTCTCACAGAACTAACCTTTTTCTAAGAGGAAAAAAACCCAAAAGCCTCCACTCATTCAGCTAATGACCTGTCACTACTTGAAACTAGTGATTCTCAGAAAGTCCTTAGTCAAAGGTAAATGCTGACAGTGCACTCTGAGGACTTTAAAAAAGGAGCATTTTTTTATTTTCAGGTTTATGAACACCCTCCACCCCTCCCACACATACACATTTGGCACCATTATGAACGAAATACTGCTGTATTCAAAAGACTAAATGGGTGAACACACAAACATATCTATCTTTTTCCTGCATATTGTGAATTCAGTTTTATTTCTTCTTCTATCTATGGATCTTGCAGAATTCCACAGTGCCATTTCACTCCATCTTGTTTTATACTATTCCAAAGGATGCAGAATGGCTGGGTGAGGTGTCAGCAGTACACATAGGGTGCTCCAAGGTGTTTTACTCTTTTATGATGTTCACTATCCCTTAACTCCATTTTCTCAGTATTTACTTAAAACCACTCTGCACTTGAGGAAAAGATGAACCCCAGGAAAATAACAGATGTGTGCAGAAGGAGTTCACTGATGAATACTTGGCAATATGACCTCAGACAGCATCAGACTGACAAGACAGTTGGACTTCCCAGTCCAAACCTTCCCATAGGCTTTCCCAGTCTATTCCATACATAAATGACTGTGATGACAAAAACATCCTTCTCCACCTTCAGCTGATCAAGAAAGATTGAGCTTTGTCCCGTAAATAAGAAATTACTGAATTGCATGAATGGCCTCCTGACTTCTGCAGCAAATTTTTAATAATTACGTGACATTATTTGGAAAAAGCTGAGCACATCTCCACAAATACTTTCCTGCTATATTCCAGTATTCTCCATTTTCTGCAGATTTTCTTGTTCTTACACAAACCTCAACTGCTAGTCTCTTGCCTTAATAGACAGGATCTCCACTGGAACCAGCTCTTGCATTCCCCTACACAACCACAACCTCACATCATTTCAGCAGAAAATTAAACTGTAAGGCAACAGGAAAAAGCACATCAGTGCAAATACAGCAAACTTCTCAGCAACTGAATCCATATCAGAAAACCTCTGAAAAAAGTGCATTTGCCATTTTGAAAACTAAATATAAAATATGTGCTTCTAACTTGGTTTCCTCTTGAAACTGCTGTGCATGCAAAAGAGATGCATACTTTCAGGAAAACAACATATAAGATTCTTTTTACTGAATGGAAGGGAGGAAATATTTTTATTTCTATTTTTACTTCATGAGAGAAGAGATGTAAGCTACAATTCCTTCAAAATTGAAAGGGCAAAATACTGAAGATCCCGAGCCAAACACTTCACATTTACCGAAACCAATATCCTAAGAAATCCTGTATCCCACGTAACCACTTTTCACAAAAGCTCCTAGAATTACAGCACAAATTAAAGAGTTAACATCTCATTTTACCAGGTGCTAGAATTCAGGCTTATAGCTCTTTTCTCCCAGGAAATGAAGTACCTACAGCTGCTTTTCAGCAAAAACTCCGTTAATTACCAAAGAATAAATTAACGCTTATTGTAAGACAGAGTGGTATCTAGCTTCTTTGGCCAAAACAATTATTTGTAACACAATGTTCTTTTAGAGATCAAACTTAGAGGGAATAATGAAGGTCATAGAGAAAGATAAAAGAACCCCAAGGAAATTGTATTCTTCTATAAATGTCCCATCTGTAAGCAGCACTGCTAAAGAACTTCTTGATTTCATTTGTATACAGTTCCCTCCAGACTTCTAGAAATTTCAGGTTTAATGATTAAATAATCATTCAGTGTAAAATTTACCAAGATAAAAGCACAACTAGGAGATAGCAAAAATATTCTGGCTGAATGAACCACACTGAGTTGAATGAATCAGGCTGTTGAGGTACCCACTGCTGGCATGCTAAATAAAGCTATTCTAATTATAAAGAAATAGAGAACAATAAAAAGCAATAAAAATTGAAAGCTACAAGTGTTGAAAATAAGCAGTGCCACACTTAGAATACTGTGACAAATGAATTTGAAGGCACTACACTTGGTGTAAACACTTATAAATCAGCATGGGATTTTTTATATTCTCAAGGGCCTTTCAGTGGGCCAACCTGTAAAGCAAAGGCAAAGTTATTTACAGCTAGCTGAAGCTCTCAAAGTTGCATAGTACACACAGGCCAGTGTATAGATGATTCAAGTCTGGTGAATATTTTCCATCTTATACATGCACAAAGAGAAATCAATAATATGAAGAAACTGAAAAGTCTGGATAATAATGGAATATACAGAATGATCATCACAATGTGGTAAAGCTTCAGGAACTGCAAAGAGCCACACGCATAAAAGACAGAAATGCTATTGATTGTAGCTCTGAGCATGCTATTGGTGTTTGCCTCCTAATGCCCCCAATATTAGAGGCACCAGAGTTCATTACTGCTTTATGGTAAAAAAACCTACTTCTTCTACGTAGGTCATTTGAAACTATTTTCACAGAAACAGTTAGGATGGAAAAGACCTCTGACATCATCAAGTCCAGCCTCTGACTGGTCACCACCTTGTCAACTACACCATAGCACCAAGTTCCATGTTCCCTCTTTTCTTGAACACCTCCAAGGATGGTGACTCCACCACCTCCCTGAGCAGCCCATTCCAGTGTTTAATAAGCCATTCTGTAAGAAATCCCTCCTGATGTCCAAACAAAACTGTGTCCCCTGGCACAGCCTGAGGCTATGTCCTCTTTTCTTGTTGCTAGCTGCCTGGGAGAAGAAGCTGATCCCTTCCTGGCCACAGGCAACTCCTTTCAGGCAGTTGTGAGAGTGATAAGGTCTCTCCTAAGCCCCCTTTTCTCCAGGCTGGGCACCCCCAGCCCCCTCAGCTCCTCCCTCCCAGGACCTGTGCTCCAGACCCTTCCCCAGCTCCTCTGCCCTTCTCTGGACTCACTCCAGCACCTGGAGTAGAGAGGGGCCCAACATTGAAAGCTGCTTAATATCTTCATGCTTAATATCCTGGTGTAGACTGGTAAGCCAGTGGTACAAAGTGTCAGCACAGAAGCTTCATCCATATCACAAGACTTGGAGCTCCATGGGCTCCACTGCTCTCATCTTAATCATGACAAGTGTGGAAAAAGAGTCTTGAGAAGTCACCTTAGGAACCCCATCCCAATCAGTTTTGTCCCAGAGATGCACAGATGGTGCTTGCCCCTGGCAGTGACCAAGAGGGTCCCTGAAACCTCAGGCACCTGAACCAGGTGAGCCTTGGTGGCTTTCTCTGCTCCACTCCCGTGACACACGGGCACCTGAGGCCTCCCCTTGCTGAATTAAGGAGAACAGGGAATAGAGCATTCATCAGGAATGCGTCACTATCTAAGCAATGAAAATAGTTCTCATCCGGATCAAAGATGGAATTTAAACTTTTCAAGTCTCACAGCAATGGACATAAATTATAAAGACATTTCTGCTTTAAACAAAAAGAACAGGACCCATCATGCAGAAGAAAATCTGCCTAAGCAGAAAGTGGTTCACTCTGCAGAGTGGCTGCAGGATCTGACACCTCTCTGAACTTGCTGCAGCTTGTGCTGTAACCCACTCCTCCCTCAAGGATGAGGGAGGGTCAGGTATGGAGTCCCTGCAGGTCCTGCCTAGGGAAAATAATGTGAGATCTGCAGTGAGGAGGAGGATGTACGGAGACACTGTCAATAGTCACACAGAGTATTGCCCAGAGAAAAACACAATAATTTATTGATGATAACAAAACTATCTAAAATAGGCATGAATTCCAACTGCAACACACCTAGTAAGAAACAGGCTTTTCATATTTTCTTTTATTCTTTCTCAAGAAGAGTTAGAAATAAAGTGTTTCTTATTATGCTGTCACCACTGAAAACCTAAGAAAAGGTTCAGTGTAAGAGGGAAGATAAAAAAAAATCAGTGAACTGTGGAAAAGATTTTAAGATCTTCCTCGTCATATAAACCCATTCATAACTTCTCAGCAAAATATACTTACCTTTGAAAACTAAATTTTTTTTTAATCAGTTATTAAAATGTATAAATATTGCAACAGGTTTCAGTGGGTACAGCAGAAGGGCCCCAGCATATTTTTAAGCCCTCATGAAGTTAAGTGTTTTTAACATAATATACCCATAAGGGTGAAGCCTGGTAATGATTCTGCGACTCTTAAAGAATTAGAGACACCAGATAAAAGCACTGTACAGAGATCATGGCAGCCTGTCAGACACAGAGAAGGGCAGATATACCAGAGATAAGACTTTTCTCCCTTGTGCTGGTGCATCTGCCCCCTCTAGTATCTCTGTTAGAAGGTAAAGAGACACAACAGACAGTTCCCAATACATGTCTGTGTCTGCCAACCACAGGATCAATGATTCAACTGGAAAACAGAATAGTAGCTCTTCACTGGACACAATCCTCCCCAAAAATAAGAGGACAACATGAAGCTATGCTACTCCCAGTTCATTTTGTGCAGGACACACACACAAAAAAAATGCAGACTAAAACCCTCCAAATGTTATGATGCTAAACATTTGGTGCTAGAGAAGGTGCACATGCACATCCCCGATGGCTGGTTACAAATTGCTCTCATTAATGCAACCAGCCCAGGGTTACATTATTACTTTCCATTAAGCCACTTACGTACACTGTGCTCACCTGCACCACTGTGCAGTTTCACAGCCCAGTCATTAAAGTGTGCTGGTTTTACCCTCAGGAAGGAAGGACAGTGGTAGTTTTAACTCTGCAGTCACGAAACCAACACCAGGAAGAAAAACAGAGAAGTTTCACAAAAAGAAGTGTTTGTTAAAAATGGCAGGTTGGGAAGTAAACACAGAGTTCCTGCTGGCAGCACTTGTATGATAAATGCACTAAGAAACCCAGTGGTTGGGTGTGATTGCAACCAGTCTATAAATAGAGACAATTCCAATTGCTCATATAAATAATGCCTTTGCAAATGATCCCTCTGTCGTGTGTTTTGATTAAAGAGCCCTGCATGAGAAGTGTGAAATGAATAGAAATGCCCCTGAAATTTGCTTCCTCTCTTGCACAATACAACCACTTGCCACCTCAGCCTCCACCCAACTGAGCACCTCCTTTCTCATTCAAATTGATGGGACATATTTAGTGCTTGTAAAAAATAAGGCCTAGTCTGGAATACAAAGGTCTAAAAATTCATGATAGAAAAGGCAACTCATAATCAGTCAATTATAACTTTTGGTGTAGAAGGTTTTTTTCTGCTTAATAATTCAACCTTAATGCAAAGCTTTTAATTATAAATTTTAGGGCTATTTTGTCACATATAGTTCTTAAACAGTTCTTAAACTAAAAGTCACCCAGCACTGAAACTGATTTTGCTTCAGCTTTGAAAATGTCACAGATACTGAAAAAACTTCCTCCAACTCCAAATAAGAATGACATTATGGTCAGAGGTGAACCACAAAGCAGTACATCCTAAGAATTATTTGCCAGAAATTTATGGATATGCCAGAATTTTGGGTATTATTGGCATTTTTAAGTAATCAAAATTATATAAGTCCAGTTACCTAAATAATCATAGAATCATTAAAGTTGGAAAAGGCCTCCAAGATCATCAAGTCAAACCTTTGACCTAAAACCAACATACCCACTAAACATATCAGTGTCCCACATCAATTCATTCTTTGAGCACTTACACGGACTCCATCACTTCCCTGGGCAGCCTCTTCCAAGGCTTCACCATTCTTTAGGTGAATCCATTTTTCCCAATATCCAATGTATAACGCCCCTGGTGCAACTGAAGGTAATTTCTCCTCATCATTTGTCACCTGGAAGAAGACCCTGACCCCCACCTGGCCACAGCCCCCTTTCAGGCAGTTGTAGAACCAACAAGGTCTCCCCTGGGCCTCCTTTTCTCCAGGCTGAACATCCCCAGCTCCCCCAGCTGCTCCTTGCAGGGCTTGTGCTCCAGACCCTTCCCCAGCTGGGCTGCCCTTCCCTGGACTCCCTCCATGTCTTTGTTGTAGTGAGGGTTCCCAAACTCAACACTAGTGTGTGTCCTTGCCAGTGCCAAGCACAGGAGAAAAGAGTTTTTTAATGGAATAAAAACATTCTGTACCTTGATAAATGTTACCTTTTTTTGGCGAAAAGTCAGCACACTCTTGAAAAATTTGCAATTCAAACCAAGCATTTCAAACAAGTGCCAGTGCACTCTATCACAATTTTGTTTCCCCACCAGCTTGATCACCAAAATAAAAAATAAAAATTAAAAAATTATTTGGAAAATCATCATCACAACAACTGACAAAGAAAGCCAGTTGGCACCCCTGAGATTTGCACAAGGTCTACTCAGAAAGAAAACATGTAAGAAATTCTACTTAGAAAGTCAGAATACATAAATGAATCATAGTATGTGACAAAATGGCTTATGGCTTTTAGACAAGTATAGCAAATACCATTACTTAGTGGGTTGTATCTACTGTCATGCATTTTTTCCAAATTAATACTGTTTTAAACAAAATCATGAACATCATGTTCCACTTAAAGCATCTCTCTACACCAACAGTTACACACTATATTTTTACCTGGTTTAAAAAGCTGGAAAACATAAACCATAAGGTTGTGTGCCATTCAATTAATTGCTTTATATGTAAATTTCTCAGGACAGCTTTTTGTTCTACATTAGGTGACAGTAGTATTCCATTGACGTGGGGGTCGGAGCATCTACAGGAATTAAAATATTCCTGTTGCTTTTAACTTTACATCTACATTTTCTTGAGCATTCCCCAGTCAAGTTCTGTGCAGAAGGCTTTAAGGAACTGGCTCAGAGTCAGGTGAGAGGCTACCATGAGCTGCAGATCACATCAGCAGGTACAGGGTGTTAGCATGGAGATACACATAGCTAACATCTGTGTCAGACTGCAGCAAAGCAGCCTCTCATGGCAGGCAGTCTTTGTCTCCTTCATGCAGCACAGCTTCTGTATCATCACATGTCTCAACCTTCCCTCCCTTTCAGGGTAGGTTTTCTGCAGGGATGGGAATGTGCACAGTGCAGGCAGTGAGGGTGTCTCACCCAACCAGCTCTGCTGCTGGGCACTTGGTGGTGGGCGTACCACAAAGGATCTGAATCCCACTAAATTGTTCTTTTTGACTGCATCAAGCACAGGCTTCCTACTCCTCTCTCCCAGGCCTTGCTAAGCCAGTGTATCAGCTATTGTCACACTGTGCTGCTCCTGCCTCTGCTTTGCTGCTGTGACAGCTGCGTGACCGCAGCTCTCCAACAGTACTTTAGTATTTTTTGCAGGTGGACTGTGTTTCTTGGACTGACCCACAAGAACTGTTCCACTTTCCCTTCCTCATCCTTGCAACAGACCAGTTTCCTGGATGGCATATTAAAGAAGCCAACTGTGCAGGTCTAACAAGCCCCACACATATTGGGATGAGCAATGGGGCACTCCATACTTGTTCTTCCTACACGGTTTGACTTGCACAGCCAAGAAATTCAATTAACAAAATGTACAGTCTTCACCAACATGCAATAACATATTCATGTCATTGGGCACTACTAAACCACAATGACAATTTAGATTCTCTGCTGTAATTACTCACGAACAAACTGATCCCAGGAGCACACCTCAAGAAGATCTTTTAGATTAGGATCTCATCTTTTCCAGTGTAATTATGCCACATAGTAGGCGTAAGTATTTCTCTTTTTCCTTCTTTGCTATTTCGCATTTGACACATTCCTTCACTAACCATGAGAAAATATGATTAATTCTGTGATATGCCTAAAAATCCTACAGAACAGTAGGTAAGCATTATATAGGGAGACATTTTGCTATGTTCTTTATAAATACATACACACACATTTTTGTCTGCTGTTGGCTGCTTTTTTGACTTCATCTATTTGAGCCTAAATCTCAAAGTCGTGATGGCTGGCATTCCCCAGGAACTTATTCCCAAATGGACAGCATAAATGGGGCAGTTTTTTCAAACAAAGAATAAGATTAGTGCTTATTTTCTCAGTAAGGAAAATGCCTGAAAAAATTAAATTGTGTCCTACAAAACTATCCTTGATATTAGTATATTACTATGATGATATATTGCAATACATAATACATTACTATGATGGGATAGACAAAAAATATGAACAAAAGAGTAAGTGTACTCAGCTCTGGACCACGGAGAATAGGGGTGGAAGTAGTCCCCAAATCAACACTACCAAAAAAAAAAAAAGTCTCTTCCTGTTGCTCACTGGCAAGGATATAAGAGACTTGAAAGTAATTATTATTTAGGACTTCTCCCTTTCAGTGTTCCAAGTCCCCAGCTCAGACAGCACAGTTTTGCTACAGTACTGCTCCAACCAGAAGCTGTATTTCCAAAGCTCAGACTGTGATAGCAGGAGAGAAAAGGCTGACAGGTGGGCGTTGAATTTGTGCCTTAAAAGATGCACTCATCACTTACTAGACTGCATGCAAAACAATGTAAAGGATAGAAGCTCCCAATTTTGTTGCAGTGTGTAGATGATGTTCAGAGTGAAAGATGGTTTCAAAGACTGACTGAAGCTTTGAGTTTAGGCTGATGGGGGTTCCTCCTCTGTGACTGGTTATTTGAAAGTGAATCTCCACATTTTCATTATTTTCTTGTGTATCTAGAGGGGAAAGAGTTAGTGTTTCCATGCAATCTCAGGTTTAACAAGAAAACTGAACAAGGCTTTAACATTTACATTTAATATTTCCTCTGACGAGTTCATTTTTCTTTATTTTCTCAATGAGTTCTCTTTCCTATTCTATGTAATAAATATATAAAATTTTCCTCATGAATGGATTGTGGCATTGTAGCAAAGAAAAATTGTAGCAATTTTTCATTCTGGCATGCTCATTATAATTCTTCACAATAATTGTGAAGACACCACAAATCAATCTTTTTCACTTTCACACAAAACTGTTATTAGGACAAGAAAAGGAATTATTCACCTTAGCCCCTTAAGGATGCATTCACATTAATACAACAAATACTGTAATTTCATTTTGAACAACTTGCTATGTAAAACATGCATTGTCTTTCTCATATTTTATCCTTCAGAATAAATCTTCTGTAGCATGAAGGTCAAACCACATGAAGTCACAGATGGAACGGAATTGTTTTGGAAAACTGGTAAGCAGATACAACAGCCTACAGATTCATGCTCTATCAGTTACGGTGGAGGGAGCATACCTCCCTAACCTAACACAAGTGTGGAAGGACAATATAGCACAGCAGCCAAAGAGGAGATCATCATGGACACAGATACTGAAATATTTTAGAGAAAAAAGATCAGAACTAATTAATAATGACTATCAATACACACCTGCTCTAAATTTATTTTTAAATCCTTCCTCTTTCCTTCAACAACATGGATACATTCTCATTCAAAAAAAAACCTCCATTACTTTATTTGTTTCAAAATCATGAGTTATGAGCATCCTGATAAAAGCATTGGAAGATTATTAACTTCTCTGATCATGTGTTATTGGGATCTCTGAGACTATCAATAATGAAAGCAAACTTAGAAGCAGGTTAAAACAGAACACACAGTATGACTGTTGAGGTTTAAGAATTTAGTGCTCCCACTGAGACTCTCCAAACCAATGTGCCAGTCACTCATTTCTCTTCCCCCTGCAGCAGGCCGGAGAGGAGAACTGGAGGCAAAAAAGGTAAAGATCATGGGTTGAGATTAGAACAATTTACTGGAAAGAGAAAAAATATAAGGAAAGAACAGTAACAGGAACAATATTAATAAAAAATGTGTAAAAAAGAGGGAGTGAATCATATGCCAAAAGTGCTCAGCGTGGAGCTCAACTTGACCACAGTTGCCCTGACCATTGCCTTCGGCTCCAAATCCAAGCGCTCCCTCCAGCTCAGAACCGGCATTATACGACCGCTCTCTCTGGCTCAGAACTGGCCTTATCCAACCATTGCCTCCAGCTCAGAACCAGCATTATCCAAGTGCTCCCTCCAGCTCAGAACTGGCATTATCCAAGTGCTCCCTCCAGCTCAGAACTGGCCTTATCCAACCATTGCCTCCAGCTCAGAACCAGCACTATCCAAGCGCTCCCTCCAGCTCAGAACCAGCATTATCCAACTGCTCCCTCCAGCTCAGAACTGGCCTTATCCAACCATTGCCTCCAGCTCAGAACCAGCATTATCCAACCGCTCCCTCCAGCTCAGAACTGGCATTATCCACCCATTGCCTCCAGCTCAGAACTGGCATTATCCAAGCGCTCTCTCTGGCTCAGAACCAGCGTTATCCAAGCGCTCCCTCCAGCTCAGAACTGGCATTATCCACCCATTGCCTCCAGCTCAGAACCAGCATTATCCAACCATTGCCTCCAGCTCAGAACCAGCACTATCCAAGCGCTCCCTCCAGCTCAGAACTGGCATTATCCAAGTGCTCCCTCCAGCTCAGAACTGGCATTATCCAAGCACTCTCTCTGGCTCAGAACCAGCATTATTCAAGCACTCTCTCCAGCTCAGAACTGGCCTTATCCACCCATTGCCTCCAGCTCAGAACCAGCACTATCCAACCGCTCCCTCCAGCTCAGAACCAGCATTATCCAAGTGCTCTCTCTGGCTTGGAACCAGCACTATCCAACCGCTCCCTCCAGCTCAGAACCAGCATTATCCAAGTGCTCTCTCTGGCTTGGAACCAGCGTTATCCAAGCACTCTCTCTGGCTCAGAACCAGCGTTATTCAAGCGCTCCCTCCGGCTCAGAACCAGCACTATCCAAGCACTCCATCTCAGAGCAGAACCACCACACCGCTGCCTCCCCCATGCTCACTCACCCGGACCAGGCTCCAGCCCAGTCCTTGGCACAGTCCCAAGCAGGACCATTCCCAAACAGTGCTATGGATGAGGCCACACTGCTGGCTGCAGGTAGGGCTGATGTACAAACACACCTTCCCATACCCATCTTAGGTACAAGTTTGGTATAAAAATGAGTCTAAAGGTATTGGTCAATCAGTCTGACAACTTGATACCTTGCTAGGTTTTCTGAGCTCTTCCTCAAACAGGCTGGGCAACAGTGCCTAAAGACAAACTTGATTTGTATTTCAACATCAATCTCTGGTTTATGTTTCATATGTCTGAAACAAGACCAGCCCAAATGGCTGAAAAAACTGCAATGATTAATTTTATTGATACAAAACCACGCTCATAATGCTTTTCAAAGGTTATACTACGACAGCAGGAAAAACTGCAATTTCCCATAAAGAGGGATACACAGTAATTTGTGAACTCAAAACGCAACTCCCCTATTTTCTAAAGAAACAGTTGCTATCTAGCTTTACCAACTTGTGCAATTTAAAAATGATTACTCTGCACATTTTATCAGTTTATAAAGGCAGTCAAGAAATATGTGGTTGCAAAGACATCTAAACAAACACAGAAATACAGTTGAAACTTCAATAAATCATCTAAACCATCTATCTAAATCATCTATGCAGTGCTGCAGTATGAATTGCATCTCTATTCCATCAAGAAAAGGTGTTTCCGTTCTTTAAAACTTCTGAGATAACGCAACATTCCTGTGCAGTTTAGTCCATTGCTTTACTAAGTATTTAGTCCAAGAGTTTTCCTCAAGACATAGCGTAAATATTTGTGTGTGTAAAAACTAGGTCAATCACTACTTGTTTACTTCCTTCATTCCCTGCCACCTCCTTGGGACCAATATCGAGAGCCCTCTCTATAGCAACCTATCACAGAGCACAAGGCTTACGTACTTATTCCCACATCTCTCTCTTCCCCTTTCCTTGCCTTTTTTCCTCCCTTCCTCCACCACCTCAAACTTTGCCCTGTAGTATGCATCTACGAAATCTCTTCCTCTTTTATTAAGCCTTAATGGCAAAAACAGCTTAAACACAGCTGTGTCTAAAACCTGGCATCACATTGATTTGCAACAGTTTGCCTATTTCTGTAACTCAGCTCCATCAGTGGGCTCTGAAAAATTCATTTTCAACCTCTGCTCATCATATATACAAGAAAACACTTTGATACAACCTACTAGAATCTATGCTTCAAGTTTTGTAGTTTTAAAAGAAGAGCAAATGAAAGTTGAATATGAACCACTTTAAAATTCCCTGAATTAATGCAGATAGCCTAAATTTTGTTTTCTTTTGAACAAGAATACTACTGTCCAACTCTACACTGTAGTATGGAAGAGTTTTTGTGTACATCCAATGCAATTGAGAGAAGAAAAAGTTTCATGGGCAGAATCTGTCACTAGAACAGCCAAAAAAACTGAACCTGGAAGGAGGCAGAAGAGCTTCTAAGCACACAGGCTCTTCTTCAAATCTGCATCAAAAGCAACAAATCTCAAGGTAACAAGAAGACAGGAACTCCCCAGTTTAACATCATGATGTTATTTATCAAATGTTCTGAATGAAAACAGTGGTTAGGAGTGGAGGCAAATGTTCATGTTCTTTAGGCATCTCTAGGCCTATGTTAAAACTTCATTTTTCTACAGGAACTTTTCTCAAATTTCCAGAAAGCATAAGAGGAAACGAGCAAATTAAACTCCTGTTTCTGTGACTGTCTCATTTGCAGAGGAAGTGCACAGTAAATAGTCTATGCAAGAAGAACTAAGGAAAGGAAGCTGGATCAATTAATTATGGATTGCATGGCAAACAGCCTTGATCACTATCTTTGCACAGACCCAGAAGTGTCGTGGGGCAGATCACTGAGATCAGTTCTTCATTCCCAAGAGCCAGCAGTGCCCTGGCAGCCAGGAGGGCCAAGCATGTCCAGGGGGCATCAGGCACAGCAGCACCAGCTGGGCAAGGGAAGGGCTTGTCCTGCTCTGCTCTGCACTGGGGCAGCCTTACTCCAGTGCTGGGGGCAGATTTGGGTGCTCAACACAGAGATCTAAAGATCTACATTATTCTAAAGGGGGTCTATGAAGATGGTGAAGGGTCTGAAGGAGAAAGCCAAGGAGTGGGTGAGGTCACTTGACTTATTCAGCCTGGAGGAGACTGAGGGGAGACTTCACAGCTCTCTCCAGCTTCCTAACAAGGGGAAGGGGAGGGGCAGACCCTGATCTCTTCATTCTGGTGACCACTAACAGGATCCAAAGGATCAGCATGAACCTGTGCCAGGGAGGTTTAGGTTGGACATTAGGAAAACTTTCTGCACCCACAGGGTGGTTGGGCACTGGAACAGGTGCCCCAGGGAAATGACCACTGCACCAGATGTGATGGAGTTCAAAAAGCATTTGGACAATGCTCTTGGGCACATGGTGTGACTCCTGGGGTCTCCTGTGCTGGGACAGGAGTTGTGCTTTCCTGCCAACTTAGGATATTCTATGACATATGTGCTTTAAGCAGGACCAGGAGCAGACTGAAGCACAGCATTCTCCCTGATCCAGTGGCTCTAAGGTGCCTACAGCTCAGGGCACCACACCCTTGTTGTTATTCAGCAAAGGATTTGAGTGTTACAGTGATGGTAATTGTAAGAAGGACCCTGACAAGGCACAATATGCTTTCTTTACTGTACTCTGTTCATGCAATGGAGATACAGTCTCAAATAGTGACAGCACCTTTTCTTCTGGTTTTCCTCACCATGACAATGGCAGCCTTAGTGCTGAACTGAGTTTTAGTGTCAGATACCACTGTATGTCAGCTGTTCCTTGCTTCTCTCAGGAATGTGACATATTGGACATTTCAAATTTGGGATTAACTACACGTGGGTAATGAACAAAGGTGAATCCAACATCACTTGAATCAGTTTGGGGAATATTCATCACTCAGAAGAAGGAGAACCAGTGATTCTTCTTGAAGAACTGGAATTATTGGTTCATCAATAAAGGTCTTCATTCTTCTTCTGTCACTTGATATGCTTCCACAACACTGCATCCTACCTGAGCATTTCAAAGGGGACTTTACAGTTATTTAATTCCACACCATTATTTTTGGTACAATCCCAGCTTCTGCCTTACTCTATAAAAGGGAATAGCACTTCATTTCAGTGTGCTGCCTTTCTCTGACAATTTTTAATATGCCACAGGAAAGTGAGTGCCAATCTTTTTAAGAAAACCTCAATATAGTTGAGTTGATTGAAAATCACAAGTGAAATATTGTTCCTAGGAACATTTTCTATTCTTGGCTAGCAATGTCGATTTGCTCTTCCTAAATACTAGTTTATATATTTAATCATTTAATTTTTGATATTACCTATGCTCTTCCATAATTTCAGGAAGCAATTAGCCATTCTTTCACTAAAAGGACTCCTGTAGTCTAAATGCTGTAAAATTCACCATGTTACTTAAGTACATTGCCATGCTTCCTGTAGGAATTATTAAATTGAAAAGTAGCAGTGATATATATATATATAAATGCTACTCTGGCCATGACTAATCCAGTCCACACAATGGTTCAGGATGTTGCAGACCAAAATTCTCATTTTGTCACTTTCTTCCTAATGGCAACTCACACAAAGAAGAATAAATTGTTCTGGCAAACTTGCTCCCAGGTTTCCCCCTGTATGATGCTGCACAGAACCTCCCACATCCTGTCTGAAGGACAAAGGGGTGCCCTTCATGCTCCCCTTTTTTCCCACACCCAAGTCTCTTGATTGCCTCAACAGTTGTTTTCCTTTCTCTTCATCTTAGTGCCACCAGATTTGAAAATAAAAATAAGGATTAACTACTTGCAGCTGTCTCATTGTTCATTCTAGCTCTATAAAGTAATTTTAATCTCCTCTTCTTACTAAACTCCTCTTGTTAAGAGTGTGATATCTATTATTCTTTGTGCACAGCCTAGAACAATGGAGTGCATTATTAACCAGCCCATGAGTAGCTGTCACCAGCACTATAAGTGTGTTTTATGTACAGAGCCCACACTGCATATATACACATACATATGAATAAACACACATCAGAGATATCTAATTAGGGAGCTCAATAAATTTTAAGAAGTGGAATTCCAGAACAGCTAATTTATCCTAGCTTATTTCTGCTTTTTTTCCTCTACATACCAATGACAGTTCATTAATACATTCTCAGCATGTCAACAGGAACAGCTGTTAAATAATAAATGCTGGGCTGTATTATTTTCAGTAGGTGCTTCAGCAATTAAGCTCTGGGTGCCTAATTTCTAGCTCAGTTAGGAAAAATAACTATATCTTATGCAACCAAGCAAAATACTAGGCATTACCCAAAGAGTAACAGCAACATCAAAATACCCATTGCAGAGAATTACTGTTCTCTGTGAGGGAATGTTGGAAACCGAATGCAAATCAACACACCAGAACCTCCTGTATTTCTGCTTTATTTAAACCAATCCACCCTCAGGCAGCACAACTCCTAGGTCTGTGCAAGAGAAGTAGAGAGAACCTCTAGGCATGACAAAAAGGCTCCCTGAAGTCACACACTCCCCGAACCAGCCTGCAATATCATTAATCACATGCAACATGAAACCACATTCTAGAGCTAACTCTCCTAATATTCACCACTAGCTTGGAGAAATATTCACCAGAAGAAAATCTTCAAAAGCGGACAAGAATCTACAATATTGCACATTTCAAATTTTAAAATAGCTCTTAGCCAAACAGCCTAAAATTAGGAGAAGTTCATATTTGAGGAAAAAAACCCTACATTTCATTTGGTCTGCCTACATAATACATATGGCATTTCCTAAACATGAGAACCAGCTTTGACTACAGAAGGCTGTTAAGCTACCAAGCAGAAAAAAACCCCAAACCCAACAGCTACTATCTAGCTTTTCCCCTTGCAAGGTGTCTTGATTGCCTTAATCTACAGACAACTGTTCAATTAAAAACAAAGGACTTAAAAACATGCTTAGGACTGCAAACATTCCTGTGAAATGTTTATATTATCAGCATAGTCTGATTTATGTATTTAATTTTATATTTTAACAATCAATTTTCTAAAATGCACTGTACTTCTCTGACAGTCATTTATCATTTAAGAAGAAAAGTAAGAACCATCACCTTTCACAGGCTTTCTTGTTTGAAAAAATAGAAATTTTAACTATTAAAGCTACCACTAACTTAATAAAATAGTACACATGGTGGACTGCAGCATTTCCTTGTTCTAGTTTGAAATGTATTCACATGATTTACATCTGATTTACTACACCACCTGACTCATTACTCTGAATAAGATAACTGTTCTATCTCTCACAACAAGACCAAAATACATGAAATATTAGTTCCCCACAGAAATTATCTCCCCAATAAATGCACAAAAATTTCAGACTTATAGCATGCTTTTAGTTTCTTTTTAAAAATAAATGTTAATTTAATATTAAATAAACATTAAGAATAACTGATTGGGGGCTTTTTGTGCACAAGTATTAGCTTTTCAAACAGTCAAACTCTCTGAATGCAAAAGCTTATCACACATCTGTTAGAAGGACTGCATTCATTACTGTCAGCTATCAATCAGTCACAGTAGAACTCTCCTTAAAACATGAAATGTGATTTGCATGGAGCCCTGCTCACTGTTGCTGAGCACCAGTTAACAAATCATCCCTTTCATTTCAAGCTACAGTACCTCATGAAGCATTATCATAACTTAAAGCATCAGAATATTTGGAATTAATTACATTTTCTTGCTTTGTGCCACCTATGTGAAGGTGGTCAGGCACTGGCACAGGTTGGCTGTGGATGTGGATGTCTCATCCATGGAAATGTCCAAGGCCAGGATGGACAGGCTCTGAGGAACCTGGGACAGTGGAAGGTGTCCCTGCCCGTGGCAGGGGGTTGGAACCGGGTGATCTTTGAGGTTCTTTCCAACCCAAACCATTGTGTTATTGTATTATATTGCACCAATATAATGCAAACCTCCTTTGCTATGCACCAATCCTGCAAACCTCCCTTTTCCCCTGCAGTTCCTCAGTAATCCTGAGTATCTTCACAACTATTTTTACATTGACAAGGGACTTTTTGACTGAGGTTGTAACAACCAAAACTAGAAGTCTAGATAGAATTACTGCATTATAAAATACATTTATTAAAAATGACCTGAAGTTGAAAACAAAGAGCATTTTATACTGGATATGGCATACTGAAATGACTAGGAATAGCTCACATCTCCTGCTCTCCTGACTCCTATGAGTCAGCCATGAGTCTCATTACATTTCATGGTGATTTTTATGCCACATTTTCAGATTCATAGTACTTCAAACAAGTAAGATCCAGATTCTGGGGCTCACAATTCAGAAAAAAAAAGCCCTCAAAAACTAAGCCCAAAGGACATAACATAGCAGAACAATAAGGAAAGGGCAAGAATATTAACTTATAATGATACATAACGTGGAGGACATGTAATGGAAATAAGGTAAAGAGTCCTCTGAGCCAGCAGGACCAAGTTATCTTGAAGAATGCACAAACCAGCACCAGGCAAGGCAGGTGCACACCCAACACAACCACACAGCACCACCAAGGGAACGGTGCTTCCAGACCCAACGTGCCAGCTCTGCACAGCACAGCAACGCAGCACGCACACAGACCAGACTGGGTTTGGAAACACTGAGATTTCCAACACAGCTGAACATTTCTTCATGCATAACTGATCACAAAATTGCAGTTTCAGGCTGTCTGTGGGGTAAGCAAGGTAACCCTGCTGACATCCAGATTACATTCAGTTCTTGCTTTCAGCCTTCAGATCTGCTAGAACTGAAATTATTTTCTTTCAGGAGGAGGAGGGGGGGATACAAAAAAGCTTAGGTTTTTAATAAATTCCACAGCAACAAGAAGGGCTTGTGCAAGTTCCTTGACCTGAAACCTTGGCTACATTTTTCAGTGAAGCAGGTAACAATTTAGAGGTCAGCCCAAGTCTGACATCTTTAAAGAACTTTGACAAATGTCATATTACATTTTACAGGACAATCAGTGTCAGCATAGTGTTTCAGCTATTATGTAGACAAATGGAATTTCATTCAGCCTACCTGACGCACGTCTGGTGAATCGGTTTACCGCTGGAGCTGAAAGAAAAAAACATTTTGATTATTTTTGTAGTACTCTAACTTGCTTTAAACATAACAATGTTATACTTCATTCCAAGTGTGACAACTACAAACACCAGATAAGCATTATTTTTGTATCTTTACAGGAACCCATTGGTATTCCCTTTAACTTTTAAGTAGCTTTGCAGGAGATGGTACATAGTAACTAAAAAGCTTTCGAGACCATTTTCAGCTTTGTAGGAGTTACTGTTACTTACTGCTGATCATGAGTGGATCTGAAACATTTAGATCTGCATCTCCATTATTTATGGAGTGCACAGAAATCGGCATCTTGCAAACAATAATGCAAGCAGGGTATGGGAAAGAATTTACTTAATTTTTACAAAATATACCTATTGGAAATCAGGCACTAAAGATACTCCTGTAGAGAAAAAGATCAATTTGTAATCCCATTAAAAGATCAACTTTTGCTTTGACTAACCTTTCAAACTCCTTAGGTAGGTCAATAACAATGCCAACCCCCACCAGAGCCCCAGTGCAAATGTTTCATAGTGCCATCCTGGCACATCTCCAACTGCATGCTGCAAACATTTGCAATCAGGCTCCTGTCTTGTTTCCAGCTGGGAGAGACTGCAAAACACGACTTAAAACACATGGCTTTGCCTCCATTTCATTTCTAGGTTTACCAGCTCCTTCAAGAGTTACTAGAGATAAAATAGATAAATAGTTTTATGTTTTGCCTTCCAAATACAACCTTCAGACTTCTAATTAGTAAAAACCACTGGTCTTGAACTCTACTTTCATGTGATATATTAACTGCTGGAATAAAGAGCAAGAAGAAAATCTGAATGACCTAATTTCAAATGTGGGCAGCAGCCACATTAAAAATGTATGCCCTTACAGTGCTTATTAATATTCAACCTTAAAAACTGCCCTTCATGTTTACACAGAACTGAAAAATGAAAAATATTAACCTTTTTATTTTAACCCACAGAATTTTACATGGGAGTTATGCATCATGTCTTGAACACCCAAGAGATAAAAATTGCTGAGGAAAGAGAAGAGACAGTAACAACAGCCTGAGATGCAAACTGACTTGTTATTCCTTTGGGTACAAAAAACCAGAGCAAAGCTACAATTTCTGAACCACAGCCACAGATGGTTTGTACCAGCACACACAGGAGTGACAGGTCCAAGTGGCAAAAAAATACACTGGGAAACCCAACTACAGAGGTTTGGAGTGCTAGCCATAAGGAAGGAAATAATAAGGTTATTATTTGGTTAATAAGCTGTTACAACCCCCAAACACATATATATGTGAGCACAAGAGTAACATAACCAGCAAAGTTATTCTGAAACATGAATTCTAATGCCCCTGAACAATTTTTCTTTAAATAAAAAGACAAAAAATGTAGACACATTTTTATCAAAACAGACAGCATATTTTATGCAACTGCTGTTTTGTAATATGGGGGCTGTTTGATTCCTCAGAACTGTTTATTTTGTCAGTAATGTTCTGGGCCAAATTCATTTCAGGACATCAGTCATGACTGTCACCATCAGATGGCTGAGTTGTTTCCTCAGGCAAGTAAATTTGCAGCAGGTCTCAGCAGATGTGTTCATATTAAAAAAAAATTGGAATCTGACATATTTCTAACAAGAAAGCATAAAATAATGTTTTGCTCCCATTCAGAAGCTTTCCCCAAACTCAGGGAGGGCTTTGGCTGTCAGCTCTGTATATAATCTGTAGATATGAAGATTTAACTCCTCTAGACAGCTACCTCAGTACATCAAAAAAAAAAAAAAAAAAAAAAAAAAAAAAAAAAAAAAAAAAAGAACATATACCACAAAACTAAGATAATTTGAAACAAGTTACTGGGATTATCAAAGAAAAAGGTTCTTTTTCAGCTACATAATTCTAAATTCACTCTTTTATTTGGCTACAAGAAGCTTAGTTTATTGTGCAACAGATTTTACAAATTATTTACTGTTAGAAAAAAAAAATAGCAAGAATGTCAGAACCTTGATCAGCAATTATTTTTGAGCTTATGTGAATAATCAGTGTTTCAGCAGCAACCAGACAAAGCCTTCCTGCCCAGACTGGGATTTCATGGAGGTCATCCAAATGTGTTACTGGGAGATTTAAAAACAGGGCCCATAGTTCCTTGTTATGGAGCAAGTTGAACTACTCTCTATTTTTCTGGTAGCAAATCACAATATACTTCTGTTGTCCAGAAAGGGGGAAGCATTAGCATACAAGAAAGTCTCAGATAACAATCAGCCCTACAGGAATTTAGGTGTTTTCAGTACAAAGTAGATGAGTGGTCAACCAGGTCATGTCTGGCAGGGTAAGCATAGTAAGGTGGGCAAAAGAAAGTCTAAGATGTAGTTTTCTCGAGGCATAAAACAAATACTAAACTATCTTTCAAACATGTCAGAAGTGGAAAGTCTTGTCTCAGAAGCAAATGGATGAATCAATGGCAGAAATATTCAATGAGGGATATTAAATGCTCCTCCTGGAGCCACACAGCATCAGGAACAGCAGAGAGATTCCCAGGGAAGAAACACTAATTCTGCCTGTGATTACCACAGTCCCTGGATATCTATTTTTAGCCAGTATCCTCACTGAGACCTGAGCTAGGCTGACTCTCAGGTTTGGACTGAGATGACTGTCCTGATTCACACAGCTCAAGTGCAGTGGTACCCAGAGAGACAGGGATGCCAGGAGACAGCCTTGGCATCCAGGCTGAACTGTGAGGGCAGCTTTGAAATCCCACACACAGGACACAGGAACACTGCGCTCAAATCCACAGGTTCAAACCCTACACACACACATAGGAGTGGTGCTTGGCATTGTGATTTCCACCCTGCTGCTGCTCCAGCTGCTTCCCAACACTCTGCTCTGCTCTCTCCTCTCAGCCAGGGGCACACACAGGCTCTCAGGACTCTCAGAGCAGGCACAGCAGAGAGCAGCTGGCTCTGTGCTCTGCAGGCTGCCCGAGGCTGCTCCCCACAATGGGAAGCCCAGGCAGCCTCGTGGGAGGGTTGCCCCATCCCAGACACCAGGCCAGATGCAGCAGTGCAGCTCAAAGCTCTGGCATTCCTGCAGGAGCAAACGTGGGAAGGGAATGAGGCAATGCCCACGTGGCTACTGAAGGTAACTCCACGGCAAAAATATACTTCATCCTAAAGGTTATAGTCACATCATGCTGAGGGCTGATTGTTCAAAATGATTCAATTCTAACAAACTACTTGCTAGAAAAACAACTCAGTAACTCGAGTGCCACACACATCCCCACAAACCTGTGCAAATACAGAAGGAACAAAACTCATGGATTGCAAAACCTCACCCTTGCAAAAGGCAGGATTTTTCCCAATAAAAGGCATATACAGACATACAGATAAATTCAGAATATGTCCAGTGACACTTAATATTTTTTACAGTATCAGAAAGAGTGCTGCATCACAATAAATAATGTACAGCTATGCACAGAGAATCTTGTTTACAAGCATGATGTCACTCCACCATTGAACGTGACTCTTCATGTTCTACTTTGTTTCAACAAAAATCTATTACAAACTTCACAGGAGAAAATTATCAGGGGGTTGGGTAGGTCTGTATGAGAGAGAAATGACAGAGGTCTGTATCCTGATAAGTTTTGATTAAATTACCATTTGAAAGTGCACAAATCTATGTGACATATTCCAGTAGTTTGATTCTTAGCACTACATAAGAGAGAATTCCACAATCTGTCACTTGTTAGCAACTGAAATTCATGTTTGAAAATCCTTGTCCAGATAACTGTATGGAAGTGCAGCTTCTGAAATATTTTGGCAATAAAGATCAAGCAAGTAAATATAAATAATTGGTAAATGATCAAGAGCAGCAAAACTTTGTAAGCAGAGGAGGAAATGGGAGTCTGTGGGGTGGTTTGTAGAGAATCAAGACTAAGATAATGCTGTGAAAGGATCCTAACTGGGCATCCTCTAGATGGTTAACCTGTTCTGATAGCCTGAGCTGTCTCTTTTTGCAAACTCACAATTTAAATATTTTTGCTTCAGAAACTGCCAGAGATTCTTGCGCCATTAATGCCACCTGAAATACGAAGCTAAAGGCATCACAGACATTAGATGTGCAGCTTTGCTAAGAAGTCAGGGACTGTAAGCCTGGGATTCAAGAAGAGGCTGGTAAGGACACGCCTGAGCACTCTCTGACAGCCAGAGCTGTAACCTGGTGCTTCCTGCAGGTCTGCAAACCACAGCCAAGACACATCCCCAGGTGTGCTGCAGAGAGCAGGGAACCCCAAACCAGGGTGAGCGCACCCCACTCCCTGCAGCTGCCCTGGGGGACAACAGGACACTGCTCACTCCCCTGCCACACTCAGAGCAACTCAAGGTGATGCTCTTTTGGAGAAAAACACACACAGCCAAAATACCTGCTCACAGTGACAAAGGCTGGCAGGGGATTAGTGATTAATCTTCAGTGTCAGCAAAAATTAGAACACTTTCCATAAGCCTCACTTTGAATTAGACACTGCAATTTCTTCATATGGCAAAGGACGCAACCCCCTTAAAAAAAAAACCTCAAAAATTAAACTAAGCTATCACATGTTTAAAATCTTCAGTTTAGCACCTCACAGCCTCCCAGACCCCATCCTTACTTATAAAGCAGGAATACTGCTAATGTAGCTTAATGGATAGACAAACATCCACACCATAATGTGTCTTCCTTGTGTGGAAAGTGCAAGTGCTCCAGGTGAGCTTAGGAAACAAATGTCATATCCAAATCATTCCTTTTTTTCTATTCCATTTGGGGCAAAACTGTGTTAAAGCTCTCAAGGACACCACTGAGGTGAGTGGGTCAAACCTAGCCCAAATTTGAACAATAGGCTGAGAACCTGCTCTCAACACACTCTCTGGTTTTATTCCACTTAACTCTACTGTTTTCAGTAGAGTTATTCTTGATTTACCTATGGTCTTTTCATCATATACATCAAAATCCCAGGCTAATTTTTCACTGATGAGGATCATAGGCAATATATGTTCCACCTTTTCAGTTCCAAGCTTACCCATTTCTCAAAGGTTTCAACTTTCAGGAAATTTTGAATTATCCTTATTGCAATATTACACTAACTTATATTCACTTGTCTTCTTTCACAAACAGATGATTAATTAGAATGACCTAATCTGAACAAAGGCAAATCAAATCTAAATGAATGCCTCTCTAAAATACATGCTTTAGTTAGATTCATGTTTTTATGTCCCAAATGGAGGAAACAGAGTTAACTCCCCATTACCCAGTGATAGGCTGGGACATCATGGATAATAACAGTCATTTGGAGCCCTTCTAATTTCCCTCCATCACAGGAAACTTTCATTTTAGTTCAGGATTAATCCAGGTAGAATGGTTGTTTCAGAGGCTGAGACCAACATAAGACAATACAGTTATGTTAACGCACCTTCACACTGTAAGACCTCACAAAATCTCAAGGAAAGCATGACAAACTCACTGACAGTTTGAAGAAATGACTCTGACAAAGGGTTGCCAGGTCTATGGAGAATGGTTCTTGTCTTTTCTCTGTGAAAGGCTATGACAGCTGTGAGGCATGAGAAGAAGGGATGAGCACAGCAAACACATAGCTATTATCTGGAAGACAAACAGTCCTGGCAGTACAGGAGTTAGAGCACAGCTTTCAAAATATTTGTATTTCAATTTCTGGAAATTTAACAGCAATGGTAATTGCTCAACAATGAAATACATGAGTTATGTTTTATTATTTCCCTCACCAAATAAGTCAGTCTCAGAAGAGGATTTTTTTAATTATTAAAAGCAAAATGGAAGAACAGCAGCACATAGGTTTGACCTTGACACATAGAGAAAAGGTAAATCACAGCCACAGGTGCTTCCTGTATGTACCAGTCAGCCAAAGAACCTGACAGGTTAGACAGCAACACTGACACCAAATTTCCCAATAAACAAATCTTAACATCTCAAAAATATCTGGAGCCCACTCCAAAACTCTGACTAACCTCGGTGAAGAATTCCCACAGTTCCTAAAAGGGCAGGATCTGCACACAGAGGGACCTGGCTCCATGCAAAGAGAGGCGTGCTGCTGGAAGGCATTGCAAGCACACACTTCAGGAAGAAAGGGCTCCCCAAGGAGTTGAGTCTGCTCTGTAGCCAGGGAGACTGAGTGCACACAGACAGGTGCATACAGAGCAGAATGCAGGCAGTGAGGCATGAAGGTATCACAGGCTTTCAGTGAATCCTGCAGACTGACTGAGAAGCCAGAGATGAGGGAGAAACAACACTATAGTGGTAGCACTTATGTGCTACTGGGAGAAAAAGAGAGAGTGGATAATTTGGCTGTTGCAAGAAAAGTAGATGTTGGCAAGAAAAAATGGCTTCATCTCATGGGATGCCTTAAAATTTATTTATTTTTTAATTAAAAATGACATTTAGAGATTTTAAAACCATCTGTACCAAAACAAATACATACATAATTATTGCTGTCTTTGCAGACATCAGTACATCTATAAAAGGATTAAAATACACAGAAACCAGAGTATCTCACTGTATGTATCTACTGAGATACAACTGACTAGCCTGTAGTTCCCCAGGTCTTCCTTTTTTTCCCATTTTTAGAGCTTATGTTTTCCTTTTTCCAGTCAGTGAAACTTCACTGACTGCCATGACTTCTCAAATTTGATGGATAGTGGCCTAGCCAATTCCTTGGACAGTTCCCTTGGAGTCCATGGATGCATCTCATCAGGTCCCATTAACCTGTGCATATTCAGGTTCCTCAGAATATATTGAGCCTGACCTCCTCCAGTGGGTGGTTCTTCATTCTCCCAGTCCCTTCTGGGACATGAAGTCTTCTGCAGCTTGGGTGCTGTGGCTGGAGCATTTGCCAGCAAAGAAATTGTTATGTACCCTGTCCTTCTCCACATGCAGATAATCAGGTTTCCCATTTCCTTGTGGAGAAGGGCCACATTTTCCCTGGTCTTACTTTTATCACAAACATATCTATTGAAGCTTTCCTTGCTGCCCTTGATATCCCTGATCAGACTTACTTCTTTCAGGGCTTTAGCTTTCCTAACCTGACTCCTGGCTGCTCAGACAATCTCTCTGTTTTCTCCTCAGGCTACCTGTCCTTGCTTCCACCTGCTGTAGACTTCTTTTTTGTGTTTGAGTTTGTCCAGGAGCTCTTTGTTCATCTATAGAGGCCTCCTAGTGTTTTTACCTGATTTCCTCTTTATTAGGATGCATCACTCCTCAGCTTGGAGGAGGTAACTCTTGAATATTAACCACCTTTCTCAGGCTTCTCTTCCCTCCAGGACTTTCTCCCATGGCACTCTATCAAGCAAATCCCCAAAAAGGCCAAAATCTGCTCTGCTGAAGTCCAGGGTATTGAGCTTGCTGTGCACCCTAATCACCACCCTGAGGACCTCAAACTCCACCACTTCATGGTCACTGCAGCCCAGGCTGCCCTGGAGATCCACATTCCCCCCCAGATCCTGCTGTTGGTGAGAACAAAGTCCAGCACAGAACCTCTCCTTGTGGGCTCCTCTGTCCCTTGGAGGAGTTACCACCAAGGCATTCCAGGCATCTCCTGGATTGCTTATGCTCTGTTGTGTTGTCCTTCCAGCAGATGTTGGGGTGGATGAAATTCTCCATGAACACCAGTATCAGAAATAAAGTGACCCTCGTGGCAGGGAGAAAGACTAGGAGGACTCCATGGATATCAGAAGGCTAATTAATTACTTTATTATACTGTGTTATTCTATACTATATTACTTTAAACTGAATCTGCACAAGTATCCAACTGCACTCAACTGCACAAAATCTCATGACTGTCAGCCAACAGTCCCAACACACACACATGGATTCAATTGGTCAATGAATCAAAACACTCACACCAGAATCCAATTACCAATCCCCTTCAGGTAAACAATCTTCCACAATGCATTCCACTTGTGAACAAGAGGAGCAGAAATTGAGATAAGCATTGTTTTGATCATTCTTTTCTCTGCTTCTCTCAGGTTCAGAGAACGTGAATCCCACGCACCAGGAGTTCTGAATGTGAGAACACCCACAGAGGACCTCCTGTGCTTCCTGGCCTGGCAGCTGTGGCAGACCCCACTGCAATGTCCCCTGTCCCTGCCCTCCCTTCAGTCCTGACCCACAGGCTCTCTCTCTTTCCCCAGACTTTGCTCCATGCCCTCCAGCTGGTCGCTGCCATGAGGGCAGCCCCCTCCCCTCATCTCTCCTGCCTTTCCTCCCCAAGGAGCCCTGTCCCTCCATCGCAGCACCCCAGGCACAGCAGCCATCCCAGGACACAGGATCACAGCCCTGCAGGGGTCTGCAGGTCCCTGCCTCCTCCTGCTGATCCCCTGTGCTGGGTGTGCCTGCACAGGGCATGAAGCTGGGCCCAGTGAAACCAACTCTGGCTGGAGTCACTCTGCAAATTGTTTATTTAACCTGTCAGAACACAGAACCTTGAAAGTGATGTAAATAAGTCTCTTCTACTTACATCAGTAAAAGAGATTTCATCTCTTATGAATAATTGATGCTGAATGTAATTACAAACACTGAAAATAAAAAAATTAAATGGCTGCCTGATATGCTAGACCAATGACCCAAGGCAGTGAAATGGGCTGTCACAGCTCATTATTGGGAATCAAATGCTGATCTTTTCCCACCCAAAAAGCTTGATCAAGATTTTAGGCTTTTTTTTTTTTTACTTCTTAATTTTTACATCTATTCTTTCAGATTAATGTCCCATGTTAAAGAAAGAAAGTGAAGATGTTGATGAGTTTTTCCATTTTGAATATGTATCCTGTACTTAGCATGTTTGCCCTTAGAAATTCATCCTCCTTATTGCTTGTGACCAGTACACTTGGTCATTATCTGATTAAAAGTAAACAGTGATCTAGATAAGAGGAAACAAATATATAAAATTTACAGAAATATTTCTAATCTTCTGTAATACTACAGGGTAAAAAAGTTAATTTGTGTTAGAATTTGTCTACACAGAAGCAGAAGATGTCAACATGTGTGGAAATCTTGGTTTGGATTTGGATCTCAGCCCTGGATTACTCAGGATGTATGATGAAAAGCAGCAGTGTCAGAGACAACACCTTTTGTGAAAAATGCATATTTTATTATTGGCTTTTCACAAATATTGAAATGAATATTATATGTGTTGTGTTAGAAAGTTATGCTGTATTAATTCTCTTAAGTAGTGTGTTAAATATAGTTTTAGGTTATAAAAAATGTTAAAATAGAAACCATGCTATGTAAGATACTTTTTTTCCTAAAGGACTAAAACCCAGATAGCAGCCACAGGACACCTGAATCTTTCAGAGAAAGAGAATTTATTGCCCCATTATCAGGAGAAATTAACTTCTTCCCACCTTGCTCAGCCATGAAGACACCATCAGGATTAAGAGGAAGAAGTTGACACTGACCAGACAGAATCCTGCGTTTGAATGGAATTTATGCATCATGTATAAAGCATATGAATATGCAACAGGCTGTTGTTTTTAAGGGTTAATCCTCTGTTAACGTGGGTCCTTTTTCGGGTTTATGCTGCCCAGAAAAAGGTACCGGACATCCATAACACTTTGTCTTCATTGTCTCATATTGTCCTAATTCAAATTGTCCAAATTATTATTACTCTAACTGTAAAACTATTTTTATAACCATTTTATTACTATTAAACTTTAAAAATTTTAAGAACAAGTGATTGGTGTTTTTTCACACCCTTTGAAAGGAAAACTGAGCCTAAAAGTACCAATGGAATAAATGCATGAGGGAGGTCAGCCTTCCTGGGCCGTGCCCTGGGTACCAAGCCCCAGTCCTTCCCACAGGGATAAGACCTGAGACCTGCAGCCCTGCTTCAGCAGGGGTCACCTCCTAGAGATTCTCTTTTTATTTCTGCCCCAGCAGAGTGGGTTGGGCTTTTTTTGTTTATTAGGTTGGGTTTTTTTAACATGATCACTACACCCAGCATCACTAGCACTAACATCCTGCTTTGCTAGTGTATAACCATCTCCAAGGGATATCTGCTACAGGCAGAGCACAGCTTACAATTGCTACCAAGCAATCTGACACAAAATGTCAGTAATGCTTACCTTCTTACCATCTCTAAATGGCTTCTTCTCACTTGAAATTTCACAAGCTATTTTAAGAATATTGTGGTTATTTGCTTTCTAACACTGCTGCACAGGCATTTAGATCCAATTCATGTTATTTTCTGCTTTCTAATTTTGCTGCCTGGAGCATATATACTAATGTATGCATGCTCCCTATCAGAACACAAGAAAAACTGGTAATTCTGCCAAAGCTCTACCAGCAATGCCCAGATCAGCTGGGATCCTGTAAAGGATCAAATTGGCATAATTGCTTCAGGTTCACCATCTCATGAAATAAAAGCATCTGTCCCTGTCCTTGAAACAATATTTCTGTCAAACTGAAAACTAGAGCACCGAAGATTTCACATGAATGACTTGTTCTCCTGATTTCCTTCTCTTAGCCATTGCATAACAGTGCTTTAGGTCCCTTCCTGGGGGGAGGGTTCTTTTGTTTGATTGGTTTATTTTTTACAAAATTTTGGCCTGTCTTTGTCTCTTGACAAGATATATTTATTACAAAGGAATAACATTGCAATCTCACTGGTGGAAGTGGGCTGGAGAAGATGTCAGTATTCTTCTCTGAAGGAGTGCACTTTTGTGTAGAGTTTATAATTATCTCATCTATTTTATATCATTTGACAATGGTGAACATAACTGCTTTCTCCCATACACATTCATACTACCCATGTTTAATCTAAAGCCTCAGAGCTTTTGAGACTCAGGTTTTCCTACTATTTTTCATGTTTTCATCACTTTGCTATCAGGTTATTACAACAAATCCTACATGGGCAAACACCACTACAACTTTCCAAAGCAAAGATTTTATACAAAGACTCTGCTTGGTTCCTAGGACTGCCTTGCAGAAATGTGTGGTACAAAATACCTTGATGAAGAAGTATATGAATATGTATAATCTGCAATCTGCATTGCCTGCTTATTCACTTCCTGGTGAAATGTAAGATTTTGGATTTGATGCATATTTTAAAGTTTGCATATTTTAAGAACATTACATACTTAAAGGGAGTTTCTCTTGCATTCATGATAACGAATTCTCAGCTATTCAATTCTAAAATAGACCATTTTGATAGCTTTCAGATAATGAGGCAAAGCACATTTTCCACATTTGGTTTTAGAAACAGGCTGAGAGATGTACTTCATCAGAAAGCACAGTGACTGTAAAGAAAAAAAATTTTTAAAGCCCAAACCTCAAGTATTATTGCTTTAATATAATGAGAAGAATGGCTGTTTCAGGAAAAAAAAACTGAAAAAAATCCCTAACCAAGCAAAATAAATATAAGCATCAGGTAGAAAAGCCACGGCCAAAAAGAGAAGCTCTTAAGAAATATCTTGTCCTAACTCCTACCACACAGAAGAAGCTTGTGGGTGATACTGATGGCAGGATAGTGCTACCTTGAATCCAGCATGCTGACTAACAAAACACCTAACAGTGCACAGGCAGAGCCTACCACCCATTTCCTAGTCAGATGTTCCACTGGTTAGACTACAAATGACAAAATTCCCATGTTAGACAAACTGTCCATGTCTGGCAGCCAACCAAAGCAGTTAGTGAAACACCAAAACAAGCAAGTGCCAGTATCCTCACACCAGCTAGGAACACTCCTACTGAAGTCACCTAACTTGGTGGCTGACACCTTCCCCAAGCTCAGATCCCACAGGTCTGAGTGTGGCTTCTGAGAACGGGTTTGGGATATTTTCTGTTTCTCACTAATACCTGTACTCTAAGGCTATGGACCTGGGTAACACCAGCAACAAAAGCCTGGGCTACAAAAACTAGTGTAGAGATCTGAGAGTTTGAGTCAAAGGTAGAAGAGAGAGGAGGGAAGAGAAAGGACAAAATCCAAAATATTTCACTGTTCCCTTCCCATATACATGCAGTATTACTGCAAGAATTACTGCAGTGAAGCTGCTGGTCAAAGCACCCTCTGTGATCTGGCCTTCAGAGCTCTCAGGGCAAGTGAATGAAGCACAGCTGGTGCTGGCAGCTGCACTCACTTCAACACAGGCCTTGGATACCATGGCAGTATCTGCTCTCATCCACCCCTGCACACGTGTGGGACAACAGGAGTCCAAGGAGAAGGTCAGATACAGATTCAGCTTGAGTAACACAAGCATCTACCTCCCTTTCCAACAGTCAGAACCACCATCCACATCCACAAGACCACTGATGATGATCTCTAATTATAGAGACCCCAGGTGTGGTTCAAGTTGACTTTAATCAATGTCTGTATGAGCCATGGAAGGGCTTAGAGAAATTCACCAAAAATCCCTGGTGACAGTGACACCTAAGTGACTCCACAGATCTCCACAGGCTTAATTTTTGAATTAGCTGCATGCTGGCCTGTTGACATTGCTCCAGCAGCAATGCAATCAGCTGCTGCTGAAGACATGTGAGATCTCCCAGAGCAACTGAAGGACTGTAAATAACAAGAAAAATCCATCAACAGTGAGCTGTGACTTAAAATAAAGCAAATTCTTGTTCTCTCTATTGATAAGGAATGACACAAAGGAGCACCACATTGACATATCATGCTGTCAGCAATGAACTGAGGATCTTACAAATGGCACCTCCAAAACTAAACAGCTGGGAGTTGTTCTCCCCTGAACTGGGCAGGTAAAGAATGGTGACAATCAGGGATAGCTATTCCAAGTGACCAGGCAGGACTCAGACCATTTCCTTGTGAGGACCCATTGTGATGGCTGGCAACTGACCAAAGAGCAAACAGAGCATGGGCCTCACTCATCTCCATGGCCACACCATCCTGATCCTGAAATCCCCCCTCAAATGTTTATCCCTCAGTTTTCAAACACCTTACCCTGTTGTCACTCCCTCTCTTCTAGCAAAGGCAGGCATGGAGAACATGTTTCAATTCACAGAACAAAATGTTGCACAGCCCAGTTTCTGTCTCCTACTCAACCATGATACTTTTGTTGTATCATGACACATACATTTATATGACCATGATCAAACACAGACCCAAGCTGCTGCATGTGACTGTCCCAGTGCCAAGAGGCAAACAGCACCTACCATAGTACATTTATGGTGTAATGCCTTAATTTAGCATATTTTTTCCAGGCCTACACTCATATCAGACTTTTGCTCTCTCATAGTAACAATACAGAACATCCCCAGAACATTCCAGGACTACACTCTGACTTGGTGAGGAGATTTTTGTGCCCCAAAGGTGTAATTTGTGCATAATGATGCCAAATATTGCCACTTGAGCCCCTTTATGTATCTAGTCTTTGCCTCCTACCTGTGCCTCAATTATGGAATCTTTAGGGGAAATAACTCATTTTTTCAAGAGAATGGAGAGGTCAAAGAGATCCCACAGCTGAACAGACTTTATGGATTAACAGGACGTGCCTTTTCTGTCCTGAATAAACTGACTCATGCAAGTGAGCTGAGGAGTGGCAAAGGAAACTGCAGACACCCATTTATTTCAGTACCTTCTGTTGTGTTAATGTGAAACAGAGATTACTGGCAGCACCTGAGCAACATTCCCTGGGAACAGGGGTAGTAAAAGCACAGATACAAAGATGTACCTTCTATAATTTCTTTCCTTGATACTGCAGTAATGTTAAAAGCACCCCACAATGTAAACTAAGTCCCTTTTTGTCTTTCAGCTCCATCACTTGTGGATCACATTCAGGAATGTCTAGTAATGGCAAGTAGTGGATTTTTCAGCACTTCTCCATTTTGCTCAATAGTTTGGGCAGCACTTGAAAAATTGCATCTCTTGTAAGTAAACTTCAGCATCACAGTCACTTTCACACCCATTTTGCTCTTTCCCTGGCTAGGGATGCTTGAGAACATTGTCCTGACTTCCTTCAGTAACTATCTGTGAGATTCCTAGCAGGGGCCAACTTTCCATGACTCTTGATAGCAAAACTCTCCAACAGGCTGATTAGTCATCAGGCAACGAAATAATTCTTGGCATAAAATAATGGTCTTCCAACAGAGGGCTTAAAAAAAAAAAAAAGAAAAAAACAAACAAAAAAATTCCCAAAAACAAAACAACAAAAAACCCTACTATGCTTTTCCTTCAGATTCCATAGCAGAATTACATGTGATCATGACACCATTACCTGAAATACAGCTACAACCAACCACAGCAAATGTCATGGGTTATGACCCAAAGACTCCTTTCCTGTAGACCCATCCAAGAAGTCCAACACACACTTTCACACTGTCTATTTACACTTACCTACCTGGGAATATGACCCAAGATTTGGGTACTGAACAGGAATATACAGAGCCAGAATAAAGGCCGACTAGCAGATGCAGATAATCTGGAATATTGCTCAGACTCTCTGCTTTGGGAAATGGCAGAAATGCTTTGTCATACACAGATTAAAGTGCTACTTGTCCTGATAGTCTTCCCACAACCTTCCCACTACCTACACTGCCTTTCAAGAAATTCTTTTAGATCAGGTAAACATAACATGTCCAGAGTGCATTTAAAAAGGAAAACAAAACACTGCCTGACTGGATACATGGCAGACTAGCAACCCACACCTCTGGAAAAAAAAAATGCCCTACTTTCCAGGCTATGCCATATTATCCAAGGACACACACTAAAAATTCTTCTCTTGAAGCCAAGACAATGTGCAAACAAGCATGCTGAAAAGCAGACTGGCCCAGTGATCTGGATGTTCAAGTATCCACAAAGATACACCGGAGTTTCTTCTTCAACTTACTGGAAGATGCATGCTTTACTTTAAATCCTCAGCAGAAAAAAAAACTCAATCCATTTTTGTAAATTAAATTGGAATTTTATAACATTTCTGTCTTGCTTTCTCAAAAAAAGAAAAAAACAAAACAAAACAAAACCCACACAGACTGCTTTAGGAAGTTTATGAAATTAAAGGACACTCAATTCATAAATCAGGATAAATATTGCTTTTCAGTTACATTCCCAGCATTCACATTAGGTTACTACAAGAGAAGATGAGGAGATTATTTTGGGCAAGAAAAAAACAGATGAACACTTTTTGTCCTAATAGTAAATTTTTAAAAAACCCATGAAGTTACAAAAATAGACAACTTTTTTTTTTTTTTTTTTTAAGAAAAGATGGCAACTTAAGACAAAAATTTATTCACCTTTTACAGGCAGAGTCAATGCATGACCTTTATGTTAAGTGTGACCTGAAGAGCACATGGCTGAAGGCAGGATTCTGTAATAGTCACCAGGCAGGAGCCCATGCTAACAGCCACAAGCACCTTTTGTAAAAACAACTTGGTAAATGACAAAATGAGCTAGGAATATCAAGTAACACAATCTCAGGGTTATTACACTTTTAAGGGCAATACTTGTAGCCTAAACAAACCATAGAGGTCTCCTCTGTTTACAAGGGCTTTGCTGACTGCTCAGTATTCCTGCATCTTTCATTGAATGGTAAACCCATCGTTTTCTATATTTGGCCAGAAAAAAATGATGTATCAGATAAAAATTTCTTAAATTCTAGCATCAATTGGGCCTTGGACTCTAAGATATTTTAAGAATTTTTTTTTAAATATTGTAGGGAAACAATGACACAAGAGCCCTTCACAATCCTTCACACACATACTGCTATAAGATCCCAGCAGGCTGAGAATGGCAAATATTCCATTTTGCCAATTTACAGCCACTAGTGCAAACCACTCAAAGGCACACAGCAAGACTGTGACACAAATGAACATTCAACCTAATTTGTCTTAACTCTCAGAGGTCTATTTTAAATTTGTGGATCATTCTTCTTCCTTAAAGGATAGTTATCAAGGGATGAGATTAGAATAGACAAAAACTCAGCCTTCAGTCCAAATTCCTTTGTCTTGTGGATTTCATCCAGACCCACAGAGTATTAAAATAAATTTTTTCCCACAATTTTTAAGTACGTCTTATGACAGGTATGATATGGGAAGTTATCCTCAGTTACTATACTAGAGCCTATATAATAATTTTAAAAATGTTTTCATCACTAATTTGATGGACTACAAGAGCTTCATCAGGCCAGTCTACTACAAACAGACAAGTATGTATTTCCTGTGGCATATAGTTTTATAGGCAGATGTTCCTGTATCATGACCTTAAAATTTCTGTAAGTATTCTAGATTATCACTATCTAGTTTTACAGACATGCCAGTAATTCTGATAAACATGCCTCTTTCATTTGTTTCACACCTCCAGTTCAAAGCTCTCCTTTTTGCTCTTAAAATAAGAAGTTACTTAGAAACCAAATTACTTCCATAAAATACGTGGGATCTGACAACAGAAAATGCAGTCAAATAAAAACAATATGTATTACCTTAGACATCAAAACTATGATCACCAAAAGTACTTTTTTAAAACTGAGAAGTATGATTAAAATTGCTTTTGATACAAACAGGAAAGGAGTGACAGTTTTGTATCCAGTGCCAAGTTTCACCTCACATTCTCACTGGAATTTGTGTAACTTTCCAACAACAGACTACAAAACTTCAATCTCCTTTCCACTCCCTTAAACTCAATCAGTTATATGCATCTGATCCTCACTCTAGGAACACAGAACCCCATATCAAACAATAACAACACAGGGAGAAAGGTTTTCCTTAGAAAACATTGCAACTGTTTAATCTCTAAAACACAATTTGTGCAAGAAAGGCACAAGGCTAGTTTTAGAGGGGAAAAAATTATACCTAAAATGTACTGCATTAAAGGCTCTTGCTAAAAGGAAAGCTAAATTCATCCCTTCATCTGGGGAAAAAAAAGTAGTTCTACAGCTCTATAAACTGTTTTGTCCTGGAATGCAGAGCACAAGTTAAACAATGTCAGTTCCTAGCCAGAAGTAAATCTAAAGTTTCCAGAATAAATCTAAAGGGTTTCCAGAATAAATGTGTACATCTTATTGGCTCAGTCTTGACGTTTTCAAAGCAGCACATGTGTTTATACTCTGACCTTTGTATATTTTCCAAATGAAAACAAAACAAAATATTCTAAGCAATACATCTAAGTATTTCCAGCAATAACCACGCTCCTGTTACTTTCCAAGCATAAGTCACAGGTAACTGCTCTCTGCAAGTATCACAGCAATTACATTTCTATTCTTGATATTTAGAAAGAACGAGTGTTGTTCCACAGAACCTCACCTGTCAATTTTAAATTGGTTTCAGCAGAAGTCATTCAAACACTGGAAACAAGCAAGGGCAAGTTCATGGGTTCAAGTGATACACAAATTCCTTAACAAAAGAAAACACTGAACTTGCTCTACCATTTTCCAATGAATTTAACAATGAAAAAAGTCTCAAAAGAAAGAACTTGCTAATAACATGTGAAAAACAGAAGCTGATACCAAACTAGCACCTACCATGAAGGACAGGTCACATAAATTCAGTCTTGGCTGCCAGCTGATCAGTACTAGACATTCTCAATATCAGTATTAGATGTCTCTGAACCAGACACTCAGGTGCTTCCTGCACACTGCAGTGCACCTTTAGGAATCCACTGAATCTGACTCAGCATTGCAAAGGTACAATACAACTCCATGCCATGTACCCACTGCCTCCTTCAGGCCATCAAGCTGGATTGTTTTCACCCCAGCTGAACTAAACCTGGTTTAGGGCAAATTTGGGAGGAAATTCCAAAAGGAGCTCCTCTAGAAAGCAGATTCAAGCCCTTCCCCCTACTGGTTCAGGAAAATATTTCCTTGGAGAAAAGTGGAAAAAGCCCTGTTTATTTAACAAGCAAAGCATTCACAGGCATAAAAAATGAAATGATATTAAACAATGAAACCTCTCTCTGTTCTGAAGAGATGTCAGACTCAGGAGGTCCCTGTTGTGGCTGCAGCCCAGCTGGCTCAGCCTCTCCCAGCCCCGGCCCTGCTGAGCCCAGGTGGGAGCTCCAGGGGCTCTGTGGGCGCTCGCTCCAGAGCTGGGCTGGGCAGCCCCAAGGAACAGGAAAATCACTGTCAGGGAGCTGCTCTGCCCCAGCCAGCTAAAAACTGACTGGCAGCAAAGGAGAGCTCTGTCCTGCTGTCTGTCTGTCCGTGCTGCAGACAGTCCAGGAGCAGGAATTGGAGCAGTGAGTGCAGCTCCTGAGCACAAACTGCTGCTTCTGTTCGCCCCATCTCAGCCTCAGAACCAGCCTGAAAGGTGCAGAACTTAACATCCAGCATAAACAGAGACAGCTGGGGATACAAACATCACCAGGACACCAGACCAACCAACCAGTGCTGGGATAAATTCACACTATGATTTACAGAAACAAAGAAGGCTCATGCCAGTAGAGCTGTGTGGTCAGTTTTATTAGTTCTCCACAAGCAACTGTACAATAACTTTAGCAAATTAAACATCAAAACTTTAAAAAAAATAAAAGAAAGAAACTCACTGAAAAGGACATTGCAATAGACGTCAAAGGTGAGACATCAGATGGCAACATACTGACCACAGCCACAAATTCTAACAGCTTTCTCAGAAGCTAAACACATCTTAGCAAGCACAGAAAACTCTGTGCTCATAATAAGAACAAAAATAATTTTGCTTAATGGTGAAATTACCCCATGGCAGTGGAAGGATGCCCTGCTTGTGCCATGCCAATGGGAGTCTAGCAGTGCCTGCTGGTACAGACTCCTCCTGGGGGCTGGGACCACAGGCCAGCTGCCGTAAAAGGACCTTGGGTCTGTCTCCTCCAAGCTAGAAGAGGCAATAAATGGCCTGCTCTATTAGGGAGAAGCACTACTACTCCCCTTAACCTGTAGGATTTAAGGATGTCTTTCTGAAGCTCATTCGCATGTTTAGTTTTGATTCTGTCAAGGATCTACATGCTATAGTGGCAGAATTCTTCCAGAGTTAGACATAAAAACATTTTTCTAATATGAAAAAGCCTATTTCAGGAATATGAGGTACAAGCTGACACCAAGATGACTACAATGATGTGGATCCAGGAGTACTTGTCTCCTCTTCTGAAAGGCCTGTACATGCACCTGACATCAGCTCAATCCCAGATGGTTTTATATTATCTGGTGTTCCAGCTATGAAGACAGTGAGTGTCATGCTGCAATTGTAAATATTAACCTGCCTCCTTTCCACTGAGAAGGGTGATCACACACACTTCTGTGATTTATCCCCCATCACTCCCAAACAGAACTGCAAGGGAAATGGATCTTAGCCCCTGACTGAGCTTCTGGATAAAGAGTAGACCAAGGAACCTTCTTAATTTCACATACTGGAAAAAAAAAAAAAAAAAAAAAGGCAAAATAAACAAAACACTTAAGAAAACACTTTACTTAAAAGGCAAAGGAAAACAAAACACTTGATATCCTCTTAACAGCAGCAAAAGATGAAATTTTTCTTACTGTCTTTTGCTACCTCCTACTACCATTTGTTTCTTTTCACTGTTTGTTGGTTTTTTGGTTTTTGTTTTTTTAGTCCAGTGTATGAGAAAAATCCTTCAGCCAAAAAAAAAGGTTGAGATGGAAGAAGTAGGTTGCAACACATTGCTGTATTTTTGTGCTCCATATAACCTTCCCAGAAAAACTCTCTTTGGTGGAAATGGATCTGTGACATCCAATTTTGGCAGTAGCAAGAAACTCAGGCCTTTCTAGCAGTATTTACAGAAGTTCTTGTTGAGAAATGCCTCGAATTCCCAAAAACAAAGTCAGAGAAGAGGATAAACACCTACACATTTCCATGGAAAGCACAGCTTTCTCTTACAAGCTCAAAATGTTTTTTGATTAGATTCCCCAAGACTTCCCAGCCTCCCTATACCTCCCAAACCCTGCATCTGTGCTTAATGAAACAATCTGAAGGATGGACTTGAAGAAAGCATGACATTCTTCCTCTTCTTTTTTGCATTTTTTGAGGCCATAAACTGCAGTAATTACAGATGAGCCATGTTCATATGACAATATATTCCAGATAGACAGCAAATTATGGTGCACTTAAATCAGTGACTCCATTTTATTCCTGATACTGAGAAGGCAAAACCAGAAGAACAAATTACTTCTTCTTGCAAGGTGGATAATGGAAATTAATCTACATCTACTCCCACCTCAACTGCCACCAGCAGCTACATTTCAATAGAAGGGGAAAACTGACAGATTAGCAAGGGAGACATGCAGAAAAATACTGCAGATAAATTTTTTAACACAAATTGAAGTTAGTAGTATCTAAGAATAAATAACCATCTATCTGCTTTCAAACCAATTTTTATATGTGCATTAGACATTAAACAATATTTCCTGTAGGCTGAAGCAACAGGAAGGAAGATAGGCTGTTAACTTTGTATTTAAATTACCTCACAGATGCTTAAATATTGTACTGGTGAAGGCTAGATCAAAGTTTCTCATGTTTAGACTACCTATTAAAAACCAGTAGAGAGAGATAAATTATCAGCTAAAAGATGGGTTTTAGAGAAAGATGCCTGAATATTACTCAAAGTTATTGAACAAAATGGCTGGAAAGAAAAAGCACTATGAGTTCACGACTGAAAAATAAAAACCCCAAAAATAGAACTGAAAATAAAATGATGACTGGGCCCAGTACTTAAAAGACTCCTGAAGAAGCAGATCGATAAAGCTACCAGATCCTAACTTCTCAATTTCAGCAGAAATTAGGTATAACTGGGGACAAAAAATAAACCTCTCCCTCCATGCTTCATATCATCAATTATTAAGAATATGCAACTTTCAAAACTCATTCATCATGAAAAAATGGTTACAACGGTAGAAAACATTTTGTTTGAATTCTTAATAAAATTTTGATCGATGTCTATAGCACATGTTGTAATTGTTTATGACTGCAAGGGTGGTATCACAAACATTGTTTTGGAAGAGAACAAGAAATCTCAGGACAATTCCAGCCCTCTGTTAGACAGACTTTTTGTCATATTAACCATTGTTAAAACAGGAGGAATACTTAGACATATTTACTAGATTTTAGACATTAATTTCCAAGATATTAAATAACAAAAACTCTTGATCAAGGACTTGATTTCAAGGACTTGTGGTATTTTAGTCTGCATTTTTTAGCAAAGGCAATTACTGGCCCAACGATGGAGTTCTTCAGCATCAATGAAAAGTGTGACAGCTTCAGAGAGGATCTAAAAGGGAACAATTTCAGTAGTAAAAATAATGGGAAATAAATTGGAAGGACCAGATCAGTGCAGGGACAATATATATTCATATGTGAGGTCACCCAAAAAAGGCCACAGCAAAGCTGTCACTTTCAAGTTCAAATTAACCCAGATCCTGCAACACTTACAACCCATGCCTTACAACCCATGGCACTGAATTCTGGTTTTCACACTAGCATTACAAGCTATCATTAAAATCAGAATGAGAAAACACACCAAGAATTTCGGCCTGTGTGCTTGGGCAGGCAGTCTGAATGCTTATGCTTGGTTCCAGCTTGTATTCATCCCAACACCAAGAATTCAGTACATCTTTTATTTATAGCCTACACTGAGGCTTTGCAAAGAATCTTTTCTTTCCAGGGCTGGGAAAGGATTTATTTTCTTCCTATCTGGCATGCTTTACATGGACATCTCTGCTAAAAAGGTACGATATGAAAACATTACCACTATTTATAAAAACATGTTTGACATCTGCATCACAGGGACTCAGAAGGGATTGACACCGTTATAAAAATCTTTATACAAGCAGGATGGTATCTGGAATGACTGAGCAGGAAGGATCATGTTACTTCTCCTTTCAAAATCTATTTTATACAGCAATTTTCTAGACCCTCCATTCAGGAAGTCTTCATAATAATTACTAATTGTCCCTTTTAGCCCAGCTTTACAGAAACCACTTCAGTCACATAACTGAAACTGTATGTGTAAGACAGCTATTCTCATTATCAGCCTTTACCTGCTCAAGCTCTCAGCTTCAAGTTCTTGCCCTGATGATTTTTTTCTAAATCTCCTTAAGCAATGTAAGAGTCAAATACATAAGTGAAAAACACTTTCTGTTGTTACAGCATGCTTTTTACAAATCTACCTTCCATTATCCAGAGTGTTACATCACAATAAGGCAAGGCTGATTAAATTAAAATTTGGATTTTTTTAAAATTGTTCTATTCTTTACAATTTCCTTATTTATCTGTGGTCCACAAATTACTTTTCTGAGCAGCAATGCTAAAAGGATGCAGTTTATGGAAAGGATGGCAGACTGCCATATGGCTGTTGTACAGCTCATTCTGAGGATACCTTGTACCTATAATCTGCATTTTACTCCTATGCACTTCAGGCACCCTTGCCTGCTTCCATTCCCCTTCATTTCAGACCTCCCACATTTTTGTAATGTGGAGGAAATGCTGAATGAGGCACTGGACATTTGGTTACCATCATCTTTTTGATGCAACCCCAAAACTGCATGTCCTCTGGGTTACTTGCTGCATTGATATAAATCTGGATTCGTGTATTACACTGCCTAGAAACTGCAAATGGAAATTCTCTGCGAGTACTTCTGCTATTTTTATCACTAAGTGCACAAAAAACTGAAACAGAGCTCCTCATATTTTTTAATGAAAAACCAAACTGACAAACACGATGCTTTTCTACAAGGAGAAGTGTAATAATGCCAGTCAATTAGAAATGTAAAAAACAAAGAGAAAACAAAGCACACTCAAAGGCAAATTTCACCCTCTTCAACAAAGTCCTGTACTATGAGTACTATGAGTGAAAACTGATCTACAGACCAAAAAATGTATTCAAGAAAGAAAAAGATTAAATAAACTCCAAATTTGTAATTAATTGTCATGATCAAAACATCCTGTTCATGCAGTAAATGGATGATCATTCCTGCCCAGCATGTGGAAGGGTTATCCTAAAAGGGTTCCCTGGAAGGATAAGGGGTTTCAGTATAAAACCCCTACATAAAGCTATCTAGACTCACCAGTATCCTCATCCAATGTCCCAAAGAAAAGCGGGGAAAAAGTGTATATTTCCTTTAGAAGTCTCATAAGAATACTTTCAAACAACACCCTAATTGATGGATGTTTATGGTGATATCTACTTATAGACAAGCTTATTTCTTTTGACAGGTTTATCTAGCATGTAGTAATTCATGCATACACAGAGTTCATCTTTTATGCACCCACATCCATAAAACAAGCAACAATATCAAACAAATTGTGTGATAAATGTATCATCCCTGGCAAAATCACCTCCTCTTCTTCCAATTTATGTATGTCAAGACCTATTCCAGAAGCAGAGAACACTGAGCCATTTTTAATGGCTCTTTTTCTCAAACTCTTCTCCCTCCTTCATTCGCTTTTAAAAAATTGCTAACCTTTTTAAAGCACAGAACCTCTGTATAATTACATTCACTTGAAGCTCATAATAGGAGTTCAAACCTGGGTTGGTAACAGTTACACTACAGCGTGACTTTAAGGCATTTCCATTAAAATAACAGTTGATGAAATAACTACCGTGACTTGTAACAAGCATTAGAAGTAGGGACATTTCACCCTGTCTGTTATGCACTGTTCAACATTTCATTTCCTCATCAGCACCATCTTGGCTCTCCTAGCCATGAAGGTGGCAGCTGTACTCATGTGCCTGTTGACTTTCTTCATAATGATCACTACTATTATTTTTTAAATCAGAAAATGGTTGAAACCAATCTGGAACCTCCATAAAAAACCTGAGTTGAAACTTTCATTAAAATGCAAGTGTTATGACGCTCCAGACATGGTAACAAAGGAGATGACCATGCCAAAACATTTAATAGACCTCTCAGCGTCAGATGACCAAATTCACATCCATACAATGCATTGACCACTGATTTTAGTTAAGCTCACATTTATGCTCTTCTGAAATGTATTTATAAGCCAAAAAGAATCTCAGTAGAAAATTCAGGATAAATATTTGGGACAGCAGGGCTATAGCTGGGTAGAAAAACAAGGGTGGAGAATTTAAGGTGTTTTCTCACATGTGCTGTCTATTCTTTTATCTTTCTCCCCTTACCTCAGCTCTGTATCTCCTCCCACCTCTTGTTTTTACCTTTGTATTTTCCTTACCACACACTGACTCCTTTTCGTCCTCCATGTCCTGCCTTCCACCTTGCCTTCTTGCTCCTTTCATCACTGTCCCAACAAATGAAATTTCCCAATCTAGAGGTCATCTTTGATATCTGAAAACCAGAAGTGCAGCAGCAGCCTGTACCTTGACTAATCTGTACCTTGTGACCTAAATGTGAGATTTCCAAACCATATGTTCCAGATTTACAGGAGCAGCTAAGGCCAATAAGTCTGCAGAGATTTGACTGTTTAGGGACATTTCACAGAGACTGAGGGAACTGGACAAAACCAGAGAACACAATGCAATACTTCTGCATAACAGACTTGGGATAAACCATGAGATATACAGATATTACATCAAGCTTAACTTCCTGACAGATGCATGAAGCACCTCAGTGCAGGTTGCAAGCACTAGGTCATTGTGCTGTGGGAGTGCATTCTACAAACACACACTCTTAATGTCCAGAGATTAATCTTTATTCTCTTCACCAAGCAGAGAAATAAATTGGTTTTTTACATTCACTTAAATGCATAAACAGGAGTAAACACAGGGAACAAAAACTATAAGGTTTCTTTGGGCAACTGAAATGAAGCCAGCGAGTGAAACAATATTCCTAGAGAGGTCCTGAGGAAGCAGGTTTTCCTTTGAAACAGACATGACACAAGCAACAAACTGAGCATTGCTGTGCAAATGTTAGTACTGACATTGCTTATAGTCTATAATTCATAACACAATCACTACAAACCCATGCCAGCAAAATTTTATGTCTTCCTATACATCCTGAATTAATGCTGTTCTCTTTTTCCAAGCTGAACAGTCAGCCAAAATTATCTCCACATTGTTTCTTTAGCAAAAAAGAAGCTGAAGACAAATTGAAATATTTTTAGTATAGTTCTACTATCTTTCTGTCCATAGGTCTTTGGAACTTCCTCCTGCTTCTCTTCAATACACTTTATTTATTTATTGTTGAATAACAAATACATTATTCAACAAAATATTAGCCAGCAGAGACACTTCCACTCATTCATGCTTAATTTTGAGCAGGGATGCATAAATACTTTTTGAGTGGAGGCTGCTATCATTTCAACTAAATTATGAATATAAACATACTTATTTTTTTAAAAATGGTTGTGTCAAAAGTATTCCTTTCATCTACAATCACAACTAGATACATGTCTGAAAGGGAGTCATAGTCCTACAACTAAATGGTACATATTACAACTTCACATTTCTAGTTGCTTATAGTTTTGTCAAACTAAGTTTTTTGATGACAAACTTCCCAACTTGAATAAAACACTTGTGTGAGATTAAGGAATAAGAGAAAACAAACAAACAAATCACAAACAACTGCCAACTTGTTTGGGTTTACTCTCAAAAATAACCGTTAGCAGAAAGAAAATATTTTTGTTTGCTCCAGTCAAAAATACTGCAAACCATTATTTCAAAAATCTGCACTTTTTAAAAGATTTACAGCCAGGATAGAAAGCTTTGTGGTTTTGTGACTAGACAAGAGTAGCCAGTAGTCAGCCCCTGACCAAGACCCACTGGACCAGCAAGGCACCGAATTCTTGCAGCTGGAATTCTTTTCCCTCACAGAATCCATCTTCTTCCCAAACACCCACCCGGAACACTTAATTTACACATGTTTTTCCCTGTTAGACAGCAGGCATAGCCCAGGAAATTGCAAGGAGATCTGTCCCACAGCCTTGCCAAGGAGTGCTCCAACAATGCCACGCTCCCAAGGGACTGGTCTGTGGCTGGAGGGCTCCAATTGGGTTTGTCCTTGCAACCACACGAATAGTGATTTACTTCTTTGTGTATTTCAAAAGAGTGACGGCAGAAATTATTAAAACTTCGTTTCTAAGGTTGGCTAAGTACATATCAGATGGTAGTGATTTCAGCCATTACCCATCACACTGCAGATTTTAGTTGGAATATACACATTTATAAGAAATTTCCATGCTTTTCTATAGAGCCCTTGATTTAAGGGTCTCCTACTACAACTTGTATGTATTTTTATATTGCTCCTGTGTCCTTAAAGACCTCTTCCACTGCTCTAATCTACCCATTACCTACAAGACACAATTGTAGTTGTGTGCAAAGTTTTTTCTGGTTTCTACAATTTACCTATTATTTCAAAATTTCTATGAACAGTACATCTGTAAAGCACATCAGACTGAATAAAGGAACTAAAATAAAGACATGCCTTTAAAATGGCATTGTAAGGTAGAAGATGTATGTTTTACCTAAACAGTGATCTCATATTATTTAGGCACAGTCAGTGGTTAAGCTGAGATACAGACTTGCATTTTCTAGCCCAAGTTTTCAAAGAAGGAACTCAAAGCAACCAACACACCAACAGAAGCACACGGGGGAGGAGAGGGACAGCTGTAGTATTTTCCTGTTAAAATACACCACTATCTGAGAAAGACACCAAAACAAACTGAAGTAAAGTAAAACAAAACAAAAGAAAAATAAACAGAAGCTATATCTTGCCAAATGATACATACAGCACTATATATATATAACTTTTGAGTTTAAAGAACAGCAATGCTACTGCAAAAAACTCCTCTCCTAATTCCTATTAAGGCTAGATGAAATGCAAATTTTCATCTATGGCAAATATTTTAAAACAACTGTTACAGGTTACATAGGTTATTGCCCATCAAAAAAAGTTGCAAATCAACATTAAGTAGTAATGTCAAAAGAAAAGTATAGTCACTGTAGAAAGAACAAATAATCCAATGAGCATTTTCAAATTTTGCAGACACAGTATAATAAATCTTAATACATACTTCAGACCTGCTAAAAGTTAGACAAATTTTCTAAAATAGGGCTCTTTTTTATGCAGATTTCCTATTCAATTTAGTGTCTGCTATTTTTTTTAGTAGGAATTAGTTGTTGTAACTGATTAATGCCAATACACCCATGTAGGACAATTAAATATTTTTCTTTTTAGGAAAATCGAACAAATGAATCAACTAGAAAACCTGAAAAACATTCCCACATTAAACTGTGTGTTCCAAAGGGGGTAATCTAAATGCTCTGAACACAAAGAATGTCATTTCTGAGGTCACCTAACTCCAGGTGCCAATTCAAAGCTATGACACCAATACAACAAAGTTCTCCCTCCAGACAAGGTAACTGCTTTTACCTTTATGTGATTTCTGCAGTGAGGTAATGGACACAGCAGAGACCCAAACAGAGTTTAATTCAAGGTTCACATATAACTCTTAATCCTGGGTACAGGGTTTTTTTCTTTCTAACACAGCTTATGCCTCAGCTCATCATTTCTGAAACAGGATAATGCTCATATACCTTCCAAAATACATTTCAAGGACAAAACTAATACTGACAAAGAGTTCAACTGCAGTGCTTGTAGGTATTTAGAAACATGTGGTAGGGAAAAAAATAGGTTTGGAGCATTTACAGTGAGAGCTCAACAATGTTCTGGTTGAATTAATTACGGAATACTGTCAGTTTGATATTTCAAATGTACAGCTTTAGCAAAGGAAAGATACCACCACAGGTCTGGTCTCCCTCACAGAGGTTTTCATTTTACATTTGCTTATCAACTTTTCAAATTTATTGCCCTCTCCTAAGGATGCAAACAGGACAAATTTGCTACACAGAAGTTGTTTAATATTGATAAAGGCGAAAAAAAAATTTAAACTACCCCAAACTTCAGTTCTTAAGAATTACTACTTCTAGAAAGAGAGCACAAAATCATAGAAGAAACATGCTTTTAAATTGGTATGTAAACCCATTAGACAAATATTTGAGTACAAGCCTCTATGCCTCCAGTTATTAAGAAAAGGCTGAGTGGATGCATTGTTATGTTATCTTAGAAGAATATATTCAGGGCAGACATAAAATTTGAATTTAAAATACACACTCCTGCACAATGCACACCTTACACAAGCACATTATTAGTAATCATTTACCATGAATTACTTCTTATTAACCTTCACGTGGCTTCATAAATATTTTCATTTTTGTTTCCTTTAATTAATAATTATTTGAACTGACAGAATTTACAAACCATAATACAATTAAACGTTCAAAATACATTAGGCTTAAAAATGTGGTATTTTAAAGGGGTTTTGTCAAACAAGAAAATCAATTCATCAAACTAAGAGATTCTAACAGGTCTCTTAATGAGAATATTGACAATAATGGTTTTCTGTCTTCGCAATCACAACAAAAAGACTGTCAAAAGAATCTTGATTACTGGTATTCATTCAAAAATCTTAGAAAGCTTCTTAGAGCACCCTGTAAAGTTACAGGTGTGTAAAACATATACATTAATAAATAAACTACTTTTCTGCACTTCCCTCCATACAACATTCCAGTTTTCCATTTACCAATGGGATTGTTTGGTGTTAGAATAATTAATGTTTGAAAAATCACATCTAGTGTTAGTGAATTAAGGTAATAATTTATTTCTTCCACATTATGACCATTTCAGTTTTCCAAGACAGCAAATTTTCAAATTTCTACTAATCTCATAAATCTGCATTAGAGTTTAAAATTGCTTCATAAATCTGCAGAACCTGATTGACAGATTCAATTTCTCATTAAATACACGTGGGTATAGCAGCAAAGAACAGATGAAAAGAATGGCGACTGTCTTATGGGGTAACATGAAGCATTTTGAAAACTTACCCACTTCTTAAACGCCCACTTGTTTATCTACATTTCCTGATGAAACTCACACAACACATCATTTAAAAACCCGCCCTGAAATTCAACTAGCAAACAACTGCCTTCTGTACTCTGCTAAGTAAATCTACCTCCAGCACGACTCGGGGGGGATGACTGCTTTGATGATCTGATGAGGCACATTTCAAGCTATCCTCAAAAAAAAAAAAAAAAGATAAAGATGCTTGGACGCTTTCCTCTTCTCCATCTAACCTTTATTGACTGACCCTTCAGTCAGCCTGCTCATGACACAAAGACAAAGCACTTCAGAGGCAGCTCCTACCCATCCCATAACCCACACCAGCAGATGGATTGACACAGTCTCGAAATAAAACCTGTCAGCCACACAAAGATAAGGTGTCATTAGCTGCGTGTAGATCGGTGTTACCTTCAAACACAAAGATACTGCAAATGTTCTTTGCTGTCACAGCAACACTTGTTCCACAGGCCCTTCTAAATGCAGAAAATTTCACTCTGGCTTTCAGAAGAAATTATGTTTTAAATTGTGCTCTACTTTCTAAAACACATATAAGTGCATCTACGCAAATGCCTAATCAAGTGCATGAATACAGTAACATGTCCATGAGAGGTGTTTTCTGAGGCAGACATACCCTTGCACTAATTACGGAATGCAGATTTGCTCCTATAAAAAGGAAATATACAGACAGCTCTTTGCTAGTCTATTACCGGCTCACACGCTCCAAGCGATGCAGCCGGTGATACCTGTATGCCAAACACCAGCACCGGGAGCACCGGGGGAAGCCCGGGAGGTTAAAGTTTGCCGCGGGATACGGGAACGCTCCCGCGGGCTCCGCTCTCAGGCGTCAGCGCGGGCGGTCCGTGCCCGCCGTGCGGCCGCTGCCCGAGCCCGCGCTCCGCCGCCCCCGGCACCCCGGGCCGGGACCCCCACCCTGCCTGGACCCCCACACCGCCGGGACCCCCACACGGCCGGGACCCCCACACCGCCGGGACCCCCACACGGCCGGGACCCCCACACGGCCGGGACCCCCACACCGCCGGGACCCCCATCCAGCCGGGACCCCCACACCGCCGGGACCCCCACCCTGCCCGGACCCCCACACCGCCGGGACCCCCACACCGCCGGGATCCCCACACCGCCGGGACCCCCATCGCCGCCGGGACCCCCACACCGCCGGGACCCCCACACCGCCGGGACCCCCATACCGCCGGGACCCCCATCCAGCCGGGACCCCCACACCGCCGGGACCCCCATCGCCGCCGGCCGCGCACTTGAGCCCGGGCGGCCGCGGGAGCCGCCCCGCGCCCCCAGCCCCGGGCCCGGCGAGGCGGGGGAGCCTTACCCGGGAACTGCTGCGGCGGCGGCGGCGGCGGCGGCTGCTCGTCCTCGCCGCTCTCGGAGTCGGTCTGCATGGGCTCCTCGGCGAAGTTGACCCCGCGGGCGTCGGGGGGGCCCCGGCGCGGCGGCTGAGCGCCCCTGTCATGGCCGGTGCCCGCTCTGCGGCCGCTCGGCTCCTTCTCCGCCGCATCCTTGGCCGTCGCCGCCTCCTCCTTGAGGCGCCCGAAGTACTGGAGGGCAAACTCCAGCAGGTCCCCGGGCTGGCTCCGCAGCACCTCTACCGTGAAGCCCTGCAGCAGCTCCGTCAGCCCCGCCGGGATGGAGATGCTCATGCCGGGGCCGGCCGGGGGGGCGCAGCCCGGCCAGGAAGGGGGAGGGTGAGGGGAAGGGGAGAGGAGAAGGAGGAGAAGGAGGAGGAGGAGGAGAAGGGGGGGAGAGCCCGGGGCCGGGGGTCGGCGGCCCGGGGGACGAGGCGCGCCCGGCGGATCGCCCGTGGGCAGCGGGAAGGGGCGGGCGCGGCGCAGGTGGGAGCGGGCGGGGGGCGGGCCCGCGGGGGGCAGCGGCTCCGGCAGCCTCGGCGGCGGCGGCGCCTCCTCCCCCCGCGCCGGGGGAACCTCGCGCACATGTGACCCGGGAAACCATGACAACCTCCCGCCGGGGACTGCGGCCGCCGCGCCCCGCCCGCGCCGCCGGAGCCGCGGGGCCGCGCCGAGGGCACGGCACGGCACGGCATGGCATGGCGCGGCACAGGGCACGGCACAGGGCACGGCACAGGGCACGGCACGGCACGGCATGGCATGGCGCGGCATGGCACAGGGCACGGCACAGGGCACGGCACGGCACAGGGCACGGCGCGGCATGGCACAGGGCACAGGGCACGGCACGGCACGGCACAGGGCAGCGCATCTCTGCCCCCGCACGGGCTGCCCTGCCGGGACACGGCCCCGCCACCCCCGGGCTGCCGGGGACCCAAGCATTGAGCGCCTTCTCCCTGCGGGATGTCCGAGCATCCGCCCTGGCGAGCGGCGGGGATTCCCGGTGAGCGGACACGGCCCCGCTCAGGGAAGGACCGCAGTGCATGTAGCATCGCATAGCTGGTTACTCCTGTGCTTTTTCGCGGCCATGCACCCCCTTAAAGCTCCTCTGCACATCATTCATACGCATAGAAGTGCTGTCAATTTATATTAATCTATATTATTTAGGATGGGAGGGGTGATGTGGCGCTAGCAAGAGCATCCTGTTTGTCAGCTGATTGTTTAAGGTTTAGCTGGAGAAAGAAACAATAGTTTAAAAATGGGGGAAGAAGTCCAATTTAAACACTGCTGAGCGCCAACGCTCAGCATAGACGCTCTCCCAAGCCATGCTGCAGGGACTACTTAGCGCAGTGGTAAGTGGGTGCTGCTTGTCATCACCAGGAAGCTTAAATGTTTTAAGTGGAGTAAGCAGCAATTACGGGTGCCATGTTTTTCAATGCTTCACTAAACGCTTCTTGAAAATGAGGTCCGTGGAATGCATGAAAACTGCATCCCCCCGTGGTTTGTTATCACCTCTGAACATTGGCCAATGTATTGGGGTTCCAGAGAGACTCCAGTTGGAGTCTTATTTTTATGCATCAAGCAAATTAACTGCTAAAATGTCTAAGGCTGCGACAACATGGCTGTTTGATAATTGATTTCATTAAACATTCAGCATTGCTCAAATGGCCTTGCAATGAGCTTCGTAAGGGCTTAGGGTGAGATGAGCAGTCAAATGTGAGTTTGTAGTAGCAAGATACTGAAAAACCTGGCCTCAAAAAAATAAGGTGACAGCAAAATACAGCAATCTCTGTGGCACTTTTCACACAGATAGAGATATCTAAAGCTTTAAATTGAATTAATTTCCAAATGGAACCCAGTTCTGGTTGTGTATGTGTTTTCAAATGGAGCTTGGTTCACAAGCTGGATCTTCAAAGTGTTACAGACCAGGTAAATTAGTGAAGTGAGCAAACCACGCTTGCATGGGTGATATTGCTGCCCTGTAACAGACAGGAGGCACCTCTGCAGGCTGAGCTGTGGAATACCTTCAAGCAACATCTTGTAGCTTCATTTTACACTGCAGGCCATTATAAAGTACATTTTTGAAGTTAAATTCGCTGTTGTTTAGCACTGTCCTGCTTGAGGAACCTCTTCAGACTCAAGCTAAGTCATCTGGGGGCAGACCAGGAGTTCTCTCTGGACTTCAGCAGGCTGCTGTGTTGTCAGGCTCTGGGAACTGCTGCAGTATCCGGGGGGCTGCCAGCACACCCCCCTGGATGCCAGGCTGCAGTGCTGGCATGCCCTGACCACAGCTGCTGTGGAAGCGCTGCTGGTGCAGCACAGCCACTTCATTAAAATGGCTGAGCACCAGGTGCAGCAGGAGAGCTGACACCTGAACACCATGCACACGTGCAGAGCTTGGTCACCCTGAAGGGGGGGCTCAGCTAGAAATGCCAGATGGGCTCATTCACAAGTTTGGGAGCTTAAAAACCTTCTCACACCACTGATAGGATTGATCTGTTTGTGACCAGGCTGAGGCATACCTAAGCTTTGAGGAAGCTCCCAGGAAGAGAAGTGTTAGTAATTAGTGCCTTCCAGGCACTAGGTGTCCTGTGAGCATATAATATTCCACTTAATGGAGTCTTCCAGGATTAGAAGAGTTGTCATCCCTGAGGTTTTCTCGTACCCAGAAAAGGCAGTCCTTTTTTTCTAGGAATTTACCAGCAGCATAGTGTCTTTTGCCATCTAATCAAGGACTCCCCTACTTTGTCAGAGACTCTCATCCTCCCAGACTTAAATTGAGATCACTTCTCTGAAGACATCCTCAAGAGCCAGCCTTTGATGTTTTTATGCAAAACTCAGATAATTTGAATAAGAGATTCCTAAGTGGCAGAACTAAAAAATTATTCTTTCTAAAAATGTTTCAAAACAGCCCAAAACATTTGTGTCTAGAGAAACTTACCTTGAGGTTTGTGTACCTCAAAGGATGGCAGCAAACTTTGTAGTTCAAGTTGGTGTCATCTAGTTTCCTTAGATGCTTTCTGTTCCAAAGACTTTGTATTGATATTTAAATTGCTTTTAAATCCTCATAAGGAGGACAGCTGTCGAAAATATGTGTTATGTCTAGCAGAATGAACAGTTAGATAGAGTATTGCTTCACACCTCTCCAATGAGTTTCATTAGTTACTACTAATTTTTGTGTGCCATTCTAGTTCAGCTGTAAATATATTCTTTAAAAGAAAGAGAATATACAACCTACAGAAATCCTTCTGTACTGAAAAGGCATTAGGCAGAATATTCGCCTCACAATTCCCAAGGAAATAACCCAAAGACTTTGTTATCTCCTTTCCTCCTAGCCACCAGATGCAGTTTTCATAATACACTGCTTACCTGCTTTGTATGTCATTCTTGTCCCTTCACCTGGTTTGAGCAGTGAAAAAGAGCTAACAGGTGAGAAATAGCAATTGTCTCCCACAGGACAATTCCAGACAGCAGGTTGGGAATACTTTGTCAGAGCTGATCACATGGAGGACAATGAGTGGAGTGCAGAACAGATGAGTGTCAGACTTTCAAGCTTTGTCTTTACCAGGGGCAATGCCAATTTAGTAAATTTAGTAAACTTGATCTAACAAAGCCCATCCAACATCCAACTACAAGCCTGGTTTTTTCTGCCAGCTCTCAATGTTTTGCCTGATAAGAATATTTTTCCCCAGTCCTTCCCAAGAGCTGCTGCTGAGCAGCCCCGCTGAGCCTGCAGGGGCTGTACAGGGGGGCAGAGGTGTGCAGTGAACATCTGGGGTGTGCACCAGGGTAAAGCCCTCTCTCCCCTGAGCAAAGTGACTTAGCAAGCACACCAGTGGAGTACCAGCTTTTAAATCCTGCCCTTTGTTGCCTCGTGTCAGGCAAGAGGGGCTGTTACTACTGTGTCCTTGCACCACCAGTTGCCCAGCTAGCCCAGAAAGAAGAGATCCTGATCTCATCATCTGTAACAGTCTCTCTCAATTTGGCAACCTGGTAATTTCCACAGTGGTTCTCCATGGAAAGAGTTCATATTGTACTGGAGAAACACATGGCCTTCTGCCTAATGCAGGATAGTAGGAAAATACTCACATTTGTGTTTGGAAGGTGTTACTTCCTAAATTTCCAGTTTGATTTGTGTTATCTCAAATCTTTTGTCCAGGCTTTTGAAATTTCAGATAAAGATGAACTTTGCATACTGCATGCCAAAAAAGCTGCTGCCCAGAAAGCATCTTCAAATCCAAACATGTCCTATATTTACTTCAAAATCTTGTCAGCTATAAGGTAATATTTTTTCTTCCTTCTTTTTATCTCTCTGTTCTTGACTGAGCGATAGTTGGTATGTACGTTTAGAACAACCACAACTCATATGAATAATCATGTACCAATCATGTACTGATCTTCCAAAATACCTTTAAAATTGACTTTTTATTGACTTTCTCTCTTTCCTTCTCAGGTCCTTCTGGCTTAGTAGGCAAATCTTGCTTACAGGATTTTTTAACTAACTGTTTTTAATGGCAATCACGCAGCAATAATTTTTCCAGCGATAACAAATCTTGTAGTTGTGTAGATCCATAGTTTCACACTTTTCTCATTGGAATGATGTCACCATTTGTAATACAATAATGTCATCATTACTGTATTACAAAATCCATTACCAAACCCAAATCTTTTTTATCAAAAAAATGTCCAGTTCTATAAACAATATAAGAAACTAGTGCCTGTAATGCATGAATGAAATTCTAACATATTCCCTGTGATTCTTCCTCAATTGACTCTTCTCCATCTCACACCCTTTATTCTGCCTGTGCTTATTGTTCTGTGGATTCAAACCCCTAAACTCCCCAACTGCCTACTGTAAATCTAAAATGGCAAGAACCAAGTAGCCATTTACATACTCGAGAAAAATTGTTATTTATGCCAGTGAGGGTTTTCCCTGAGCAAACAGAAAGGCCAAGTTCAAAACTTGGATGGGAGAATAATCCATCTGAAGAAGCAGAATAGCAGCAAAGTAGTGTAAATGAAACATCCCCTGCCACTTTCAGTACCAATTCACAATCAGTTTAACCAGATATACAGTTTGAGGAGTTTCCTGACACAAAATGGCACCTGCTAACCCAGGAACAAGTGTTCATTTCCTCTCCTTTCTATCACCTTTTAGGCACTTATAGTGCTATGTAGTCAGTGGAATTTAATGCCTGATTAGAGCTGAGATGATGAATCATGCTGTCAGGGAGAAGAGAGCAGAAGTCATGGCTCAGGAGGAGGAGTATCAGATTATCAGCAATTCAAATTCTAGTTGGCTTATGTTGGTCCTGAATTCAAGTGTTCCATCCACCTCATCTACTGAGATATTATGTTCAAAAGAAATGCAGAGTATCACATATTCTAACCTCAAGTCCCTTGCTTTTTCACTCATCCTAGTCCTTTTTAACCCCAAACTGTATTTTCCAGGGAGTATGAGCTTTGTGACTTATTACAAGTTCTGTTTACAAGTGCTACTATTCAGTAAATGAACAGCTGTTGATTTCCATTGAAATCTGTTGTTTGTTGTCCTTGATATTCAGAAACTACAGGATACTGTCTCTTAGAAAAGTGCTCCTTTTTATGTGCCTCAATTTGGGCTCTCATAATCACCTGTAATTTCAGAAAAATGTGACTAGAGTTTCTAAAGTCAATATAGTGAGTGCTGAATTTGTCATTAAAAGTAAACCTTCTCATTTTAAAAGCAATGAAATAAAATGACAGTGTAGATGCAGTAAACTTCATCTATTTTGAGGATCTTATTTCGTTTGATGCCCTTACAAATTTTATAAAAATGGCACTATACACTGTCAAGACAACCTGTTAAATGGCTAACAGAGACATCTCTCCAAATAGCTAACAACAGAAAATCATCATCAGATGGAGAAGTTCCCCAGGAATTGGCAGGAGGCTGCTTCTATTCAACACCTCCTGCAGTCACATGGGAGCAAATATAAATGTTGCTGATATAATTTGCAGATGACACAAAACTCAGTTGTACAGTGATGTTCCTGAGCTCAGGAAAGCATGGAATGATCTGGATAACTCGTTCATTTAAAGAAAATCATACTCTACAAGCTCCTTATTAAGTCGTTGACTTCAGAAGAAAGAGGTTTCTACAGAATGGAAGAATTTTATCTTGGAAGGCAGTGTTTCTAGAAGAGTTTAGTGATCAGAATGGAAAAACAACTTTACTCAATTTCTTGTGTAATTCTACAGACAAAGGGGCTATTGAGATTTTTGCTTGTTTCGAGAGGGAGATCAAAAATAGGAGTGAGAGATCTTTCCTCTATAATGCACTCCTGAGACCAGTAAAAAGGTACAGATATAGTGTTCGTGTGTTCAAAAGAATATGGAGACATGGAGACGTGCAGAAAAGAGACCTAGGAATTATTCATAAGCTGAAGGAAATGTCTTGAGGTGAAAAGACTGGGAGAATTCTCAATGTTCATCTAAGCACTTGTTACCATGCTCAGTAGAAGACGCTTATATGATCTAAGGGATGAAGGATATCACTCTGTATAGTCTAGTAGCACCTTTGTGGAAAAGAATAGCATCAGTCTTGCTTATCAGAGATGGCTCAACATCTTCTCTTGGAAAATCAAACTCTTTCATGTCACTAGAGGAACACACAAATACCCAAAGATGCAGTAATTCTTAGATTTTCTGAAATATGAAGCACCAGAGAAAAAAATCATAATACAGATGTGCATTTGAAAACCTACAGTCACTGCCATGGATGCTTGGGTTGTATTTAAATGGAAAAGACTGATAGTGAATGGATACTTTGGCTTCATTTTCCTTGAGGGAGATGGGGAATCTGATAATTTTTGAAAAATGAACTTTCTCCCTGCAAATCTTCTTCTATTAGTTCTGAGCTTAGATCTGAAGTTTTCAGATCATCTACTTTGTGGCAAAAACTGGGAGAAAATGAGTAGAAATAGCTGTTGGATGGAGAATAACACTACAATTCCATGCCTTGAGTTTCTCATTAACTGTTCCTAAAAATAGTCATTAAGAGAACTAACTTCAGTTTCTTGGGAGCTAATTTCAAGAAGGATGGAGTCAGAGCTCTGGTGTCTGAAAGTGATGTCTTCTAGGGAAGAGGCAATTTTTCAGTGAACATGAACTATTGGGCTTTTGGTTTGGGTTATTTTTTTGTTTTGTGGTTTTGGATTTTAATGTGTGGGGTTGTTCTGGTCTGTCTATTTTGTTGTTTTGTTTTGTTTTGTTTTTTCTCTGATAGATTTGATTGTTACTCATTATATTCTTGAGGAAATTATTAGTTATTCTTGGCAAGAAGAATAAAGCTTCTGTAGAAGTATTGGTTAAAGAGGGCACCATCTGAAATATTTTCTTTGGTTTGAGCCCTAATGTAGTGGTAATGTTCCTGCAGACTTTTGTCCTGCTGAAAACTGAAAATAGCATTAGTGAGTAAAACCACATTCTGACCCTGACATGCTTCTCAGTTTGGGTGTCTCTGCACACCTGCACACAGCTGGGCTTGGTAGGTGCTGCTGGCCTGTATGACAGGCACTTTAATGTCCCAAAGGCATCAGCCAAGATGGGTTCAGGTGCCTTGCAGCCTAATCTGTAAGGAAAGACATGTGCCTGTGGTTGGAACAGCTACATTTGAGAGAAAAACCTTAATTCAAACTAGCAGATCTTAAAGGACAAATGTCAATGTGTCAGAGCTGTGCACTGGAGTCTCAAGCCTTCAGTTTGTCTCAGAATAGTTTGGTTATACAAAGTTGTGAATGTGCATTTGATTAAAAAATAATCAAAATGTAATGACCTTTACAGGACATTCTGGATTTTGGAAGATTCTGGAAGAGAAAGACTGTTTGTATCTCTCTATAAGTGTATGTGTGTGCTTGTATAAATAAACGCACATGCATTTGTTTCTACATGACATTACTGTTTTTATTCTGGCAGAAGCTAAAGATCCCATCATATTAATCTGTCCATGAATGCAGTGTAAGTATCTTAACTCATTTGACTTGCAGTGAATTGAGATTGGCTATTTAGTGTAGACTTATGGATCATCAAAGAAAGTATGTGATTATTTTTTATACTTTTATAAGAAACAGAAATATTTACATTTTTAAAGTAAAATTCATAATTGCACCACATTTTCAATATTCCAACTTTAGCCCCAGGAGTGGAATATAAACTGTGCCAGACGTGCATTCCCATGAGCTTTTTATCGTTGTTTTCGACACAATCTATTTTTATTCTGTTCTATGGGAAATGCACACACTTTGTGCAGTTGCCAGAATGTAATTTCCCAATGCCCCTTATTTATTTCAAAGTATGCTTTTTTTGGATTCAAGTGCTTTTGCAACAGGTCTTTTTCACGTTTTGTCATGTAAGTACTCCCTGCTCTTACTGAACCCATTTGGTGAGGGCAGTGGTTACATATGTGGAGCTGGAAGGGCAGCCACATAAACTGGCAGAAGCCTCCCACAGTTGGTTCTCCTTCCTACTTCAGAGTCTTCCACTATTCATGTTCCCACCACCTGAGGACTGCATGCAGGGACCTGGGGGCAGAATTCTTGCTTTGTTCAGATTCTGCCGCACATCTCAGAGCCCAGCAGTTATTGGGGAGATGAGGAAACCCCTGCTGAAATTCCCCTCTTTGGGCCTACCTGTCAGGACAATTTGGAGGCTGCCCAATCCACAGTAGGTCAATCCTCAGGGACCATCTAGGAGCTGGGGCCAGCCAGAATGCATCCAGCTCCTGGATTCTGATTTACAGCACAACCATTGCCTAAGGAGCAACAGAGAGGTTCAAGCTGATGCTGTACCAGAGAACAGATTTGGCTCTGGAACCTGCCCCAAAAGGACAACCTACCTCCATCAGGACATGTCCTTAGTCAATGTATCCACTAAAATTTGCATGGTGCTTTCCAGGTCATAATTTTCTGTCCTAAGGTCACTTTCACTTGATAGGGTTTTTTCTCTCATGTATTCATTTTTGTGTTAAAATCAGCTTGACAATGTCCTTACATCCCTACAAACCACCCCATTGGATCATTGCCATAAGACCTGGTCAAGGACTCTCGTGTTCAGACACAGGTGCAGCCCTAGGACAGTCCTTTATAAAGTGCCACAGACACTTCTGCATATAAATAGGGCACCACTGAAGAAAACCTCTCCAAACCTTCCTTGCAGTGCTGTTTAAAGGAAATTTTAATAAGTGCCCCAACCCTGACTCATCTTCAGTACAGCACCACAGACCCTGCACGATAACATCTGCAAAAATGCCCTACTCTTATCTCACAGTGTTCTCCATTATAGACTTCAAACAAACAGGGAAAGGAAGAAGTGTGGTCTTGAGGCCAGACATTGTGGGCAGTAGTCCTTCCTGCTTCCGCTGTATCTGCCTCAATTTATACCTGGCAGCTCAAATGTGAGTTTGTTCCTGGAGGTTTGGCCTGACTGCTCGCAGAGAGGGCTGTTAACCCCTTGTGACACATAGTAAGGATCCAGAGTCAGGGTGTTTTCCTTGCCCTCTGGACTTCTCCATCATCCTCCTGCCATCTGGATGGCGGCACAGCTTTGTCCTACTGGAACTTGGACAAGAAGCAGATGGGTTTGGTAGCAGCTGGTAAGGCACATGGACTGCTGAGATGCAGGATGGTGAGAAGGCTCTCCATGGGTCTGAGCTCATGGCTACATCTTGAAACTGTGGTCCTTTGCTGTGGCCCTGTCAGGGAGAAAGGCTGCAAGGTTACAAATGTTACAAGTTTTCCTTAGCAAGTCTCCTCCTATGTTTCCATTGCCTAGGCTTTTTAATAGGCAATGGCAACAGACAAAAATTAGCCTTCTCGAGGTCTGACAACCTCGCAGCCTTCCAGAGTCCTGTAACTCATGAGGGAGAAACAAATGTTTTGAAATTGGGCACTTGTGGGGAGCCAAATTTCCACGAAGTGGCGTGGAAGAGGAGCCTCTCAAAGTGTCAGTGTTAAAAGAAGCTCCCAGTCAGATGCTTCCACAGACTTCATTGTGACAAAAGCATCTTTCCCTGAAAGGCCAAGGGCTCCCACCAAGGACAGGGACACTGCTGCCCTTCCAGTCAGCCTTCAAATTAATTGTTTACAAAGATCATCTACCAAGTCAATTGATAACAAGATATCTACATTATGCATAAACTGCAGAATGCATCCTTCCTCCCAAAGCAAAAACAAAAGGAAAAAGAAGTCAGTGTAATCAATAATGCAAGGGCTGTAGGCTTGTCCCTGAAAGCATGTCTGGGCTGTCAGATATGTCTGAGTTTTGGATTCTCAGAATAAGACAAGTCTTTTTTTCTCACAATCTGTATAGGCTGTCATGAGCAATTGGACAAGGCATCCTAAGACCCCATGGCTCATATGGGTCTGTGCAGACAGGACAGCTTACAAAGTCAATATGGATCTGCATGCTTCTCAAAACCAGATCTTCCCATTTTCCTGAGTTCCCTTCTCATGAGCATGTGGGTTTAAAATCCACATTTCTCTGGTAGCCCCACTGTAAACATTCTAACTACTCCTAAACCAGGCCATTAGGGCAGAAACACCAGCAGAACTTCCAAACAGCAGATCTGCCCTTTCCATAAGAAAGAAAGGGAACTGTAATTGCCCCAGAACTATCACTGTGAAAGGTAAGAGTCACCTATGAAGCATTCCTTTGTCTATCTGTAATAACTAGGTCTTTATTTTGATTTTATTTTTCTGAAGGTGATGATGAAATAATGTAACAGGAGTGCAGACACAGAAGTGTGGGGATCTTTGGGTGAGAAAATTCCCCTTGACCAATCATTTTTCTGACAGGACCAGTCATCTTTCAAAGTAAGTCCTCAGCTTTTTATCCTTTCCTTCTCTGGAAAGACTGCAATATGGATACTTGACCCTGAACAGAAATAGAAGAGGAAGATGCAGACAGTAGATAGACTCTTTTACTTACATTACAGAGCCAGATTGTCCTGTGGGAGCTGGCAGCAAGGTCTAGCTGATCTTATCATTATTTTAAAATAGGATAATGATTATGGAGAACACAGAGAGATTCTCAGTGTGTGATCAGTGCCACACCACCTCCCTGGCCAGTTTCCAGTGTGATACTCACCGGGCTGAGATCTTTTACTGAATCCATAAAGTGCTGGCCAGTTTTATGGTCCTCTCCATGGAATCAATTTCTCATGGATTGAGATACATGGAGAAGCCCAGTCATCACTACAGCTGTGGTGGCAGGGGAGGAACACAAGCTGGAGTTGCACTGGTCTCCTTGACTGTCCTGGGAATGCCCAGATCAAGCACATCTGCAACTCTGCTCCGTGCTTACAGAGATGAGACAGGTCTTTGTGAATGTCCACCATTTCTTGCTCTTTCAACACAGATGCAGAGAGAAGGGAGCACCACAGCACACCAGGAGGAAGGGCTGGCTCCTTGCAGAACTTTGCTGTGCCTGCACCTCTGTGTGCCACATATCTGGTGTCAGCAGCAGCGTTCCCTGCTTGGCCAAGCTGGACGGCAGGTCTGCAGGGTAGGAACAGGGAGGGAGGGCAGAGGGCAAGCAGAGTGCAACATGCTGGCTCTCCTGAGACAAAAATGCATCATATCCCAGCAGGGGCCATCCTGGAGAACTGCAGTGAATCCTGTCCTGGGCTCTAATGTGCCCAGATGTAAAGGAAATTTGGGGCTCTTAGTAACTGAGAATTTTCATGTTTCATAGATTCAAAGAGCAGTGAACTTTCTGCCATGGAGACGCTCTCAGTGGCATCTCTGTGTCAGCCACTTCTCCCTGTTTTGTATCTTCTGCAAACCTGCCGAGGCTTCCCTCTGTCCCACCACCCAGGCCATTAACACAGGGTGACCCTGGGGTGTGTCACTGGTGACAAGAGCCAGGTTAAGGGAACAGGTAAGGATTTTGTGTCTGGAAGGGTTCCATTTCTGCTGATCAGTACACAGAGATGTAAGAAGAGTTCTTCTAAAGGTTTATGGAAGAATTTGCTTTATAGGAGACAGACTAATAAGTGTTAGAGTTTATTTTGAAATGTCCATTATTTTGTAATATCTACTACTTAGTAAAGCATGAAACATTATTTCATTTTAAATATGTGGAGCATTTTAAGACTTGGACTTTTAAAACATGTAGATGTTTTAAAATAACTCCATTGTGTAAACAGATCCTTGCTCAATAGTGCAATGTCTTGTAAACATTCTAAATAATTTAATTGATGGGTTTTATTTTCTTTCTGTGTCTCAACCATTGGCATTCCTCAGTTTAGATGTCAACATTTCTATGCCTGGAGGCTGGAGAATAAAAATAGTTATGCTCTAAAAAAGGGGCAGTGTTGAGGGTGAAAGGTCCTGATCTTGCAAGTTCTTGCTCACATGGAAACTCAATGGTATTACTTGGGTGAGGAGGAATTACTCACCCAGCAGAAATTACAAAATGAGGCTGAGCTTTGCTACTAAAATGGTAATAACTCAAACAAGGAAATGATTATTCACTCTCCGATGAAACAGAAGAGCCTGACTGTACAAATCTGAGTTTTAAAGAACCAACCAGGGCTGAAACTCACTGGAAATCAGTTTTGAAAACAGATGAGAACCTCATACTGAGCTGTTAGACTGCAGTGCTGTTTCAACAACTGGGATTTTTTAGGGTTTTGTATTGAACACAGATGAGCTACAGGGATTTCAGGCCTATTTGGAAGCCAACTCTGTATTCATGTCAATATTAATAATGCTGTGGGCTAGACAGAAAGCTTGAAAACTATTTGTTTACATAAATAAAAACCAGTGCATTTTTGGAGTTCATTCTATGGCCTTAAAAAGACTGTCCTCGGCACAGTAAGATGACCTTATCCTTAGAAAAAATAGTATTGTATGTCAAAAATGTCTTTATTTCCTGACACAGCAGGACAGAAAAGCCACTTTTATTCCAAGGAATCCAGATTGTTCATATGAAACCTAAACAGAATGAACACATCATGACACCACAATACTGATTGTCTGACTCTTGAGATAAGGGTGAGTGCCTAATGGCTATTTTCCAAACAAAGAGCACTCAGTTAAGAACCAGGGTACATGTCAAAAAGGTTTTAAAGGGGAACATTACTCACAGTTCAAGAGTAGTTAAAGAATATTAAATAGACCACAGAACTCTATTTCTTCTTTCACTGCAACAAGTACAGGGGAAAAAAATCTCCATATCTATAAATCTTCTATTCTCTAACTCTTTTCTACTTGGACCACCACCTTCTCTGATTCTGAGCACATCTGTGCTGATCCTCAATTGAAATTTGACAGAAATGGCAGCAGCCCACTTCCAGGATTCAGGGACACTCCACTTGGTGTGACCAGTCCCTACATGAGGTCTCTGCCACACCTGAAGTTTCAAAATAATTTGCAGCAAAAGGTACAGTGGAAGGTTCATATTTCTTGATTCTTCAAAGCATCTCAACTAATGTAATTTAAGCTAGTAGTTCTCGGCCTGCAAACAGGCACCTAAACTTTTCAATTGCTGGTCCCATTGCCCTTTGCTCCTTTAAAGACAATTCTGATTTTCCCTTTGAGAGATGTTGATCCCATGAATAATTAAAAACTTCCTAACTTGCTTCTTCTCTGCTGTTTGTGGCAGACACTCCCCAGCTGTAGGTTGGAAATGAAAAACTTACCCAGTGCAAAGCCCTTGGCACATCTTGGTGGTTCTCCCAAGGAAAAGGTAATGGGCAATACATTTGCCTTTTTGTTCTTTCAGTGCACTTGATTGTCCTTCTTCTCCACCTTTTCAATTTAAAAAAAAAAATTCTTTGAACAGATCTAGTATAGCTTCTTACATGGGAAGCTCTGGAGAGAGTCTTCCATTCTGTGTATGGACAGGTCTACTTTTAATTAATGCTGATTTTCCTTCTTACTTTTGGTTGTGTCTGAGCATAATTGTTGAATTTGGAAGAGTAGAGCAATTACCTTCTCCAGATCTCAGTGTTTCCTCTCGTGTTCTTGGTTGTTATCTTGTAAGCAGTTGTGTGCCTATGGACCTTTGTGCTTGGCCTGCTTTCACAGTTGGATGAAGGTCTTACATTTATTGCTCAGAAATATTTTCATAAATAATCCAGTGTAGGACTACAACTGATTAGTTTCTTTCTGGAGGGAAAGATCAGAAAGGTCCTAAAGAAATGGAAATGTCATGTTTCTGTGTCAGTTTAAAGGCTGTTCTTGGACCTTGTTGGTGTCTAAGCTACTAAAAACTGAACTGGTCTGTCTGACTTTACGAGAATGTAATCCATCAGAAGAGATCCACTAATAAGTTGGGTTTTTCTTTTTCCTCTGGCTTAGCTCATTTTCTGAGCAAAGTACTATATTGCATTAAATATGTCTCCCACCATTGTTTATTTGCAGACCTGTTCTTTAAAGGATAAGCCAATTTCCTCTCAAATGCAGGTGATTTCTTGTGACTCACTCTGACAGCTGTGACAATCTGTTTGTCACAGAGCTATTGGTACATACCAATTTATTTGTTAAAATTAGCCAAAGGTGGAGCAGTCTCACAGGTAGTTTAGAACCTTAAAATGTTGTGTGAAGATTCATCACATTACTCTTTGCTTTTGTGGGGTTTTGTAATGATGGTATTACTTTTTAACTTTGCACTTCAGTGAGTTGTCTTACAACAGTGACTCTTACCTGGGAAAAATCCTGCCCTGGAATGTCCCAGCTCTGCTCCCTGCTGCAGGATCCAGCATGATTCCATGGCAGTGTGGGAACACACCAGGCCAAGGCTGGCAGTGGGCTGGTTGCCATTCTGGGGTGAATTGTTTCTGGCTCGGTACCATATGCCTGAGGGTGGCATGTGTCTTCTCAGGAAGGACAAATTACTCTTCTTCATGTTTGGCAAGCTCCTGCTGGCATGCCAAAGAGGGCTATATTTAGTACTGGTACTGTTTAGCCAACAAGCTGGGAAAATTGTCATGATGATATGATGAGAGATTTACCAAGGCTGTTTTCCAAGAGCTGAAGAAGACTTGGTTGAAGTGAGCTTTGAATTTCCAGCTTTGAATCTTGCTGCTTCTATTTTCTCTGGGTACAGTACACCCTGCTCCCAAACCCAGGCCCATGGTGTGCAGCTTGAACCGAGCTCATTCACTCTGACTTGGCATTGGTGGAATTCCTACCAATGCTATTCAGATGTGCAGCTTGGCACCCAAAATTCTGCTCTCCTTGTTCTGTAGAATCCTGGCTGCTCCTGCTCCCCTGGTGACACGTGCTGTCCTGGCTGCCTAAATGGTCCAGATGTGCTGGGAGCAGAGATCCAGAGAGCAGTGGCAGCTGTTCCCTCTTTGCCTCTCATCTGCACTGGGCACGTGCCTTACCCACAATTTATATAAAACCACATGGACCAAAGGCACTATGAGCCCTGACACTGCAAGAATTTCACCTCCTCTGTTCCTTTCCCTTGAAACAGCAACACCAGGAACCTCCCAAAGAAATGGAGCAACACCATGGGGTTATCTTATTTCTTATTCATTTTATTTATCTTTTTTCCATCCCAAATTGGCCACTGGAACATTGAGTGTTCAACAAGAGCATCTGAAGATCATTCTCCTGGAAGGCCATGACTATGAGAAGGTCTCAGTTATCCAGTGTTTGTACTAAGTTGAAGTTACACTTTCCACTGGTAATTTACTTTATACTTAGGCTTTGCATACATAGCAGTGTTGTAGGAGGGCAAAAGAAATTACCTCTTATGGAAAAAATAGGAAAATATCCAAATGTAAATATAATTTTATTGCTTTTATTTAGGCTCTGTGAAGGAATGGAAATTCATGGGGGATAAGCTAAACTAAATAGGCTTTTTATTAACAAAATATTTTGTGCTTTGCTCACAACTCAGCTCAAGACACATGAAAAAAAGATTAGGGAGGACTCTAATTCTCTAACTTCATAGCTCTCCCTTAAAAAATCCATATGACTCTTTAATTATGTCTTGACACATGTTCTCATAAGCAAAGGAATTTTGGAGTGATTCTCAAAAATATTCACAAAATGTACCTTAATCCTTTGCTTGGCCATTTAAATCTTCTTTTCCATCTGAAGCAAGTGTTGCTTTTGGCTGTTGCAGCTATAGCCAAAATATGAAAAATTGTCTGGGCTTGGGTTGGCTGTGTTGGGATTTTCTCTTCTATGTGGTAAGCAGGAAATTCTCAGGGCTGGTTAATACTGTACATATCTTCTTTTCATTTGCAGTTTTGGTATTGTTGGCAGGATATTGCACAGTGAAGAGCACAGTGTTATCCTCTTTTCCTGTGTGTCCCTAATAAAAATTAGGTTGTTCTGCTGATTTAATTACTGTGAGGACAGCACATCTCCTTAAGAATCTTGCCACAATACTGACATTTCTTGTGGAAGTTTTAAGTGATTTGACACTTCTTATTATAATACAATTTCTAGCTTATCTTCCAGTGAACGAGTGTTGATTAATATTTCTTGGCATTACAAACAAATCACAGCTCTTTTGCTTATTTTCAGTAGTTAAGTAAACTAGGGAAATGTCTTGACAACCCTAATTTGCTGTGCTTGGTAGATGATTGACTATTTTTGTACATTTCTCAGCTTTCCATCCATTGGGCCAAGCAAAATCTGGAGAGCAGGTTGTCTGGGACATCCACCCTGTACAGACCTGTTAAATCCCTCAGATGTTGGTTGTTGACTATAACTAATAAATTCACTGCAGGTCCCTTAGGTAGCAAGCACTGCCATGTGATAACTCACAGCTATGAACATTCCTCAGGTCATAAAGTCCCTCTAGTCTATTTCTCTGCCAGGGAGGTATTTGTTTGCATCTTCCAATAGAGCCCTTTTTCCATGAATAAAGTAGCATTAAGACAAGTGCAAGACACAAACTAGTTGTTGGAGGGCAATTCATACTCCTCCTTTTAGCTTGGTATGTGGCTTTGTAAACCATAGATTTTAGGGAAAATGACATGGTAAATTAACAGGAAACATATAACTCCTGGCAATTTGTAGAGTCTAAATGGCATGCAAAGATGTGAAAATGCACTGGAGATTGAAGTTTCTTGACTGTACACCACTCCCCTCACAGCCTGCAAGCTTTGTGGGGCTCTGTCACAGCCTGATTTGCTGCATTGTCAGCTCCCAGGTTTGACTGAGTTTGAAGAATTACCATAGTAATCAGCTGTCACAAGTAATGGTTTCTCTGAGTTTAGAAAGAGCAGCTGCCAGCCCCTGCTGTGCTCTGTGTGCTGGGCATTGTTGCCAAGCTCCTTGGGTTCCAGTTCTGTGCTTTTGAACAAAGGAAGCAGTCTCTGGCTATTTCTGACCTTTCTTGTTTAGGAAGTGCACAGCGCTCTCTCCCTGTGTGCACCTTCTGAGAGGGCTCCTGAGTGTCCTTCTCTGTGCCACTGAGGTGTGCTGGCTGTAATGACCAGCCACTGTCCCTGCAGGCCCCACTCCAGGGTGTGCTGGCTGTAATGACCAGCCACTGTCCCTGCAGGCCACACTCCAGGGTGTGCTGGCTGTAATGACCAGCCACTGTCCCGGCAGGCCACCCTCCAGAGTGTGCCTGCTGTAATGACCAGCCACTGTCCCTGCAGGCCACCCTCCAGAGTGTGCCTGCTGTAATGACCAGCCACTGTCCCTGCAGGCCACACTGCAGGGTGTGCTGGCTGTAATGACCAGCCACTGTCTCTGCAGGCCACACTGCAGGGTGTGCTGGCTGTAATGACCAGCCACTGTCCCTGCAGGCCACACTCCAGAGTGTGCCTGCTGTAATGACCAGCCACTGTCTCTGCAGGCCACACTGCAGGGTGTGCTGGCTGTAATGACCAGCCACTGTCTCTGCAGGCCACACTCCAGGGTGTGCTGGCTGTAATGCTGTAATGACCAGCCACTGTCTCTGCAGGTCACACTCCAGGGTGTGCTGGCTGTAATGACCAGCCACTGTCTCTGCAGGCCACACTCCAGGGTGTGCTGGCTGTAATGACCAGCCACTGTCTCTGCAGGCCACACTCCAGGGTGTGCTGGCTGTAATGACCAGCCACTGTCTCTGCAGATCATCCTCCAGGGTGTGCTGGCTGTAATGACCAGCCACTGTCCCTGCAGGCCACCCTCCAGGGTGTGCTGGCTGTAATGACCAGCCACTGTCTCTGCTGGCCACACTGCAGGGTGTGCCGGCTGTAATGACCAGCCACTGTCTCTGCAGGCCACCCTCCAGGGTGTGCTGGCTGTAATGACCAGCCAGTGTCTCTGCAGATCATCCTCCAGGGTGTGCTGGCTGTAATGACCAGCCACTGTCTCTGCAGGCCACACTCCAGAGCTGACTCTGTTCCTGCCTTCCACAGTTCCTTAGTAGCCAAGAATACTTTGTTGTTCCACAAATTAACCAGAATTACTAAATCCTCATCAAGGATGGATTGTCCTAAAAGATTCAATGTCTCCTTGATCTCATTTTATTTTTTAGTAGGCACTGAACAGTTTGGAGGGGTTAACAGTTTCTCCAAATGTTGTGGGTTTTTCAGTTCTTGCTTATAATTTTCCCCTATGGGCTTATGTGGTTTTGTGCCTTATTTTAGGTCTTTTAAATAATTCCCTTCATGGATTTGTGACATTTCTGAACATCTAAAAATATTTCTCTTCCCTTTTTTAATGGAAATGTTGCTACATGAGTGTTTGTTCCCTCATCTACACTCATGGAGCTTCTCCCTGTAGGAGTCCCAACAAGTTGTCCACTTCCAATGGTGTTTAAATTGTGTTTCAAGGGTTGTGGTGTCCTTTTTTTGAGGTCTTTCTCAAAGCTATGTGATGTCTGCTGTATTACAACAAATCCTGGCAAGCTGTTACGAGCTATGCTTTGGTTTCTAAGCCTTTTTGACAAAATGGTGCATTTAATAATTTTTCTATGATTCAGTTTCAGCGACAGCCTCTTCTTTTGCATCCCCAGGTTATAATCTCTTGATCTTATAAATAACACTAAGAAATATTTCTTGTAGTTCATAATTGATGCAGTTTTAAATTAAGATATTGCAATTATGATAAAGACTTTCCCAAATATCTTTTTCATTGGCCTATCCCTTGTGAAGATGGTATTCCAAAGGGTGCTCTCTGCAGCACTGCTTTACAGGGAGTACTGAAAATGAGTAACTTGCTTCTCAGAAAGTGCAGCTGCTGATGCCACTAGCTAAACTGATCCCAGGGTTGGACAGCATGCATACATGACACTGGGGGACAGCTAGATGGTGGCCCCACATTATTGTTTTTTTTGAGTCTTGAATGTTCTGAAAAAGGGCTGTATTTTGCTTATTATTGCACTTAACTTTCCAGTCAAATGTGTATTCACTGTAAAGTCCTTTTCTACCTTGAGCCCATTGATAATAGTACTCAGGAGGGTGAACATAGAGCATTAAACCTGGCTTAGTCTTCCAGTGCTTTGCACCTTGAAGCATACACACACAGCTTTTCCACATTTATTTTGCTGTTTGTTTCCTTGTCAGAGTCAGGAGAATTTTTAGCAAGTTTCTCCACTGCAGGTGTTGACAGCATGTCCAGCTACCAGTACTTTTGGCATGTGGTTCTTTTGCTGACATTCAGCTGTGCATTTCCTGGCTGTAAGACACAGACAGTTTATTCTAGTTTCAGATTCTGAGGTCCAAAGAACAGCAACAAGAGAAGAGAAACGAGGAATTAGGGTAAAGATCCAGAGCAATAGCAGCAAAATAGTCATTCATATTAAAGTTTTATCTACCAATTAAAAAAAAAAAAAGAGAAAACATAATGTTTTATAAACTATTCTCACAGGATAGTCCTGATAACATCACTACTTATGTGGCATGAATCCCATGAAAGGGCCTTTCAATAACATACTCTATCTGCTGAGGTCTAAACCCTGCAGAGCACACAGTTCATCCTGGCACTTAAACCCTGCCCCTACACCCATTTTTGCCTGAGCTGCTGCAACTGAGCCCCCATTCCCCTGGGAGGGCTGAGCTGCACCCAGTGGCCACCTCTTCCCCACTGAAAGTTGTTTTCAATCTCCACAGGACCTTCAAGTCTCTGGTCTTGTTAGAGGCACCCACACTTTGGTTGGTGTTGCAATGACAGAACCCCAAAGACTGTCCTCTGAAGTATTAATGTGTAGCTAATTAGCACCTCCCTATAACTGCCTGTCTTTGCATGACCCATCATCTTCAACTCTCCCTGCCTGGACAGTTTTGGTTTCAGACTACTTCAAAGGTACTGAGATCTCTGGGTATTTTTTCTCTCCAAGTAGGCAGAATTACTGTTTTACGGGATTTGGGAAATACATCATATTCTGTGGGAAGGAAACAGGTTTGTAAAACAGAGATGCTGTCATGAATATCATCAAAATGAAGAATATCTTTGGCTGGAGGGAAAGCATTTCCTGAGGAGACCTGTTTATTTCACCAAGATATTTTCATGCAGACATTTGACAGCTGAGCAGAGGATCTGCCATCCTGCATCAGGGACAGAGTCTGTCCAGGCCAGTATCCTGTCCCTGACATGGACCAGCTCCAAATACTTCAGAGAAAAATGCATTTCCATCATGATGGGAGAGAACTTCCTCATGTGATGAGTTTACTGCCAGTCCCAGACACTTGCTGGTTGATTTGGAGAAGAAGCAGTAGGCTAATTTTTTTTTCTTTGTTAATCTCAGGTTGTTTAATAGTAAATGCATCGAGCAAAATTCGGTTCTGGCTAAATCTTGAATTGCTATTGAACTCTTTATCATGAACAGCATTGTGGCAGCATATTTCTTAGGTTATTAAACAGTCATAACCCTCTTAGCCTTTTGCAGGATAATTAGTTTTGATAAAGAAAGATACATTCAAAGGCAAAGGAATATCTGGTACAAACTCTGAGCTGTAGTCTTAAAACTGTTTTCTACTGTGGGTCATTAACATTTTTATTTTCTTTCAAGTTTCATTTCAAGGACCTTTTCTGGGTATTCTTCATTACATTAGACTTGACTTTTCTTCTATATCTACTCGTTGTTAATCTTACAAAGAAATGCTGCTATCTACAGTTTATTTTCCTTTTTTTTACAGTTATTTTCCTTTTTTTCTTCATGCACTTAGTAAATGGATGAGTGGCTAACTCTGACCACAGGCACTAGACCAAAGGCAGCTTTGAGAGCATGACCAGCACTGGCACAGGGTGACTCCTAATGCTGAACACCGAGTGGCTGCACCCAGGTGTGGGATGTGCTTGCAATTAAAACATCCAGCACTTCTGCCATGCACAGGAATCTTTTGTTAGCTAAAATTAACTGGCACGTATTCCTGGCAGTGCTGCTGCTGTTTCCAAAGTGACAGCCTCTTCTTCTGCATCCCCAAGAGAATACCTGAGCAATGGCACACGCTGCCTTCCCCAGCCTTGCCGTGTCAGAGGCTGCCAGGCACCCTCTGAAACAACAAACCCCATTCCAGGGGTGGGAAGGAACTGATCCTGTCCTGTGTCCCCTTGTTTATCACCAACAGGCAGGACATCAGCACCTCTCCTGCTGGGTATGGGACCCAGTGATGCACAGAAAGCCAGGAGAAGCCATGGCCTTGTGCCTGTCTCCTTGTGTCAGCAGACTAGAACAGGTCACCAGTGCCCCTTCTCTCTAAAGAGATGAAGATGTGCACCCCTCATGTGGATATAACCATGGCATTTCTATCTTTGGTCAGTCCTTGTTATTAACTGTAACTGCAGACACACAGTTTGTCTTTCTGTTTTCTCTTCTCCAGAATCTCACTGTCTGTCAAGATTTCAAATATATTAGTACCTTTTTAGGCCAATTCTGGCTTCCAAATGCAGACTGGGGTGAGCACAGCAGGAATCTCTCTCCCTGTTGTCCTCTCTCTAGGAGAGTTCCTTGTTTCTGGAATATTGTTTTTAATATATATTATGTAAGTTGCAATGAGAAGATTCATGAAAGCACATGAGTGCTTTTTTGCAGTTTTGCAGAAAATTCAATGTTGCTGGGATGCTCAAAGAGCCCACCAGACCCTGCAGATGGCATCTCAAATTTCAATTTTAATAATTTTTTCTTTTCAAGGCTACTTGACACAAACTACATTATAAAGTCATTAGCACAGTCTGAAATCTGTATAATCCTTGGGACTCATGGATTTGCAGAATGGTACTGGTAGTCAGGAGAAAGGTTTATAATTAAAATACAAGAATCATAATTTCCATTGATATTTTTCTAAAGTAATTTGTTAATATCTGTATTTCTGTCTCATTGATCACATTTTAGAAAAAAATCTGCTAAACTTGTTAAGTCTCAATACTCTGCTAATGATAGATTAAGCACTTCTAACAAGTGCAGCCAGTGTATTCATTGAAGATCTAAATATAATTACACTGTACACCTGAGCTCCATTTCAACTTCTCTTCCTGTCCTGGAATATAATTAGGATGGAGCCTTGGGGACACACTCACTGCTAACCAAAATCTCAATGACCTTGCTGGGGTCAAAGCAGATGTCCAGTCACAACTGAGCATGAGGCACTGACTCTAAGAATAGATTCAAATTTCCACTGCTAGGTGCAGTCATGATGTGAATGAAACTACCAAGAAAATACTATAGATCTCAAAGACAAACTAGTCCTTAAAATAATTTTCAAAAAATAATCTTAAGGCTAACAGGAGACAGTGATGATAATTGAGACCTACTCAGAAAATTTAGTAATTTTCTGCATGCTGTGTTAGAGCTTCTGAAAAAAGTGGTCAGTGGTTAATGACTAATTCACATTTCCTGGTTTACAACCCTTAAAAACAGTTATTCTGCAGGGTCAGTGAGTTTGGGAGACTTGGAAATTGTGGTTCAGCCTCCTGCTCCAGCAGTGGCACATGTGCTAAAGCTCCAGCTCTCCAGGCCTGGGAATGCCACTGCAGAACGGGACAGCGTGCTCTGTCTGGGACGTGCAGATGTGTCCTTGTGCCACCTCCTCACCTGGAAAGCAGCTCCTCGCCCCGCTGAGCCTCGAGCCACATCTCTGTGGTGTTTCTCCTTGTGTCAGGGCTCGCCACAGAACCAGGTCAGTGGTGGGTGGAGGCTCCAGAGGGACACAGAATGCAGCTGATAATCAGCCACATGATCGTGCAGCCCTTTGTAAGGAGATGCTGGTGCCCACAGCTTGCTCCGCAGGTAAAGAGGAGATCTGGCAGCCACTCTTGATCTCCCAGGAGTCAGGCTGGCCCAGAGGACACAAGGCAGCCCAGCAGAGCCCAGGCAGCCTAGCCATAGGCTTCATGGGCAAGGAAAGCAGTGAAGAGTCTGGGAATTTGCTCAGCGCTGAGGTGTTTCAGGTGTCTGCAATAAACACAATTCAATACAGCACATTGTAAACTGCTGATAAAAATCATCAGTGTAAGTTTAGTGCAGGACTAAATAACTTTCTCTGGGTGCAGATCTCTTGTAGATCTTTTCCTGCAAGTAGAGGCTGCTTTAAGAGTGCCATTTCCCTTGAAGCTGTGATTAGCATTTATTTCCCCATGTTACAGTTAAATTTAGCACTAGATCTACTTATTTTTTAAAACTAGGAACTTACTAAAATCTTCAGATTTTTCTTCATAGAACAAACCAGGAATGAATAAAGTGCTCTTCGAAAGTGGCAATGTTCTATACACATTTTTCAATTACAATAATTGCAACAGACTATTAAATTTCATTATATCTGACATCATACAGAGTTATTAATATGGAACTAAAACAATTCCTCTGAGTGGGACTTTGAATATTATTTCTTACTGAGATTACGAATTCTTTAAGAAACTGGATTAAAATTATTTACATGTATTTTGCGCTAAGCTGCTTATTCATGAATAATAATCAAATAAATAGAACATATCAATTTATTTCAGATCTATAAAATACAAATCTAAAAATATCATTTTACAGACAATATTCACCATTTAGTTTGTATTTTAGTATGATCTAAAGCCTATCTTGCACAGAATGATAATGTAACAGAATAACAAAATAGTCTACATTTTAATCTTAGAGATTTCCTTAACTGGGGTCTACCATTTACATCAAAAATACTTGTGCACAGTAAACAATTAAACATCTACATTTCAAGAATAGATTGGCTACATCTCATAACTGAGACACCGATTACAGTACATTTATTAAAAATCCTTCAAGAATGCACTCAGTTGTAGCAGTAGTTAAAATCATAACAGTTCTGTGAAATGATTAAAGCAAATGATAACAGAATTTTAAAATTCAGTTAATCATCTATATGTAATGTAAAGCCCATGTAACACTACAATGAAGGAAGAAATTACATGGGCACAAGTGCAAAAAAGCAATATTATAAGCCATCTTCTCTCTTTGGTAACAATCAGTTAGCAAGAAGTATACCATAATAATTCAAGTCAAAGACTAATTCAAGCTATATGTCTTTTTCCTTTCCTACCATAAGCAGACTTGATTTGCATGCAATCTACAGTAGAGAGTTAAAATTCTACTTACACAGTTTTTCCTCTTTCAAGTTTAAATATTGAAATTAAAGACAAGAGGGGTTTTTCTTTCATAAATAGCTTTTCAGTAGTATTGTTTCTTCAGGAATTTGAAAATAAATAGCAAAATATACACAACTTCAAAGATTACATTTAATTCCTTCTAGGTATATCCTGAAAATATATCACCAAGGAATAAATAACTTTGGGTTTTTCAGATATTTGGTAACGTGTCAATTACTCTTAGATAAGGAGTTTTCTCTGAGGGATAAGGAAGTACCATTGCTTTTTCTACAAAGCTTTTCCTATACAGGTGGAATTTTAATAACTTTGCACTAAGAATATAATCTGTAATATAATATGGATGTTACCCACTAAAAAGTACAATAAAAATAACCTTGCAAAATTAAACCTTCAGAACTTCATGTTCAAATCTGAGGAACTTCCCAGTAACTATGAAGTTCTCCTGGCAGTCAAGATTGGTTGTCTGTGTGAGGAGGTCACAGTAAGGCAATTTCACCCAATGGCAGAGCCAAAGCTCTTTTCTACTGACAACATATTAAAAATCCAGAAAGGATAAAATGCCGAGAAAGGGACAAAAGAGAAGGATGTAGATGAAGAACATTTGTGTCTAAACCATCCTGAGACACATATGGATTGTCTACAGAGATTTCACTAAAACCATAGATTTTATATAAATTCTGGTTTTGAAGGACTTGACCCTCATGGATAATTAAGGTCATAGGGGTAGGTTATCATCTTACTCAACCTCCTCCTTATATTTATCTGAAATTATTGCTAAAGAAGGAAAAAAAATCCAAGCCAAAACAGCAAAGGAACTAAAAGAATCCAGCAACTTGAAGTGTCATTAGAAATGGAAAAAAAATATTATCTGCAGGAAGATCTTATGGAGGGGCAGAGTAAAGTCCTTGCCTTTTCACAAGATCCATTTAAGCTGCCAGAAGAGAAAAGGCAATTTTGATTGCTCATTTATTCATAATTCAGAAATAACGTGTAGGTTCACTAACCTCCTATTCACACCCACAGTTAATTTACATAAAATATTAAGCAGAATGCTTTTCTACTCCTTGTTTGATTCCAAGCACAAGATGCAAAAACCAGTTAAATTGCACTGTCCAGCCCTTATCTCTGCAAACCTCTATCTGATCAAGAAAATGCTTTTTGGCATCTTCTTCACTTTTCCCTACTGTCAGTGCTTCCCTGATATATTCAATATCCTCTTTGCTGGTTAATTGGGGCATTCCAGTCATCAGCATCATGGAGAACAGGATGATCAGCAGGTTGGTGTGGTGTCGGAGAGCTAAATAAGCCTTCACACATACATCCTGTGAGAGAGAAGAGATTTTTGTTAATTGAGGAGATGGATTGAGAGGGATGGTGTAGGGATTTCACAGGACTCTCATTAACCAATGCCATTCAATCACTCAAGTGTCAGTGACAGGAGACCCAACAGAGCCATTCAACTGAGTTGAAATGTGACACAAACTTCTGCACCTGCTGCTCAGGGTAACTTCATTCACCACAGCTTGGGGCAACAAGGAGTGTTTGGGTGTACAACAAACAGCTCTTAATACTACATTAATTACTAAAGCATAAAACCTTAGCCACACCAGAATTTCACAAGAATTTCTCTACCATACAACCTCTTTCTGTGGCTGTTAAAAGAGACAGCAATAATTCCCTGTCTGCCTTTCCTGTTGGGATGTTTCCATTTAAAGACTGTGGCTGGCAAGTGAGACTGAACAAAGCAGCACCTCCAGGGGATTGCTCTTCATTTTCTCTAGATGTCTATTAACCGTGCAGTGGTGACGGATTATTTAACAGGGAAGATTTTCAGCCTTGGTGTTTAAGGAATTTTTCTAGCTGACAGCTCTAGTCTTCAGGCACTCTGCAGGCCTTGCTGCAGGATTTCTATCACTATGCACTGTCATTCTGGATTCCATAGGTGTTTTTTAGAGCCTTTTCATTTCCATGTATAAATAATCTGTGCTTAACAACAGAACTTTTAGAAGAATGACATTTCTGCAGCTTGGAAAAACATGCAATGCTTTAAAAACAATTTTTTCCTGCTAAGAGACTAATACATAAATTGAAATTATTACTTCTTATATTAAATTTATAACTAATTTACTAGCAGAAATAAGAACAATGCAATGAAGACATCAATCATCAATCAACTAGAAATTGGGTCTGCAATGCAGTAATGTAAAAATATGAAAAAATTTTCCAAGAAGGTTGTTATTATTTAAACCACAGCTGAAGCAATGCTAATTTTTACCCAATTAAATATTCAATTTAACCTTTCAACAGCTGTATATTAAGCTTTTGAATAATGCTTGGGAAATCCAAGTATTTTAATGTAAACGTCCAACAAATCCCAACAGCCCTCCAGAACACAGGGCATTTTTTACAAGATATATGGTTTTTTTCTTCTCTGAAATAGGAAGAAGTGCACAAATAATCTTAACATCTATTACTGTTTACATCAGCAGCACCAGGACCCCCAACTAGACAGGTTAGGCAAATACAAAGGAAGGAAGATGATACATTGAAGATCTGTCTGTACAATTTCTTTTTTTAGTATTGCCTGGGAACTTAAATTTTTTACTCTATTCCCAAATAAATTCTGTTCTGAAATAAGATCATACTTATGAACACCAGTGTCAGTTTAGTTCTAGCACAGCAAAAGATTAAATGCAATGGTCAAAGCACAGCTTACAATAGAAAGCACAATCACCTTATCACAGGGAATAGCTTCTTTCCATTATAGCAGGAGAAAAATTTACTTTTTGTATTCTTAACTTCAAACAGAGAAATCTTGTCACAAGAGTTAGTCTGTGTTTTGTTACCCTTGAAAGAGATGAAAGGTCTTTATAGTTATATCAAAGAAGGTTTTACATTTCTGTATGGATGATGTATCTCACTGCTCTGGGTGTCTGAGACAGAAAAACAATTATGCAGTCAAGAAAAACCTGGTATCACTGCATCTCAAAGGCAATCCTTCCAGGAATTCAAAAGATTTTAAAAATCTGCATCTGCCTGTTACAGTTATTCATTCAGACAGGATCTGAATGTGGTTTTGCATTAGAATTTTCCAAGAAAAGGAATTTTTACACTTCTGAGAGAGGCGGCGAGAACCAAAAATAGCCCAGATGATAGGGGTGTGTCAAGGGCAGGCACATGTTTACTGTGGGATTGAGAAGAAAGCTGATAACTCATCTAAAGCCAGAGGCAAAATGAGAGGAGCTGAGGAGAAAGCAAATTGCCCAACAGGAAAGAAAAGAACAATCATTCTGAAAGCCTGAAACTGACCTAATTATTATTATCCTAAAATCCAGGCATTTTTATAATATAAAGTGCCCAAGTTCTGTTACATAGGCCATCCCTTCCCTGTACAGTATACTCCAAATAAGTATTTCTCAGTGATGAATTGAGTACCCTTTTACTTTCTGTGACCTTTGTTTGACAATCAAATACATGATATTTTGTAATTAAATAAATTCACTCTTCTGCAGTGAACTTTGGTCAAAGTTATTTGTCCTTTTAACCTTCCGCATCATCTGCAATATGAGCTCTGGCTAACACATCTGTATGGACTATGTCCAGGGAATAAAAAAGAAATAAAATTTTATAAAAGTAGATTATTAAGTTAATAAAAACACCCAAGACTGTAAAAAACAAAGGAGTCTTCTGAAGTACAAACTGTTTAAATGTAGTAAAGTACAAAATAATGAGAGATGTTCTTAAAAATTAATGAAGGATAAATGCTGAGACTTTTCCATTAATACTTGAATGAGTCAGCAGGCAGACTGAATGAATCCCTCAATATTAGGAAATATGATGAAACAAGTCAACTGGAAAATGAAACTACAATTTTCAGTTTTTTTAAACTCTGTCCATGTAATTAAAACACATACTTTTTTATAGCCAAATATGTGATGCAAATCTTGCTCTGTGTTACTCTTTTACTTGTTAGAAGTATTTTATTTTTTACTGATCTTTGAGACAGAAAAGACTTTTAAAGTACTACTGCAATAGTGGTATATAAACAGTAGCTATTGCAGCAGAACTACACATGAACTTACATTTTTTTGGTCAGTTTATTGTTGTCTGTGCCTAAACCACGTCACTTAAAATGCCCAGGTCTCCCATCACCATCAGAACTCACAACAGTAAAAGCACATTAATCACCTTTTATCTGGCCAAGGACACAAGTGGAAATGACATTGGTGCTATCACAGCATTCCTAAACTGTGCATTACTGGGATGGTAGTACTTAGTAACTTAGAAATTAGTACCAGAGTAACAAAAAGTTTATTTAGTCAAACCCAGGACTCCATGATGGAGGCATGATGTATTGAAGAGAGGCTATGACCAAACCTATTTCCAATTGATTTTGGTATCTGGGCTGCTGAAGCAAAGGTCAGATTCTCTCTAAAGAACTGGACGATCCATGTATATGAAAACATCTTTCCCTCACTGCAGACACCTTTCAATTCTCCATTAGCACACTTTCATACTTCTATTTTCTGCCTCAAGAACAGAGGTCTTTGAAATTACATACCCCAGAATGGTGCTTCAGTCCCACACCTGTACATGACTTAATAGCTGTGGCAACAGTATCATTGCTGTACACAGCACAGCTCACAGGCTTCCCTGAGAGCATGGGCTCAGCGTTCCCTTCCAATATAGTTCCCTTCCCACAGTAGTTCCAACCCATGGCAAACCCCACCCTAACATCTTTCGATCTACAAGTTCCCTTCAAAACACTTCCACTGTGATAAAGGCAGACCTGGCAAAAATGAAAATTCAAGGATTGCAGCTGGTTCTTTAATTATTTTCAGAAGTTTCAAAGATCATTGGTTCTTCTTTGCATGAGTCCTCTCCACACATGGCCTCTCCCTTTTGATTTTCTCTGGTGGACAATGTGATTTGTCCTAACATAAGGATACCATAAGGTGGGAATTGCAAGAGGATCCAAATGGATCCCCATCCATGGCAGGGAAGCCTGCAGGATGTGTCCAGCCCAAAGATGGGTAACACTCATTTTTGGATGAGTGAGTAAAAGCATTGAGATGCAGCCACACATGGAGACAAAATGCTGAAGTAACTGCATATGTGTTCAAAGGGACATAGTCACCATCCAACAGGAAGGACCTTAATTAAGGTACTGGGAAACCAGACTCCATACTGGGACTAATTCATCCACAAGGAATCCAGAACATGAAATTCAGTCTTTGGCTTTGACTCACTCCACAGAAGAATTTTTCTTTTAATATTATAAGGAACTTGCTTTCTAAATCAGACACTTTACTCAAAGTCTCCAAAGACTTCAGACATACATGTACTTTTGATGAACCATGCTCCCATTCATTTCATTAAACATAGGAACTGCATACTAAACTCCCTCTTTGACCAGGTTCTACACTAGCTCAAATAATCCCAACAGGTTTGAAAGCACTAAATTTCAAATAGAAGCAATAGAACAGATTTTTAACGCCCCTTCTTTCACAGTTAAATCTATCCATCCACTTCACAAACCACCATCTGAAATAGCTTAGGGTCACTACAGATTTTTACTCAGATGCAGCAGTCCAAGTCCAGAACTCGAGGGCAGACTCAGGAGGGAATAACACTGGCCAAGCCAGCTAAAGGATGCCTCAATCCTGCTCATACTCCACAGAGGCTCTGCCTAGAGCCATGAGCTTCTTCTAATTGCACCAACACTGAAGCCCTCTGCAAAGTGTTTTCAATCAAGACAAGAAACAAAGAAAGAACTGCTTATCTGGTCTGCTGCTAATGAGCTTTTCAGTGTGCCTTTGTGAATGTTTGAATTCTAGTTCCCATAATTGTACAGATCATTTTTTCTCTTAGTTGGGCCTAAAATATCCCGGAATCATATTATGATTCGGTACATTTTATTAACATAATACCCAGGAGCCTAGATCTTTGAAAATCAAGGCACTAATGCTCATTTTAGAGGGTAAAAAAAAATTACTTAATTGATTTGCAGCTAAATTCCCATTCTTTTACCTGAAATTTGTGGAAATGGAGACTTGTCTTCTTTCCGGAAGTTCCCATGACATACAGAAAATCTGGAGTCAGCACAAAAGGAACTCTCTCCTTATTAATTCCAAGGAAGCTTTTATAATTCCCAAGAATATGGCCAAAATCAATATGGAAAAGGTTACCTTCATAAAGAGAAGAAGAAGTCACATTCAGACAAATAAAATAAACTGCAAAGAACACTTAGGTGTATTCACAGGAGTTCCAACCCCTTTTTTTCAGTATATATGATCACTCTTAAGTTCAGCAGAAAAGACTATTTTCTTTCTTTTTCTGGGAAATAAATAATTCTGTCCTCTTAGCAAAATTACTTTTTGTTTATCTTTGGCAGTTGTTAAAAGTCTGGCAGAAGCTACTGTACTATCTAAACATACACTCACAGCTTTTCAAAAATAAGCAAGGAAAGCTTGTGCCTCATACCCGTAACAATCAGAGCATCACTACACGGAAAAGGCTTGGGGGTTATGTCTCAAACACCCATGGGATTCTGGCACTACCCATCTCCTTGGCAAATGTCATTGACTAGAACATGCTTTCTCCTCACAGACCTTCATTAGTGATTTCTAAACCACTCTGTGTGTTCCAAGTCTGCATTGTCACCCTTTGGATAGCTTTGAGAGAGTAGCAGGGCATCAGTTCCCACAAAAGCAATGAAAACCTCTCCTTTTAAGGGTCACTACACCTACAGGACTGGAGTGTGCTGCTCCTCTCCACATTACTTTATTACTTTCACTGGCACTCAGGAAATGGATACAAGAGTATGGTTACTTAAAAACACAGATTTGTAGTAGTGGCATATTTATTAAAAAAGATAAAATATCAAATTATATAAGATGATACTTAACAGTGATCTGTAGGTGGAATATGCTTAAACGTTCCAGATTTTAAGGCAGCTTTCAAGTTCACCCAGCCCACCAAATCTGACTCTCTGCAGACCTCTCAGACTGAGATCCTCCTGGCCCCTGAGGCTCAAGAGAGATCCTGTTAAAGACTCTGAGGCAAACCTGCTCATGACCACAACAGAACAACACCTCTTCTTCAGTTTCTGTCTATTGACCCATGCCTCATGTTCTGCCATCACATTATATTATATATACATCACATTATATTATATATAATGTTGAAATTAAAGCATTTCTTAGTCACTTCTTCCCCAAGGGCTTCTACTGAACTTTTTTACTGTAGTCTTCAATTAGATAATTTCTGCCTTCAGGGTACTTCTTCTCTCCAGCTTTCAACTGATAAAACTTTAATATAATCAATAATAAATATTCAGCTTTCTAACTATTTTCCATCTCTTACCAGAGACTAATTATGAAGTGAGAGGATCATGAAACTAAAAGTGAATTCCTTAGACTAAATAAAACTCCTCCATATGTACTGATTGTTCAGGGGTTCTTTCCATAGGTAAGTAAAATTAAGGATGAAACAATGTGCAGCTATGGAAGTAACTCCCAAAGTTTGGAGTACAATAAAACTGAATTTCTTCAGGAGTATATAACCATCCCACAAATTTTAGTAGGTAAACAAATATACTCCATGTACACCCATTTCCTAAACGTTTTTACAACAGTACACAAAGCAACTACATTCCTCAGAGATGAAAACAGTCCAGCAACATCTGAATTCTGACAGAATTCAGTTCCACTGAACACTGTGAGAATCACAACCACACATCAGATAGATGAACAGCTGCCTGCCTTATAAAGTTTTTTGGTGTTCAGACCTTAGATGTAGACAGTAAAAAAAATTTGGTTGACATTTTTAATGACTTAGTTTGTATGAAACTGCTCCCTGGAAAATAATGGCATTATTAGATAGATATCTCCAGCCTATATGAAGGCCAACAGGGGTGAAAATACATTTCAGTGTTACTTGACCTTGTAAGCACCACTGACAGAACTGGTTTGTGTCTCTTCATTCATTGTTAAATGCACCATTTATTAAAATGAAACATAAATCTAGTGAAGTATAGACAGTCTGCACATCTATGAAATTCTCAAAAAAAAACAACCCACCTGTTTCTGTAATCATGATGTTGTCGTTGTGCCTGTCTCCTATTCCAAGTACAAAGGTTGCCACACAGTATCCAGCACAAGAATAAACAAATCTTTCCACAGCTGCCTGAAACTAAAAATAAAGCTTAGAGATGTTAAATGCTTCAATGCTAGGTACTAAATGCAACCATTCTCAAAGTTATGTACCTTTCTGTTGAAATGTATCTACCAACACTTAGGCAAACTGTTCTATAAAATACAGCACTGCACAACAGAGACCAAGCTCACAGCCCTGCACTTCACCCCCTGTGCTGGCTCTGTCCCTCAGCACAGAAAAGCAGCACAGAGCAGCTCACACATTCTGGGGGCAAAAATGTGGCAGAAAGCTGCAGTGGGTCAGTGGATGTACAAAAGCAAAGGAGCTGTGAGTACAAAACTTGCACCTGAATCCTCTAAAACCACATTGCCTTTCAGTGCTCTTAGATGTCCTCTCAACCTGCTCCTCATGTATCACTTCTAACTTCCATTGATAAAGGAGTGATTTCAGAAGCATCCTGTCTCTCAGGAGCTTGGCTGCCAGCTGGATGCTAAAGGCTCATTCATAGACACCCACAGCTGAGTGCAGGGAAAATGAATGGATTTTTCAAAACCCCACAAGTAACAAACACAAATATATGGGCTCAATGCTCCTAAATTAGTAGGGTGCAATTTAAAATCCTTCCTAAAAATTCAAAGAACTCACCTTCTCTTCAATCATGCATCTTTCCTTGAGCCACTGGTTTAATATTTCATCCTTAAATGCACCAGTGTTCCCAACTGTACTCTGTTGAATTTTGGCAATTGTTGTAGCATCTTTCACAATTTCGATCATTCCTTAAGAAAATAAGGAAGAGGTTAGAAGAAGTTATTACATTTTTATCAAAGCATACTAAAAATATTCACAATTAAATTCTAAAATGTGTTTAAAAACCAACTGCAGGTCTTCATAGGTTGTGAGCAGAAATTTATTTGACAAGGAGCAATGGTTCCTGTTCATTCCCAGCTGAAACCAGACAGAGTTCATAAAGAGCCTGGCATCAAAATTCCTCCTCTTTTAAAATGGATGTATCACATGATGAGTGGGGACTCACTGCATAAAGCTTTTCCCAAGGAGAGGGAATATTCCTGTCTTGATCCCAATTCACATTTTCCCCAGCTTCTCTCCAACCTAACAAATACAAGGAGCTGAAGAAAAGCTTTCATTTTGCTGCAGTCTAGGAATGCAAGTCTTGCCAGGGCTGTGACAGAGGAATAGAGCTGGCCCTCCTGCAGTAAATCCAATTTAAGCTTAAGTGTGCATTTACACAGAAAGCTCAGAAATCCCAGTGCACAGCAAGGTACAGCACTGGGATTGCTGGTGGGAAGCTCTGGTTGTCAGGGCCATGGGGTCTGTCCCTAGACTGAACAGACCCTTGCCAAGGCACACTGGCACATCCCAGCAATACCATGCAGAAACAGGGCCTTGTCCTGCTCGTGCCAGCATGGCATGTGACAGAGAGGAAGCCAGAGGGAAATGCAGAAACAGAGGCTGCAACACAACCCTGCACTGTAGCCAAGACTAGCAAATGCAGTCCAGACTGGGCATGCCTATATGGGGGAAATTCAGATTTTAATTGAATTTATTTGGTAATTGGATTTTTTTTCCCCTCTGGTTCAAGTTCAACAGTGTCTTCTAGCTTCAGCTCCAGTTCAGAGATAAGCAAGCAAACAAAAATATCCATTTCTCTCCAAAGCAATTCAAAGCAGCTTCTGAGTTGATTTCAACTTAACTGTCTGAAGCAGATAAATTTCTTTCTAATCATAATCCCACCCTTTTGCAATTACTGAATGATGTGCAAATTTTCCTGTAACAGAGTAACAACACAGCAATCTCTTCCTGCCCTCTCTGCATGGCTGAATTCATGGCTGAATACCCCTGGAGGTATTTTCTTCTGTCCTTACAGTGGCCTGGATATGTTTGCCATAAAACTATGGTGGAACTATGACCTCCAAAACCCACCACCAAGACCACCAAATTTACAAGCTTTGCATTTTGATCTCAGCTTGTCAAGCTGTTGTTTTTCTCCCGGGTGTGAGCTGCAGCTCCCATTCCAGCTGTTGGAAAAGCTTTCCCTGGCTGTGCTCACAAATCTCCCTTTGCCGGCCAGGAGCTCCTTGGTGGCGGGGGAGCAGAGCCGGCTGGCTCAGGAGGTGCCAAGGACAGCAGGTCTCAGCTGGGCTGCATCCAGCTGGGAGGGGGTGCAGCAAAGGAAATGCACCATGTGTGTCTGGAGCTCAGTGGTGACTCTTAGAAGAGGCAGCTTGAACTTCTTGTTTTCTGCAGTGATGCTGCACAGTAAGTAGTGGCAATTGCCTCCCAGAGCCAGGAACATATGGACATGTCAAAGGGAGAGAGAGCAGGGTGTGACCTTGTACCAGTGATACAGAGAAGAGAAAGTCCATCCTACACAGGCCTGCTTGGCACAGCAGTGGAAAGGACAGATGCTTCCAGAACTACAAACTGCACTGGATGCGATGTCTTTAACAGAATGGGAATGCTCTGTGCAGGAGGGGGTGCCAGCCTCACATATAAGACACTCATTTCCCTATGCTCAGTGTAGAGTGGGGTACTGGCCTTGTGTCAATGCCCAGAAGTTCCATGGGAGTATTGATAGAGAGGGAAGAAGCAGCCTGGAAGAAGACCACATGTGAATACTGTGAAAGAACATTTGCATGCCACTACTCTTTGGTTCTGCTCCAAACAAGCATAAGCTCTACATCAAAGTGTGCCACATTGGGCATTACTAATTTAGGCTGCAGGTATTCTCAGTAATCCAAGCAGAAGTGTTAATATGATTAACCATGCCCCTGCTGTGGTGCTAAAAAAGTGCTAAATTCTTACAGCTCCCCCATACCTATAGGAAAATCAAATATTACTTCCTTGAGACAGAAGAATTAAGAATTCAGGAAAGAGTAACAGAAATCTGTAACTCAAGTATGAAAATGCTAGAATTACTGGCAGAATTCCTCCTTATTCCTTCATTTTTTCAATACATTACATTTTCTTGAGATAATTTTAAACAAAATTAAATCCGATCCTAAAAAGCTCTTTAAAAATTAGATTTAAAGCTTCTAAAGAAGAGAAACCCCCTGGCTTTCCTTATATTTATACTTAGTTAGCATTTTGATGTACAATTTTCCATTTTCTTTATTATTAAAATTCTATCAATAAATATAATTCAATTTTAAAACATTTCTATTAGGAGAAAAGAAACTCTCTTATGTCACACACTACCAGGTATTTTGTCAGTGAGTTTGAGTTTTCTGAGATATCCTGAAATCCAAAGGATGTTAAAAAATTTTATGTGGCAATGGATTTTAGAGAAGAAGTACATTACATAAGTATATTAAAGAGTTATAAAGAGTCTTAATTTTATTGGGAATTCTTACTTGATTTCTTTCACCACAAGTTCTGAAAAATTGATCATCTCTGCTGCAGGAACTAGTGCCCAGAGAGAAATATTACCTGAGTATCCTGTTAAGTAATGTTGTTGCTTCTATGTGGTATAAGGTATGAAGCTTTAGGTCAGGAAAAAATGTAAATGCTTTGCTCTTTATTTTATTCCTGTCAACACATTAAAATACATCTTGAATAAGTCACTCACTTTCACTGATGTTTCATACTAGATATTGTTATTAAAGAGGAGCTTGCAGCACAGGCCAAGCCATTGCACAGGAATCACAGCCAGGAAACAGCTGTGCTACAGCTCAGGGAGGGCAGAAACCACTGCCAAGCTGCACCTGAAGGCTGCTCACAGCAAGTGTAATAAAGAGCTGCTCACCTCAGGACTACAGCATGTATTAGAATAGTTCTCCCAGATCTTCTGTAAATATGCTATTTTGAATTTCTAATCACAGTAAGTGTGATCACATACCTATTTTGTTCCCTGTAGAAATGCAACCATATGGCAACAAACAGAGATCCAAGGATTCTGCTTCCCAAATGGATTCCATAATTCGAAGAATCTAGTAAAAACAAATGGATATGCTAAGTTATTTCAAATTATTTCAACATTACAGATTACTCATACAAATAACACTTCTAAGACTTCTAAGATGGGGCTAAACTTACTTTGCTATTTGATTAAGAGATGCATACAGAAAGTGTGCAGCCATTCAAGATAATCAGTTATAGAACCAGGGTTTATATTTCTTCTGTTCTGCAACCAGTAGATCTTTACTCTTCTATAACGTCTTAATAAATATATTGTATGATTTCTACATAAGGTGAGATTGAATGTGTTAGCAAGCATGCCCACTTTTCCCCATTAATACCTCCAAAGCCCTAACAAACCAGTTGTCTGAAACTAGAGTGACACTAGCTACTGATTTTTCATTTGCTAACTTCACCCACTGCATAAATAAAAGATAAAAACACTTCATCAGAGAAACAGGGCATCTTGCACTAAGTAAGATTCTGTCTCTAGTGTCATGGACATATTTTCTGAAAAATACTTTTGCTAGGATTTTTCTCCTGAGAAGCTGAAAGGCCTCAGAAATTAAATGTAAACAATAATTATCTGCTGCTGTGGAATGCAGCAGGTGCATCTTTGATTGGTCTGATGTGGATTGTTTCTACTTGATGACCAATCACAGTCCAGCAGTCTCAGACTCTCTGGTCAGTCACAAGATTTTATTATCATTCCATTCCTTTCTTTTCTAGCCTTCTGATGAAATCCTTTCTCTTTCTTTAGTGTACTTTTAGTATATCATTTTCTTTTAATATAATATACATCATAAAATAATAAATCAGCCTTCTGAAACATGGAGTCAAGATTCTCATCTCTTCCCTCATCCTGGGACCCCTGTGAACACCACCACACTCTAGAACACTAAAATGTGAAATATGTCTGGCATATGGCAGGAAAAGCCAGGGTAGCTGTATGCACTGTGTCTGGTTGGGATGAAGTGCCTTTTCTTCAGAGCAGTTTGTAGGGTGCTGTGGTGTAGGGGGTGGCCAAAGCAGAGCTGGGAACACATTGATGTGCCCATGTCCCAGCTGAACGGTGCCTGCTGGGTGCCAAGGCTGCCAGTTCCTCACCCAACTCACTGTGACTAGATTGGGGTGCACAAGAGATTGGGAAGGGACACAGCCAGGGACACAACCTGAACCAACCAAAGAAATATCCATGCTGAACAATGCCATGCTCAGCAATAAAACAGGGAGCAAGGGCTTATGTAGGTTAACTATCCTATGTGCAGGGACTGGCTGGGAACTGGTCCACCCATGGGATGTGGAGTGACTGCCTTAGCACCACTTGTTTTGTTTTCTTCCTTCATTCTTCCACATCTCCTTTGTGTATTAAACCACCTTTAGCTCAACTCACAAGTTTTCTTGCTCTTCCTCTTTTTCCATCCCACCAGGGTTAATCCATAACACAGTACAACAAAGATGAGCCAGTGCTGACGTCAGCCTTGCCATACAGAGTTTTAAATACAAAAGACAACCTCTCATTTCATATGGACAGTGAAGACAAGGTATACACACTTTGGAAAAGCAAAATTATTTTAAAATATTTTAAAATATTCATGTTATCTTTTATAAGGTTTAGCTCTCATACCTGTAAAATTAGCATGTCCTGACGGAGGTCATCTCCATGTTTGAAGATGATGCCTATGGTTTCATTTGACAGAGCTGTTGGATCTGCACATTTAAATTCAAGCCAGAGGGGTTTCTTCTTGGATGCCATTACTTTACATTTTTCTATCTGTGAAAGACATGCTTACTGTTTCCTGATGCCAACATCAACCCAAGAAACCTTTTTAAGAGAATAGTTTACCAGCTTCCACTCAGCTATACCACAAGCAACACACTGAAAGCAGATGTAAAGGAAGGAGTTCAGCTGCCACAAAAAGCCTCCTTGAACCTACACAACTTTTAACCATGATAAAGGAAAAAGTGTATTTTAACTCTCCAAAAGTGGATTTAGCTTGCTTCAGACAAATTTAAAACAGGAATAGAGATTCTAACAAACCTGGAAAATACGGCCCTTCACAACAGCACTTTGACAGCTGCTTTGCAAAACCAGAAAATGATCATTGTCCAATGCAATTTACCACATCATCCACCCTTCTGACTTCTAGCAGCTACATTCCAGATTGCTTGATTCAATTCCCTTAGTAATGTCTTAAAATTCATGGGGGAAATGGTATTTTTGAAACTAATTTAAGGTAATCATTCATAAGATAATAGATTCCCTATTTAGTTTTATTACATTTTCAAAACTGATAAATTCAGACTTGAAACTGCAGTATTTAAAATGTTTTTTTTTCATTTATTATGGCTAAGACAACTGTAGTATGTCTGACTTTCTATTCTGGAATTCCTGATTCATTGTTGAACATTACTATGTACAACAAAGCCATCTAAAATTAAAAAAAAATAAAGCAACTGCACATCAGTGTTTGAGAGCAGATAGAATTCATTATATAGGAGTATTTTAGTATATTCATATTTCATCTACAGGCTCATTCTGAGCCTGTAGTTTTAAACAAAATAGTTTTTACCATCCTTATTTTCAAAAAGGAAAGAACTTTTAAAATCTTCGAACTTATTTGAAACTCTGATTTTGTTTCAAATATTTGGTTTAGACTTAAAAAATTTTAGGTTTTGAAGATTATGGACAAACAGTACGTGTTAGAATAGACATTAAATGAAAGCTTAGTTGGTTTTACCAAACATTTTTATTCATATAGTTTGGAAAAAGAAAAGCTAACACATTGATTCTTGGACATCCTTTGTAAATCTACTGTTTAGTTCATCTAGGAAGATCCTGGTAGGACTGAGTATTTCCTAAGTGAAGGAAAACTAGAAAATCCAGAGAAATCTTTTTTTATTTTAAAACCTACTTTCTGTCAAGTTTGATGATTTCTGCACCAAAAAATATATATAAAAGAAGACTAAAGAGAATATACATATAATACAAAATGCTAACAAGAAAATAGTATTTAAGAAATCACAAATTACTTCAGAGTAAGAAATGTCTGAATTGGCTTCTGTGCTGACAGGGCTTCAGCCTTGCTCACCTGAAAGGTGTTTCATGATCTCAGATTGAAGACAGACCAGTTTATAGCCTGTCTTCCAAGGCACAGGTTTATTTAACAGAAACATGGCCATATCTAGACAATACCTGAGCATTTGGAAATTCCTTAAATAGTATGGTTTTTCTGTCCTCAGCTAGGAGAAAATTAAGGGGTTCTGTTCTTGTAGGGTCCTTGCTGCACATGAAGTGAGTCCAAGGATCTTGACTGTGCTTCCTTACCCAGACCTCACATTGCATTTTAGATGCATGATCCAATTTCCTCTCACTTCACATCTGCTGATCTATGAATCTTTTTTTAACTCTGAGTCAACGTACACAATTGCAATCTCACCACAAAACTGAAGGCAGCAATATAGAAAAACCCAAGTGTTTCTTAATGTATTTCTAACAAAATCATAATGTACTTTCTAACAAAACTAACACAGAGATACTGAAAAATCAGAAATAGCTGAGGCAGGCATTTTTGTAAGCATGATGAAGGTCTGGACCCAAACCTTAGTGACAGATATGAATCAGGATAAGACAGAGAAAGTAACTGAAAGAATGGAAACTGAATATCCCAAAGCCCCTGAATCAGATAAGAGTCTTATACAGTTATTTAATTAAAAAAAAAAGTCAGCTACCTGGTTAAATCTTGTATTCAACTAATGGAAAAAGTATAATTGCCATTTAATGATTAGGATTTCATGGGTTATTGCAAATTTTTTAGCCCGTGGTGGCCTGTTTTTACATTTAGAAAAATAATAATACCTCTGGGAACAAAAATCTACTGAGTCCATGCAATGTCACTGTGTCCACACAGAAATAAGACCTTTTATTAGTAAACTTTTTACCAAGTGACACATACTTGCAAATTTTTTTTTTTTTAATTATTTGTACAAAGTCAGAATATACTTACCACTAGTGCTCCTGCTCTTAGCCCAGGATCATATGGAACTCTAAAACTTTCTGGAAGTTTGCTGCCCTGTAATTTTTCAAGTTTTTGTCTCAGCTGTGCAATAACTGCAATTACAAGAAAGAAAACACAATGAAATCAAATACTGGAAGGCAAAAAGGTTATAGGTAATCAAATTTGTTGAGCATTATACTTTAGCTAAAAACCTCTATTTAGCTGCCATTTTAAATTGCTTTCCTCCTGGATCTACTGATTCAAGGAATGGAGGAAAACTCTTTAACTTGCACTATCAATGGCCAGGGTTGTTTCAGATACCTAAAGTCTTCAAACACCTCAGAAGTCTTGTGCCTTCTCTGCAGTATTAGAAACATTGAACAGTAAGAGTTTAAAATGTCATTTAAATGTCAGCTTTTGTTTAAAAACACAACACAGAAGAACACACCAAAAAGTATTTTCCCTCATAACGGACAAGAAATGCTTGATGGCTTTTGAATTCCTGGAATCAATTGCTCTGTAACCATAAGGAGATAAACTACAGAGACACTGAATTTCCTATCCTCCTAAAACTGGTTTCACAGTGCAGCCTTCTTAATCTCACATTCCCCTAAGCAAAAATTTTGCTGTATATTTATATGAACAAGAATTTTAATAGTCATACTTAAATTCAATCTCTTAATTAATAAAACCTCAAGCTCCTAAATCTTCATCTCAGAATAGTACAGATTATACAATGCATGATGTATTTTTTTCACCTCAGCCAGTGAGTGTCAGCACCATAAGCAATACACTGCTGATTACCCTGCATTAGGGCAAACACCTGAACACTATCCTAAAGAAACTGTAGCTACACAGCAGAGGATGTATCTGCATGTAAAGTAATTTTGGAGATAAAAATTAAAGACAAAAAAACCCCATACTGATAAAGCTAAACATGGACCTGGATACATAAAATAGAATCACAGAATCATGGATTAGTTTGGGTTGGACAGGACCTTTAAAGGCTATCTAGTCCAATCCCCCTGCAACGAGCAGGGACATCTTCAACTCAACTTGCTCAGAGCCCCATCCAACTCGATCTTGAATATTTCCAGGCATGGGGCATTTCTACCCCCCTAGGCAACTTGTTCCAGTGTGCTAACATCCTCATCATAAGAAAAAAAAAAAAAACAAAAAAACCAAAAAAAAAAAAAAAAAAAACAAACAAAAAAAAAAAAACAAAAAAAAAAAAACAACAAAAAAAAACCAAAACCAAAACAATAAAACACCTTCCTTTTGTGTATAGTCAGAATCTGTCCTCCTTTAGTTTAAAACCATTAACCCTCGTCCTATCACTACAGGCCCCACTAAAAATTTGTCTCCCACCCTTTTTACAAGCTCCCTGTAAGCTCAGGCAGGCTGATGTTAGGTCTCCTGAGCCTTCTCCAGGCTGAACAATGCTCACAGGAGAGCTGCTCCAGCCCTGCCATCGTTTTTGTGACTCTCCTCTGGGCTCACTCCAGCAGATCCATGTCTTTCCTGTCCTGAGTGACCCAGAGGTGGATGCATCATTCCGCATGGAGTGTCACAGGAGCAGAATCACCTCCCTTGACCTACTACCTATGCTATTTTTGCAGCTCAAAGACACAGACATCTTGGGCTCTTAGTGTACATTAGACAAAAATCAGAACAGTTCAAACACTGCAAACACAAATTAAGAAAGTCAAGCCAAAAGAATTGGCTGACAACTCACAGAACACAAATGTTACACCTGTCCTAGAGGGTTTTAGAAAAGAACTACTAGCAGAGCCTGGTTACTAACACAGTATCTCTTCTGGTAAAAAGTAAATCTGGCAGTGATATACAGGAGCTAACAAGTGGACTTTAAAATTAGACACTTTTCAAAAAAATACCTCAAGAATCCCAAACCAAAACAAACAATAACACAAAAACAAACCAATCAAACAAACAAACAAACAAAAAAACCCCTAACAACTCCACCCTGCCTCCTCAAAAGCACCAAAGTTGTAGTAACTTGGATAATGAAACAGCTTTCTATAATGTAACTATAGATTTCCTAGACAGCTATCTTTGAAAGTTATTGTTCACAGTTTACTGTTAGAGTTTACTGTTAGCTCAGTATGTCTCCTCATTTTAATGTAATGTAATGTAATGTAATGTAAAAACTGTAAGCAAACCAACTGAAGCTACAAAAGTTTAGGAATAGCTGATTTTAAGACACAGTAAAGGCACTTTGCTAAAACCACTTTCAAGTTGATCTGGCTTAAGAACAAGGTGCTGTGCATTTTAAGCAATGAAACAGCTGCATAGACACATTCTTGGGAAACAAATCATCTAGCTCAGAGGGTGATGAAAGCAGATAATCCCATGCAAAATGTAATACTATCATCTTATGAATTTATTTATTTATTATTACTTGCTATCTTCAAATATAAGCAAAGAGATTACAGTGAAAACTGAAAGAAACAGTTTGACAACATGTTTGCTACTGGAATAGTATGGACCTAGCAGGAAGGAATTTGTTCTTTTCAGAAAATCTACAAACTTTGGAGAAATATATATACAAGAATAATATCAGACTGCATGACAGAATGAAATGAAACAGGATAAAACATTCAGACTGAAAATATGAACAACGATGAGCTTAAAAATGTTGGGACAAAAAAGAAGCAATAACCTACAGGATAAATTTTAGGATATACATTTTTAAAAATATAGAAGTAGAGGGTGCCTGTAGAAAAAATTATGTCCTCAATACTCAGAGAATAAATTACATTAGATATAGAATTATTAGGACACTCCACAGTTTCAGGAAGCCTTATTCAGTGAAAATGTCAATTATATAAGTCATCTTTCAGTGTTCTGCTGTACATTACATCCAAGGATTCTTTAACTTCAGAACCTGGTGGGTGTTAATATGATTGCTTTCTCTTGAAGCTTTTCTTCTTTGCCCACATATCCTTCAAAGCTAATGTATTATAGAATCCACTGCTCTTATAGACATGTACATCTGCAAGGTTGTATAGTTTCTTTCTAAAATATGCAATTCTGACTAAATACATTTTGGTTATAGAATATTTTAAGAAAAAATTAGGAAGTTATTTAGAAAAAGTGTTTTACATGGGGCTCCAGTAAGTATCTTAACTCACACTATGTGGTAACACAACAGATTTTACACTATATATTGAAGAATAAATGCATATTTTCTTAAAATCTCTTTTGAAACACCACCACAGTCACTTCTGCATAACCAGAGTGGAAAAGCTTTCCCATCCAAGGACTTCCTGGCCTGGAACATACCAGGCTGAACATGCAGGAAAAGGTGGTCTCTCTACAGCTTTTAGAATTTTAAGGCTGTCATACATCCTCTCGCACTTACTCCCAAAACCAAGCAAGTAACAGCAATGAGGATAAACAAGCTTTTAAGAGAGCTGGGGGTGGCGGGGAAAGGCAGGCAAAATCCAGAGGTAAAGAGGCATTGCATAACCCTACTGTGGCTTCCAAAGCAGTGCTTGCAAGAACTGGAAATAACAATACAACATCTGTCTGACAGGACTCCTCAAAGCCACGCCCTGTATATTCACATCTGATCCACCAGTGACTTCCATGGCATAGCAGCGGCTGCACTGGACTCCTCCCCGACCTTCCTGCCAGAAATCTTCTAGTGAGAGTTTAGAGGAAGGCTGTACTTCTTGGCAAGTGTCACTTTTAATTTCCAGTTAATATTTGTGTCTTTTTTCAGCACTGGCATTCAGCTAAAGTATAAGGACTTATCTGTTTCCCAGTTGGCATGGCTTGAGGTTCAAGAAGATAAGCCAAAGCTTGGGAAAATACCAAGTGACTAAAACATTGATATTCTTCCCCTTTTGGGGTGAAATGAGCAAACAAATCTATTACTGGTGCAATCATTATTAACTTACACTCACATTTTAAAGGAAGTAAAAATGATGCCCTTTGACAGCATCTTATCCCCAATTTTCTAAATGAACAATACAATTTGCTGCCTAGTTTTTCACATCCAAAGAGAAAAAAACATTAACAACAAAGAAACGCCTGTTGGCAAATACCTTGAGAAGTAACATCATACTTTTCTGCAGAAACTGATTTAATCTCCATTGTGACTTTATGCAGCAATTCAATTACTTGAACCTGCTTCATGAAATCGTGCAGCATGGCTTTTCCACAGCCCCTAAGGTAGGCTTCAAGGATGACTGCAAACCTCTGTTGGTAGTGCATGGACTGGGCAATTTCGCTTCTTAAGAACCAAAACAAGAAGTGACCAATTCTTTTGTTCTACAGGTAAAGAAAAACACTACACATTAGCATTCATTTCTTGACAAATGGTTTTAATAATGCCAGCAACTTCAGCATAAGTTGGCTATATTTTTTGGTACTTACTCTCAAACCACGTTTCAGCAAAAATCTGGCTAGTGCGCTGTCATGATATGGCTCAAATTTCACAGCCTGAGTGATACAAACATAAAAGAAATGTTGTTAACACACTTAAGATCCCACTGCTTACACTTAACCAGTGACATCTAAACTGCTGCAGGAGTAGAAAATGTGTAGCAAAGCAGGTCTTTTTGAGGCTTCCCTGTCTGATTCAAGAAGCACATTTTGTTTGCAACAGGCTCTTTTCAGGTTTATTATTAATGTGACAACTCCTTAACCAGAGAGTCCAACCTGAGCATATGCACAAAGCAATGTCATTCTTGGCAAAAACCAGCAAGATCAGAAACCAGCTTGCAGTATGACTGATACTGAGAATGCTTGAAATGATTACTGACAGATGGAATAATGTGCTTGTAATAGCTCTTAAATAAAATGTTTCAATAATAAAATACTGGTTTTGGTCAACATCCACTACTTTGAGACTAGGGCATCAGGATTCACTGGTGGGTTCCCCAGAAAAAACAGGATACAGGAGCAGCTTTTCAGAGCACTTACCTGGCCTTTATTCCATAAATGAATGACAGAATAAAGGCTCTGATACACATCCTACAATAATGAAGTAAATTAGGAGGAAGACTTCATCACAACTTTTTTTGACTGACTGTGAAAACAGATGTATTTTTTTCCTTCAAAAGCTGCTCCCCTCCACCCAAGCCCACAGACATTTCCAAGCTACTGCCAAAAAAGAGGGTGGGAGGAGAAAGTCAACAACTGTTTTCAAGTGCCAGTATTGGAATTTTTTTTTTTTGTTATTCTCTATCCCAATAACCAAGTGAATTGGTCTACCAGAAAACCATCACACTTCCAGATTCTGGGTAGTACCAGGGAACTTCTCCACTTCAACTTATTTTTCCAGCTGCTTCGTTCATGCTGCTTGCGGAATTCAAGCTTACAGAAGGTTTGTATTCAGATTAATGGTGGAAAAAAGTATGCACTTATATCCCACGGCAACAAAGGAGAAATAAGAAGCATACAATCTATGAATCAGAGTCACAAAATCCCTGTCATGGACTGAGGGGGTTGGTGAATGGCTTCAGGTTCTGGAAATAGAGTGCCAGGAAGCAGCCTGTAGGGAGATTAGGGGAAAACAAAGGGATGCGCAGAGAGCTGGGTGCGTGTAGTTTGCTCAGCTTTCAGAAGCAACAAAGTATGCAAACCTCCAGCAACAGTTATTCAACAGAATATAATGGCTCTTTCAAGATCACTGTGGTCTGCAGCTTGCAAAGAAGCAACCAAGCCATCAGCAAAGGTCTGCTAAATTCATCAAACAAATCATAGTTTTATAAACTCTCACAAATACTGTGGCGCATAGTTGCATTTTTATTTTTAAAATATCAACATGATTTCTAAATGTAAATCATTCTGTGGGTTTAATCAGAAGAAAAAAAATTAAGTCAAATTTCCAATGAAACAACTTATGAAAATGTCACAAAGACACGTTCTTTCTAGCTGCTGGCTAAGAGACAGACAAGAAAGCTAAGCACCAGACAGACAAAAAAGGCAAGCACCAGACTTGCCCTTCTCCTGTATCATAATTCTGCAAGAACTGTCCTGACTGTCTGCAGTACTGTTTTATATCCCCAAACAACATCATCTTATTTAGAAAAGACAATGAGAATTTACAAATATAACAATATATAGATCCTTTTGCTTTGTGTATGAGATTATGAGGTATGAAGGGTTTTTAATAAAAATTAATTTTCACTGCAGTAAGGTGCCCAAAAGCAATAATTATCACAGAAATTCAAATGGATTTTCTTACAGTTCCAAGAAAGCCTATTATAAACCTCACTCTGGTATATACTATGCCTAATGTTCACATAACCTTGAAAAACAAGTTAAGACTGAAATACAGCCAAACAACCAACCATTACTTCAAAACAAAACCTCCTTATTGAACTTGCAAATACATTTCAACATAAAACAATATTTAAAAATGCATCACAACAATCCTTATTGAGCTGATGTTTTAGATAATTATTTTTAACAGTCCAGCCCTTTTTTCTTCACAAAGTCAAATATCAGCTTTTGCACAGCAACAATAAAAGCTGGCCATTAAAAAATGTCTGCTGGCACTGACCTGTGTGTGCTCACTGCCATACACATGCAGTACAGCCATCAGTGTTTATCTTACAAAGAATTTTGTTGCATTTTAACTATGCTATCCATGGTTTATCAACGGTACACAGAAGAACAGACATTATAAGAAGCTCAATAGGTTGATTTATGGTGTGGCTGCTTCTATTAGAAATAACCTGTGGGGAAATAAAATGTTTGATTTCTAACTCTACAGAGAATGGGAATATCCTGTGTGAGAGTGAAATAAGCCATAGAGCTTTCATAAAGGTGTGCATTTGAAAGGTGATAACCATTTGCAGAAGAGATGCATCCACTGGGGTAGAGGAATGGCCGACATCCATTCTCTGAAAAATGTAGATTTAAAATACACTGTCATACCAAAACCTAGCTGCAGAATGCTGACAGCTCATGTTCCATAGTTAGCTAAGAAATAAAGACAGGGAAAGCAGCAGAGAGGTAAAAGTTGGAATGTAGCGTGTTTTTCATTTTTAAGGATGGTAAGCTCATTATTTCTTACAACACCTCTTACTAAAAATGACACAGTGAAGTTAAGGCACTGTGATTTTATGCTACAATATATTTTTTTAACTGTTAGAAAGGTTTATTCTTTTTAAAACTCACCAGATTTGTACTTCCTGAAAACAAACAATTAAAAAAAAAAATGGAAACAACCCCAGTATTTCCCCTATTTTCTCAGGCATTCTGACAGCAACCAATCATCACCCCAAACTCTTAATTTAGATACAAAAAAAAAGTGAATAAAATTGCTGAGCCACATGTAGACAGCAAAAGCTCACAAGCCAAGCATATATATAGCAGCAGCGACGTGGGAGGCCCAATGAGGTAACCGCAGCGACTCCTTCGGTTAATGCAGAAGTGCATAAATTCTGCCTCAGCTTCAGACAAGCAAAGACAAGGCTAGAAAGGCTTTGTTTAAAGCACTACCAATGTGCAGCAAAATCTGAAATACTAATTTCATTTTCCTGGGATTCTGAGCTCTCTCTGAAGATGCAGAAATAAAAAGCTGCTTCCCCAGTTGCTGTAGTTCCTTTTTTTTTTTTTTTTTTTAATTTTGAATGTTGTCCTCTGATTCTCTGAAAAAAGTATTTCCTGCTCTGAGGGATACCAGCCTTTCCATGCAAAACAGAGCCCCACCTGGCTCCAGAGGCTGTGCTTACCCGGAAGAACAAGGTTACACCTTCCATCAGACACCAGAGGAGACTTTGACACTGCCAACTGATGGCATCGTGTTGGGAGAAAAGCAACCAAACCAAGCTTTTTGTGTAACTGATACAAACCTTCCCAATGTTTGATCTGGCAGACGCACACAAAAAGTGCTTTAAATCTGTACAGCAGTGATCCCTTGCCATTAGAACCACAATTTTGTACCCAAGTTCCCAGAAGGACTTAATTTTATTATGTAGTCCTATCAACTCTTGAGCTACTTTCAAAATTTTGGAGGGGGGAGTTTCTAGATGAATTTGCTCCCCTTAACAGCACAAGACTGAAGTCGCTGTAACATAGTGAGTAATTACATTGATTTTCTTGACCTAAAACCCAACCCCAGATTTTGCTTCAGGCCTTGCCCATGTCAACATCTACATTTACTTTCTTTCTATCTACACTCTTTATAAACTATCAGTAAAGTCAGTCAACAACTCTTGAGAGCTGTGTGATTCAAACCCAATATGAACAGGATTACAGACAGCACAGTTAGGATTTACTCCCATCATAGCTGTGCTGGCATTAACAATTTCCAGAAAATCTTACTGCTGTAAACACAAGATAAAAATTTTAAGACACAAGGCAATGGTTCCACAAAAACATCAACAAAGGCAAAAGACCAAAAGTAGGAAAGTGTATTTTACATTAATCTGGTTACTACCATTGCTTTGACGAAACACCAACGACTTCAAAAGGAAGGAATACTAACAAGACCTACTAAAATGGGAAATGCAAATTATTGGGTAATGCAAATATATTCCTGGAAGGCAGAGTTCAGGAATGCAAATACACCTTACCTGCACAAGCTGTAAAAGATAATGAAGAACATCATCATCTTCTAAACTTTCCAGTTTTTGAACTGCCATTGCTCGGACATTTTCATCTGAAAAGTTACAGTCTAGAAGTTGCATTGTGAGTCCAACATCTAAAGTGCTCTGATCCCAAGCCTCTTTTTTAGCTAGCAACTGGTATGTTTTGGCCACTATTTCTTGTTGTCCCCATTTCACAGAGCTAAGCAGCTTAGGATATGCCTTGGGGTGCTTTATGCTCTCATATCTAAAGTGCCACAACAGTTCTTTGTCCTCCGGAGAAAGTGGATTAAGTGGGTCAGTTGCTATGATCTCTTCAAGTTGCTTGCGGAGCTGGTTGGGCATTTCAGCTCGGGTCCTGTCCCCCTGGGGGTCTGATGATATCCTGTGCTTGGGCAAGGCAATCGGGTGACAGTATTTGTCCAGCACAATAGAGATAGCCATTGAGTTTTCTTTATCTGGGTTAGTTGCTGATGTGAGTTTGTCTGCATTTATACTTCCTTGTTCTTCCCCCTTACCTGGAATTTTCCACATGTGGAGCACATACTCCCCACATCGTAGCAAGAAACGGTGATCTATCAACAAAAGATTTACATAATAGAGAAGCTGGGTTTTGTATTTTGCATCAGAGTTGGAGGATTCATGTGACTGAAGGTTTGTCTTTGCAGATGGTCCCTGTGCTTTGCCACAGTATATCTGAAGATTCAGGAGTGCTCCTTTAGGCAAATCCTTGATTTTGATATCAAACTCCAACCAAATATTCCACAGAACTTCCTCAGTAAAGGGCTTTGACGAAGTTCTTCTCTGTGAAAGGAGCTGCTGCCCATGTTGAATGTTAGCCTCTACAAACACAGTAAGATCAGTATTTCTTGGTAAAACTGGGATATCAATGCCAATTATTTTCACTCTAAATTTCCTATTACAATCCCACAAGGAGATAGTGAAGACTCTTTCATGATCTTTTCCATCTATTGTCAATTGTTCATGATATCCTGTAACTCCTGTACAGTCATCCACCAAGGGCCACTCTTCCTTCTGAACCTCATCTTCATTCGGGTCTGGGGGATTGTCGAGGACAAGGTGGATTTCTTCCCCATTTTTAAGGCACTGTCTTATCCAGTGAAAATCTTTGATTGGTGTCTCTCCAGTAATGTACTCATCTCTGCCACAAATCCTGAGAACAAAATCCAGTTCACTGTGATCTTCAGGAATGTCCATCAGAGACTTTTTCTTTGCCATTTTTGTGAAAAAGCTCTGGAGAATCATATCTGGAGTGTCATCTATTGACACTTTAATTTTCTGACTAGTCGTTCCTCTGTGTATGACTATGAAAATATTATTATTAGTGATCTTTTTAAATAAATATTCTGGGAGTGGCTTAGATGTAGTCCATGGGTGCATTGCATATAATTTAGGATCTCTGCAGGCCACCTCTATCATTCGTGGAGTGACTAATCTGCGCCGGGTAAATTCTAGTTCATCATCATGTACATTGCTTACATCAGTGACATCATAACCAATCAAATCATTGAGTTGCCGCTGAAATTCCTGAACTTCTTCTGATGGTTTTTGTTTCTGGACAACATAGATCTTGCCTACCTTCTTCTGTAACACCTTCCAGTACAGTATGCAGTCCAATGTCTGTAGCACTTGATGTTTATCATAAATTTCATACCATTGCCCTTTCTTCTGATACTGCAGAATAAACTGATCTGGGGTGAATGCGTGGTAGAAGTCTGTGGTTTGACTCGTCTCTATTGCACGCATCCAAACCTGTGCCTTCATTTGCTCCACCGTACAGTTGCCAGCTATTTCAAGTAACATCATTTCTGGTGCTTTTGTATGTTTATTGCTTGTAGGTAAAATGAACTCAATGGGTATCAGTTCCATGGATGAAAAACTACTCGATGTACAATGAGGTTTCATTCTTCTTCTCCTTCGTTTGTTTTCGTCTCTCATAACAACGGGCTGTTCATGATCCCCCAACTCCATGCCAGAAGAAATCTAGCAAAACATACAATTACTTCATTACTTTCTCATTTACATTTATCTTTTCTCTTACTTTTTAACTTTTCATATACATTTTTTATATTTCCACTTCCCTTTAATTTCTGGTCACAAATACTTGATTTACATGAACCACTTCAGATGTAACCTATTCAAGTCAATACCAAATATAAATAAAAACCTCAAACCAACTCTCCAGTGATTAAGTAATTAAAAAAGAAGTTTTAAACATCCTGCCCAGATTTTACTGACGATAAGCAGTTCGAATGTGCAATCTCCATATTGATTAGTTCTTGCTTCTATTTGATCAAGCACTGATTCTTCTGCTGCCTCATCTGTTTTGTTGCTGCTGATGTTAACATATGTAGCTTTTCACAGAAATCTAAAGGCACACTCCTGTATATGAATAGAATGCAGTCCCACTGAGCTCCAGGAATGGCAGAAAGTAACAAAACAAGCAATTTATTTGCAGTCTGGACAGACATAAGCTTATACCCAGTTTTCTCTGCCTCTCTTTTTAGTGGTGAGGAATCAGGATTTCAACCTAAAAAACAGCCATTAGGATGCAAAAGTCAGGGACTATTTCTGAAGATATATTTAAAGTGCATCTAAATTCAAGGTGAGTGTCCTTAGATGTGCTTCTTTTAAATAAATCAATTCCCCAGACTGATAATATCCATCCATTTTCAAAGTACACACTGCCAATATGAACTATTAGTTTGTTACAGAAAAAAAAATCTCCCAAGCTGATGCTGATTTATTACCCTATACATCAAATCACACCTAAAACACCAGTAAAACAATATTAAACATGAGTAGCCTACATTATCAGCATCCAGTAAACAAAAAGTATTGTTTCTCAGTTAATCTCTATTGAAGTTTGAATCAATATTGAAGTGGAAATTGTTCAGTGCTGACTGAGTGCACTCGCACAAGCCAAGTTACAGCAACATACTGAACTTCTTTACCAAGCAACACTTTCTACTCATAAAATCCTTAACTGCTGGAGAAAAGTAAAGCCAGTGTAATGATGCCCTAGCAGATACTAAAAGAAGCAGATAAAAATAGAAAAGATTAAATTCAAACATAGCATGCTAACTAAAATTCTTCTGAGTTCCAGAAAGCAGCGACTGCGGACACACCACCTCTACAGTTGACAAAGTACAAGGAAATATTACCTGCTTATAAAACCAAGGCTGAATCGTTGAAGAGTATTCATTTGTTTAATTTTTGTAGTTCCTATTTTTTAAAGGAAGATCATTCACACAAAAGATTTCTTTGTTTAAGCTGTTCTGCTTTTCTTGCTCGGTCTCATACCCAGATGCAAAGGAAGTGCTGCACTTACCAGGAAGGAAGTTTTAACCAAGTTGATTATACATATGATTGCTCATTTTAAAAGAAGTCAGAATGCTTTTCCTGTTACAACAGTAAAAACACACCAACAGTACATAAATTTAACACACACGTATAGAAGATATATTTAGAACCTTTTAAAGACAGTCAAGAATAATCTGGGCAATAAATTGAATTAATTCAAATAAGATATTTAAACCAAATATATTTTTAAGAGATTAACTCCCAAAAGAATTAAATACAAATTGTAGATAAAAGACAACTAAATATGCAGTGTTGCATTATTTTTATTCGCATGGTGATAGCCATTTAAGGACTCCCAACTTAAATTCACTAGAGCTTTTTAACCCAGTCTCCATACAAGCATCTCCTCGAGATTGCATATGCCAAGGATCTTGCATGGTAACCTCAGCAGCAGAACTACTGGGCAGCCTTACCCCAAATACCTTTAACTCATTCATTTATGATTACAAACACACAGTGAAATCTACTAGAAATGGTGAATTTACACTCAGGAGAACTGAATGTAAGACTTTCAACCCTAATTCTTGTGGTTAATTGCAACCTGAGATGCTGTTCTTTTAGTAAAAAAATAACCCCCACAGAAAAAAAACTACTATGGAAAACATGTACAAAACAGAAAGAAAAGACAGAAAACTCTAATTTCATTCTTTTTGCTTTTGACTTTTCCAGTGAAATACTGATTGTTTGAAGAGCAACCAGGAGTACAAATCCTACAGTAGTAGATATTATGCAAAATGAGGAGTCTTGAAAAGGAGGGGAAAAAAATGAAACAACTGGAAGGTTGTCTACCAACAGTGAAGTGCCTTTTTTTTAACATATGCATGTTTCCTATTTATAAGACACATTTTTATAAAAATGCGAAAAATAACCCCTCCTTCTGTATTGGCAAAAAATCCTGACAGTATCTTACCTGCCTCCAACATGCCAAGCTTGATTAACATTCTGCCAAGATTAAAAAGCAGAAAATACCCTCCACCACTGACACAGCTCTTCTCTCTCTGAACTTCACTCTGCTTGTCAGCTAAGATCTTCTCTTTTTAGAGGTTATTTTTCTCAGAAAGTCAGTTTGGGGAAAACACACTCTGTCCCAGATCCCTCTATCTTTTAAAGCCAGTATTTGAATTTTCTTAAGGTAGTGGTGAAGTTACCCTGAACATTTTGTTGCTGACATGAAATCTACCCATCTTGGCCAAGACACCTCCAAAACTCATGCTCCACCCACATTCAGCCTGTCAGCATTCATCAGTCACAGCCTTTGTGGCATCTCAGCACTACACACTGAGCTCCTCTCTCATCTCAATTCTAAAATACAATGTAGTCATATTTTTCTCTTCATTTAGACATAAGAAACTAGCATTAAGGTTTTTTTCACACCAACAGGCTATACAGATTTTTTTGCAGAGTCCTACCTCTAAAAGACATCGTGTTGCCCCGTTAACTAAACATGAAGTCATTTCAGTTTCATTGGGTTCTGCAGATCTAGGAAAAACTTGTGGTTTAAAATGTCCCCAGCCTGCTCCTTGAGTCATGCACTTAAGGATTAATTCTTCAAACATACATACAAACAGCTTTTCTACCACTACTCCATAGATCAAGGCCCTCAAGACAAGCAAAGGCAGCATCTCTCCCTCATGCAGCAGACCTGTACATTTCTCAGTGAATGCAATTGTTTCACACTCTCATCCACTTATAAAGGCAGGTAGAGCAACACTTCTGTGGGTTCAGATATCCCCCCACAAATTGCATCAGACACAACACAAAAATGTGTGGCACTTCTGTAGCTGCCTTGCCCATACAAAGCTGTCTTTTCTCCTGCATTCATTTGGCTGTAGCTGTCGTGTCTAGTCCATTCCAACCCAATATCTATCTCCAGTTCTGCTCTGATCCCTTTTCCTCAGCTTCAGAAGGCAGCTCTTGGAGCGACAGCCGTCTCTCATCTGTCTCTGCAATGACCCATTCTTACGGTGACACCAAATTGTATCCATTTCCTGCTAATCCATTGGCAAAACCACATTTCCTCATGTACATGAACAACAAAACTTTGATATTTATAATGAAAAATCATTTCACATCAAGTTCCTAAAACCTTAGTCATGCCTAAGCTTTACCTACAGTATTGATACTTCAAGAATTCTACTGCAACAACACCCCAAAAAAAGGGGGAAAATCACTCTGTTTTATTTCTAATTCTAATGAGCCTCATCAACCCTGAATATTCCTGTATTACAAGAACTGTCCTACACTAGTCTAAAAATCCTGATGGGGTCCAATGGAGAAGGAAAAGATGGGCCTGTAAAGGGTAACTAAGACAAGCAACCCGTTTTGCCTTTGTCTCCATTGTGTTGCTATCTCATCACTCGGGTCAGCAACCTGATCATAACAAAACCAGCAAAAAATTTGTTAATTTTCAGCTGGATTAGTTCCTTTATCTGACTCAACACTTGCAGGAGTGGTTGGGCAGTGATGGAAGAGAAGGAAGGGGAACAGAGCCAGTACAGTTAAGCATAACTGAGACTGAAACATGATTCACAGCAGGATTAGGAGATACTCTAATCAGTAAAGTCATTAAATTATTTGAAAAAACTGGCTGAAAGGTACTTTAAAAAGACAATGTAGTATTATGATGTAGTACTTATTTGGCTACAAAAAAATTAGGATAGCTGTCAATCTTGATTGCTCTGTTAAGACTATGTTAGAATTCTACCAGTTACTATCATGCTTATTCTGTATTAGCTCCTGCTTCTGTTTTAATCCATCATGCAAAAACCTTATTTCAAAATTATTCTTTTCACTTTAGTGTGAACTCCTTCCCAGACAACTTAACTTTCAAGAAAATAAGCACTCTCTACCAGAGTTAGAATTACTTTGTGCATGCTTATGTAAATACAACACTAAAGCTTACATTCACAGTTTTAGACAAAGTTCACTTGAAAGATAAATTTTAAAAACCAAAATTACTATTAAAAGATTCAACGTTTTCCAAGCAGCTTTGCTTGGAACATCTGCTTGCCCACACTGTTGTGTAGCAGGAGATGATTTTCCACTTGCTGGACAGGAGTACATCTTCCCTACACCTGCAATGATCCAGCGCTGAACTTCACAGGTAAGATACAGCGCCAACATTTCAAGTGTGAACACAACAATAAAATACCACTTGAGTCAGTTTCTTTGTCAGATCCTCCTAACAACTACAAGCTCTAATTGGGAAATAAATCAGTGCAGGTTCCCATTAGCAAGTAAACCTCACAGGTAATGCAGCCACATTCCTCAACAAAAGTATATGAGCCAGCAGACACAGCTTGGTTTGGAGGCTGGGGAGTCAATCAGACTGCAATTACAGACAGCAATTATAGCATTTTCAGGATGCCCTGCCTTCACCACCTTTAGTTTCTATACGAGTTAGACATTTGGGGCTCCTGCAATAACTCCTAGCTGGTTCTGTAAATTTAGGTAAGAATTTTGGCAAAGTTCTGGTTAACTGGGGTTACACAAGAGATGTATTAGTAATCTCAAAGTAATCCACCTTGGAAGAACACTTCGCAGAGTTTTAAAACCCAGAGATCGCTGCTATTTTTCCTGCCAGGACACACTATTTAGACAGTGCCTGTCAACTCGTTCTCGGTTTTCCAACACCGCTTGTTAACTCTGTGATCTAATCTACACCAGCAACTCCTGAATGCCCTCGGCTATTATTTCAAGGGCTTGTGGTGTGGACAGGTTTCATGGTCTACATGCATCAGATAGACACAAGAAATTTGTTGGATGAGGAAACAGTTACTTATTGTTTAAAAGCCGTGTTGTAGCGTAGCTGACTCACTGATCTCAAAACTCGAGAGAACTGTCTACTGAAATCCTTCACTTCGTATGTTCCATTCACCGTTCCAACAGCTTCCTCAGCGGGTTTGGCACCAGACTCGTTAACTCCTGTTCGGGCCGTGACGTGAGGCGGGACCAAGGCCGCGAGGGAGCGGGCAGCACGGGGGGCTCGGCAGTGCCGGCTGCGGCGGGGCGCCCTGGCCAGCAGCACACCCTGCGGAAGGGGCTCCGCGCACGGGACACGGGAGGCGGCGGGGGCGGCGGGCCGGGGCCGGGGCCGCCTCCCTCCCTGCCTCCTTCCCTCCCGCCCCCGGCCCACCGCCCCTGCCCAGAGATGGCGGCCGGCGCCGCCCGCGGGAGGGCGAACCGCGCCTGACCGCGCCCGCCCCGCCGGGGCTGCTGGGGCCGGGGGCGCCCTGTGGCGGGCGCGGGGCCGGGGCGGGGAGCGGAGCGGCGGCACCACCCGCGAGCCCGGGCCTCGGGCAGCGCCGGCCCGGGGCGGGATCCGCCGCGACCCCCGCTGCCCCCGGTGCGGAGCTACTCACCGCAGCGGCGGCCCCGGCTCCGGCCCCGGCTCCGGACAGGTGTTTCCCTCAGCAGGAAGCGGCGCGGGCCGGGGGCCGGCGGGGAGGCTCCATAGCCGGCGGCAGAGGCAGCCCCGCAGCCGCCGCCAATCACACGCCGGGCAAAAAGGGAACCGGCAGCGGGGCCTCCCCGCCCCGCCCGGCCCCGCCGCCGCCTCGGGCACCCGGCCCCGGCCCGGCCGCATCGGCCGGAGCGCGCACGGACGGACGGACCCTCTGCTGGGGTGCAAGCGCTGCGGCCGCGGGGAGGCTCGGTCAGCACAAGGCACGCAGGACGTGTCCCGGTGTCAGCTCCGGCGGCGAAACCTCCCTGGGCGCAGCCTCCTGAGGTGCTCCTTGCCCAGGGCCCCACGGCCGGCTTGCCCATGGCACTCCTGCAGCGACCCCCGGCTGCCCGGCCAGCCCTGACAGCTCCTTCAGCCCCCACCTCAGGGCAGGGACAAGTTAGCTTGTCTGAAGTGCCCTTGAAAACCCCTGGAGATGGCAACCTACTCCAGCGTGGTGGTCTTCTGCTTAGCAAAGATTTTCATGCTGTCTGATTAAAATTCTCGTCCTACAGACTGAGCATCTTGCTTGTCTTATTCCTCTTATTCAGTTGGGGCGTTTTCTTCCTCCCTTCCCTCCAGCTACTTTCTTGTTTGAATTTGCTGTGTTAACTGTTTTTCTACTATTTTTCCATCTCCAGACGGGCAGTCCTGGATCTCTCTTTTTAGGTCATGTTCCTTAGACCTCCTGTGATTCCTGTAGCTTGCCTCTGGGTTCTTGCCAATTGGGCCACTTTTTTTTTTTTGGAAAGCACCACTCAAAACTGGACATAGCAGTATTCCAGCCAAGGCTTTGCCAAGGCTGCCCACAGCAGGAGGATTAATTCATCAGCCTTACGGTGCCAGACTCCAACTGCAGCTCAGGCATAACTATTCACATTGAATTCAAACAAACAAACAACTCCCCCTCACCACTCTTTCCCCATTCAGGCTGCTGTCTGTTTGGCTCTGAATGGAGCTGAGTGTTTCTGTCTCCACAGCTCTTCTTCAGAGTGAACAGTAAAACTTTCCATGATTATGTTGAGACATTTTTTTTGACCCAGCTCTTTCAATGAGATTCACAGGTGACCTCTGTATGGCACAGAGCACACACACTTGCTCTGAAAGCTATGCTGGCATAAGGTTACATCTTCAGAGAACACTCTACAAGACCATAAGTTGCCACAAAGACTTTAAAAATTATTGTGATTTTTCTAGATACATATTCTTAACTTCCATAGAAAGACAATACCAGAAGGAAATAATGACTATGTTACATGTACAGATGCTATTATAAAAAGTTGGATAATTGTTGTTATAGCATGGATGGATTCTTTTGACTGAAAAAATCATTTGCGTGGTGGTAAGAATTGCACCAGCCTGAAGCAGAAAAGAGAAACCTCTGTTTCAAAACGAATATACATTACAATGAGCTGTGTCTGTAAGGAATCATAATAACTGTACTGGCCTCGAGTTCCCTTTTACGTGAAAGCAAAATAAAAACCTCCAACAACTTCCATGTGATGTGTGTGCAGCATAGGGGAAACACAGTGCGGACCCACTTCATGCTTGCTTTTGCCTGGTACAATGGGTAATATCTGTCGAAGCAGTTCGGCTTTGCACAGCATTACTGAATGCCTTAAAAGACATTTAAAACCCTTATCAAAATAGGAAGTCTTTTTTTGCTGTTTTTGGCTGGATCCCCAGATGGATCACTCCAGGAACACAAGTGTAGCCAGTTTGGCGACTAATCCCGTTAAAATCCGTGGACTTTATTTGGGGATGCACAAACATATGGAGATTTGAGCAGCTATAAAAATAAAAAACTGTCATTTGTCAAAAGACAATTATAGAGGGGATAATTTACAGCCAGAGCAAATGACACGTTTGGTGTTGATTTCAGCCAGAATTGTATAACATTTTTAAAATAGCTATAAGCCAATGTAGTGTTATTTGCAATGAAATAATAAATTATTGTACTTATTATATTTGAGAAAGGTTGGTAAACTCAAAATCTTGCTCTCTTCAGGATTTAGTATGTTAATAAAATATTACATGTTTGCAGTTAAGCTTCAGCTCGTCTATATACAGCTTATTTTCTTTATTGCTTTTTCTGGCAAATCAAGTAATACAAACTTTCCTGTAGGTGAGGATGTTCTCCTCATAGGTTATATATTCTTTAGAAATACACATTTTAACATTATTTTATTCCTGTTCATTTCTAAATGTGACTTAAAACCTTTCCCATAAATTATCATTTGGTTTGTTGGTTGTTTTTTTTTAGTTAAGAACAGCCTGCACAATAAATTGAAAAGCATATTTTACCATATCAAAACCAGAACTTTAAAACAGTCAGGAATACCATAGCTTAATGAAGAAAGGTGAAGAATGCAATTTGATATTTAAATGAAGCTGATTAAATCAAAATTAGTCATGCAAAGAAGCAATCATTTTGCTAATATAATCTTGTGGGTGCAGTCAAAATGCAATTATTTCCTTTATCTACCAGCTGTAATAAAAATATGACAAGAAATTGCTGTCATGATTTTAAATGGGAGTTTTGGAGATTGAACTCTGCATAGTCAAGCATCAGTTTTTATGTCATTTAGTGGAGAAAGAGCGATAAAGAATCACAACCACATTAAATGCTCAGCAACAACTTTATATACTGACATATGTTGGATGTAAATGTTCTGTTATCATTGACAAACTGGGTTCATTGCAATTTAGGAAATAGTATCTAATACTTTGAGTTGGTTTTATTTTCAATATTGTCAGCAGAGAAATAAAATAAATGCGGAAGCTTTGTAGGTCTTGTACAACAAAGTCAAAGCCCACTTGCCTAAATACAGCAATAGCTATGTTCAGTTTTGTAATTGCTTCTCTATGTAAAGAAAATGGAAAAACCCCATTGTATGATACATTGTCCATCCTGATGGAATGATAGGTAGCCTTCTCCTTTCTTGGGGAATTTATAAGCTGGGATTTTCTAATTGTGTTGTAAACTCTTTGTGATGCATTCAGGGGAGGATTTGAAATAAATTGACAGAATCCATTTCTTTTAGAGCTCTGCTGTGAAAACTGATCATGTAAATATGTGATCAGTTGTATTAACATCATTGTCATTGATTTGTCCATATGCAAGATCACATGGTAACTTTGGTATCAAAAATAAGCTTTTCTTCTTGCTATAACTTGCCAACAAGCAGAGGAGGAGTGAGCTGAATTTTAGTTTGGCTTTTGCATCATGTTCTAGGTATGGTAGCTGCTTGTGAAAGGGATGTCACTGACAGATAAGTGTTGCCTGCAGATCTGTCCTTCATTCACAGCTTTATGTCATGGGAAAGGCAGCTCTACTGATGCTGGCTCTGGGTCATTGCTTGGGGAAGCAGGAGAATCCTTTGGGGAAATAGGGGGATGCAGAAGAGCACATTAAGGCTGAGCTCTGTCTGCATCCCTCTGTAGGCAGTGAAGTCCTCTCTGAGATGTCTCCTACATGAGCTTGGTCCAGGGGAATCTTTTAAGATCTGCTGGCCATGGAGGAAGCCTTGTGGCCTGATCCAGAAATGTTTGTTGCGAAGCTCTGTAGGCAGAGCAGAGCCAGAAAGTCTCTAACAAGGAAAAGACAAACAGTCTTTCCTATCTCTTCCCCATCTCCTTCAAGAAATACCCACTCTTTCCGTTCCTCCTAACAGATTGGTGCTCCTGGTGATTGAGATTTTGCACAAAATCCCTCACTTCAAACACCTTAAGCTTGCAAACAGGAAACAGCAGGTGTTCAGAGCCTTCTGAGATACGTCTGCTGAAGACTTTGTTTCCCATTTTACTGATTTAGGCTGTTATACTTCAGAATAGGTATTTAAAGCACAGGGGTGGGAGTGCAAGCTGTTTCCTCTGTACCACATGCATACACACTTCAGCTGAGATGTAAAACTCTCATAATACCTCTTACTGGCTTGAATGTCTTTTTCTGTCTGTTCACACATGTATGAGTTTGTCAGAGAGAGATGCACTTGTGGTAGCAGAGTGTGTGTAAACAGATCTTTAGGATCACTGGTTATTCTTAAGGCGTGGAGAAACCCACAAGTATTTATGGCTGCTAATAGAGGGAGGTCTCAGGATTAGGTGGTGATGCAATATTGCATCATCTTGTGGTGTTGGGACATGACAGAGGAAATGAAAGAGGTCAGAAATAGAAAAATAAAGAAAAGGAGTTCCCAATACCAACAAGGCCTCTAGTCTGATAGCATTATATTAAGTGCTCTTTAGCATAAGGTACGGACAAGAATTCTTCAGTCTCTGAAAGTTCTGACACAAAAAATAATGAGTCTAATTTGCTGATACATTATGAGGTTTCTTTAGACAAGCTCTCTGAACTGTGTTGCTGTGCTACCCTCCTGTCCTGATATTTATTGCTCCTAAATTTTAAAAATTTGCTTGTTTGTTGGTGCAATCTTCAGTCTGTGAGGAGGTAAATATGTTTGCACTACAAAGGAGTTATGTAAGGCTAGCGTTTTATCAGAGGATTTCTGTATTTTTGTTCTTGTAAATGAGTAATGTAAAATTATTTCTCCTTGAATTACCTCATTGCCTCTCTCTGTATATTAAAGCAACATATCCTTTGGACAGAAATGTGTTCCTTACCAGAGTTTCAGGCACCCCACAGGCTACTTGATCAGCTGTCATAATACTCAGGAATACTAAAAAGATATTTAAAGAGATCTATTTGTTCCACAGAGTTTAGTTGAATACAAAATTGGCTACAAAGAAAGCTCCTTCCCAGCGTGGTCTTTTCTGGAAACATACCCTTAATCTTCTCCAACAGCTGTAAACTTTAACAGGTGGCCTTAGCAGAGTGTCCAGACCACCACATCTGAGGGGATTTTGGGGACTGAACAACAGGATTTAATTCCAATTCATTCCATTAATTTAATTTTCATTCCACACTGCTGAATCCCTTGTACAGGAAACCTGTGGCAGGTCTGTTTCAGGAGGAGGCTGGGAATCCTGTCTGGGAGCTGGGAATCCTGTTGGGATGCTGGGTTCACATCTGTGACAACACTCCATCCACTGGAGCTGGTGCCTCACCATGGTGGCAGCTTTGCTAGATAAACACCTGTCCTCAGATTGGAATACAGAGCTTCTGGCTTTACAGACAAATCAAAACCTTGCCAGCCAGCACAGCCATGAAGAGTAAAAGCCATTTTCAGTCCTGGAACTTTGTGTATTTGCTTCCTAGAAAGAAAGCTGAGAAAAGCTGTGAACCAAACTTTCCACATGGGAAGTGTCAACCCTTACACAAAAAATGAGGACAGCATTATGTTATGGATATTAATGCTTCCTCATGTGTCAGTCTGGTCTGTATAGATAGCTGCCCATTTTCTATGTCAGCCAGAGGTGGTTAAAGACAAACATGGAAATATAGCCCAGATAAAACAGCTGGTATTGCCAGACATCCCACGTATTTTAGTATTCCCTGAGTTACCATCACAAATATTGCATTATCTATAAAATGCAAATTTTCCTGCTAGCAGTGGAAAGCCAGACATCTCCAGCGAAGTTTTGCAAAGCCTCTTCAGTATTTCATAGCTTGAAGCCTGAGCCATTCAGCAGGGGAGGACATGGTAACTAAGGCTGGTTTGGAAGGGCCAGTCATTTGTGGAAGGCAGTAACTGCTGCAAAGTGCCAATCAGACCCTGCTCTTCACACTCTCCACGAAGTAAGATGTGCTTTATTCTCCTTTGATCCACACTTTGGGTTGCAGTTCTTCACCCCAAAGCTCAAAGGGAATGTAGCAATATCAGTCTCTGCACCATGACTCAGAGTCACCTCACATATCAGCTGAATACCTGCTACACTACTTAGGTGTGATAGAAACCTTTAATATCTCCTATTTCTAAAGTTAAAATAAGTCAGTTGGCCAGATCATGTTTTCCAGGGCATGTAGAACACCAGCCTCAAGTATGTTGGTGAAGTTAGGCCAGCTTGCCTGCAGCACCTGTGTGGCTGAAAACGGGGAGGCTGTTGAAGTGGATCTCTTTATAGTTGTTCATCTGGCTGTCAGCGACTGAACAGACATAGCCCACAATAATAATTTCATGAACAACATTCAGAATTTCTTTGATGCATTTCAGAAGCTACTGGAAGTCTTCCTAAATTCACATAATGAGGCAGACATGCAGAAGCCTTGTGTTTCATCCCAGCAGGGAGCAATTGTTCTTCTCTGGGAAGCTGATGTTCTTTCCCAGTATTTTCCCCTTGTGTCTCCAACAACAAAATGATTTAGCTGAGATTTTCCTTCTTGGAGAGAGTAACCTAGTTCTGGATAGAACAGATGCTGCAGTCTTTCCAAAGTACAACAGTACCCTAAAAGGGTGTGGTAGGTTGTCATGAATAAGTGTATAGAGATGAGGAACACATGGGAGGATCCTAGGATGGTATTTCCTTTCTGATCTCAGATGATTTAAAATACTCCACATTGGCTTTGGACTCTTCCTGGATTCCATTCAAGAAAAGAAAATAAAAAAAATGTGTAGAAGGTCCACACCATAGAGGAATTATTGATATTGTGAATGTGTAACAAACCCAGATGAATAAGTGACTTTGAAGACTGCATTTTGAAAATCCCTGCAAAGCAGTTACTACAAAATGCTACACAGCAGAGCTTGTTTTAGGCACAGAGGTATTGGGATAGCAGGCACTGTAGGACCTGCCCCTGAGGAGTGGCTGCAGGTGTGGTGGGAAGCTGGTCTTTATGAATGAAGATCAATGCTACAGAGCTTCCCTGGCGAAGGGTGACCTGCTGGCACAGGACTACGTGGTCCCTTGGGCTCCAACACCTGTGAATGGGGCTTCTTAGACTTCTATGAAAAAGTGAAGCCCAGAAGAGTTTAGTGATTCTGTCATCTTGATGAGCTGAGCACTGGAGTGGGCAACCACACTTGGATTCTTATTTTTCATTGGTTTTGCCTCTGTTTCAAGTAATTGGCATCACAATGATTGTAGATGAGAGGGACGTTTGAAAAGATGTTGCTGGGAGTTTAGGAGTTCAGTTTTTGCACCCAGGAGGTTGCCAATGAGGGGGAGCAACCCAGAAGACCATGGCTTGATTGTTCAGTACGTGAATTTACTGGGCATGTTAAAAGCTCAGAAAGGAACAGTGTTGGCTGAGTTAAGTCCGTTTCACCTGGATAAACAGCAAGACATTCAGAGCAGTGTCCCTCTGCTAAGAGTGAAGGCACGTCAAAAGCTGATTGATGTGAAATCCCAGATTTAGCCTGTGATGCTCTGGTATCTGTGAGGTGAGTACCATGAGCTAACCTCACTGAAACTCATGGTAGATAAAATGTATGGAGGCTCATGGCAATACAATGCATTCTTAACAAAAGAATTATTTAGGTGCTGCATGGTCCATTGAGGGGTGCCACAAGAATAAATATATTTTAGGGTTCCATGTAGCTAAGGTTGAAAAGTGTGGAGCCAAGAACACTGAAGGTCCAGAAAGGATCTGATTTTGTGCACAGAGGGTACACGTGCAATGGTAGCAGTGTTTGTGTTGGCCGTCATTTCAAAGGAACTCGGCATTGCCCTGTTTTCCAGCCTTAATTCCATGAAAGGAGGAGTACAAAAGGCAAGGACTCTTTTCACTAGTGATTAGGGAAGAAACCAGCTGTTTCAGTTTGAGTTTGTCTGATAATCTCATTTAACCAAATTATGTGCGTTGAAACGCTGTGGAGTTTGAGATAAGCAAATCCATCACAGGTCCTGCAGCCAGGGAGAAGGGAAGGTCTTGCACTTGATGTGCTTGGAGAAGTATATGTGCACTTTTTGACAATGAAACTTGTTAGGAAATTGAGCACAAGTCCCAGTTCAGCCCATGGAGGAGGATTTAGACCAGCCTTTGGAGGTATATCTGTGAGGAGTACACTGGCTGGCATGAACCCAGAACTTTCGGCTGACCACAAACCCTCTGTGGCATCACTGTAGCTGAGCTTTTTTACTGAACCTCTCTGACCTGCCATCCCACCCACAGACACGCTCCTTGTCCCCAGTTTTGTGTCAGGGCAATAAACAGGTGACCTTCCCTGGGCATGTGCCTTGTGGCCCACCCTCCCTGGCCATCCCTTCCCTGCTGCAGTGCCATAGATGATGGCAGCAGTGGCCAGGCCAAAGGGCACCGTGAGAAACAACTGCTCACTTTGAAAATTTAAAAAGGTTTATTAAACCTTAACAAAAATACAACACAGGACTACATAAGGAAAAAGCTGCAGCATGGGGAACTGCCCCTTGTACATACCATGTGGCTAGTTTGTCTTCAAGATGGATGCTCAGTCTTTTATACCCCTGGGGGTTGCATCAGCCAGCCCTGGCCCCTCCCAAAGTCTGCCAGTCAGTTTGTTTGCCATTTATTGGTGGAAACTGCTTTCTTGTAACTGGATTAGCACCAAGCTTTTCCATTCCCAGCTGTCCCATGCAAGGGACACATGTGCAGCCTTCTTTGTACCTGTCCTAGAAAACCCTGGCTGTCTGATGGCAACAATACAGGGGGGAAAGGGAACTATGGGGAGAAGAGAGGACATTTAAACTATAATAACATAACTATACATCACTAAAGCTCTTCTTAATATTCACACAATAGTTATCTTTTAATTGCGAGAGCCAATCATCTCATTATCCATCTATGACAGGCACAAAGCCAAGTGGCTCCGACAAAGTCTCGCTCTCTGGAGCCACCCGTGGCATTTCCCGCTCGCCATGGCTGCGTCGCCGCCCGCGGGTGTGACGTCGCCGTCCGCGGGTGTGACGTCACCGGCCGCGGATGTGACGTCACCGGCCGCCCGGCCAGCGCCGGCATTGCGTCATGCGCAGGGACAGAGGGACCCTGGTGCTGTGGTGACACCTGCTGGGCCGGCAGGAACATCACCGGGGCTGTGTCCCGGCCGTGAGACAGCGGGGAAAGAAGGGCTCTGGCCTCCTGCCTCTCCTGTCCCTGCCTCACCCATGGGCTGTGGAGAGTGATGTTACTCACCAGAGTCACCCAAATGGCAGCCAGCAGGGCTACCCACGTTAGTTAACCTGCCCATAGTTAGTTCTGGTTTCAGTCATCAATATCTAAGTAATTAAAGATTCTTGGGGTATGGAAATACAGAGTATTTGTTTCTGGAAGAGTTGGTGACAGTGATTTTGACTTACCTGTGCTTCAACTACGTGCGTTTCATCCAAAACAAGAGCTTTCACATCCCAACAACTCACCATGTAAATTATGTCATGTAAGCATCTAAATCCACTCCTGGACATCCAGATCTTGGCAGAGAGGAGTAAGACAGGGAAGGGAGGACAGGCTCCATGGGAGAGCTCAAGGTGCTGTGCCACAGCTGCATCTCAGCTCCCTACCAGGCTTTGAGCTGAGGCTTTGCCAGAGATGAGCAGACAGCTTGGATTACGGAGCTCACATGGGAGCTGGGGTCTCCAAACACTTTTCAAACTTGCCCTTGTTGGGGATTACAGCTAGGGGTGCCCAGAAAAACTCACCTATCCAGGGGTGCAACATGGACCAGTGAAGCTTCTGCCATCTTCAGGACACTAACACCTACACACAAGGGTGGCCTGAAATTGTCCCTGAGGAATGTGCATTGCTTGAGAGGGTGGCTGCTGATGCTGGGGCTGATTCACATGTCCTGACTTCTGTAATCTTCCAGCAATGTGAATCTTGACGACTCCCTTGTCATTTCAATTTTTTTCATCTTCCTGACTTCATTTTCTGCAAAATGTTTCCCTTCCTTGTACCTAGCACTGCCCATGCTTTTGTCAAACCTTTTGGCAAGCCCTGCAATATCCCTTCTCTCAGCTCAAATGGCTACATTTGAGGAACCTAACAACTTTATTTCTCCTGCTGTGTAAAGAAGATAACCACCACAGGCACAAAGTTCTGCGTTAGTGATACCAGGAATACTGAACCAGCCATGTGTGTTGCTGGGGATCAGATGGAAGCCTAGCCTTTTTCTTCAAACCATCTGCTTTTGTGCAGCCACCTTTGCTTCACAGCTTCTCAGGTAAAAGTCTTTAAAAACTCTTAAATGAAATCTACTGTCACTTCAGTTATTAGACACAATGGGACATCTGTGACAGAATATTATCTGCCAGAATATCACCATGTAGCATGGTAAGACTCAGCACCCTCAGAGCACCAGCAGATTGCTGGTGGGATGGCTTCTATTCAAGCTCATAAGATAATAATTATCTTTTGATTTATTGTCACAGGCAAGCACAGTCCAGGACAATTTATTAAATTCAGATGTAAAGATCTTAGTCAAGATATTAGCAAAAGGAGTACAGCAAATATTATCAAGCTCAGTAAAAGAAGTCAAATGGTTATAAAACCATTATAAATACTTTTCCAGTAACATAAGAAAATGATCAAGTTATAGTGTATTCAAAGAAAAGAATGAAAAGCATCCCAGTAGAACTGCATGCTGACTTATGGGAAATGATATTTTAAAAAGGAGAAGCCACAGTTTCTGAGGAACAGTATGAAGTTAAATTGTCTGCAGTCACCCCAATACTAGTTACTTTCAATAGTAGGCTTTTCTGGAGCAAATTGAGTTTTTGAAGAAACATCTATCTCGAAAGATAAAACTTGAAAATGTTTGACCTCTATTAATAAGTGTAAAATATATCTAGAATAATAACTCCCCCAAAAGCCTCCTTGGATTAAAAGACTTTCAGAAATTCTGTGTGGATAGGTGGAAGGATGAGCTGTTCACTTTTGAAGCTGGTGGTGGCACAGCTCTCCCTGCCTCCCATCCTCAGTCACTGGCCATGGGAGATGGACTTTATTTGCTGAGTTGCAGATGCTCTTGGCCCTTCACTGGTTAGGAAGAAACCCCAAATATCCCAAATACCCCAAATACCACTGAGGGCACAATAACTTATTTCTGTCAGGGAGAGCTGGAACTCACTGGGAACCTCAAGCACAAGGAGCTGCTGGGAAATGTGTTTCTTTGGCACTCACTTGGTGGAGTAATGATGAAGAAAAGCTTGCTGTAAAGTTTGTTTTCTCCTAGAGAAAAGAAAGAGAGAGGAAAATAGGGAAGCTGGTTGTTTCTCTTTAGAAAGAGAAAACATCTGCCATTTGGTTGGAGTGGGTGTAACTTTCTGACATGTTCAGCCAAAGACTTTCCACCAGGGCATTCTCCTGCCTTCAGTCTGTTCCTGCTAGACACGGGGACAGCATGGGCACGTGAGCTGTCCCACGTGGAGGAACAGGTCTTACTGTGTTCAGCCACTCTGCAGTGATGATGGAGACCACAGAGCTGGGCCAAGGGCAGGAGAGTTCTGCCTGCTACACTACTGAAGCCAATGACTTCTCTGTTGCTGCTGCTTGCAGTGACCTCCAAAGCATCTATCAGGAGAAGGAGGAAATCTATGCACAGAGCTGGGATTAAGGCATCAGTGATGTAGAACAGGCATCTAGGAAGTAAATTACTCATAGGAACCAGGCAGGGATGTAACAGACAGGGAATATCTTGTGCTCACAGCCTTGCAGTGACAAATGATAAGAATTCAGATGAGAACCTTTTAGACTGTGTGAAGGAATATAGCACTGTGCAATGAAGGGGGTATATTCCCATTCCTTTTCAGTCACTTGTGTTATTACTGTTTGTCTGATGTTTGTTTTATGACAGGTAGCTTGTTTATGGTTTGTATTCAATGGGTTGGCTTTCTTGCATGTGCTCTTACAGCCACGTGTCACATAACCAAATCCTTTTATTAAGTTATTCAGTGTTAATACAATAACCTAGACAGTACTGGAGTCTTTGCAGGCAGACAGCTGGCCAGCTGCTAACAGCTATCTACAAATATGTACACTGCAGCTGTTTGGCATTAATTGAAGCATGGGTTCCCTAAGGGTGGCCTTATTTTCAGAGCAACACTCAGTGTAGGGAGGTTTGCTGTGCACAGATGAATGGTCTGGAACACATCTGCCTGTCCTGACACACAGGATGCCTGATTCCAGGATTGTCTTGTGTTTCCCACAGGTAACCAGAGTGAACATCTGTACAGCCCATGGTTGGCCCACATTCTGTCAAAAAATCTTTAGGGAAGTGACAGACATCTCTCTCTTCAGAATGGTAGGTCTCTTGTTCTCCCTTTACTTTATATTGATAGTGATCTCCATTTGCCTTGGGTGAAATGTGATGAATCTCTCATTACTGGCACTTAATGTTTTTTTCTGCTTGTAGTGGATACAGAAGAATTCCTTTGTGTCACCTCAGTACACCTAATGCTTAGAAAATGGAGGAGGAGCACATGTACATCAGTGCCTGTAGAAATCCAAGAATGCAATCCCAGAGCATGCACACTATCAGCTTTAGTGTATTTTAAACACAAATTCAGAGCATCTGAAACCAGAATGGCCTTTTTCTCTTTAAGTGAAAATTCTTTAATGTTCTATAGGCATTTCAGATCACACTTAGATAGTATGTGATTGCATCCTTCACTTGCTGCAATAGGACAAGACGAGTTGGATAATTTTCTCAGCTTTATAGATTTCTGTTTTCTCATGGTAAGCTACTTTGTTCAGCAGGAACCACCTTATATTAACATATTCCCAGTTGAAACTGGTTATGGTAAGATTCTAATTTTCTTCTTTTCCCCCCTTTCTAATTACAGTCTTTGAGGCCTGCTTATGGGTGACATAAGTGATGACAGGTGTCTTTCTCCAGTATTTATTCCTTTTAAAATTAATAAGTGCAAAGTTTTTAAACAAAAATCACAAGTTCCTTTATAGGATTTAGTTTTCACATGCCAGAGGGGAGCTCTGGGCCTCTGTCCCCACCATGCTTCCCACCCTCAAACCAGGCCACCTTGTTGCAGTATCCATCAGAACTATAATTTTATCTAGCCTTGTAATGTTAATTATTATTTTCATCATCCCCAAAACAGCAACTGCCACTTATGTACCTGAGGAGGATTAGCATCTCCAGGCTATCCTCCAGGTTTAATACTGGGGAGACAACCAAGATTCTCACCAGCACATCCAGGCCAAGGCCTGATCCTGTGGTAGGATTTCTTTTAATAGTACTTGTTAGATTATTTTTAACCATGAATTTGTCTAATCATTCTTTGGATCATGTAAGCTTTTGAAACCCTTGGCATCTTGTAATTACTTCCACAGCTCAATTATGCACTGCATAGAAGAGTGTCTCATTTGCCACCTGAGAATTTGATTTTCCACCTTCTAGATCTTGTATTACAAGAAACAGCAGACAACCATTCCCCATTTTTCTTCCCATGAACATGTTTTTCACAGGCCAGAAGTCTAAGCTCTCAATCCTTGTACAGAATTGTTTCTTTACCATGCTAAATTGTTTCCTTACCATGTTAAATTTTATACTCACAACTTTTCTAGGTCTAGGTGAAAAGAAATGGCGTGGTTTGGAGGCAGATGAAAGAAAAATAAAAAGGGGACAAAGAAGAAAATGAAAATGGATTGAAAGCAGAAGGAACTGCGTCCAAGAGGAACATTATAGAGAGAGGAAATGAAAGATGAATGGGGGCTGTTTGGGTTAAAAAATGAGGCATTAGCTTGACAGAGAGAAGCAGAAGCTGAAAAGGGTAGTGATGCACATAATGAAATAAGGATGACCCCAACCACCCTTGGGAATAGTGGGAGCAATTTCTTCAGGTGATGATTTGTGGGGGAGGCTGTACTAAGGCGTTGGGTGCAGCAGTAGTTACAGTCTGTGTCTCTTCCCAAAAATAATGAGGTGAAACTTTAGAAGTTGGTGATGTCAATTCTCACACTGGGATGGAATCAGAGTGCTGCAGCCATAGTGGTGCTGGTTCTTCTTTCTGCCTCTCTTTACCTGGGTGTTAGAGGAGAAGGCAGCTAGGAGCACAACTTCTTGTTCATTCAGAGTACCTGGCCTACAGGGCAAAACCTAGAGGGTGAAGCCAATTCTACAGCTGGCCACTATCACAGATGGACCTTCAGTCTATTCAGAATATTTATTCAGTGCTTCTCCCAGCTCAAAAATTTTTGGCTGTTTGAATCCAGCTCAGCTTCTTTGCTGGTAAGAGCTGTTGCAAAGGAAAGGAAGTGAGTGGCCCTGCCTCTCCTTCCCTTGGGAACTGCTTTTAAGTTAAAGCTCTTCTGCCTGCAGCTGAGCCTGCACTTCCTCTCAAACCTTCTTCTTCTGACCTGGACTGTGACACCCTGGTTTGACTTGACTTCCTGGCTTGGCCTCAGAGCTGATTCATCATGACAGACCTCCTGGCTGATCAGTGGCCTGAGGCTGGCCCTGATCTCTGCCTCCGGACCTGCTCCTGACCTGGACTCACCAACACACCTTCCTGACACCCGTGGGTGAGGCAGTACTCCTGCCTGTGTTGTCACCCTCAGCTCCCGTGGTCTGTGCCTTCCCTGGTGGAGCAGCCTGCCTGTTCTGCTCCCAGTATTGTTCCTGTCACCTTACTGAGCTCTGCATTTCAAATGCAGAAACTGTTGGGCTTAGTGAAGTGTATCTCCATGTCAGCTAAGCCTGGACAGGAAAGAGGGGTTTTGTCCTGAAGATATTTTTAAAATTCCAAAATTCCAAAACACTTTTTTTCCTGCCATAGATGTCAGAATATTCAGAATAGTTGTTTTGGTGATAAATTTAAAGCAAACAACAGCTCAGGGCTTACATCACTTTTGGGAGATTATGGCTCATGTTTTTCTACCAGTGCTTGATTCGTCAGCTCTACAGAAGGCAATAGTGCTAATGAATTATACTAAAGAAACCCTACACTGTATTGGCCATAGTTTGAGACAACTGGGTTGAGTGATAGTGAGAGAGTTGAAGTCAAGCATGGATGTGCCAGATAACCAGTAGCCCTATATCCAAATGGTTTCCCAGTGAAAACTCTTTAACCTAGTTTCACTAGCTTTGTTCATCTTTAATATCAGCACATGAAGTACTGCTGAAAAGAATGCCTTTTTGCCAGCAGTAACTAAATGGTGTATCTTTGGATCAGAACCTGGAGATGCTGTTTGAAGTGGAAGGAACTAGGGCTTTTATTCCAAATATGAAGTGGTGAGTAACTTTCCTGTAAAGCTAATGTACTGGAAGATAGCCCATAAGGAGGAAGAGGAGGCTGCACAGGAGTGGAACCGACTTAACAATGATCAATTTGTTTTTGTCACATCTCCCCACTTCTGCTCTGGGTGTGACATAACTGTAGGTTAATTTAAAAAAGAGATTGGTGTAAGGGAATTATAATTTTGATTGAAGATATATCTACAACTGTGATAGATTTAATTTCAACGTAATCAGGATTCCGAGAGGATTCCTATTGAAACTAAGCATAACATTTTTCTGAAATCAGTGGAGATAAATGAGTGAAATGCCCATATCCGTGCTGACAGCTAGCTTACATCAGATTTCAGTGATTTAAAATATGTGTGATTCAGTTTGCCATCAGGTGAAGCATTTTCTTGCAATCCACTTGTCTTCCTCTGTTAATATTTTAATCTCTATCTAATCTTTCCACTTCTGTATGGAAAAGTGGAAAACTCTTCATCTACACGTGATTAAACCTCTCCTGACACAAGAGCAGTCTGCTAGGAAATGCCTGCCAGCAGGGAAAGTCATTTCTACAATCTCTGCCTTGGTCAGCTGGACATTTTTGTTGTTATTTTTGTTTTGGTGTTGGTTCAAATTATATGCAAATAGAGATTATGCCTGGCAACCATTTCCAGCAATGTTTTATTATCAATAATTCTTACATCAGTACTGGAGTCTCAGCCTTTCTGTTTTCTCTATTGTTTTCTAAATTAGTTTTCATTTGCTATTGTATGTGGCCTGTACATAACAAGATCTACATCTTATCCACAATGTAACTAAATTGTTTAATTCTACAAACATTGTGGGATAAAACAGAACACACAGCAAGCAAAGCAAACCTGCATTGTAGGATATTGTACTGTGTTAGTCAGTGGGAGGAAGTGGTGCTTTTGGAAATTCCATCTTGTGCTGGCCGGAAGCAAATGGGCAGGAATTTCAGTGATTCAGCTTTCAGACAGGAAGGCACGACCAGGAAGAATCTGGATTAAGAAGAAGCTAGAAAAGGAATGGAGAATATAAAGAATATGAAAAGGAAGATGATTCCGATGCATGTAATGTTGAGGATAAATGTGGTGTTTCTCTGTTATGACATGTCCAATCCATTGCTACAGACCAGTTTCAGACAAAACCTGAGGTTAGCCTCTGGCATCTTCATTTACACTTCTAAATAATGATCACTTTTTCCAAAGTGATGGGCCATTTGCAGTTCTCACTGCCTGCAAGGGAAAAATGAATGGCTCGGGCCATGAATTGCAAATGCCGAGCGCTAAGCAGCTCCCTCCAGACAATGCAGTGGGACTTTAACTTTGAGTTCCCAGTGTTGAAAGCTTACGACTCGAAATGCAGATGTAAGAGAATGCTAATAGACAGTGAAAATTCTGGCTTAATTATACGGCTTTAATTAAACCAATAGTAACCCGTATGTGGATTCTCTTAAATGGGAGCAACAATGGCTCGCTGAGTTTAAACTGAATAATAGCCTGTATAAACTAAACCAAACAAACTGGACTAAGTGACCACGTTAGGGCTCACCATGGGTTTAATTAAGTCAGTAAAAGATTGAACCACTAGCATTTCTTATTTGGAGAAGCCTTCCAAAGATAGCTGAGGGGAACAGGGATCAAATACAGATTTGTTAACTTCAACTACTTTTTGACTTTATAATGAAAATTTGGGTCACTTGTATATTTTGGAAAATATTTAATTCAATTGCTGGTTGATAACGCTTGTATATGTCTCTGTGACAACAAGCACATTAAAACATCACAGCATTTCTGAAAGATAATCTTAAAATTCTGCTAAATAAGCTACTCATCCACCTGGAGCCATTGCAGGTTCACCGAGGATGAATGAACTCGCCTCTTTTGTGGAGAGCCTTTATAATAATGCAGATCATGTGCAGGGTCAGAACCTCAGCTAGTATCTGTCGTTGTGCCTGTATTAAAATGAAGGGTATCTATAGCTACAGAGAATCTTTGATTTTAAAACATGCAATCTAAAAGCCCAGTTCTCAAGATATTATCAATCTGTTTTTATTCTCTCTTTGTAGCAATGTTACCGAAAATGATCAAAATAATTGATACCTTCAAATGATCCAGTTTTGATATTTATTGTATGCTGACATGAATTCACAAGAATTTTAAAATGATTATAAGAAATACTGTGAACCAAGTGCCATGGAACTATAAATAATTAGAATATTTGGAGGAATTTATATAAATCACGCTTGAAGTATTTTGAATTCAATCTACGTTGAATAACATTAAAAATACTTTCAAGGAAAAGAAAGCGATACCGCCAAAACGAATATGGCAGGCTTCCAGCAGGTGTAAGTCGGGGCAGGATCTCAGTGTAGGAGAGATACCCAGCTGCTGTGGTGTGAGGTGAGGCGGCGAACTCCTCGCTCCCTCCGCCGGGTCAGTGCCCGCTCCCAGCGCAGCATCCTCAGCGGCGGGGCCGAGGGCCCTGGCCCGGAGTGAGGGAGCTGGGCGGGGATAAGCCTTGCGGGCTTCTGAAGCCCATGCCTAACTCGGAGAACAAAAGAGAGATTCAAAAGGAGGTGTTAATGCTAGCAGCTAAATCTACATAATAATTGGCTGCTTGCAACTTTCACTGAAACAGAGAGATCAAGACCTTTTCCACCTAAAGTGTCTAAAGCTCTCTCTCCTCTGCCCTGTGAAAGTGCCGAAGACGACATGAAAAAATAAAGAAAACGGGTTCTGTCTCTTTCCATTAAAACAAACACAGCGGGCAGTAGGTTTTGCAAGATTCATTTGGACAAAGAGAACAAATAAGAACGAGCCTGACTAAGATGTAGTCCAATGACACAGTAACTATTTAATAAAGCCACATCCATATGACATGCAAGCATACATACCAACTCCTTCACTCTAACTCACTCAAAGCATTTGGAAGGGTAACTCTTCTCCATGGACTTTATGCTGGATCACGTATTGTGTCCTCCTTAGGCCAGCATAATGCATGAATCCAATATAAACATTACATTGTATCCTGTGGCAAGTTCAACACAAAAAAAAAAAAAAAAATCAATTGTGACTCTTTCTGTTCGGGGGTGAATTTGTCCTGTCAGCTCATCTGGTAATGCACAGATTTGGTAGGAAGGAAAATGGCAGCACAGGCTGAAGTGTATCACAAAAAGAATTCATTAATTGACATGCTCAGCCACGTGGTATCAAGAAATAAGATTTAATTAATAAGGTTATAAAATAATTGGTAGTGGACTTTAAAAATTGTCTGGTTTGAGACAAGGGAATGAAATTCACACTTGTTTTAACGGTGATGGTACTTTAAATAGAGTGCCTCGGGAAACAATGTCATCAATACTACAAAATGACATGATCTGTGATGTGTGAGAATCATGTTCTTGAGCAACATATTTCTTATGCTGGAATTCAAGACTGAGGAAGGTTAGGGAAAGAATGTGAGAATGATGCAAACACTGGTAGTTGCTTCCACAGTTACATTGTTCCTTCCTTCCTTTCCTAGCCTTTGGCTTAGAGCCTTTCTGAGCCCACGGTTTTCACGTACAAGAGCTATTGAGGGATATTTTCTTACAATCATGTCTAATACTTTTGAATAGTGTGCTCTTTAACGACTGCAAAGGTACTGGGGTATATTTTTCCATTTTGGGATCCACAACTTTGCTGAAAAATGAAAAATGAGCTCTGCAAACTAATTATGAACCACCACCCCCTCCCCCCCCCCCAAAAAAAAAAAAAGAAAACAAAAAACAAAACCAACACATGCCTTTTTGGTCATTTAAAGTTTTCTGCTTTATAGCTTCATGTGCTTCCCTGTCATTCTTGGATTATGAAAACTAAGACATCATCATTTTTTATCTGCTTTCTTTGTCCTATCACAATTTTATAAACCTTTATCATATTCTTCTTCAGCCATCTGTTTTTTCAAGCTGAAGAGTCTTAGCCTATTTAATCTCTTTTCATAGAGAAGCTGTTCCATATTTCTGCTCATGCTGGTTGCCCTTCTTTGTATCATTGCTATTTCCTTTTAGAGATGGTAAGACTAGAAATGCAGAGTATTCAAGATTTGTGGAGGCACAATGGACTTGCACTCAGCAGAATACTGTCTTCTGGGGTTTTTTTCTATCCCTTTCATAGTGATTCCTAACACCCTTTCCCTTTTTTTTTTCTGCAGCTGTGATTTCTACAGACAGTGATTTCACCATTCTTTTTTCTCCCCTACCACTGATTGAGAAATAATTATTGTAAATTTTTTGCTTTTGTCTCTCTTTGAAAGTATTTTCAGAAATTTTCCCAATACTTGTCTGGGCATTTCTCAGACCTAGGAACTTGATGACTATTGGGTAGCATGTGAAGTTTAGTTGTGAATGGAATGTGGAGTCATTCTTGCATCGCCACACAAACTTTCCTGAAAATATGCTAAAGGCATTTGGGAACCAAATTAACTGAAGCAGGATGCCAGTTAATGCAACCTCTCAAGAGCTGAAGTGAGGATGCTAGGAAAGAGCATTTCTCTTTGAAGACGTTGGACAGTAAGACTGCTCTTGCTAACCTGGGTAGATGAGCTTTAGTATGTTGAAGGAAAAGTCCTGTCAGCAGAAGTGATGTGACTTAATATCCAGGATTTAAGGGCTCACCAGCAAGACTCGAAACTGTGTGATCATTTGTACAGATAAGATTGTTAGCGTTTAAAATAATTAGCAGTCACCAGTGGGGTTTTTTGGTACCAGGTAAGCAACGTTAAAGAAAATAAAGTGTCTCTATTGTGCAGCAATTAGTGTACCACTTTCTCAACTGGTACTCTGTTCTTCCTTCTTGAGAATCCAATACAGAAAAGAAATTCTAACTAATAATTGGAAACAAAGAATACAGGGTTTTTTTTACTCTTCTCTGTTCCAATGTGGACATTTCCTCTATTTTTAGAATGATGATTGTTAGAAGATCTGCAGAAAATTGAGTCTATACATCTTAGTCAAGCCATTTTGATTTGCTTCTTCATTTTATTCATCTATTAAGGAAAGGCAATATTTACTCACATAACTCAAGAGTACTGTGAGTGATAATTAATGCTTACAAGAAGTAGTACGATTGATGAGCTATGCACTTCCAAAGGATTATTAATTTTATTATTATTGTTATTACTGTACTGAGCTATTGATAAAGATAGCTAAAAGATAGGCAATTACCATGGATTTTCTTGAGATTACTTTGTAGGGTATTAAAAGAAGAGTGTTACACTGCAGAAAACTCATAATGAAGTTGTAAAAGTGAGATTACATCCCGTGCTTTAAAAGGGTATTGTCCACCCATTAGGCTACAAAGTAAAAATAATGAAGAAATACCACATGATAAAATGTGCTGATCTTTCTTCTCACTTGCAGTTGGAGTGACTAATTTACTGCTTGCTTGAGAAGCTCCCCCCGCCCCACCTCAATGATTTTTGAGTCACATGCCAGAAATGTTTGTAATTTGGGGAAAATGTTATGGTCAGTGGGCAACTGGGTTTCTGCAGATTAACGAGGGCCCATTTGTCAGCTGAGCTGCTGAATTATAGCTGCCTCCACCAGGAATGTGAGCCCAGGGCAGCTTCTGTGGTCCAGCAGGTGATGAGCCTCCCCTAAGCCATGGTGACCCGACAGCCAGAGTGCCACCAACAGCAGCACAGCTGGGTCAGGACATTCCTGCCCCTGGTGCTGCCAGCTCCAGGCTCCTGTCCTCTGCTTTATAGGACACCTCCTTCAGTTAAATCAGTCTGGCTACAGGACTGCATGCTGAAGTACACAGTGAAATGGACCCCATTAAAAACAGCTCTAACGCCATCACTTTGGGAAAGGTTTCTTTTTAAAAATGGGTCACTTAGAAAGCTGGTTTAGAATACAGCTGTACCTCGAGACTCTCCCCATGAAGATTTAAAATAGCTTTGTTAATATCCACTTTAAATGGCTATTTGGATTAATATTCTTGAGTTTCCCATGAACACAAGATGAATTATCCTGTGAAGAAAATTAATTCATTTCCACTGGCAGTAAGGAATAATTTCTTATGCAGAATTTCTGCCTCTTACTTGACTGGATTTCTAGACATTGCAATTTAGGTTCTTGATGAGTTGAGAATAAAAGATTTCCCTATTCTAATCTGAAAGATTAATTACAGAACAAAGACTGTCTATGAAGAAAAATGTTATTCCTCTTCCTTTAACCATGCTGAGAGAAAGTAATTAGTTAGGGGTCTAATCAAACTCCAAATAGGATTTGTACTGTAAGTTAAACCACCTCTGCCCTTGCTGGCACCTTGCTGTTCTGGGTGCTGGAAAGAGCTCTGGTATAATTGCAGCAGTCCAGGAACATAACAAGACACTCTGCCTGTGACAGCAATCTGAAGTATTGGAAAGTGTGACCCAGAGGGACACGGAACTTCACAACAGCTGACAAAATTGTGCTGCAAAAGCTGCAAGTGTGGCAGTGCCACGCAGGTAATGCCTTGCTGTGGACTCAGCAAGGTGGTGACTCTCACAACAGGCTCAACCAACCCAAGTTTTACCTGCTTCATTTGGGATATGCTTTGTTGGGATATGAAGCCAATCCCAATAATGCAGTAAGTGTCTCAGTGTTGACAGAAAGCAGCTTGGGAGAAAAGGATCTGGGGTCTTGGTGGATACAAGGCTAAACAAGAGCCAGCAACATGCCCTTGCCACAAGGAAGGTGAATATTACCCTGGGCTGCACTAGGCAAAGTGTTGCCTGCAGCTTGAGAGAGAGATCCTCCCACTTTATTCAGTGCTGGTGAGGCCACACCTGGAGCACTTTCCAGTTCTGGGTTCCTCAGTACAAGAGAGACATGGATACACTGGAGAGAGTCCAACAAAGGGCTGTAAGGATTCAGAGGCTGGAGCACCTCTGCTGTAAGGAAAGGCTGAGTGAGCTGGGACTGTTCACCTGGAGAAGAGAAGGCTCAGGGGGATCTCATCAGATTATACAGATACCTGACGGGAGGGTGCAGAGAGGATGGAGCTGGGCTCTTCTCAGCAGTGTCAGTGACAGAGTCAGAGGCAATGGGCACAAACTGAAACACAGGAGGCTCCCTCCAAATACCAGGAAACACTTTTTCACTCTGAAGGTAACTGAGCACTGGCACAGGCTGCCCAGAGATGTTGGAAGCATCCATAAAGATCATCGAGTCCAGCTTGCTCCTCACAGGAACAACTAGAACTAAACCATGTAACAAAGAGTGTCATTGAGATGCTCATTGAACTCTGGCAGGGTTCGTGCTGTGACCATTGCAGTGGGGAGCCTGTTCAGTGACTGACCACCCTCTCAGAGAACTTTTTCCTGGTATCAAATCTGAGCTTCCCCTCACACAGCTTCATTCTGATTTGTCATGTCCTGTCAGTGATCAGCTGAGAGAGGAGCCTCCATCCTTGGAGATATTCAAAATCCATCCACTGGGTCACCTGATTTAGGTGGCTATGACTGAGCACAGAGGTTGGACCAGATACCTCCAGAGGCTCCTTCTAACTCCAACTGTTCTGCAATTCCGTGACTTATGATGTTCTTGGCTGATCAACCTACAGGTTCATGCTAAAAACTCCTCTGCAACAGGACGGATGTATTTAATGTAAAGCACTTCACTGTATCATGTCTGCTGGCCCATTTTTGTTATTCGACTCAGTTCTCTCATGGCTACTCCTTCGGGGAGTTTGCCCATCGAAGTGTCCAACCAAACCCTTACTCCAAGACATTTCACACCGCAAGCCCCTTTGTCCACCGCCCTGTGATGATCCTCACCTCTCAGCGAGGCGCGACGCGGACACGCTCCCACCCTGCCATGCGGGGCCTCGCCCTGAGGGAAGGGGCCCCCTCTGCAAGCGCGGGGATCGCGGCTCGGTGCCGCGCCGGGGGCCGGGCTGCCGGACCCCACCGGACCCCGCTCCGGGGGCAGGGGGGCTCTGTGGAGAGGGGGCACCGGGGGCAGGGGGCTCTGTGGAGAAGGGGCACCGGGGACAGGGGGCTCCGGTCCCCGGCCCTCACGGCCACCGCCCCCGGCGGGGCGGGGCCGGGCTCGCCCGACGCGTTTCGAACGGACCAACGGGCGGCGCGGGGGGGGCGGGAGCGCGCAGGCCCCGCCCGGGACTTTAAAGCGCCATTTTGTGCTGGGCGCAGGACATCGATCGCTGCTCGCACCCGGCGGGCGCCCTGGCGGCGGCCGGAGCCTGCCTTCGGTGCTGCCTCCGCTCTGCCTTCGCTCTGCCTTCGCTCTGCCTTCTCGGCGTCTGTCCCGCCACCCCGTCCCGCTGCCTCCATGACCCGCAGTAGGAAGCAGGCGGCGCTGGAGAGAGGAGCCGGGAAGATGAACACAGAGGCGGGGAGCGCCGCGGCGGCGGCCGCGGGAGCCCGAGCGGCGACGCCGGCAGGGGCAGCCGGCGGCGAACCGGCGGCCGCCGCCTGGGGGCTGGAGGGGGAGGCGGAGAAAGTTGTGTACTCGCGCTCGCAGGTCTCCTTCGCCGGCACCAAGGCGCTGGGCGACGCCCTCAGGCTCTTCATGCCCAAGTCCACGGAGTTCATGAGCTCCGACTCGGAGCTGTGGAACTTCCTCTGCAGCCTCAAGCACGAGTTCTCCCCGGTCATCCTCCGCAGCAAGGACGTCTACGGATACTCCTCCTGCCGCGCCGTCGTCCCTGACCCGCCGCCGCCCTCGGAGCGGCCCCGCCGCCGCGCCGGCAAGCGGCGCCTCCCGGCCGCCGACGCCAAGCGCCGGGCCGGGGCGGCGGGCGGCAGCGCCAAGCGGCGGCGGCGGCGGCGGCGCCGCAGGAGGGAGCGGGGCAGGCAGCGGCCCGCGGCCGGTGGCCCCCGCGGCCAGGAGGAGGCGGCGGCGGAGGCGCCTGAGCCGCCGGGCCAGCAGGCGGACAGCGAGCAGGGCAGCCCGGCGGCGGCCGCCTGGGAGCCGTTCGGCGGCAAGTCGCTGGAGGAGATCTGGAAGGCGGCCACCCCTCGCCTCACCACGTTCCCCACCATCCGTGTGCGGGGCAGCATGTGGAGCCGGCGGAGCCTGGCGGCGGCGCGGCGGCGGGCGCAGCGGATCCTCGGCGTGGACCTGTCCCCCGTGGTGCGGGTGCGCCGCTTCCCCGTGGCACCGTCCTGAGCCCGCGGGGGCTCCGCTCCCCGCGCCTCACCTTGGCCGCGGTGCGGACAAAGAGACCGGTATCAGTCACCTGTTTACATTGCTTTTGTCTGGATCGTGTTCTGCTGCTGCACTTTATGGGCCGCTCGGGCGGCGCCGGGCCCCCCGCCGCACGGGGGGCGGCCTGCCGGGCCCCGGCCTCGCCCCGGGCTGGGGCCGCCTGACAGGCATCACGCGTGGGGACCAAGTTCCACTTCCACTTTTTTTTCTCTCCCATTGGGCTACCTCACTGGTCCAGAAGTCCACCCAAGAAGTTATTTTCCAAAGGAACTTACTTTCATGCTTGTATAATAAAGCACCATCTAATTCTTGCTATTTTTTTTTCCTTTTCCCCCTTCCCCTTTTCCGATGGATTATGTATGCTTTGTGGTGTTGCACTAGTATGTGCTCAGGGTATTTTGAATCCCAAGCATTCCCAAGTTTCAGTTTACTCTGATAAAGGATGCGTAAAGAATGGAGGTTCAGGACGTGTGGCTGTTCTTGATGGTGCAAAAACTTTTTAAATTTTAATTTCATGAGTTTAGTGATATATAAAGATGTATCGCGCAGTATAATTGTTACACTTTTGTATCTAAAGTCATTTTTAAAGTTTTCTAGTTGAACTAAGTATTTGTTTCTATGGAGCACCTAAAGATAGAATCATCCTGATATTTTATAACCCTGTTTGCTTTAGGGAAGCTCATTTGGTCAACCTAAGTGAACTTAATAAAAGTCAAAGAACAAATGGTGTTTCAGTTCAATGAAACTGCACAGGGATGGGTTCCTGGTGAAGTACAGCACCGCTGAGGCGCTCTGTGTCAGTGAGCTCTGGCTTTGAGAGGAACGTAACTGCTTATCAAAGCAATATCTTGGTGTCTGGAGGTGAGCTATGATCCAGCATTGGTACTGACAGCCATAAGTGAGAAGCTTGCATGACACAAATGTGTCACTGAAGTGCCTCTCTCTGCAGAAAGAGTAAGACTCAATATCTGGTCACTCGATAACAAACTAACACTCGTCCTGTGGTTGTGAGATGGTTAATAATAGGTAATGGTGTTTAATGTAATTACTTGCACATAATTATTTTTATAAACCTTTCTTGGGTTCCACAGTAGACTGATGAAAAATTCATTACGTAGCTTGGTTATTTTGACTGAAAAATAACATGTAGTCATTATATATGATAGGCAGTCTCTCTTTAAGCTGATTTATTAAAGGTTTTTTTAGCTCTTATGCTTTGCAGTTGGTGTGTGAGGAGCAAAGGTGTGTGTGTGAGGGAGAAAGTGGTTGATTATTCTCTTTTTACATTAATTTTTTTATACTTGCAAGAGGGTTAAGAAATGCTGGATAATGCACAGCTTATGTTCCGACTATCCTGGCAGATGGGACTAACCAGTTTTCATGGTGGAATGAACAACCTCACAACTTGCTTATTGAACAATTGGTGATTTAAAATTTCTGATGTCTCTTGACTCCTCGTTGCCTGCCTTCAACAAAGGCAGTAAGACATCTTGATGATGTAGGGGCTGCTTGTAAAAACTTGCCAGTGTTAACGTAAAGCAGACAGCTTCTTCTGAAAACCTGTATATTTTGTTGGTTTTTTTCTTACTTAGTGAAACTGCAAACTCCTTATTCTTCCAAACTAATGCTTAATCTATTCTACATCCATTTGGCTTTTGAAATTGTTTACATAACGTTAGACTGTCTGCCGATGGCTGCAGTAGTGCCACGTTGCATTTCAGAAGTGAATTAAATGAAAGTTCAAGGGTGCATGTTGTTGTGCTGTTCCTCTGGGTATAATACCTGCTTAACTGTAAAAGCAAAATTGGGTTGATTTAAAACCCAGTAAGGCAGGCTGCAGTTACCAGGTGCTGAGGCTCCAGGTATTTCAATTTTGAAATTCAACTGCAGATACACAAGAGTATCATTACTGGTTCTTAAAGTGTCTAGGTGATTTCAGTGCTTCTGTCAGGTTGAGGGTTCTTTAGTATTATTTTCAACTCTGTAGAAAGATGATAAAATTAAGTATCTGACTTGTGCAGATTCTTAACTCCTAATCAGACGCAGGACAGGCTAGGTCAGATTTCAAGGGTGAGAGTTAAGGCTGCCAGAGGTATGATATGGGAGATACTGTATTGAATTTGTGCTGCATTGTTTGGAGGCATATCCTGAAATGTTCTATGTAAGAACAAAATATAGTGAAGTAGCTTACAACTCTGTTGAGTGACTCTTGCTCTGAGGGCTCTATGAGTAAGATTTGCTGATTTTTCTCTGGGTTGTGCTTGGACTTCTTGGTTTAGAAGTGGAAGCTTTATTGGGGGTATAGTGTGTTTTGCTGATACCCAGTTAACATGTTGGGTTGAAGTCTCATTTATGTCTGAACTCCTCTGACAGCTGCATTTACAGATTATTATCTGAGCTATTTCAGTCTGTGAAGTTAGTAAAGAATGGGACATCTTTAGCTGGGTTTTGTGGCGATGCAATGAGCTGAAATAGCTCAGCAAAGGTTCTGACTACAGGATGGAGTGTGAAAGCCAGCAGGTCACAGGGAAACCAGACCAGCTCATTTCATGATCGTATTCATGGCAGTTTGTGGCAATCCAGGACAGAATTGTCTGTGGTCCAGTTTCCCCCATCTTTTTTCCTCTCAAAGGTGCTATTCCCACCTACCTCTCTGTGTTCATCTGAGGAAACTAAGCAAACAGAAAGCTTTGGTTTTAGCTTTGGCTTCTGTTCAGCCTTCTTGCCATAGACCAGATCTGGGGGAGGTTGGGAAGGGGTGTGTGCTTTTGCCACAATATTGAGTTAGATAATTTTAAACATGGTGGCAGTAGAGTTTTTTATGAAAAGGGATGATACTATTTTTGTACTCTACATATATGTGTGATGTTGGAGTTAATGTAATGGATTCGACAAACCTCTGCTCTGACTCCATGTGGCTCTTCCTGCACCCACTCTGAGCAGTGTGAGAAGTCTGAGATGCTTGATTTAACTCAGTGGTTTCAACATCCTGTCACATGGACCTAGTTCTGAGACTGACAAAATTCTTGCCCAGAATAAATCCAGTGTAAAATGCCCATTCTACTTTAGTCAGCATGGATAGTCTCATATTAAACAGGAATTTTGTGGTGGCCTCTGTTGCTGGTTCCCTCTCTTATGAGCTCCCTTTATAGAATATAAGCTATTTTTTTTACTAGATCTGAATTTTCAACCAGTCACTCAAAGGTTACTGAACTTCAAAATGTCACAGAGCCAAAAAGAGTTGGATGATAGCTCTGGATGTCATTTGAGGCGACCATTGGTCTAGCATGTTGCCTGGTGTAGTCTTTACATTCAAGAGGCAGTCCTTTCCTCTGAGTCATTGCACAAATACATTGTTCAGGACTAAGCTAATAAAAGGAGAATGCAGTGCAAGACTCTATTGTTACATAAAAGTTTTTGCATCAAAGGATCAAAGTGTACAACTGGTCCCTGAAACCCTCTGTTACTGGTCTTTAAACAACAAAAAGTCTTAATATGCCCAAACCCTGTGCAGAGCATCATTGCAATTGTAGAAGGCAGTTCTAGTACTTGGATTTTGCCTTGGAGGGGTAGGGAATATTGTGTGTACCTGTATTTCCTTGCCTATCAGAAGCAAAAGGCAGAGTGAATCTGGTTTAAAGATTTCAGCATTGATCCCAAATAATTGTTCACTTACTGCTTCTTCAGCAAGGTGGAGTCCTGGGCTCTTTATACTGTTTAAAATAGTTGACTCGTGGTAATATATGTTGGCTCAATGCTGTACTTCAAGTCCAAAATTTGCATGCCTATGAAGCCAGTTATACAAAAAATGTCTCTATTTCCTTTTGGCCCAATGGACCAACACCCAAATTTTGATTTGTATGTATGAGTGAAACCAGTGATTTGGGGTTGAACAGAAGCTTTTGTTTGATTTGACATGCTCAGGTTTTGCTTATGTCTATAAACACAGGAAATCTGGAAGCAAAGGACTGGATTGACAAGAGTGAATGGAAATGCCTCATGGAAATGAGGCAATTCATATAGAGAAAGAAGATAGATCCTAGAAATCCTGGACTTCAAAGACACAAATTTCAGTGCCCCCTTTCTTACACTTGTAAGGGTGAACTTTGAAGTTCTGTGTTGTGGAGAACCATGTTATAAGAGTTTGAACCGCTTAACTCTGTACAATAAATACTCCCTAAGTGAGAAAAGATTACTGAATATCACAGTTTTAGGGAACACCTTGCTGCTTTATTCACTATTTATTTTAGGTGAGCATAACTGCCTTAACCAAAAAGACTGAGGCAAACCCATCCCAGAGTATTCTGTGGTAGGGAATCTGCTCAGGTGGTGATTGCAAATGTGGGAGTGCTCCTGAAGGTTTATTCCTGAACTATAATGAGGCATCCAGTATATGTGGTGGTAGGACTATGTAGGAGCATTTTGGAACACATCCCTAATCAAGGCAAAGCTATTTTTTCATACTGTAAAAATAAAGCACATATATAGATATCTAATCAGTGTTAATACGTAAATAACTTCATAAAATTACAAAAAATTTCTTGCCAGTATTTAAAAAAATGTTTTCCAGAGTTGATTCCAAGAATAGAGTCTTATTTATCCATTTATTTACTGTAAAACTCCTCATGAAACTGCCTAGTAGTAGTACTCAACATTATAGGAGATGGAAGAAGTGGGCCTTCATTCATTCATTTTTACTCAAACGTGTGCAGCCAAACAGAAAAGTCTGTGATTCCCTGCACTTTCTGCTGGGCTTTGAGAAAGCTTCCACTTTGGTTTTCTTTCAGCCTCCTTATTTGAGACTATAGAAGATTAGCATTGATAGTGTTGAAGTTGTGAGATGATAGTGTCAAAGGAGAGCCCAGTCTCTCGAACTGCTCTCATTGTTCTGGGTTTCTTGTGTTTGAGTCTGTGTGATCCAAGATGCCTTTTCGAAATATTTTTGAGAAAGCAGTCTCTTTCCATCTCCCCATGAATTCCTAAAAATTCTAAAATGAAGATACTATGTTATTATTATTTTTTTTCTTTTCCAGTTGAGTGGTTGAAATAACAACCATCCACTTTATACATCCCAGAACTGTTAAAGTAGTTTATAGCTGAACTTATCCCATGTCTCTGTAAGGTAAATGGTGAAAAAAGAATATATCTTTCTGAATTGACTATGCATGTCCAATTATGTAGGAAGCTGGCTCCATAAAATTTCCCCCTCTAAGGGTAAGTGTCTACTCAGCTGAAGGGAATTTGTGCACAGTTTGGGACCAGCAATGCAAGTTTTCTTGAAATAGGGCAGAAAGTGTGGGTTAGGGCATGGTCCCCTATCCTGTCCTGTCCTGTCCTTACCCTTTGTTCTTCCCAAGCTCTGGTTTAAGGTTCCAAATAGCAATGATTTCCTAAGTATACCTATATAATTATGAATAGCAAAGGCTACATTTTACAGATAGTATATAGAATTATGGAAGCTTGTAATTAATAATAGTGTATGTATGTATTCATGCATACATGCACTCAGCCCCCAAAGCAGTTCTCCTAAAGAGGCTTCTGTTGTAGGTTTTGTCTGTCCAATGCCATTGGAACATATATTCTAAAAATGCCCCATATAAGTTCTAAAAATGCCCCATATTTTCATGGGTCAAGAAAACTGTCCCAAGGCCATAGAAATCCCTCCTGGAATTTACATTTTGTACTTCCTAATGACTAACCCATCCAGAAACTCATTTCCAACAAGGTTTCTATAGACTTCTGCCTCATGGTAAGTCCACTAATACGGAAAAGTTGTGGTATAATCTCCACTTAGCACTTGTGATCTTGGGAGGTTGTGAGGGGAATTCAACTCTTCCAGAGGAATGGGTATCTGATTTTTCTTTTACTTTTCATGGTGACAGTTTGAGGGAGGAAGCAACCAGAGGCAGAAAATCTTAAACCCAATCTTTTTTCTTAGGAGAAATACTGAAGTGCAGTTCCTGCTGCTGTTGAGTGGCCTTCAGCAGGAAGGGTCACACAGTGCAGTCACAAAATGCTTTCCAGTTAAGTACTTTTCCCAGGAAAAAACCCAGAGCACCTTATTCTGTGAACAGGCAGAAACAGTGCAGTGCTGATTCTGAGTGGGCTTTAATGTGGTTGTAAATGTCAGGTGTGGTTTTGCATAGAAATTCTCAGTACTTTGTAGCTTATGCTATACTAAAGGAGTAGTCAGATTTTCTTTTCATTCCTAGATCTTTCAAGAAATTCAAGGTTTAAATCTTTTAAGACCTGCCCAGCCTATTTTTTTTCCCCCAAGATATATCAGTTGCTCAGGAAGTTGTGCCTGTGGAACACAAAATAACTCAGGTTGGAAGGGATTTACAGAGGTTAACCTTGTCAAACAACATCCTCCCCAAGCAAGAACAGATAAAAGATGTTTTGAAAAGCAGTCCTTTAAAGGCATCCTAACTACTCATAAAAGAGAAGGAATAGGGAGAGAATTAATTAGAAACAATACGGGGACAAATTTTCCTGTATTGAAATGTATCCCAGGGTCCTGAGGGAACTGGCTGATGGCATTGCCAAGCCACTCTGTCATATTTGGAAAGTCATGGCAATCAGGCCAGTCTTGGAGATTGGAAAAAAGGAAACATCACTCCTATTTTTAAAAAAGGGAGAAAGGAAGAGCCAGGGAAGTGCAGACTGGTGAGTCTTTTCTCTGTGCCTGGGAAGAGCCTGGAGCAGGTCCTCGTGGAAGCAATGTTGGTGTGCACGTGTGACAGAGGGGGGATCTGAGGCATCACCAAGGGCAGGTCACGCCTGACCAGTCTGGTGACTGCAATGGTCAAGGGAAGACCAACCAATGCCATCTGCCTGGAATTCTGTAATGCTTCCAACACAGTCCCACACCACATCCTTATCTCTTAATTGTAGAGATGATTTTGAAGGGGTGGACTGGTTGGTGAATAAGGAATTGGCCAGACAGATGCAGCCAGAGAGCTGTGGTCAATGACAGGTTGGATGGGGCTTTGAGAAGCCTGGTCTAGTGAAGGCTGTCCCTGTCCATGGCAGGGGGATTGGAACTAGATGACCTTTAAGGTCCATTCCAACCCAAGCAATTCTATAACTCTATGAAATCCACAATGAAAAAAAAGATGGTGCTAATCTTTGATATTGTAAAATCTGTACATTGTGACCATAATGTCATTTGGAGCTTTTTATCCTCTCATCTTGTATGATAAAATTAATGATGCTGAACAGAAACATCTCAATATTTATTTCTGGACAAGTGGAAAGAGGTAGAGGAGAAAGTGGAGAAAATTTTTGTCATTTTTTTAAATTGTTCCGTCTGCTTTACTACTACCTTTGTTTTATGATCCAGCCTTTCACTGCAGCTCCATGTAATTTGACAGAATTCCTGAGTGCAATGAGTTGTGCTACAGAGAATATACCCTAGGTGCTCTTAAAACATATTAAGTATTTGAATACTGACTAGATACATCAAATATGCTCATTTATTAGCAATAAATAATGATCTTCTGTGCAACAAATGTGCATAAATTACTTCCATCTGCACATAAATTTCACCTCATTGTCCAGTATCTAATGGAAACCTTTCTATCACACCAGGTGTCTTAATAATTCCCTGGTGGTTTTGTACCCTTTTGATTTGGCTTGACACTGATATCATTGTCTGTTAACTAATGTCCAGCTTCCTCTTCCATATTTTCACTGTATGTAAAAATCCCTTTCCTATTAAGAAAAAAAAAAACATAATTTCCAGGATCATTGACTGCTTGAAACAATTTGAATAAAACAAAACCTCCTGGAATTTGGAGAGCTGCCTGAAATGATCTTGAAAAATAAGTTTGTCTTAATGAAAAATGTCCCATTAAAAGAAAAGCACAAAGCAGCCTGATGGTTTTGCATGACTTATTTTGTTGACATTTTTATAAAACCATCTTTTATTTTTGCAAACAGTCTTTCATTAAACTAAATGTTTAAAAGCTTCCATTCCAGAAAAGATAATGGAGGTGAATGCCACTTAGACTTTTTTGTTCATTATTTGAGTAACTTGTTTTTTTTAAAATGCAGAACAATATATCAACGGAGCACTGGAAATAATTGATTTTTAATTATTATCTCCATGGTTTTCTTGCTAGTAGTGTCTAGTGCAGGGCTGTGTAAGTACCTCCCTAAAGGGATCATGAAACGTGAACAGGTCAGCTGGGCAGGAGGGTCCTTGTGTTGGGCACAACTCTGGCACTCAGGGTAGGATTTTAGGATTGCTGTGTCCTCCCTGCTGATGCTTAGCCTTGTCCCTCTCCCATGGCACTCCTTCCCTGAGAGAAGGTGCCCTGAAACGTGGCTCTGCAAGGCTGTTGCCCTCCTACATGGTGTAGGGCTTTTTCATGGGCATGGAATGTAAAAACCACCACCTCAGAGTTGCACCTCCTGCCTTGCCAAAATGCTGCAGAATATCTGGAGTGCCAGATAAGGAAATAATATTTCATGTCAGCAGTGTTGCTAATTAATGTGTAAATAACTTTGCTCACTTTTCACCATCACAAGACAGGCTTAAAAAAAACCCAAATATTTTAAAATTATATATATGTACCTACAAGTTACACAAGACACAAAATATCATGCTTTTCAAGATTTTCTTTGCCTTCAGGAAGAACAGAATCTCATTTTAATTTTGAATGACAAATAAGTTTTCTCAGTCTAGGAACACGGACAGTAAGAAAAACAACAAATACCATGATCCTGGCAATAAAATCCCAGAGTTGGCAGTCGTGGGTCAGACAAGACAAGGCTTGGGAGGGAGCCAGACCCTGCCTGTGAACAGGAGCAGCAGGCTGGAGACAGTTGTCTGGAATCTGTCTGGGCAGCAGGCACCCCAGGAGATGAGAGAGTCATGCAGAGAAGCCGCTTTTTGCTGGTATGGAGCTGAACATTGGAGCTTGTTTCTGCTTAAAGGGGGTTCCTGTTAGAACTGCAACCAGCAAACCCTGCCCATGAAGATGAAAGCTAGGCAGCTCCCCAGAACAGAATTACATGAGGAGAAGGGAGTTGCTGCATGTATAAAAACATCTATATTAGAGGATTCATTGACATGGTTATAGGTTTGAGAATGGGTGTGTTGTTTGGTTGTGGTTTTTTTGGGTTTTTTTTTGATGAGGAGTAAGGCTATAGGAAAGGGAGAAGGCTCAGGAACAATGTAGGGAGACAATTTGCCTTTCTCTATGCACAGTTTTGAGCAATTGAAATTAGGTCAGATCAGGATTCTCCAGATGTTAGAACCCGTGGGGAAGTGCAGATGGCCTTTGGTAACAAAGCAGTCTTCTACTACTCCCATGAAAGTTGGGAATGCTTATGAAAATTCATTTTAAATTGTATGGGTTTGCAAAGCCCAAGCACATCCTGTTTCTGACTCTAGGCTTCTTGTGCACAGAAATTCCATCTCACACACCAATGATTATTTTTGGGCTAGTTGGAACATGAATTTGAGGACATGTTACAGAGTTTCAGCCATATTTGCCATCCATTTTCTTTTCATCTTGATAGCTGCAGTTTAGAAATAAATCATCTAGGCTGTGCTTACAAAGACCCAAGTTTCAGGACCTCTCATGGTGGACCACTTTAATTCAATCCAGCTGATGTCAGCCTGTCCAGACCATGTAAAGGAAAATTTGGAAGCATGTGATAGCATAATGCAAGTACTTAAGGTTTCACCACTCCAGGCAGGTCTGGAGTTCAGTGTTCACAAACAAGCACGGGTGGTAGAGGGTGCTGGGCTTGGGAACAAACTCAGACCCAAAACTGATGAACAGTGCAGGCATAAGCAGAGAAAGGGCTGGCTGATCCTGGGGATGAGGACAGCATCTGAGGGTGGGATAGTTTTGACAGTGTATTGCACCCCCTTACTCACTGGTGCCTGCTCCTTGTGCCAGTGCAAATAGCAGAGCTGGGCCCAAAGGCAACGACTGCGGTTTGTGTAGTGACCTACTTCAGCATGTGGATACTAATACTGCAACACCCCAAACGTGTCTCCTGCTGTACGAGGGACCTGCTGCATTTTCAGATTTCCTTGCAACAGCCAGACCTCAGTTCTTTGTGACTATTTTGTTCCTTCTCAGTCACCTAGGTCATCATCTTTCTTGGAAACCCTGACTTCTCTTTGCTGTTCTTCTCTGTCCTTCCTTCCTTCCTTCCTTCCTTCCTTCCTTCCTTCCTTCCTTCCTTCCTTCCTTCCTTCCTTCCTTCCTTCCTTCCTTCCTTCCTTCCTTCCTTCCTTCCTTCCTTCCTTCCTTCCTTCCTTCCTTCCTTCCTTCCTTCCTTCCTTCCTTCCTTCCTTCCTTCCTTCCTTCCTTCCTTCCTTCCTTCCTTCCTTCCTTCCTTCCTTCCTTCCTTCCTTCCTCTCACAATGGGGGAAAGGTGGTAAATGCAAATTGTCTCACACAGTGACTAAAGGCATGGGCTTTCCTTTTGTCTTTACAAATCCCACAGAGCTGATGCTAGGGCTGTATTCCAGACAGAATCTATGTCCCCATAAAACTGTGCTCAACAGCTCTCACTACTATTGAAACCACCAGCATGTTAAAACACCTTGTTACTAGTGGCAACCATTTTCTGCTAGTCTATTTTTTTTTTCTTTTGCTTTCAAAGAAAGGGAAGGGATAAAATAGCATTTCTTGTTTGCTTGCTTGCCCAGTGTCCTTTACATTCCTGCACAGGTCAGTCTCCCCTTTGCTGGTTTTACAGACACAGCACAGCCAGTGAATTATCCCCTCAGCAGCCGCTGGTGCAGAGGCTTTTCAAGACATCTCCACAACTCAGATTTCCCCATGCTGGTACCTGTAAGCACAGCAGAGCTCACAGCCTGTCCAAATGTGCAATGTGAGCCCCATCTCTCCTGCCTTCTGTTAAGTGGCCTCTCAGCCATCCTCATTTTCCCCCAGCGGAATTATTTTGTCTAGCTCAGAGATAAAAATAGCTTGCTGTTTTCTAGGGACACATTCTAGAGAGATGTTCTCAAGAGAAAAGCACTGAGCAGCAGAACAAATAACCAAAGAAGTACAATTCCATGATAAACCAAATACCTTTGAATATACCTAGGTGGTCTGTGGATACAACTATCAGTGACAAAGAGCAACAATTTTTGCTTTTCCAGTCCATCTTTTTTTGTTGTTGTTGTTTTTGTTGTTTTTCTGCCTCTGTCAGAATAGGCAAGTACTTCCTCAGCACGCACAACCCTTGGGCTTGCATCCATAAAGCACTGGGTATAGGGCATCTTGTGAGAGAGTGTTGACCCATTTACAGTTCACAGACCAGGAAGACCAAAACCCACCATCTAATGTGATGTGAGAACAGCTGGAAGGCTGTATTATGAGGAGATTATATGCTCATGTGTGGCTTCCCACAGACTTTTTAGTTCGTGCCTCCCATAATACCTCCTACAAGAAAACTGAAGCCCAGTTGCTTAGGTATAGTTTCTAATAACCCAAAGTTTTAAAGATAGCTGTTGGAATACACTGAATTTCTGAGCGCTGCTGGAGAACCTTAACTAAAGCAGGACTTAAAAACATAGCAGTGACATAATTCCCACTTCAACCTACAAAGTTAGCTAGTGGGAGCCGAGGATAGATGCAGTTTAGTTGTCAAAATTTTGCAGTCATACATAAAAGCTTTGATCGCTGGATATGAACTTCTGCTCATCTCAGTCTGGCGTAGAAGGTGCAAAACATTGCTTCAAAAATCCTGTGAGAACTCGGAGGCAGCCTGGTGAGGTACTCAGAGGTTTGCCCAGCTCTTTTTCCATTGCCATGTGCCTCTGCTGTCTGCCCATATCCAGAAGTGTGCTGGGTGCAGAATGCTTGAAGGGTTTTCCCCTCTGAACTCAACCAAATGTGCTCCCACCCACCCTAGTCTTGACAAGCAAACATGATGCACCTCATGGCATGGATGCACAGCTTTAGAGGATAAATTACGTCTTAACAGGGCAGGCTTAAATGTTTTGAATCTTTGCTGACCTCACAGCTGAAGTCATGGCATCAAGCTTCAAGATTGGAAGCAAAATTATTCAGTAGATGTGGCTTTAAATCCCAAACCCTTAACAATAAGGGACATTTTTAGTGACTTGGTATCTCTCGCTTGGAATCCTTTCTTAGCTGGAGGCTCCAGTTCAGTCATTGCTCTGCTGTCCTTGTACAGAGCAAGCCCTCAGAATCTGCATTAAGGTTGGACCTCTTGGGTTGTCACTCAGCACCCTTGTCTGCTCCACAGATGGTGGCCACTCCAAAACCCCTCCTGGTTTAAACTGCCAATTCCATTCCCCTTTGGGTTCACCTTAAATCTATTCCCTTGCATATTATCCAAAACCAACATGTTTATACTGTGGTGACAAAAAATTCCCAGAAAAACAGCTTTCCTCCTATCCCAGACTTTTTTCCAGGCTGTTACATTGTCTGGGATTTTAGTAACAGATGTTGGGATATATATTTTCCTCTAATCTGCTCTGCATCTGGACAATTGTGGTAGGATGCATAATGCAATACAGACAGTACTCCCCACACCCTATTCCTTTTTTGCTAAAATCTTGTCCAGTACCATACACAAATCTTGGTGTTTTCAATTTCATTCTGTGCAACTGCAGTTTTGGTGAGCTGTCTTTCCAAAGATTCTGAAAGAGAAAATCAAATGTTGCCTGTGGGTCTGTTTCCACCAGATTTGACACTTGTGTCCCTACGTCTCTTGAGTCTTTCAGTTGCCAGACTCATTTCAGCTGAGGTGGCACTGGTATTTGTTCAGGAGGTTTCCTGGGTGTTGCCACACTCCCAAAGAGTGTTCTTCAGAAGATGTATCACTGAATGATTCATTGCCCTTGCTTCCTCCTTGGTTGTCAGGCTGTAGTTGCCCAGTTTCCTGCATGCTTATGTTGTGCTGTATGTGCCTTTTCCTTTTCCACACTTGCAATGAATTTGGGGACTCTTGGTGAGAGGCGTTGCCTTCTGTGTGCACACAAATGACAGTGTGACACCCAGGGGTGGAAGTGGCTCAGGAAGGAGGCTTGAGATGTTCACCTGATTGAGTGCTCATTGTATCTCTGAGCCAGACGTGAGGAAGCCACTGTGGTCACTGCACAAACTCTGAGGTTTGAGGGTGTGGCAGGGAGGGGGTGAAGAAGGGTTCATGGCTACAGCAGAACTTCCCCACAATTTGTCACCCCAACACTTGACTACACTTCTCAGACAGTTGAAACAAAAGAGAGACACAATGGATTTATGCGATGGTGGTATCAAAGAACACAATTCTTTTCTGTTTTGATTCCCAGTCCTTGTCCATCTCTGCAGTCTGATCCCCACTGCTGCACATCATCTCCCTCTGTTCAAGGCCAAATTCCTCAGCACCCGAGATAAGGTGTCCTTGGTCACTGGCCCTTGCCTGTGCAATGCCTTACTGGGAAGTCATTACTAGATATGACAAAGCCAAATGTGCCTTTCAAGAGTAAGGTTTTAGATGCAATAACTTGGAACAAGGGAAAAAAAATCCCTGGGAAAACAACCACAAGAGTACAGTATGTGCCAGTGCTCAGGGTGGTGAAAGGCAGGCTCCAGTGATGATAATCCTATGAGACAGTATTGTATTTGGCACTCAGACAGTGGTGTGATCTGCATTTCAGGAATCCCTTAGCAAGATGAGAAATAGGCTTCCAATCTAAAAGAAAAAAATTACAGAAACTGGGAGTGAAAACTCACCTTGTTTAATTTATGGCATGCACATGTTTATATCCTCCATAAATCTTGGAGAGGAAGGGACTAGCCATTGCTCTCCCACTCACCTCTAATTGATAGCGTTCTTTCTCTGCAGACCTAAGTTCCAAAGAAATAGGATTTATCTTCAGAATTTATGTTTAGTTTTGTTTGTGAGAGAATTCTTCTGTTTTCTTAACTTCAGAGAAAATGAATCATTGTGAAGTGGGAGGCTTGGACACAAAGTTAAAAAAGAATTAATTTCTTGATTTATAAACTAGACAGTACAAACCCCAACACCTTTTGGTAAATTTTTTTTCATTAAGATTTTCAGTCTGCTATAGTTGAAGCACTAATAGTCCACATTGCCTAAAAGTATTTCAGAAGCTTGTAAAGGTTTTATTTTTCAAGTATACAACCATCTAAAATCTAACCATGTATATTCTTCCATTTGCTATTTTGATATTTTCAGCTTTTAATTATAAAATATTACAATTTGGATAAAAGCCCTCTCTGAAATTTTTTTAAGTTGAAAAAGTAGCAATTTTTCACACAATGAAAGCCTAAAAAACAGAAGTATATATTTCACATACCAGCACACAAACAAAATGCATTATAGAATCCTTGTAATGTGTGAAATGTTTTGACTCAAATACTTGGTGATGAATAGCTGTAGAGATATATGTGTGTGTGTATAAAGACAGATTTGATTTGTGGTGACTGTAACACCTCTTTAATCAAATATCTTAATTATAAGTCATGGTGTACCTAGTCTCTGAAAATAACATACCGTTTTAAGAAATTAATGCTACAAATGGGTAAAAAAAAAATCAGGTTTTGGATTTTTTTACACATTTGACAAGATGTTAGACATTGTAATCTTCCCTTTTTTTTCTCTATTAGGAAGTAAATAGTGAATTTATATCGTATTTTCTTATACAATCAGAAAAACACTGATTATACAGAAAAATGAGATTGTGAAATTCCTGAAGTTTGCAAGGAATCCAGACGGCAGACACAGGACTTGTAAATATGCTGAGCTGACTTCAAAAGCCAATAGGTTTCAATTTGTGTGCCCTGAAATCCAAGTAAACCTTGCTACGGCAACAGCCTTGCTGAAGAGAATTAAAATAGAGATGGACTTGGTATTACTTTATGTCTTGTTTCAGACTCCTCAAATAACAATAGCAATAGAATGGAAGTACCCTTTGTGCCAAGAACAATAAAAGGGATGCACTCAGTCTGAGTATTCTTGGCAACAAATACTTCAAACAAATTTGGCTCTAAAATGAAGCATTTTCAGTATTTTATCCTTTCATTGGATGTGCAAAGGATAAGACTTCTTGGAGCAAGTCCCTATCAGTCGTTTCCTCTAACTGGAGAAGAGTGCATTTCTTGGAAATAGGGCCTGTATTTCATTCCAGGAGAAATTCTTACTCATTTTAGTAAAAATAGAGGGTTATTTTTTATTATCAGCTCAGCACAGAAACTCAAAACTCAAATTGTGATATACTGACAAACTCCAAATTGTGGCAAGGGACTGGTGAGAGAGGGAAGACTTTCCTTAAAGTCTCACAAGGAGCTCTGGTTATCCAAGGAAATCATGGTGTTGAGCATTTTCAGAGAATCACATAGCAACTTCAGTGAGCAGGTCTGTGTGGATGATTGTCATGTTGCTACTTCCAATAATACCACCTTGCACCTCAAAATATTTTTTCACATTGTAGCACCAAGAGCTCTATCATTATATGAGACTCAATTTTCATTAAAAGAGGGAGGGGGGAAAGTGCATGCCTAATCCTTAGAACCATGGTGCATGTAAACCCCAACCTCTTAAAAGGCTATTCTAGTTTTTATATGTTTTAAATCAAGCACAAGATTTTCAGGATCTGTTTTTTGGGGTTTTTTTTGTTGTTGTTTTTTTTCTCCACCTGTATTGTGCTTATCCTGCATAAGCAAAATCTAGATTCTAGAGAAAAGATTCTAAGCAAATTCTGCTTCTAGAGATAAGAGCTAGATTTGAGCACGTTTTGCAAATATTTCATTGTCTTCAAGTTCTGATTGTTATCTTAACCACAGCACAGCAGTGGTCTCTGAGCAAGAAGGAAGATGATTTTGGTTCTGCTCTGCACAGAACTCTGTTCTTCTCCTACTGAAAATCCCTCTGAATTCAGTGGAAGGAGGGATGAAACAGCGAGTGATAACAAAGACAGCATTGTTCAGCATTGCAGGGGTCTGGGATGCTGGTGATGCCTTTTTTCTTTGTGCTCACTTCCTCTGGCTCATTAGGGCTGTGGCTTTTGGTTTTACAGCTCCAGTGTGTATGTTTGCTGGTTTTGCTGTTGGGTGTCAGCAATGTCTTGTGGGCTCTGGTGCTCACTGTGCCACAAGGCAGGTGTTCCAGCAGTACTTTCAAATGCAAGATCCATTGTAGGGGAGTGGGATGTCTCCTCCTAATTTAAATGCACAGAATCTAAGACTGGTTTGCATTTCACATGAGATTAGATTTGCATGATTTTTTGATTATTTTAGCTTTTTTTTTCCCCCAGCAATACAGCATAACTTAAACCCCAAGAGGCTGCCTTAAGCACCTGTGTAGCTCCTGCCTTGGTGGGTTGCTCAGCAGTGTGTTTCCTTCACACAGGATGTCAGCAGGCTTCATTTTCTATGCTGAAGTGGTAGAAAAATAGCATAAAGAGAGGCTGGGAAATTGAGAATTATGGGAGTTATCAAGACCTCAGTGCTCCTCCAGGGACCCTTGTAAGAGGTCTCTAGAGGTTCTGATACACGGCTCCAGTTGAGATAAAGGCACTGGCACCTGGTTAAGTGGGTGTGGGGCACACAGAGTATTCAGGCAGCTCTCAGAGAGGGAGGAGGGGATAATCAGTGTCTCAAGGATAGTGGGTACTTCTGTAAGCCCATGCATAAGCTTTCAAAATGCATATTTTAAAATTCTGATACCTAATGATTCTGTTTTTGCACGCTAAACTATTAAGATTAATTACCATCTATTTTCATTCTTTATAATTACTGTAAAGGTTAGAGGGATATATTTGTTCCAAATTAGATTTTATTCTCATACTCAAGTAAGTGTTTAGATTAATTCTACCTGAAGTGGATGAACTATTTTGGTTTTACAAAGCAATCTGAGCAAATTTCCCAACTGGGCATTTTAAAAGAAGGAAGCTGAAACATCAAATGTGCCCATCATCCCTTGATGAAGAGACCTTTTCCCTGCAGGGAAACCTGCATTTATTGTTCATTCCACATTTCAGAAGCTATTCAGCTATAAATTTCAGACATAGTTAAAATACATTTTAATTACTACTAGTATTTCCAAGGCTTTCAGAGGTGGCAGCTAGCTTCTTGAAACATTGTTGTATCTGGGTGTATCTGCTACTTATAGAAGATAAAAAAAATTCTCTCTGCTTTGGTATTTCCAGGTTAGAAATTAATTTCTATATATAATACCTAGTTTCTCCTGTGTTCTCTTCACAAGATAAATGGCAGCTAAGGAGGTTTTGTCCCCAGCTTTCCCCAGAGCCCTTGGGGAGCCTGGCCTGTGGATTGTGCCAACTCACTCTCCATGAAGGGTCTGGGTTCTGTGGCTGCACAAGACCAGCTCTTCCTTTGCACCTCAGCCCATCCAGTCCCCAAGGATGCAGGACAAGGCCAGAGCCCCTCCACAGATTGGGAAGGAGCTCTCCCTGGAGCAGAGGAGGCCCTGCTGCCCATGCCCTGCCTCCTGTGCAGCGTGGCTGACTCTGCTATCCCAGGCTAAAAACAACCACACTCTCCTTTGAGGCTGAGGCTGCTGGTGTTACAGAGCCTGTGTATTGTATCCTTCTTTGGGAGAGCTGCAGGAAGCAGTGTGAAACCCATGTTTATAAAGGATGTGAGACATAAACTAACACTCCCTCTCTGATATCTGAAGATTTATCTTCCAGCTGAATTCCTAAAGAGAAAACTCAAAAAAATCAACCTCGGTGTTAATTAAGAACCCATAAACTGCATTTATCTGAATTTACATATGGAAGAGAAGGTGGTATGATAAAAGAGAGATTTAACTGTACATCCCTCTCTGAAAATATAAACACAGTTTTCCCAGTGTTTATTCTAGACTGTCTACAAATGCATTGTGGTACCAAAAAGGGATCCTTGGAGCCCTGAGCACAGCTCTGCGCCAGGGCTGAGCGCTTTGGCAGGCGGCTGCAGCACGCAGAGCAATGGGAGCTGCTCTGCACACGAGGACAGCAGCTAAAATCACAACATTAAAGGCAAATCCAGGGCAGGATTTTGACTGGGGAGAGCTGTGGTCAAAGATGGGAGATGGGCAGTTGGGGAGGAAGATGTACAATTATTCTGAACGAGAAGGAAGCACTGCCTGAGCAGCAAGGATGAGTAAACAGGATAATTACCAGGAATTTACAGAAGTATTACTGCAATCATGGAATGGCCTTTGTCTGAGCACAGAGAAGGCAGTGGAGGAGCCAGAAATAAAATCCTGGTTGAAAGTGGCATTGACAAATATTTTAGAGAAATTTTAATAGACATGAAGAAAAAGGAAAGGAGAAAAGCATTAATTAATTTTTGAGATATCAATGGCCCTTGCAGGAGAAGAGAGCAAGGAAAATATGTGGATCTGACTGGTCACTCACAGTTGTTGGTGCAAATGTAATCATTTTAACTGGAGAAAAGAATGTAAATAAGCAGATATAAAAGGGAAGCAGGGTAGCACCTCCACCAAAGATAAGAAGAAGACAAAGGAAAAAACAGGAAGCAAATCTCACTGAGCAAAGGATACATTTGGCTGTTGAAGGTGAGGGAAAAGTAGAGAAAAATAAAAAAGCAACCCTTGCTGTTAAGAAAGAGGTGGAGCCTTAAATGCCCAATGGAGAGAGAAGCTGGTAAGAGGAAGAAAAGGAAATCAAAATACTGGAAGCAGAAGCCTTGAGTTTTGAGAAGCCTGGAGATGAGGGGGAGGAGGGAGAGCAGGCAGCACGCAGAAAAGGAGGTGGAGCTGGGCAGGCTGCTAAAGCCTCCTGGGCTTGCAGGGAGAAGGAAAGAAACCCAGGAAAAATGGTTAGTGAGAAGCTGAGAGGAAGCACAAGGTGGGTGTGGGGACATGAGCTACAGAATTACAACTGGAGCAGTGGATTGCAGTGGGAACAAAGCAGGAAAAAGGTTTGGGAATGCATCCTCACACAAAGCCTCTTCCCATTATGTCTGAACATGTTTCTGTCAATTTGATTAAATTAAGCAGTTGATCTCATTATCCAGGTGGTGGGTGGGTGCTGATGCATAGCCCTCAGGAACATATACAGCCTATAGGAAAAATTGATTTATGGGTCACTGGCCAAAATTTTTAAAAAATCCCTAAAAAACCTACACAATGTGGTCCCAAACAAAGCTTATCTTTTCCCATTACCTTTTTTTAATTTTATTTTTTTTCCCTTTTGGTGGTGAATGAATAAGAGCAGAAACAAAATTCTCTGCATCTGATGTGAAGAAAAATAACTAATTTCAGGTCTTCATGAGAAATGCCCAAGGAACAAAGTGGCAAATTTTTTCTGCTGCTGCTACTGCAGAAGCTGCAGCCTCACTGTCCCCATGGGAGAGCACAGACCACACTCCAAGGAGCTGTATTTCACTCCTGCCAACAGAAATTTGGCTCCACCTCTCTCTGGTGACTCCCTCAGGGCTGGGCTGATGACTCCTCTGCCCGTCACTCTTTGTACAAGGCACAGAGTGTCACCAGCTGGGACTGGTGTGGGTCACCTCCCTGGGCTGTTCTCCTCTCTGGAGGGACATGGCAGGTCCACACCCACTGGCTGCCCAGGGCAGGTTGTGGTTGTTAATTAAATTCCTCCATCTTTCACAGGCAGACACTGCAGGGTGCTGTTGTGGGGTCATCTGCCCTCCCTGCTGGTGGCCAAAGGTGCTCACAGCAGAGTTGCTGGGGCATAAAGAGAGAAGGTGAATGGCTTTGTGGCCTGAGACTGGAGTAAAGTTTGAAGACTAGGACAACATGTGATATTTGTTTTAGATGAGTTGATCTTTTTTAAGGAAACATAATTATTTGGGATGGTCAAACATAAGAGAGAGCCACTATGAGAGAGGCACAGGAGAGACACAGCTTTCACACTGAGTCCAGTGGATGCTGGAAGGTGACTGGAGTGTGCAGTTGGCAATGTTTGGAGGAGATGGAACTGCCTAAGGGAGCACTTGGTTGGTGGGGATTGGTGTCTCCCTCTGAGAAACTCTTACCAGCAAGGACTGGTTCATTTGTTCTAAAGCACAAGTTGGATGAGAAGCGTCTCAGGGAGCTGGGGGTGTTCAGCCTGGAGAAGAGGAGGCTCAGGGCAGACATTATCACTCTCTACAACTACCAGAAAGGAAGTGGTAGCAAGGTAGGTGTTGGTCTCTTCTCCCAAGTAACAAGTGACAATATAAGAGGATATTGCCCCAAGTTGTGCTGAGACGTTTAGATTGGATATTAGGAAAAGTTTCTTCACCAAAAGGGCTGTCAAGCTCTGGCTGCACAGAAAAGTGGTTGATTCACCATTGCTGAAGCTATTTAAAGACATGTAGATATGGCACTTACAGACATGGGTTAGTCATGGACTTAGCAGTTGGACTCAATGATCTGACAGATCTTTTCCAGCCTAAACACTTCTATTAGTCCATGATTTGCTGAGCTCATGGTGCTTTTGGGGCAGCAAACACACATGCTTGAGTATAAATGTGGTCCTCAGAAAAGAAGAAATTAAGGGAGGTCCTCGATCATGCTCTGTGCCATGCCTTCCTCTCTGCACTCAGACTGTGAAAGCCCTTGCACAGGCAGTCTGCTCAGCAGGGAATCAGGATTCATTCCTCTCCATGGCTGTTGGCTCCCAGCAGCACAGAGGTGCTGGGCTCCAAAACCCATGGAGCACACCAGCAGCCCTGCTTGCTGAGGAGTCCCTCTGGCCAGCACCAGGGATCTTGCACCATCCTTCCAAAACCCAGCTATGTTCTCCAACACAGCTATTGCTCTTCAAGCATGGTGCATTCCATGGGTTGCTTTGGGCAGGAGTCTGTAGACCTGCCAAGCACCTCAGCATGTGTGAAGCCTTGGTTTTTGCTGTTCCTCTCTGGCCTGGGTAAAGTGCACGTGCCCAGTGCCAAAGTTTTCCCACCATTTGCTGAGTCTACTGCAGGCTCCCCTTATCCCGGCTGCAAACTCCACACCCAGAGAGGCTGGAGAGGGAGAAGCTCTTGGCCAGTGATTCTGTTTGTTAGCATGAAGGTTGGAGCTCCCAGCACCACCTCAGATCAGTGGAGCTCAGGGTCACCTCTCCAGCTGCCCAGGCTGACGCCGAGCCTGCCCGCAGTGGGACTCAGCTGGCACTGGCTAAGAGCAGGGCGTGCTCTTGCTGCTGAAGTGAGGTCTGTGTAATACTTGTCTGCACTCAATGTGTAAATATTATGAGGAATCTGAAAACAAAGTCTCCTGAAAGCCACTTTACACAGATGTTACCATGAATAGATTATTGTCCATTTATGGCTGACGGAGAGACTTTGTAATTTACAGTTGATTTTATATCTCTATGATTTCTGTGGCACTGGGAGTAGGCAGCAAAAACCTATTAATAACAAAGAGGACAGAGTTAGGATCTCTGTAATAGGAGAAAGGAGGATGGTGGAAGGGTGATTTATGATTACTCAAAGAAAACAGTTTTATCTGTTTGCTCAAAGGCAGATTGTCTTCTTAAGAAAAAAATAACTCCTATGTAAATGGGTACATAATAATTTAAAATGAGACAATTTAAACAGGTGATTCTTCATAAAAGTACAAATAAATGTACTGCTGTTTTGACAACAATCTCATTAATGGCCAATGTCCCCTTAAATTAGCTCTTGGATATATTGCTTTAGACTTTCTTTTACCTGCTCTATAGGCTATATTACCTCCTCAAAACAGCCTTGGCTTGGGGGTTGGCTTTTGTACAACTGAAACTTGGAAATGTAGTCCACCCTTAAAAGAATCACAGCAGAAGAAAGCCCCAAGATTTTCTGATAACCTTAAAAGCAATGCAGATTGTAGCCTCACTGCAGGCATCAAACCCAGAGGGGTACTAGAGCCAAGGGAAGCTCTTGGCTCAAGTTTTGCTTATCAGTGCATGATGAATCCAGGTTTTTAATGCCATGTGAACAGTGTGTAAAGAAACATGAACACAGAGCCATAAACCAGGGCCACCTTGTCCACAGAAAAATTGCAGTACTGCCAGAGGAGCCTCAGAAATGGCTTTCGTTGTGGGTTTTGAGGGTTGGGGACAGAGGGAGAGGCTGAGAGGGAACTCACATAGCAGAAGACGCTGGGTTCTGATGCGTCCCACCTTTTGGGCTTCTTCTTATACTTAGTGAAGTTGTCCCAGGAATGCATCTGCAACTAAAAATAACTCAAAATGGATGTAAGCTAAAGTCAGCCCACCTGGCAGCTGTAAACACACTTGTATCCTGTTCTTTCCTTTCTTCCTTCCTGCCTTCCTTCCTGCCTGCCTGCTTCCCTGGGCTCAACTTAACCAGAGAACTGGTGTCTTCCTGCACACCAGCACTGGAAAGATGCAGCAACCCCTTTTCTGTTAAAGCAGTGGAGGATTGATCACTTGCATTGACTTACTTGTGAGCTGGGGCAGGGAGATGCCAATGCCCTGCAGATGCTTCTTTCCCAGACCTCAGCAGATGCAGAGGGAGCTGACAAGGTGGGACATGGGATGGCTGTCCCAGCTGAACTGCAAAGGAGCAGATCACCTCAGATCTCACAGGGAGAGGAGACAGTACTGCACCAGCCAAAGCCAAACATAACCACGAGTAGTGTCAGCACAGGCAGTAGGAAGACCCATCCTGGGGTTATACCTTTCCTCTACTCCTTTGATCTTCTCTTGGACTCTTAACAGTTACCAGCTGAGGTCTTTTTTCCATCACAGCTGAAGGGAGATAAGCAGATATAAACAGATGAATGGTTTTATTAATTAGACCTTTTTTTATGTACAAGGCATCTGCTTCATGTTCCTTTCAAAGGATGCCTTCAAAGACACCAATTTCTTTTGGCATAAGCGTGTTGATCCAAATCTAACTTGAAGGCAAGACAGGGCAGCCAATTCCTGCTCTTGGAAGTGGTCACCAGCTCTGGACATTTTCTAGAGGTGGGACAGGGTGCAAGGGAGCACTGAGCTGTTTATCAGCTTTTCCAGCAATTCCCATGTGGACATGGACACATTACCTAAATTTTCATCCTCTGCAATTCCATAAATGTAAGAAGAGTAAAGAAAATTTTGCTAAATACCATTTGGTTCTAATGAGGAAAGACACCACACATAGAACTTCTGAATCAGCCCCAACAGGTAGCCTGCAGGCCAGACCCTGCCTTCAGCTTCAAGGTGCTCATTTTAGCAGTCCCTAAGGAAAACCTACTGCCCTTGCATGTGAGCTGGTACCTGGACCTGTGAGCAGTGTGGGGTATGAGGGAGATCCCAAATGGGAGACACCCCACACTGCTCCAGAGGCCAGCTCATCCTGGAAACACTTTCTGTTTGGATGGAAAATGGAGCTGCACAGTGTTAGCCCCGTATTTTGGTTTTATTTTTATCTTTGTGTGTGTAATGGGTTCATACACAGGATGGTAATTGGAAATGTCAGGTTTTACCCTGAATGAAGGACACCAAATATGTTGGCAAGAAAGCAAAATCCACAGCTGTTCTTGTGCCGTTTGCTTCCTTTCAATAAGCTTTCAACTTCGTGTCAAGCTTGTTGTTTGATCCCTTCAAGAAAATGGATATTCATTCACCTAAGGAAGTTATATCTGACCTGGGAGAGCCCTCCATTCATCGCCCAGGAGCAAAGAAATAGTTTCCAGCTCTCACAAGAGTGTTTCTAGGACCTCTCCATGGGCCCCTTCTTTCCTGTTTCATAAACCTTATCTTCACTCACAAGCCCTTCCTCAAAACCAGCTCTTCTTATTCTCTCTCTTCTGGTGAAAGATGTTCACCACTCACCATCCTTTCGTCACATCTTCCAGCAAAAACTTCTGAGTGTGAGCTCATGGCCAGCACTGCCAAGGGGAGCTCCCCAATGCCCTTGCACGAGTCTCTCTGGAATTTGCTTTGGCACAGGCACATCAGGCATTAGGTGTGCAGGGCTGCTTGTCCTTGTCCTCCTCCATGACTCAATACTTGCCTGCTGCCTGCAGTGCTATATTTAAACAGTAAACTACTTGGAGCACACCCTGTCCTTTTCTTTTGTGATTGCACTGTGCCTCGTAAAATGGGATATTTCTTCATGGCTTGTGCTCCTCAGCATGGACACAAAACAAACATATAATATTAATACTGTTAAAAGCCTTTCCTTACTTCCTGCTTTTGTTTTTGTCTTTCTGTTTTTTATTTCTTTGTTTCTTTTTTTCTTCACTCTTACAGCTATATTTATTTCATTTAAATAAAAGAACCACTCAGATATTGCTTGGTTTTTATCTTCCCAAAGATAAAAAGTTGGTAATTCACTTAGTGATTTTCCCAAAGGTAAAAATACTGAATACTAAAACAAGCAACATGGAGGTTGTTTTTAATAAAATAATTTGTCTTGGTGAGCACCACTGTTGCTTGGGAAAATATTCCATTCTGTTTCAGCAAAAGCCTATGCATAATATTGAAACCAATCCCTAATTAATTTGTTTTTCTTTTTACTTTGATCAGTACCTCAAAGAACAGCTCTTTTGTATTAAAAAACCCCAAAGTCTCTTACACCTTTCTTTTTGATCACTTTAAGAACTGCTACTGAATAATTAACTTTGTTCTTAGAAAACATCTTCACTTCCTCTCAGATGCATCACTAAGCATGGCATACAAAACACAAGACACAGCTGCAGCTTGTAAATTGCAATTTTTCTTTTTTTTACTGCAGATATCAAATTTGCCCCTAAATCTTGTTTTAGTTATTCACAAACTATTTGTATATATGGGAAAAGTATACCAAGTAGTTTTGGCTCTTTATTGAAGAGAAGATAGCCACAATTTATGCAACACTCTATGATCAGTATTATCTAGGCAGCAGAAGTCTTACATGTAATTCCCATTTCTTCATGTGGGCCGAAACCCTTCTTCCCCAGAGAGTGGTCTGAGCAGCAGCTTGAGAAGTATTTATGTAAAAGGACTGACCACAGAATTCTGCAGTCCTGCTGGGGATGGGATATGACAACAACCTTACTAATTTTGCTGTTATTTTGCTTCAGAGATAGAAAAGACAGACAGACACTATATCAATATATAAATTGTTAATAAAACTAGAATTTTTGATTGATCTGTCCTTTTTTTTTTTTCCTAGCAAAGATTGTTACTAAAAATTGTATTTAGGTAGCAAAAGAAATGACAAAATTTAAGGTGTAAAATACCAGATTGTCATAAAGCATGGGAAATTTCTGGTGTGCTTAGGCAGCAGCCTGATGGAAAAGAAGACAAAGGATGAGACTGAATTTTTAGTATGAGCAATTTGTTCTCCATTTGTATGTTCTCTGCATCCCAGAGAATTAATGGCTCTATAAATGAGGCACTGAAATTGTAAGAGTTATCTATATATTCTATTTATTTTATAATAGCTGTTAATCTTACACCTGATTTGATAATACAGATCATCGCATCTTGATTTTCGTGCGCCTAATTTAAACAGTAATTAACTGTGCATTATATATGCAAATTGCAATGCAGAAGTCTCTAAAAGTAAATGAGGATGGGGCTGTAGCCCAAAAGGAAGTGCACAAAGCTGTTGCTGAATTCCTGTGTGATTGCAATAAGGACCCCAGTTGAAGAAACAGAATAGCTACTGTCTTGTAGGCCAGCCCATGCCAGTAGGTTTCCAGACACATGGTGAAGGGAAAAGGAAGGTATTAACCTAAGGGGCCACATCCATCAGGGCCTCATGACCAGAGTATCCCTCCTGGGCAAGTTCTGCTATCATAAAATTTGGCTGCTTTTACAGGTCAAAGTGAACAGAAGAGACCCAAAATACTGTAGGAGGGGACATAAATAACAATGTTTCCTCTTGGGGAAGTGCAAGAAATAGACATCTGAAAGGTGAAGTGCAAACACACAGTGAACTCAGGCTGACAAAATTTGGTACGTTGCCCTTTGGCCCAGACCCATGATTCACCTCTGAAACTGAGTTGAACAGTTGGACATCTGAATAATTTTATCTGTGTGCTGAAGTCCAGTGACAAACCAGATCTGCAATGAAAACACAAAACTTTAATTACAATGACTCCATTGCCTTAACAACAACTTGGACTCTTGTTTCATGGTCACATCCATGAGAAGGTTCACATCCTGGTGGAGATAAGTCCTGCTGCCCCCAGCTCCTGCCCACATGCCACCTGTCCTCCCTTTTGCCAACCCATACACTTTATGTGGCCAGGAAATAAATTGGCTCTGCAGGCTCATCTGGCTTAAAACAAGCAGGTTTTCCTCTAAAAAGAATTGCCTCCAAGCCCCCTCAGCACTGCCCTTGGGGTGAGCTACTGACAACAAAACCCTGGGTGAGAGCAGGCAGCCTGCTCTCGCACTATCTCCTGTTGGGGACATTAAGTTCTCAGAATCAAAAGTGGTCAGAAAGAGAAAAGAATCCCAAATCATTCTAAATGTTATGTGAGGGATTAAAAATTGGCCGGCCCAAACTTGGATACTAAGGCAATTAATTTGTCTTTGTTATTTGCCTGAGATACACTTTTTCTCCACTGTTGTTAAAAAATTTCAGTGAAGGATGCCCTTTTAGATTCAAGATAGAACAAGAGAAAATTTCTTTCCTCTATCTCCCTGAATCCATCTAATCCTTCTTCCTTCGTTTTGACTAATCTTTATGCATGTATCTTTTGAGTTGTGGATGAAATTTGAGTAATGTGTTCCCTACAAATTGCCTATGGTCTTCAATGTACCTATAGAAAAGCCAACATTATTATTCCTTAGGAGATGAATGAATAAATACCTCAGCATGCACACACCTTCAGTAGGTATTTGTTTTTAAAAATAGGTATGTAAACAGCCATGCTGGAACTTGCAAAACTTCTTGGTATAATTATTACTGTCCTATGACTGTATCCCTATTACTGTCCTATGACTGTACCCCTGTATGATGAACACACTTTTAACATCGTTCACTGTAAACATTTGATTAGTTAAAAAAAAGCTTTCTTGTTTGTTGGGTTCCATTGGGTTATAGGACTAAGAGACCTGAGTTCCTTGAAAGTTTTGAGGAATAATTTTTTTATATTGCTGAAACATAAACTGCTGGAGCAGCCTGTCCCTGAAGGACTGCATCCCATACAAGGAGCCCATACGGGACACGGGGCTGGAGCACAACGTGAGGAGCTGCGGCTGATGGGAAAGACCAGGACTGTGTCTCATTGTCTCATGTGACAAACCCCACACTGGAGCTGGGGAAGAGCACAAGGAGTAAAACAGAGAACATGTTATGTATTGACTACAACCCCCATATCCCCTGCCCCTGCACTGCTGGGGGGAGGAGGAAGAGAAATTGAGAAAGAAGTTAGGCCCAGGAAGAAGGAAGGGATGGAGGGAAAAGATATTTTAAGATCTGGTTTTATTTCTCATCATGGTACTCTGATTTGATTGGTAATAATTTCCCAAATTGAGTCTCTTTTGACTGTGACAGTAACTAGTGACTGATTTCTCCCTGTCCTTATCTCGACTCCCAAGCCTTTATTATATTTTTTCTCCCCTGCTCAAGTGAGTGGAGAGTAATTGATTGGCTTGCTGGCTACCTGACATCCAGCCAGGTCAGCCCACCACCACACATGGTTGTGTTGGAAATGAGATATTCAAAGCAATCATTGGCAGGTTTACAGGCTTGAAGCGTGTAAAGTAGGAAAAAAATGGTCATGACAGCAAACTCCAGGCTGCCTACAGCAGTCATTTTGAATATATCCATTGTTTTGGCAATGGGGGAAGACTATATGCTTGGTCTCTATATGAAGAAATCTTCAGCATCCTGAAGGATGCTCCAAAGCATCCAAACCTCACAGAGGTCAGTTACTCCTAAGTAATCCTATTTTAGACCAATACTTTTTATTTTGTCCATCTGCTAATCTTTCTCACCCTGCAGGCTGTCCTCAAGGCAGCATCGTCTCCCCTGACCCTCAGATCACTAAGTCTGTTGTTCAATATGGTCACGGTACAGCCAACAGATTCTACCCTCTTTCTCTCTACTTTTGGTCATCTACTGGTGATTGTAAACACCTCAAATTTCCATTGTTCTTTATCCCATGTTTTTATTATGAACATCTGATACACATCTCCGACTGGAAGTTTTTCAAGCAGTGCTTGAAGAACCTTTTGCCTGTCCCTCATCTACAGTTTAGTGAAAACATTATTTATGTGAGACTGAATTGTCACCAGGACTCTTTTCCCTTGCTCATCCAAGCCCTGCACCACAGGGGCTGTGAGATACACTGCCTGGGTAAATAAATGTGACAACAATGCTTGCAGTTACTCCTTCTGCAACAGCACTGCCACGTAAGGTCATATTTATTTTCATAGCCTTTGTTTTCTGACCTGTTGATTATAAGACTTTTTTGTTTTGCTGTTCTGACTAAGCTGTTTGTCCTTTGTTGTATCTCATCTGGTGATGAATAGATACCCTCAGCAAACCAAGACTGCCAAACACCCCTGGGACTCCAGTTTCTGTGCAGATATTTGTTACACAGCACTACAGGGAGACACTGCAGGGAGATGATGTCCCTTAGCCTATGCTGGCAGTGACATCAAAGCAATGATTTGATTACCTGTGTACTGAGAAAGGTTTTTGAAAATGTGAACAATTTTGCAAAGAAATACATAAATTTTTGGTGTCTTGCTACAACAGCATTGGTGTCAAATGCTTTCTTGCAATCACTGGAGTGTGAGAATACTACTTGCTACTAATTTTTTTGTTCATCAGTATTATGTAGTGTAAAGATGTGCTCAGTGAACAAGTACTGGGAAGGAAACCAGCCAGCTCCACTTAGTGGCTTGTGTTCAGAATAATTGTACAAAGCTCCATAATGGGCTGGAGCATTATTAATGTCCAGGTATTTTCTTATGCATGGTGGATTTCCTCCTTCCTTTGAGATGAATTTTAGACCCTGTTCCCTGCTGTAGCTTCATTCTTTATCTCACTTTGAGTGGATGTACACTTCCTATCCTTGCTGAGAGTCTTTATAATTGTAGCAGGCTGCTGGAAGCTTCCAGTTCACCCTGTGTAATCCATGTGATTATCCAGATCTTTTCTCTTCCTTACATTGCCAGGTTCATTCTTTTGTTGGCCAGGGATCCATTTAGTGTACAACAGAAATAGTCCATGGTCCATGTTGGAATGACCCTTATGCCCTATGTGTTTTTGTGCCTGCAGTGATTCACTACTGTTTCCTTTCTTTGGAAAGTCCCGTCACATCCTCAGCTACATCCATGAATGTGTCTCTCATGGGTCTCTAGGTCTAGCCTGTGTGATTGAAAAGGGATTCCAAGTCCTTCTAGACAGAAAACTCATCTGAAGAGAAGAAGCTGGGAACAGTGCTTCCTTCCTGTTGCATGACTGAGCCGTGGACTCTGGGTGATTACTTCTAACCAGAAAAGCTCCCATTTCCACAGCCTATGCAACCATATTACTAAATCAGTCACTACCCTACAAATCCTGCAGTTAAGGGTAAAGAGATGGATCTAAATATGAAATGCTCCAATTGTATAAAATGCTTCTACTCTCATTCTTCCAGAGAGCCACATAGAAGGCTCTTGTTCAAAGGTCATTTTTTTCTTTCTTTTGAACTACCATCAGAACTACCTATCTGCTTTATATGTAAAATATGGAATCAGGAACTCCATTCAAGCAATATAGTTTATGCAATTTTATACATTTGTGAATAAAACAAGTGGTATTAATGTGATGGACATTGGTAAACCACCAAGAGTTGAATGTTCAATTTTGGTTTTAGTAATACTACAACACTACTACCCAACTGATCAGTGTTAATACATATTAAACCATATGAGCTATGAAAACTATTGACAGTGTTGGAGAAGTTTCTGTGGACGCTTTTGGAAGACTATATATGCTAAACTAAACAATTAAAAAAGCTTGGATAGGCTAGAAAGGACTCCATGTAAACTGATCTTTACATTAAGTCAATCTTTACATTAAGTCACAGGATAATGATGCCTTTCTTTGTGAGATTAGTTCATAACTTATTAGTTATAGCCAGAACCCTTTTTTTTTTTAGTGATTGTCAGCTGCAGTTGCTGTTTCTTAGGTTGACATCTGCCCTTTGCTAAAAACCCCCATGCAAAGACTGAGATTCCTGTTAGGACATCATCAAGAAAATTACTGCAATGATCCCAGCTGGTGCAAATGAAGATGGGCCTTGAAGCCTCTCGGAGAGCATGGTGGAGAGCTGCTACCCTTGTAACAGGCTCCTGGAAATGGAGATCTCCTTGACCAAGAGCCAAGTGCTTTATAAGCAGTATGCACCTACTCCTGAGCCCTTGGACAGCCACAGAAGTCACTGAGACCATGGCAAGCAGTGACTTTTTGACATTAAGACACAGAATGTGGAAGCTCCTCCATTTGTTATGTGCTGTGAATGAACAGGCCAACAAACTTCTGCCAGTAAATCCAAATGCTGGCATCAAAGCAGCCGCTCAGGAGTACAGAGGTATGAGTTAATAGATCCTGACAGAGTCAAGCTCATAAATAACTTAATCAAAATACATGATACAGATGATAACCTTTTTCTTTCAGTACTTAAGATTAACAAAAGCTTCATTGTCACCAAATCATAAAAGGACAAAAGGTTGCTGAGGCTATTTTTTGCCGAGTTTCTTAGGAATTAGAGGATAGGTGGCAATTTCACTTACAAATATTTGCCTTCCTAGTCAGGCAGAGGAATCTTGGAAGGCTGGAAGAATGATGGCTGTTGTGCATCTGCAGAGAAGGAAAAGAGCTCTAAAGCTATAATCTGTGGTCAGGAAGCCCTCTCTTGGATTGATATACAGAGCTGGAAACCCCTATTAAAATGTGTGTTCAGGATCTGACTTCTGGGACCAGGATCTAGCACAACCCACCTAGAAACTGGCTCCCAAAGGCAGCAGCCCTGCTGACTGACCCCTCTGGGTGCTCCAGGGAGCGTCTGCTCTGCTGAGCAGTCCCAGTCATTTTCTCATCATTCAAAAGCTCAGCGACAGCAATCTGCACGCCTTGCTTGGCAGCCATCCCAGTAGCACAAGAGCACTCTGTGATGGGCTTTTCGAGTTTCTAGGCTTGTGCGCTTATTTTTCAGACCTTGTAACAACAACATTTCATGCTATCTTCCAGGGTTTATGGGTACAATGGTGCTGCAGGTGAAATATTGGCATACATGCTTCAAGGGACTAAGCAAACCCTTAGAGATGATCAGGGATTTTGAGCTCTACTTCTTTAAGGAGAATTTATCCACATATATGGACACCCTCCCCCAAAGAAGGATGGATTTGGAACCTCTGCTCTCAGACAGGTCCCATTCTCGCATGTGGAATTCCAAGAGCAACGACAGATTAGAAACTCATGCCAAAGTCGCTCAAGCATTTAATAGAGTCTGAAGAAGGCAGTGTCAATCTTTCCTTTGTCCAGAATTACTTTAGCAGAAGCACGCAGGCACTTCACATTCTCTGCATGGTTTGAGTGAAGCAAAATCTCATCTAAGTGCAGCAATCTCGGGGCATTAAATTACATTTAACCTAAATTGTTAACTGTTGTTGCTTCTCCATGTTATAATTACATTGGCTGGAAACGGGATCAAGCCAACAGCGTGGAGGAGACGTCAGTGGGGTGACTGTGAAGTGACAGGCAGCAGCACCAATCCCAGCCCCTCTGCGCTGCTCGTGTGCGCTCGCAGCTCCGGGCTGGGAGGGCTCAGGGGAGGAGGGGGGCTCTGCACATATGTCCAGGAATTGCTGCAGTGGATGGCTTGGCTCGGCTCTCGCTGCTATTTAAAGGCACATGAGCTGCATGTTAAAATGGGCACTAGGATTTCCAACACACAGAGGGTCTGACTGCTACACACACATTAAGGACAAAATGCAGGCAGAGCCCACAGGCACAGGAACTGCAGGACACTAGGGGCTGGCTCCTGCTTCTCCTCTCCAGATGACAGTTTCATAAGGGCAACTCCCTAAAACAGCACAGTATTAGCAAATTAAGATTATGGTTTGCTTGCTTCTTGAGCTGCCAAGAAGTGCTTGGTTTCTTCCTCAAAGTGCCAGCTCAGGTAAACCTCTGGACTTGTAGTATACAAGAAAAGAAAGAGTATTGGCAAGCATTTGCAAGCCGAAAAAATAAAGAGGATTTTTCTCTTCCATCACCAAAATATTCAGCAGGAGGGTCCATTGCTAGCAGCTATTCCAGCTCTGCAGGAGGTGGCTGTAAAGCCTCAGGACACCTGAAGATTTACTGTGAATTCATTCTAGGAAAATAAAGCAATGAATTCTGCTAAGTCCTGAAATTGCTGTCCAAAATACCTATCAGCTGACAAGCAAAATGTTACCAAAAAGGTTTTAAAACACCAGTGAGTGAGAGAGGAACCACAGCACAACGAAACTGAAGCTGTGTCTATACTAGGAAATTAAATGTGCCTGTGGTCATTCACTGATGCTGAGACCAGTTGGCAAGGAGCTGCCTGCATCCATAACATTAAACTGTCTTACCCTCCAAAATGGGGTGGCCACATGGAAACTGGTTCTGGGAGCAGTCCCTGGCCCATGTTGGTACTGAACTCTACCCAGGGTGGTTGTGACAGAGCTACCTGGCACTGGTCAAAATGCACCAAGGTCTGTGCTAAAAATGTGTGGTGTGGAGGATAGGGAGTACTGAAGGATGCTCCTGGTGCTGTTAAAGGTGGTGATATTGAGGTAGCCTGAGAATTTCAACTGCTATGGACAAATAGAAAAATCTCAGAAAGAATAGGAGCAACACCACCCTTTTAGGTCCCTGGCTGGGAGCATGAGGACACGTAAGATGTGTACTTTGCCCCGAAAGACTTGCAGGCAGCAGTCACAGCCCCTGTGCAAGGGTGGGTACTCACCTCCTCTGGAGGACACCTTTGCATTTTGCCAAAGAACAGCTTTTTAATATTTTTTTTTTTAACTATAGCTTTTCCTATTACTTTGTTTGGTTTAAAAGCTTTGTTTTGCTGTAATTTGCTTTCTTATTGTTCTGCACTCTGTTACTGCTGATGTGTATGTACTTTCACCTCTTAGCCCTTTTTCATCTTTAAATTTCATTTTCATGACAATAAAAGGCAAACATAAACACTGAATAAGATAGCCACAATATTTGTTGTTATGGAAGACATCAGTGCTTATTTATTTAAAACAACACCAATTAAAAATAAATTACAAATCCCAGGAAAGATGATTCTCTGCTTCTAATGGCAGCTCCTTTTGTAAATTGAAACAATGTGAAGCAGGCTGGCCATGGAGCTGGGCTGTGGTTTCTTAACATCTCACATTCAGGGGCAATGCTAATTTCAGTTTTTTCTCACAATCACTCATTTCCATCACACAACTGGCATTTCTTGGCATGATTTTTTAAAATTCTATCAGGTCCCTTATCCATTTCAAAATGGAGTGCTGTAAACTGTTGTGCTGTCACAGCTGAGTGGGCGGAAGAGCAGCAGACAGGACACAAGAGACAGAGAATGGGAGACAGGGAAGGACCAAATGTTGAGCTTGCATTGAGTTTATAGTTGCTCTCTCTTTCTAATGTCTGCTGCTTTTGCTTTCTGCTCCACCTGTGGGTGAAAGCATAATCTGAGGAGATAGTGAGCTCAGGCTTTCACAGCTGTTCCATTTCTTGTTTTCTTTGCACCCTCCTTCCTTCTCAGACTTCAGTGGTGGTTTGTGCAGATAGTCCCATGCTCCTGAACTGCTTTGGCAAAGCAGTGTTTAGGCTTCATCTTTCCAAGAAGGAATCATTCAGAAGGCAGGGGGTTTTCAGGGCAAACATGAGTTCCTTTTGCCTGTATAAGACTGGTAGATCTGGTTAATGCAAACACCCCTTTGAAAGCAAGTCCCTATTCTAACAGGACTTCATGATCACTCAGGTTACTTGATAGACTTCTTTTCTGCATTCCCCTTCACTAAAAAGATGCTATCAGCTATCAGATGTTTAATGCAATTAACAGCACTGTTGAAAGGGGAAGAACTGAAGCTAGAGGATAAGGAAGAGATTAGGGAATGCTCCTTCAATTAGTTTTTTTCAACATGATTTGGTTTAATGAAAATCACTCTACAGCATTTAGGTTATGCTAAAAACCAGCTCTCAGGCATCTGTGGTTGAATTACCCAGTTTGTAGATGATCTGTGCCACAGATAAAGAGCCAGCCAGTGTCTGACATGGCTCATTGGCACCACATGTATAAAGCATGGCATATTCCAGAGCCAGGCTGGGTCTGGAAACAGTCCCACTACTTCCATTCAGGGCAAAGCTAAAGTTTTCTCTCTGAAAACCCATCTGGATGTGAGCTGATTGTACACCTGTACCTATATTCCCTGCTGAGCTCCTGGAGAATCATCACAATTCATCACAGGCTTAGGTACACCCTGAAGGAGGTGGTTTGGGTAATTTCAAAGTTGTTTAGGTCCATCTAACAAGCCACACTTAACATGACTTCCTACCAAGTCTGACTAGATCCAGGCTAAGTTGGAAAAAAGCCTTGGACCATCTCTGTTCTGTGTGCTCACAGACCTGCATGGTTCCTTGTATCCATCACCCAGACTGTCTCAGCACCCTGAGGCTCCAGTGGGGAGCTGATGAAGTCTTGGAGGGTTTGTGAAGCTGCAGAAGATTGGAAAAGAGGTAAACATTTAAAGACCTGGTATGGATCAGATCAAAGTCATTGAAAGGCCGATTAAAAAATTGCCTTTTGGACTGTGATGGGGAGAAGAAACTCAGATACAAAGTAGCAGCTCACAGGGGTTGGCCAAGAGTAAGGCACAGTGAAACAATTTAATTTCTTTCTACGTTTTTATCCAGCCCTGCCTGTGGCTGTGGCTTTTCTTGCCCCCGGCTATGTGTGTTTTCCAGCATTTGCTGAAGATGCAGAGATGATGTCACCAGCCCCAGTGCTTGGGTGGTCCTCATGGCAGCTGTCTTCCCAGGAAATGAGGGGGCTCAATGGTGCAAATTCTACCCTGCACTGGCTGATGTGTGCTCAGCAGTGACATTTTCTGATCAGCTTTCCCAAAGAAAGGGTCATTTTACTGCTCCAGGTTCTTGACTGGCAGAGTATCAGTTGCTGCACAACCTCAACAAACACCAAAATGGTTTTAGCAAAATCACAACACAGTATGAGGAGACAGAAATATTTAAATAAAGTATCTAAATAACCCTGCTTCCTTCTATTAACAACCCTGTGCCTTTCCACTAATTACAATGGAGTGAGAAAGAAAATTAAATACTCTCCTTAAAGTATCCCTAAGTATAAGTTTAATTCTAAACTGGATTTATGTAGATGTTAGAATTGCTCTGTTATAGCTGCTCTCTACTTTCACACTAAGCAATTATATGACTGGGAAAGGTGGTTCAGGTTCTTCCATACCCTGAATATTTCAATATACATTTAAAAGAAGAAAACCTACAACTCCAGACAATGTCTGGAAGAATCCAGTTAGAAGTGCAGGAATGTAATAAGAGACACACTTGTTTTCCAGCAAAAAACACTGAAAGACCCAGCACAGATATTCTGCCCCTCACAAATTTCAAACCACATGTTTTCTATATGCCACATCCAAGAAACTTCCTTTTCTGATTCACCAGTACTGAACAGTGATCAGTATTTTCCAGTCCTTCCACTGATTAACACCTTATTCATCACATACCTGAAGGGAGGCTGAATTACACCCATGACTCAGATTTCTTCCGTACTATAATTATACACCTACAGCAGAAATGGAGGTTTCATGACTTTGTCACTGCAGGTAATGGATGTGTCTGTGTGCTGACAGTGATGTGATCCATCTGCCTGTCTCCTGGCTATGGGAGGGAGATGGGAGTGACTCATCTCTGGGGTACCAGGTCACATCACATTCTTCACACTAGTTCCTCCTTTTTCCTTCCTCTTTGAATTTTGCTCTGTATGTCCAGGGAAATCTGGGAAAATCAATCCCATGAATACATTTTAAGGCAGCTTAAGTGGCTCAGTCTGAGGATCTCACCTCACCACAGATGCCACTGTGCACCCATCTGTGTCAGAGCTGGCTGCTCTGAGCTCCCCTTTGGTCACTGGAGGGAAATCAGGCCTGATTCACCTTCACTTGATTAAATATCAGCATTGGCATGAGGTGACTCCTTTTGTAAAAGTGTGGCTCCTGAGATAGCCTGCAAGGCATGCTCTAGCACTGATGGCTACACTGCAGAAAACCTGCAGTGATGGGTGATGCATCCTGCTCCAGGTGAGTCAGAAATATGCACTTCGAGATCTGATAAAATAACCTGCTCTCTTATCCAGACATAGTCTCCCACTCCTCTCTACATGACTTATTGCTCTTTTTTTTTATTGTATTTTTGTTGCATAGATAATATTTGGGCAGATCACTGGATTAATTGGTATGACAAATACAGGACAAAATAAAGTTATTTTACGCCCACTTAAAAGAACGCCTCATTTGTTGAGATACAATTCCCTAGGCAGCCTTTCCCTCTGCCCCACCCTCACATCAACAGGCTTCTAGTCTAAAGTAATACACAATCAAAAATTTGTACTTGTGTGAGAATAAGCTGGAAACTCCTCAGCCTCAAGTGCCTTTGGAAAGGTTCTCTGGGCGGACAGAGCTGTGCTGCTCCTCCAGTGCCAAGGGTGTTCCCATTACTGTGTGCAATGGGAAAATCCTGGCAGAGCCAAGGACAGAAGAGCCTGGCAGTGCCCAGGTATGGAACACCCACTCTGCAGGTGGCAGGGTCTGCTGTGCCCTGGGGTGGCAGGAGGCAGCACAGGCAGGTGTCAGAAAACCTTCAGAAACTGTCCTGTAAACTCACTGGAGACTAATTTGACCTGTTGATTTGCTGTGATTTCCACTTTGGTGCAGCAGCCCAGCACTGCAGGCAGTGCACCCGGGTGCCCATCAGCACTGATTTGGTCTTTCAAAAAATAATTGCTAATTTGCCAAACTACAGAGACCTAGTTTGAAAAGAGGCAGCATAGTATGTTCTTTTCAGGATCTGAAATGCTCCGTTGGATGGCTTCCCTGGTTTTCTTTTTCATTATTTATTTTTATGTATACATCCAGTAAAAGGATAGTATCTAATCCCAACTCTAATGCTACTGGCTACTTTTTAAATATAACTGTATCATTAAGTGTTTTTGCTGAACAATCCTTTTGGGAGGAAGAGAGAGAAAAAGAAGAGCCTAGCAACAAATAAAAAGCCATAACATTTTAACAAAAAACATTTATCAAATCATATATGAGCCCTTTCAGGATTATAATCAATTTGGGTGAAAATAAATTTTACCGAATTCTGTCTTTGGTGAAGGGTTATGGCAATTTAAGCACTGTTATAAAAGTGCAATCTAGATAGGTAGGTAAAAAAGAGAGATTAAAAGTTCCACAGCATTCACAGTAACTTGGTTGTGAAAGTTACCAAGTTACCAAACCAAGCTGTAGGTATGTTTATTGAAGAACACCCAAAAAACCCTCATGTGATGTGATTTTTCTCAAAGTACCCTGAGTGTGGTGAACCCCAATGGATGCTGCTGTGCTGAGAACAGCCAGACTCACACTCAGTAGCCTCCACTTCTGAACCATGCCACACCACCAACCCATGGCCATGCTGGCCTTGAGCAAGAGGGTGTGAAAGCCTGCTTTTACATCATAGATAATTGTGATGAATTTTTTTTGAATGCCATTTCATAAGCATATTTATTTAGGCTTTATTCCTTCTAGGCCTTCAAGAACAAGGTGTTCCTTAATCCAACCCTCTTGACATTGTTATTCACCTTCATACTCTGGGAAAAACCCTTTCTTCTCATGTCCCTCACTCTTTGATACAGTCTCAGACAGTAGGATATCCATGGACTGCAGTTTGCCTCCCAATGATAGTGGAAGTTCCCAGCTCCAGCTGCTGCCCAAGGACAGGGTTTTCCTCCCTGCACCTTGGAAGAGCTGCAGCCCTGCCTGCTAATGATGCACTGTTCAATAGCATCAAAATGTTTTACACTGTGATGAGACTGACCAAGCACTTTGGCTGGCTGAGGCTGTGGGTGAGAAACACCCCCAGGTGTCAGGTAAGAGCAAAGTGGTGCCAAGGCCCTCAGATCTTTATTTCTGACATCTGAAATTATACCCTCCAGGGCTGCATCCTGACAGGAAGGGCAGGAGTTTGTGCATAGAATTTTTCAGGAATGTCTCCTTTAGTTTTAATGATCAGGCATAATTGCAGCACAGATTTTGAACCAGGTACCTGGAAAGTTTCGAGAAGCTCAATCAAAACTTTTGTAGTTCATCTCAAGGACTAGCACTACAATAAATGTCATTCTCTAGTTTATAGTTCCAATCCTGGAGCAAGAGCTGACGATTGTTAATTTCTTTCTTTCTTTCTTTCTTTCTTTCTTTCTTTCTTTCTCTTTCTTTCTTTCTTTCTTTCTTTCTTTCTTTCTTTCTTTCTTTCTTTCTTTCTTTCTTTCTTTCTTTCTTTCTTTCTTTCTTTCTTTCTTCTTTCTTTCTGCTTACTCATTATGTCAGCATATTTCATTTCTGCTGCGCTTTCTGAAATCAATCTTCATTTTAATGTATAGCTCCCTACTGCCTTTTTTGCCAGTAAACAGATGAAGATTTAGTGTTGGCCTCTAATACACTGAATCCATTTATGATAGTTTACATAATCAGATTTTCAGTGCACTGTAAATCCATCTTTAAAGGCTTACATTGCTCCAGGACTAAAGTGGTTAAGTTTCTGAGTTGTTTTTCATAATTTGTGTACAAGTCATCATTTTAAGAAACAGTTAAGATGCTATTTTGGTGGGGCTTTAGCACGTTCTATGTGTCATTGATTATTCTTTCCCCAACAGGGAATTTCTACAACTAATGTTATATTTCAGAATAACAACTATTTTGCTCATAAATATCTTCCAAGCTACTAAATGTCAAACTTTCTTGCAGCAGTAGGATAATTCATCTCTTGAATATAGTGGTTGACTTGTGCAATTAAACAAAGTGATGACATTTCACAGGGGGGAACAAGCAAAACTAGCCAAAACCTTAACTTGGAGATGGGGTGGTGAAAATATGAGGCAGCTCTGATGGGAAGCAGGAATGCACTTCTACAGGCTGCCCATGGATTTTCTTCAAGCACATGGCAGCCTGCTTTTAAGCTCTGCGGAGCATCAGGACTAACAGGAGCCAGACACAAGCCTGGGTGTAGGGCAGTGCAGTCAGGGCTCTGAAAGGGTCCCTTCCTGCCGTGGAGGACCAGGCTTCTCCAAGCACAGAGGTTTACTCTGCTGTCTCCTTTAGGGCCACAACAGCCCAATGGTTAGAGCTGTAAGCCCAGTGGAAGGGTCTGGCAGCCACTGCAGCAGACACAGAAGAGCCTGCCCAATTTACCTAGGGATGTGTTGCTTCCCTGATGTGGATTTTAGGCTGCTTCATCTGAGTTAAGGCTCAACAGACACGTGTGACCTTGCAATGAAGAATTTGGAGGGTGAAGCCCCTCAGCAGCTGCCAGCCAGGCTGGAGCATGGAGACACAGATGGGGATTGCTTGCATTTGCAAGGATGGGTCTGACCTGCAGCTGATCCTTTCCTGAAACCTGACATTTCTTCCTCTCCAGTGTGGGGAGAGCTATACAGAAATGCAACCATTACACAAGCTGATTTTATAAATTGATTGCATAAATCAACAAAATTTTCTCTTAAGGAAGCACATTGACTTTCGTTCATACCTTCTCACATAAAGCAGACTCAATACCAGCCACTTTGAACTTGGTTTATAACTGTTCACACTGGGGTGTTACTAAATCATTTTAGAAGCTGAACTAGTGTGGAGAGTGAGAAAATTGCACTAGGATGTAGCTTGTGAGTGTGGATAGATGCCAAAGTGTCCAAGTTCAAGGCTGGGAGATAACAGCTTTCCAATGCCACAGCTGCTTTCAGTTGTTCCCTGAGATAGCACTACATTGCAAAACTAAGGGTAAAGGAGCAAATGATAATATGGATTTAACTGGAGCAAATCCAGTATAACTCCCCTACAGTTGGGTAAGTATCATTCTGTTTACCACATGCCAATATGCAGGACTTAGTCAAAACAGACAGACAAATGTCTATTTTAAAACATTTGGTCCAGGTAAAACTCTAGGTTTGTCCTGGAGATTTATTTTAAGCACACAGAATTGCCTAGATGAGGAGCAAACTATGAAAAGAAACAGGTGGTGTGGAAGGGACAGAAGAGAGGAAAGAGCTGGAAGGAGCCAAGTCTGAAGTGAAAGTTTGGTGAAAATAAGTGAAAATATTTGCACCCCTGAAATACTGAATGAGAAAAAAAAATCCCAACAGAGCCATGTAAGCTTTAAAGGGTTCATATGGCTCATGTGGGCAGCAAGCACTGCCTATGGATGCTGCCCCTGACACCCTGATACCAACTGTGTGATGATATTTATGGGACTTCAGCATGAGTTTTTTTCTTTTAAAACTTAGGAACAAACCTACAGGTTAAAAACTGCGGCCCCAGCACATGATTAAAGTTATGCCGTTCTCTTCAGAGTCTGGAAGTGCTAGAAAGAAGCACAACTGTGCTCTGTGTGTGTGTGTCCTCTGTTGAGTGGCCTTTAACCACACACATGCCAACAGCCCAGGCTCTGCTGTGCTGGGCTTTCTCCACTCTTTGACCTCCAGACACCTGTCCCCTGTAATTATGGGCTGTGGCACTCTGCTGAGTTTAGCAGGGAGGGCAGGTAAGAAAACTGTCTGGGAAGAACCTGCTGAATTTACGGAGCTTTCAGGGCTGGATGGCCTCATAGCCACTGAGTGCTAAATTGTTCTGTTAGATACAGACATAAATTCTTCCTAAAACCTCGAGTAGTTTCTTTTCCTGGTGTCCAAGACTTTGGCCCTAGAACTGAGAAAAAAAAAATTACTTAATTGAGAGTAATGTGATTTTTATCAACCAGGTGGAAGCAAAGGAGAAGGTCAGCACCCAGCAGTCCCTGAGCTGCCCTCTTTAGTCCCCTGCTCTATATGTTAAGCCATAAATTTGCCCTTACACAACAACATGCAGATTTCTCCCTTGCATTGGTGTGAGCTGGATGTAACTTTGTTCTCTGTCTGTGGGATGTGAACTGTGCTAAGGAGTAGTTACAGCTAAAGCTGTGCATGCTTCTCTCAGGGTCCTGCACTGCCCTAAGGGTGCTGCAGGTTGGTGGGGTCCAGGTGGAAATTTTGATTGCTTACTGTACTTCATTTTCTGAAGCTTTTCCTGTTAGTTGTTGGTTTTTCTTGGGAATAGTGTGTTATTTGAGATGGTCTCTAGAGGACTCTTCAATGTGATTGGGGCATAACAGCTGTAAAAATCCATCTGCCCACAGAATAATTATTATATACTGAGATATTTTTTTATTATGTGTTCATTTCAGGAGTGTTTCTAACCAGATATGGATCTGGGCTAGATTTCCAAGCTCATGCATACTTGAGCTTAAAAGTAACCCAAACCAGGCTGCATGGTCAAGGACTGAATATTCAGTCATGGTCATGGACAAGGCTGAATATACGAGTTCTTTGAATGAAGGAAGAAGAAAGATGGGCTTGGATAAAAACATGTATATGCAAGAGAGAAAAAATAATTGATGGAGTTAGAAACTGTGTTGTGCAGCTCTGGGCTCATCCCTGTTTCCAGCTCCAACATACACAGAATTCCCAGCTTTCCAGAAGAGGCAGGCACAATGTGTTTATGGATTTGAATAGTTTCTCTGTGCAGAGTACTCCAGCTGAACATCCTTAAAGTTAGACTCCTTTTGCAGAGTTGACACAAGGGGACTGGCTGTCCTGGGGGGTCTGTAATAAGCCATGTTTACTGTGAGGTTGCTGGGTGCAGTCTCATCTGCACAGATTTGTAGTGGAGCTGTTACAGGAGTGATTGTGGGATCTGCATTTTTGCACGTATGGAAAGGTGGAGCTCACATTTCTGCACAAGGCTAACCTTGAAAATCAGAGCTGGAAGGAAGGAATGTGGGAAGGAATTCACCCTGCCGTGAAAAAAATGTGGATTTTGATAAGGGAAGCACCATCAGTCATTGCCTAGTGAGCATGAAACATATTCCTGACACAGTGTATGTAGCAGACTCTCTGGTATAACAATGACAGAGCAATGGCACCCTTTATAGGAAACACCTGAAAGGACTTAGGCTGCCGCTCTCAGGATGCTGACCCACTTGAGCAGCTCCCTGCCTGGGTAGGGGGCCCCTCAAAATAAAATATCTGCCCTGAACACACAGGGAGGGAGTTAGTGCTGAAAGAGGGATGTGCAGCTGGCTGACTGGGTTTGGAGCTGATTCTCACCACGTGTATGCTGAAACACCCCATGTACATCTTGAAAAGCCTGTTGTACCTAAGAAGAAAGAGAAGGTGTAGGCTGGATGTCCTCCTCTATTTGGTTCTCTAATCAGGTAATGTATTGGTCAGAAACAGACTACAATATCCCAAACTGAAATCAGCTACTATTGGGCTATATATTTTAAGGTAAAAAGCTGACATACAGTCAGGATTGGCAAACCAGTCCTTGAACCCGCTCAGTCAGAAATATATAACAACAAATTCGTGGCAGGAATTTCAAAAGAATGAGATAAAACACAGCCAGTGTGACAGTATTTATGCTCTTTCTGTTTGCTGAGCCCTCAAGGTTTCTCTCTTCTCCCCAGCCAGATTATCAAATTTAACATTTAAAGTGGAAGTGGCAGTGCTCCTGTAATTTCTTGACACTTTTAAATGCATGTGTAAGTGTGATTTCTTAATCAACAATGAAGCTGAGCAGTTTGCTGAAGACGTCTCAGTAGAAAGTTTTTGAAATTGTATTTATAAACAGATAGCAAATCTCTTCAAATCCATAATTATCTGTCACAACTGATGAGCACTGAAAATATCTTCCAAGATATTGTTAACCTTTTAGAGCTGTTGGAGCTGTGAGTTGTTATACCTTTGTTACTTCAAACAGGAAATGTTTATATGAAGTTTCTATTCACCAGGTGGTTCTGTGAACCAGATTTAAAGGAAAGAGCAAACACTGTGAAACTGTGATGAAGTCTGGAGAGCTGGTGAAAGCACACTTGCACAGACAGCATAGATCCAAGTGTGAGACAACCTGTACACTCCTGTGGGATGTTCCTTAACATGAATGGCAAGCTGAAAGCGATGGTTGTCTGCCTCAAATGCCAGCTGTGCCCACAGGCTCATCTCTCAGCACTTCCAACCTCTGAGAACTCCAAAACATGCTGAATAAGCTGTGGGCATCACCCTTTCTAGTTCTGGCAGAGAAGATGGGAGGTGGGAAGGAGTCTGCTTCATACCAGCTCCTTCATATGTGGATTATACCTGAGGCAGCCCTGTGCAAGCCCAGAGCAGTCCCAGCCACCCACATCCAGAAGGACCAGTTACACAGTCATCAGAGTTTTAACATAATTTCCTTACATTTTTTAACTGCTATTAGTACCAAGAGCAAAAATGCTGTCCCAGCTCTTGGATTTTTGACTGATGTTGAGACTGTGAGAAGGGAGGATGAAGCAGTTCCTGGTGTCCTGCCCCAGTGGTCCTCAGCAGAGACCTCTTTGTCTCTTTCAGGATGGGTGTTTGGGGAATACCTATCCCTTAATTTCATCCAATCTGCATAATGTCACACCTCTGACACCACAGCCACCCCCAGATACTCTGAGCTGTTGGCCAGACACTTGTCTAGCTAAGTGTGCCACTCCTGTCACACCAGAGTTCCCTTATACCCTGGATTAGAAGCTGGTCCAAAATATGGCTGCTGGTCCAGCAGCAGCAGTGGGAAATATGGAGAAGTGATGCAGCATGGTTTGATCCTGACATTGACCTGGAATGGCCCTGGTCAGATCTGGGATCTGAGCGTCCATCATGTAGGAACGTTGTTTCAGGAGCTTTTAAGTAGCTCAAGCTAGTCACATGTGCAATATGAGACCCTCCAATGTATCTATTTGAAGACTGTCAAAAAATAGACTCTGAAATATATTAGTGTGTATTTAAAAATGGAGTTACAGAAGCAAATTGCATCTCATAACAATGATGTTTCTGACAGATAAATTCCTCAATTAATGCTATTTGGACTTGCAGTAAAAAAGTGAAAATGCCAGCGGTATCTCTTTCACGACCTCACTCTTAAGATTTTAGATAGTAAAATAACTCAATATTTTAAGATAATTTCCCCCAGCTAATCCTTGGCCTTGAGTATGCCACAAAAAACATTCCAGTGTGTTCAAATAATGAGAACTACTGATGGCACTAAAAGGAGGAGCTCAGCATCAAGGACAACATCCAGTTTTATCATGCTCCCACACAGCCTGCTGAAGATAATAAAAATAGACTACTCCAACCAGAATTTTTTGTTCGTCTCTAGCATTTAAAATAATAATCTCAAAAATTATCCTGAAGGCTCAAGGGTGGCAAAGACGTCTACATAAAATAAATATTTTAATAGCTCATTTATCAAGTTTATTCCTGGCAGTCAATATATACTTTTTTTCCCCTTTAAGTTTATTTTGAACCATGGCTGTATTTACTTTGGTATAAGGAGAACTGCATGATACTTATTCTCCATTTCTGGGGACTACAGTCCAATGCAGTGAATGAAACACTAACATTAACAGTAGTGCCACTCTTTGCTCATCCTTTGGTTCAACTCCTGTGCTAGGCTGAGCAGAATAATCTTTCCCTTCAGCCTTCCAGGCTTGCATGGAGCCTCTGATTTGTCAGACTGAGCCCCCAGCCTGCCCCAGCTCCTGCTGCGAGAGGGGCACTGTGGCACACCCAGCACTGCCCAGCTCAGACAGAGCACAATGGCAGAGGAGGAAATTGAGGTCTTTGCAGTGCCAGACCATAAGACATTTATTCCATGAGGCAAATGTGGGTTTGTGGTTCAGGAAAACTTTTTGGATCTGGTTTTCTATCCTCTGGAGTTTTTAATTGCAAACCAAAAAGCTATACACAGAATTGTTTGGAGAAAAGGAGCTGAAGTCTTAATTTTAGACTAAAAATTGCATTTCCAGCTGGAGTTTGCAGATTTGTGACCTAAAGCTGAGGTGTGTATTAACACAACCAAAGCGGTGGCAAAAGCCTGTTTTGCATGACACCAAATCAAGGCTGAAATGAGACCTCACTGAAGGCAGCAGCACAATTCCTGTGGTACTCAAGGACCTGAGATTTTCTTAGGAAAGGAGGTGGATGAAGTTCAGAGGTGAACAAAGTTCAGAGATGACTGAAGTTCTTAGTCATGTCTCTAGTGAAGCACAAGTTCCTCTGGCTAATCCCCAAGGCAGCACCACACCTCTTGCAAAGGCAGCCCTGCCTGAGGGAAAACTCCTACCATGCCTGTCATCTCTGTTTTCCATCCCTTGGGGATGAGTTCAGGGGTGCTGCCCAAAGGGGGACCCCAGAGGCAGATGGAGAGGGACATGGGCAGAGAGCAACTCAGAGCACCTCAGCCTTCCCACCTGCAGAGCTGGGGTAGTCAGTTCTCCTCACCACTGCCTTCAGCCCATGTGTGGGAGCAGAGGGGAATCTCAGCCATCAGCCCAGGTCAGGCTGGCACAGTGGGGCAGCCCCTCTGTCTCAGAGTGTCAGGGGGCAGGAGAGGGAGCAGGATCCCATGCAGGGCTGGGAGGCACATGAGGGAGGAACATTTATGTAGGTCATGTTGGTTCATAATTACTTGTTGGAGGGCAAGAGAGTGTGCATGGGAGGGGAAGGATGAAGTAGCAATGCTTTGAAGAGGGACTGCATTGCATTCTCAGGCTATTAACAAGGGCCAGAGTCATCCTGTGGCTTCAACTTCACCAGCAACAATGAAAAAGGCAGCGGTGTGGTCACTGCCACCACCTCTACAACACTCTTTGCTGCTCCTGCATTTTCTCCTTCTGCTAAAGCAGCTACTCTCTATGTGCTGAATCAGAGAGGATGAAACTCAGTAAAAGGCTGGGTTTTCATGGGGGTTTTTTTTGTTTGTTTTTATTTTGGGTTTTTTTTGGGTTTTTTAACCCAGTAGGTATTTTTCCACCAGATCAACCATCTGAACAGGTTTGCTCTAAGGCTGTGCTAGCAGAGCAGAAGCACTGGCACAGGTTGCGTGTGGAGAGAGCCCAGCTGAGCCCACAGCATACACAGAGGTAACTCTGGGGTGCTACATTTGAAGAGCAAAAGTCAGTAACTCTGGAAAACTAATGCCCCACTCATGCACATGGGAAAGAAGCACAAAGCTGATCCTCAGACAAAATCTTTATTTCTCAAATTTTTATAAATATTTTTAAACTTTTGGGTCTGGCAACTAAACGGTTTGTGTACCTTCTACCTACAGTTTTCCATAGATTTTTTCATTCTAATTACATGAGAGTTGTCGCAAGAGGACAATGTCTGCAATGATGACTAAGGAATGAGGAAGTTGACAGTAAAACAGCCACAAGTCAGTGAGGAGCAGTGAATTCACTGTGAGTGAACTGCAGGAGGGACAGGTAAGCCAACAGGATGACTGGCAGATTTTACTGCAAGGATGGTAGGATTCCATCCCCACCACAACTTTATTGCAGTTGGCCATAGTTCTAATTGGAACTAGCTGGAAATGGCCCTGAGTTGTCCCTGTGCTGGGTGTGGCCAGAGGCCCAGGGGCTGCAGCAGGAAGCAGTCACCTGCACACTGCTCCTGTTGGGGTTTTTCCTTCTGTCTCCAAGTTTGTCTTGTTAGCATTAGCTGGAAGTTCAGGGCTAAGGGTACAGCCCTGTCTCCCTATTTCCTTCTGCAGGCTTGTGTGTCCTCTGCTAGTTGGACACACAGTTCCCATGCTCCAAATTCAGTATTTACAGCTTGCTAATTCCCTGCAAGTTTCCCTGAAGGAGATGCAAACATTAATTGACCATGTACTTTGATACCCAAGATAAAAGTTTCCCTTGTCTACTGATTTTTCCAGACCTGTATGATTGCAAAAGTTTCTTCTGCCTTTAGGGATCACTGGGCCATTGCTTTAAGTGAGGTCTGTGGTGCACCCTCAGCCACAGCAGACAGAAATTCTCTAAAGGACGGCCACAACCAGACAGATGAGCTCAGCACATCATCACAAGGGTCTCCAGAGCTGGACATGGGGCTGAGTTTGGGGAGATGTCCCCTACCTTCCCATGGCAAGGTATGCACTGCCCCAAGGATGCAGGATGTGGCTGCACAGAGAATGGGGAGGAGGGACAGGGAGGAGCTCTGGGAATGAGGGGAGGAAGCGCATGGGGCAAGGGTCACAAGGGAAGGGTGTGATTTGAGGCATGACAGGGGTAGAACAGGCTTTGGGGAGGGACAAGAGGCCCAGGGAGGGAGACTGGAGGGTGGAGTGTTGGTGTGGGACGTTATGGGTGAGAATATTTGGTGGGTTGGTGGTGGTTTGAGGGAGGCAAGAAGGGTAAGGGGGCTGTGGCAGGAGGGTCTGTAACAGAATCACTCAGGCCAAAGACCTGAGGGAAAAAAATTCCCGGCCTCTGGTCCAGCAACAGAGTGGTTTCAATGGATTGTAACAAGCTTTCTTCACTGGGAGTTGCCACTTCAGATGTTGCAAGGCCCTTGGCACCCACCCACACACTGCAAATAGGAAGCCATCCTGCCCGTGCTGGAGCCCAGGGCCTGTCATGTGCAGGTGGAGGGCAGGGGGCAGGAAGAGGCTCTGCAGAGCGTTGGGATGGTGCAAGTGCAGCTGCCAGCCCTGTGCCCGCAGCTGTGGCATGCCTGGCACAGGAGGAGGCTGAATGCACACTAAGGGCCGTGGGGGGGGCTGTCACCCCTGTGGGGACGTAGTTCCAGGCAAGTGGACAGTGCAGCACTGGTCTGACTTCTGCTCTCACCCCCTGACATTAATCCCCCACCCTGTGGCTGATTTCTGGACCCAGTCCAGCATTTTGTGTGTCTTGCAGGAATTGGCAGGCTTTGAAACTGCAGCTTCCTCACTTGGATGGGTGATGAGATGATGAGGATGACAACTGTGCTGGAGGGAGGGATTTAATGCACCCTCCCAGTACCTCCCAGCATTGTATTAGTCACAAAGGTCACATCTACTAACAGACAGAGCTGAAATGTGTCGCAAATGGGTCACATGTTACCAGCTTCTTGTTTCCACTCTAATTCATGCTAGAAGGGAAGTACCATAGTGTCAAACACTTCCTCTGGGACCAGGAGTCTCAAGGCAGGGAATGCTGCTCCCATCCACTGGTTAACAGGAAGAGGAAGGAGAGGGGGGAAGCTACCAAAAGATTTTGCCTATACTATTTACTACTATTTGCCTAAACTACTATTTACCTAAATTCCCCAAGGGGATAGGAGAGCACAAAGTGAAGCAAGAAGCACTCAGAGAAACTTTTCTCTTACTGCCATTGTATTTACAAGGAGAGAGCTCTTGTAGATCTTTTCCCATGTGAGCCTTCTAACCAGACCTCTTCAAATCCCATGTTGGGCATCCATGTGTTACTGCCTGTCTACACAAGCTAGAATTGCCTTAGTAGTGGGAATGAAATGGGAAAAATCAATTCCTAAGGAGCAAGTCCATAGGGCAAAGGCTTGGGTTGCTGCCTGAGGAAGAGTTGGCAGCAGCCCCCAGAGCTGTGGGAAGAGGTTACCTCCCTGGTGGTGGTACAACTGCTAGTACTGCTGTGTGGTAAACGAGATCAGAGATCTGAGCTGGCTGGAAAAGATTTTTATTCCCCTCCTTTTTTTCCTCCTTTCAGCTGGGTGAGTTTTCAGTCAGATCAGTTCCCTGGGCCAGTCCATGGTGCAGCTGCATGTTGAGTTGTGAGGGCATGATATGAGGACAGCACAAAAATAGACTGAAGGCACAGACGGGAGACACTCTACAACAATGCTCACCAGCTGCAGCCTGAATGACCTCTGAGGCTCCTCCTCCCCAACAGTTAACAAAAGCTCTGTTAGGCAATGTCTTCAGCAATCCTGAGGCTCTGCACTGGGGAAGAAATGCTCTTCTTCCAACATCTGTTCACGTGCCAGCTTCCCCTCCCCATTGAATATGAGCAAGAGGAGCAGATGTGCTAAGGAAGACAAACAGGAGGATGGATTCTGAAAAGGTGGTGGAGATCCACAGATGTAATATTCTGCTGCCAAAATGCATCCTTCAATAGTGGGGATCAAGGACTGGTCCATGTGGAGAGGCACAGCTTTGCAAACTGTGTGTCTGAGCAGCATGCAGGGGAACAAACATAATATAAAGGTTCACACAGAGATGTCAAACTGCAGTGTCAGAACCAAAGTGCTGCAAGTTTTCTTTCTTTTTTTTTTTAAATCTCAATAGTGTAAAGAAGAAACAGCTTGAGTTGCTAAGGGCTAGTGTCATCAGGCTGAAGAACAGATCCAGGTGGGGTGAGATATTTGTAAAGTTCTTTGTGAAGGGCTGTGAGTCCATCTGTGCATCCTGTCCAGGATACACTGGAAAAAATCTGAGAAACACTAATAAATTGTGTGAGAAGTGACATTCCTTGGGTCTGAGAGGCTGGTTTCCTCATAAGGAATATGTTTTACAGGAATCTTTTCTGAGCCCTAAGCTGAAGGACATTTTCAGCAAGCTGCTTGCTTGTGCATTTCCCAGTGCACAGCTGACGTGAGCAGACATGGCACGTCACAGCCTGGAACGATTTCCAGTCTCAGTGCAGGTCAGCAGCTCTGCCATGTCTGCAGAGCAACTTGGCACATTTCTAGTTTAACCCAGTTAATCAGATCAGCTTCTTGAAATGATTTTTTTTTTCAGCACTCCAGGAAAAGCAGTCTACTTCAGCTGAAAGAATAAAAGACTCTTCTCTCAAAATACTGACCATAATGTGTGCTCTTATTGAGAAACTTCTTGGAGGAGTTGTAAACCAAACAAATCAAGATCAGCCCTTCAGGAAAACAGAACCTCAGAACAGGAAAGGCTTATTTCAAAGTCATTACCCAAATAAGTGTTGTCTGTATGAGAAAAAATTGTGGTATTTAGGAATTTGCCCTAGAATGTGAAGCATTCTTCATTTCTGTGAAGAAACATATTTATTTTGCTGATTATTGCTGATGGAATAGTGCTTTGAGTAACTAATGAATAGTGCTTCCTTCCACTTGGATATTTCTTAAACTCACGTACCCTTAAGGAAAATTGTAACTCTTGGCCTTTTGGGGGGCTTTGCACATTGCCTTGGGGCCATGACTCTGTAACATCTCACTACCAGATTATATCACACTTGAAATGGAGGCAACTCTGCTTATTTCAAAGTGCTTATTAAAAAGATTGAAAAAAATAACTGCTGTAGGCAATACCTACAGAGTAGTTATTATTTAGGATATGGAGACTCTGCAAAGGAATATCTCTGAATGCAACATTTTCTTGGATCCAATCAGGACTGAAATAATTTGGATCTGGCTGATAGCTAAGTAACACAGATAAATTACAAATTCTGCCTGTACAGACTCACCTGTGCCATGTCTCCTGTTATCTTGGAGATACTCTTTGACCCTGAAACTCCTCCCTTAACTGCTTGTCTTTATGTCCCGAGGGCTTGATCAGTGGAAGCTTTGCTCCTGATTATATGGGGCATGTCTAAGCTCAGCCAAAGCATGGATGAAGTGAAACTGCAGCTTTTCTTCTGCCCCCTCATCTACACCATTGGCCTTTACTTTAACTGTGCTAGTTTCACGCAAACCCCTGACTTTACCTCTTGCTGTGCTGCATGCTGCCACCTTAGCTCCCTTTGGGACCCCTGTATTTACTTGAGTCTGTCTTATCTATTTTCATTCCAGGTAAGAACAGCTGTGCTGGTTTGGATCATCTAACCCACTCATCTACTCTGCCTGCCTCAGGGGCTGTAAGTAGATTTGTATCAATCAGTTATTGCTATTTCCAATGATTTTCAGCTCAGAGGACTTCCTGAACCTGCTGTGGCTTGCCTGTGGCAGGCACCCCTCCAAACACTTGAGAGAGCATGTAAGTTCCTTGCATCCTCAGGGTGCTTTGGAAAGGACCTCCTCAGCAGGTCCACGGACTGCTGCATGACAAACTCCTTCCTTCTGTTTGCTTGGAACTTGGCTCCTACCAGCTTCGTGAGCTGGTCCCTCATTGTTCTGGAGACACAACCAACACTCCATCCCTAGCCACTCTCTCTGTGTCACTGATGGTATCATAGCTTTCCCTGTGCTGTGTCTCACATCTCATATCTTTTCCAGCTTTAGAAGTCCTATTCTCCTGCACTGCTCCTTGTACAGAAGTTGTGTCACACCTTTGTTCACCCTGTTACTCTCCCTGAATCTTTTCCTGTCCTTTTCAAGGGCCCAGAACTGCACTGACCATTCAAGGTGCAGATACAAGATGGATTTATACAGCAGCACAGTGATCTTTCTACTTTATTGGCTTTTTCTTTTGTAGTAATTCCAAATATTTATTTGTTCTTTGACTGTTGCAGAGCCATGATTTTATATTTTCAAGAAAGTATCTACAGCAGTTCAACCAAGGCTTCCTTCCTGAGTAGCAGCAGTAAGCATGGAAAACATTATTTATATGTGAAGATGAAGGTGCTTCTCCTTAAATGCATTCATGGTTTTACACCTGCCTAGACCAAATTTTATTTGCCATTATTTGGACTTGTCATTCTCTCTCGAGATCTTCCTGAGGACTTCACCATCTGTCTTTGTATTCCCTACAAATAACTTTGTATTTGGACTTTGTAAGTTTTTGACCTCCTGCTCACCACACTTTGCATTTTTCTGTCTCTGGCTTCCCTCTCCTGCTCACATCTCTGCCTTTTCCTTGCTTTCCTCCAAAGACTCACAATACCCTTCAGATTTCTTCACTTGGACCCATTGTCCTTCACATTCATTGTCTGCAGCCTACAATCCAGAAAAGTCATACTCCTTTTTTTTGTACTTTCTACTTTGCCATGTGGTTGAAATCATGTCAAACAGAGCTGTACCAAACCTCCAGTGTCTGAAGGGAGATTGTGTCTGCTGAAAGGGGGAGAGAGAGAGAGGACAGGATGCTCCTGCCAGGCAAATGAAGTAATATTTAGGAATTTCCAGAAATATTCATGATGTCATTTTTATTTTTTGAAAGCTATAGAAAATAAAGTTGTGGGTTTTGTTAACAGGAAAAAGAGGATTTATTAGCCTTTTTTGACCCTAGTGGTTAGTCAAAGTTTGGATTGTTTCAAAATCTAGCTGTTTATTTACAAAGAACAGGCACTGGTTTCTTTGCTTGACATGAGGAAACACTTTGCTGGCAGCTCTGAGCTCTTTTCCAGCGAGGGCTGCCTGCAGTCTGTGCTACCCGGCAGCGCCCGGCTTTGTCAGCGCAGCTCAGCTCCCTCAGAACACTGTGTCATGTGCCCTCCTTTTGGATGGTGGATCCTATTGTTCCAGATAGTTTAATCCATAAAGGAAGTTAGTGGTTCCCTGTTGCCTAATGAGAATGAACAGGGCTGCAATATCTTCTGTTTCCAACAAGCTTCAGCATGATTTATGATGGAAGGAACTTCATAAGGAGCCAGTGGTCTTCCAGTTGTGTTGATTTTTCAAGAAGAAATCTGTCGGAAAACTCTCATTCTTTTCACTACAGAAAAGTTCAGTTCAGCATGCATTCTTCATACCATAGACAGCTCTCTGGAAGTCCTAGCAAAGTCAAGCCTTGCCGTAATAATAGCATGGAATTCCCCCACTAGATACAATGTTAGCCAGGCTCAAGACTTTCAGAGATTAACCTCCTGGCCAAGCTTCCCTGTTGAAAAGTTGGAAGTAGTACATTGCATCTTTCTTGTTTTCAAGGGTTTGTAAGTGGATGGTCTCTAATGAAAAGGTTAGGGAGACAAAGAGTTAATTTGGAAATCTGAGCTCGTTTTCTTGACATTCAGAATTAGGTGCATCATTTCTGCACTGCATAAAAGAACTTTCAATAGGTCTGTGAAATTCTAAAAAATGCATGTGGCAACAACTGACTTCATCTCCTGGCTCCAAACCTTTGCTTCTTCTCCATGTAGGAACATCTCTTGGTCTTTTCCAGTGATTTTTCTCATGGGGATGGTCTGATTTTCCTCCCTCCATTCAGACTGGTCCATACCACAGTTTGGAACACATCTCTGAACACCTGAGGTGATGTAGGTGTGAGCAAACCTCCTGTAGCCTGTTCACATTTTGAGTATATTGCCCAACTTCTTGTTGCCACACTCAAACACAGCCTTACAGAGCAGCCAGGTGCTGCCACTGCAATTCCCAAACTCTGCACGGTGTAGATTCCCAAAGTCATGGCCCAGCAGGAGGGCCAGCATCTCCTCCATAATCCAGGCATTTTTTTGTTCAGTGCCCAGGTTTTTTCTGAGCTGTCTGCTAGGACAACATGCTCTCTGCTCTGCTTCAGAGGAAAGAGCAGAGGGCTTTCTCACAGCAGCCTTCTGCTGCGTAATCTCACTGCAGAGGACGTAAATGCTTTTCCCCAGGAGACAGTGCTGCTTTTCTTGTTACAGATGCTGCTTCTCATCACACTCCACTTCATGAGAGGAGACATATTTTCAGCTTAAGGTGTGAATAAAGAGCAGAACCAAAGAAGCCCTCCAGTTGTGTGAGTGTTGTTACAGCATGCTACCTTCCATGGCAGCACAGCAGCTTCCTTGCTCTGGTGTATGTCAGCATTTGGATTACAAATTTACCAGTTTACAAGGGTAAAACAACTTGTCTTGGTGCGCTGTTACAGGCATTGGAGAGCTTTCCCTTGACTGCAACTTTGGTTATTACTCCTTCTTAAGTTTCTCTTTACCTTCAGCATCTCAAAGAGCAATTGTCTGCCCAGGGAGAGAGTGTCCCAGGCTCCCTAACACAGAGATGCTCTGAAAGTGTGGTGCATGAGACCCTTTTCCATGTAAGGAGACAACATTGAGACCTGGGCAGCTTTCTGCATATGTCAGATGTGTAAGCTCTGGGCTGAGACCGCGTTCCCTGTGTCAGACAGGACCTTCTGCACACCTGGAGGTGAGTGCACACAGCCCTGCTAAATCCCCAAAGGCTCATGAGCTTCTCCCAATGGTTCTTCGGTACATCCCCTGTTGCTGGGCCCAGGCTGATGGGAACAGGAGGGAGTGGGAGATGTTGCCCATAGAAATGCACTTTCTGCAGAAGCTGTTTATGCCTGCCATGCCCGTTGTCTTGCAGCTCTTTGACTCTTGTGGCCCAAGAGCCTCCAGAGACATCTCAGACCTGAGTGGTATCATCTTTTCTTTAAGGTTTTGTAACAATGAAGAGACACTAAACTCCAAAAAACCCCACAAACTTGAATTAGTACAGGCCAAGGAGTTACGATGAAACTACTCCTTTTGTTGGATAATTTTCATGGTCCTTGCACAAATATGAAAATGTAGCATGGCTTGTAATGTGTTAATTTTGTACTACAGTGTACTTTGTTAGAAACTAATGACCTTGCCTATCAGAAATTGAAATTTCCAATGGAATATGTGATTTCAATAGTTGCAGTTTCCAAAAAAACCCAAATCTTAACACTTTATGTATATATTTTTCATTGCATTGTCTAGTTTGTCCTTAATCCAATAATAAACCTATAGTTGTTCAACTCTGAGAAATATTTTTTTGTATCAAAAAGCTGACAAAATTCAGTACTTGTGAGTGAAAAAGTATTTCTGCTTTGATAGATTCAGACTCCACTAATGATTAGCTCTTGGTATGCAATAATTTACACCTTGTCCGAACAGGGGTTTTTGTAAAATTTGGTTTTTCATTTGTAATGCTTCAAGTCACTTGCAATATTACATCTATAAATAGCAACTCTTAGGTGAAACCCCCGCATGTAGATGTTTTATTTCAACCAGACAAATCTTCTGCAGTTTGAGCAGCAACTCAATGCAAAGCAGAGGCCAGGAGCCCACAGTGGAGGGTGAGAGGGGTGAAGGACTGCATCAAGCACTCAGGTAAACAAAATGCTTGTTAATCTTTGCCCTCGGCATGCAGCAAGCGCGAGGGAGCGAGCTCTCATCTGGACGAATATTTGGAGAGAAGTTGCAAACATGCTATAAATTAACACCCTTGTTGACTTAATGAAAACCTTCCTGCCTTAACAACCTGCCAGACAGGGGTGTGATTGATCTGTCTTCCCAGCAGTGCTCCCCCCCACAGAGGAAATGTGTGTACACTGTGAAGGATGGCTGGAAATGTGCAGTGGGAGCAGCTGTCTCAGCCAAAGATGGGCCACGTCCCCAGCGGTCCCCGCTGCCCTGGGTTGGAAGGGTGCTGCACCTCTGTGTGTGCTGCCACCACAGGCAATCTGTCACCAACAAGGACATAGCTGAGATTTATTGAAAGGAACTGTGGTTTAAACAAACCATAAACAGCCTCGGTGCTCTGTGGTTCAGCTGGACTCAGCTTGTGCTTTGCCTCTGAAGCTTCTTGTTACCAGGAGCCCGACTACAAAGACGTGGCTCCTTTCATGTGGTGTCCTGCCAGGCTGGGTCACAAGTGTGCTACTGAGAGCACGGGACTGCTCCAGCGTCTGCCACCGGGCCCTCCTCTGCCTCTCCGTGGGAGACACCAGTTCCTCTTCTTTATTATAAGCAATTCTGTGCAGTGAATTGATAAACCATCCAGCATCTAAGCCTTCTGGGAGACAATTATAAAGGTAATTTCTCTGTCACTTTTTTTGTGCCTCTTCTGTGGATCTGCATGTACAATCCCACCAAGGGCTTTGGACTAGAAAATTGTTTTGTTATAATCAATAAGTTTGCTAAAAATGAGTGTCTTGTTGTAATTTGTTATGTATTTTTGAGGGATGCTGAGAGGTTGTGGAGGCCATGCAGTGGGAAGCACAAGGAGGGCTCATGTCTCCTTTAGTAGTGGTCTGAATCTGCCCTGGTTAATTGGTTAATACTAATAAATATTTGTCACCAGCTTGGCTTGTAGGAGGGAACTGTGAGGATCAGTCCCAAGCATGGCTTTGCTGTCAAGAGAAGCTATTTTATATGCAGGCCTTCTGATGGTACAGGAAGGGTATTTTCTTCAGCTTGGGCTGAGGAAAAGTGAGGAGGAATAGTGAGAGGTGGTGGTGCTCATCTTGCTGATGTGCCCTACAATAGGTTGCAACCAGGACTTTGTCTTTGCATGGGATTTTATACTGCAAATAGCTATTTCATATTTGCTCTTTGTTGATAAAAGAAGACCATTTTAAAGAGCAGATCCCAGGCAGCAATTTCTAGGGTCCAAGAGCTGGGTACTTCTGAGGCTGCTTCTGGCAGAGTGAAGGACACATTGGGTTGTAGGGGCAGGAATAAACTTGCATGTAGGAGCTGACCTTTTGGGAGCTGCTTTAAAGCATTTTGACAGCACGCATTCCTTTCTCCCTTGTACCTCTCCAGCCTTTAAATAGCAGATTTCAGCACACACAGCTTCTGCTCCTGGACTCATGCATTTCGAGCAAGTGAATTTTCTGCTGTAGTTTTGCAGTTGCTCTGGGTTGATAATTGCTGCTGCCATTGTTGCTCCCCACCCTCCCTGCTGTGCCCAAGGGGCAGCAGCCCTTGTTCCCCATGACCAACTGCACAGGGAGGAACAGTCCTGGTGTGCCCTCCACACCAAGGAGGGCATTTCATGGAGATCTGGTAAGGCAGAAGAGAGGAACCAACAGGAAGGGTCACTGGTGTTCTGCTATGTTAGAGGTATTTCTGGTAGCATGGAGTTATGTCATTAAATGGAGAATGTACAGCAGAAATTTCAGCCATGAACCTTAGGTGTCCCTGATGTGAAAAGCTGTGCAAGGGCTTCTTTGTGTGAGAGAGGCTGCAAATGAAGGAGCAGGATACTCAAGGCAAGAGAAATTTTGGAAAACGTATGAAAAGGAAGCAGTTGATGCAACATTTCCTCTCTTGTGCAAGGGGCAGCTCAGCTCTCAAGGCAGCTTAACTCTGTGTAGGTCCCAGAGCCAATATGAGCAGAGGTGCTGGCACTGGGATAGTCCAGATGAAATCAGAGGCAGGTTCTCCCACCAATGTACCCCCTCACACATCTTTGGTTTTCCTTCCCTGCACCCACTATTTTTTTCACTTTAAGAAAAAATACTGTTTGTAATTTGGTTCACAATTTTGGGAGCAGGGAGAATTTTTTTACCAAGCACTGGTTTAGCTCCATTTTCCTGTGTTTCTGCATGGCAGTCTTGCACCAGGGATATTTATAGTGACAGTATTAAATCTGAGGTCTGTCATTGTGCTGGCTATCATGGCTGGCAGAAAGTCTGCCCTCTAATCCTACTTCTGCTTTTGCACCTCTTTCTCACACTCAGTTCAGGATGAAATGTTCACATTCTTTTCATGGCTTGGTTTTACACCCTGGTAAATGAAGAAAAATACACGTGCTATGTAATAGTGCTTGTTTGTTCCTCAGCAGATGTGCCCTTACACATGTAGAAAGTGTTTTCTATTCTCCAAAAAAAAAAAAAAAAAAAAAGAAAAAGAAAAAGGGAAAAGCAACTAGGAACCAAGGAACCATACCAACCTACCTTACCTGGTAGGTAAAATCTACCAGGAAGACAAAATGTCATCCTAACACAGCAGGACTGAGCCACAGGACAACTCCAGAATCAGATTACCAGCAGTGCAGCCCTGCCAAGGAATCACAACTTGCTGCTGTGGCTGCTGCCATTGGGGTTGGATTTTTTAATAGTGTCACTTGAAACGTGGCCATTGGAATAACCTGAAGAGAAGAGCAGGCAGAGGAGGGCAGTGGGCAGCCCTCCCACCAGGCTGTCTCCTGACAGCTCCACCTCTGCCTGCCCAATCCCTGCTGCATTGACACAGCTGTGTGTAAACATCTCTCTCTCCTCCTGTGTTCCAATAGAGCTTTTTCAGAGAAACCTCTGCCTTTGGCTGGTGAACAGCCAGAGCAATTCTCATGGCTTTTTCTGATCCCAAGGATGTAGGCTCTTCAGACCTTTAATGGGACCTTCATTGTCCAAATCCAAATATCTTTCTAGCCTTTCTCTATTGAAATGATGCACCAGATGTCCACATTAGGGCCATAAGGATTTGGCATTTGCAGACAGGCAGGAGGAGGTGCAGTGAAAGGAACCATTTTTCTCAGTTACAGACTCTGCTGAGGGCTGTGTTTATGTCAAGCCAGGCTCTCACACTTAGACCAGTGCAGTGTGCCATCCAGGGCACCAAAACACAGGGTGGTGTATTTTTCAGTGGATTCCACCTCTGTGGACTTTCCTGATTTCTGGCTGCTGCTCAGCTGACAGAAGTGCTGAGGTCCAGACCAAGCCTTGTTTCTCAGGTAGGCTTCTCCCATGTTGCTGCCCATCAAGGTTGCCCATGAGGTTTTGACTGGGACGTGCAACCACTGCTGCAAGATGGGGGGAAAACTGCAATGCTTCCAGATATATTTGCTTTTTCAGCTTCTGCCTGCTAAACTGGCAGGTAGCTGATGTTCATCCCTAACATGGACATCTGGAGCTTTCAAATGCTCCTCCTGTCCAACACAGCATTACCTCCCCCATCCACACCAGGCTGCACTGCCTGGCATCTCACCGGTGTGAACTGCATTGGCAGAACCCCCAGAACTATGTTAATATTCAGAAATGACACAGAGTATTGCTTGGGCTGGTCCTTAACTGTATGAACAGGGAGACATCAGTGACATCAGGGAGTGCAAGAGTCTCCCCCTATGCTTCAGGAAGGAGGTTTCCAATGGAAACAGCAATACCGTGACAGATGATTTTTCAATGGCTCTTTCACAAAGCAACAAAGAGAAGGAGAATTTGCCCATGAAGATAGAAATTGCCTGTCTGAGTGGGTGCACAGCATCACACCAGCAGCACTGGGTGTGTGCCTGGACAGCTGTTCCAGTTGCATTCCCTGCAAAGGGCTGAGCTCCCAAATCTCATGTCCACAGAAAGTAATGGAAAATTCTGTGTTAGGGAGTACATAACTTACCTGAGACCATACTCTGCAGAGACTTCTTAGCTTGCTTCACATTCATTTTCTGAATAGGAAAAAGAAAAAGGAAGTTATTTCTCTGGAATGCTGTGATGAATGCCATTTGTAAATCCTTTCAATTATTTTTTCCTATTATGGAAGCCTAGAAGGCCAGCGTGTCCTTTTTGTGGGGTGTTTGCAATCAGACATGGCCACACCTGTGGAATATTCCTGTCTTGTAGGTGATTTCTCTCCCCCTGCTGTGTCAGAACTCAGCCTGCTGGGCTAAAGCTAAGCATTTTGAAACAACCATCAAGTTTGTACATCTGTGCTTTTGTTTTTTTTTTTTTTTTGTTTGGGTCTCCCCTCCCCCCAGTTAATACACAGAAGACTTCTACAATTAGCCTGACTTACCTCTTAGCCACTTCTGTTGGGTACTCGGGCAATCACTGCAGCTGCAAGGAAGTGATTCCCAAGTTTTAAAGGAAAAATGAGCCTGCCCTCTAGCTGCTGAGTGCACCCATTTCCTTGAATTTCCTAGAGCACTAGGACAGAAAGTCAGTTTTGCTCCCTCCCCTCACGCTTCCTTCGGAGCTCTCATGGTTCTTGTCCTGCCCAGGGGCTCCAGCTGTGTTTGCCACACAGCTCCTCTGCATGGACACCATCACCTGGATGGTAATTAACTGAAAAGGTTAATTGCAAAGCACAGCAAAGCTGGCTCTCCAAGCCACAGGGCAGCAGTCTGTATCATAATTTCACCTGCATTGCCTTTGCCATGGTGAGGAACCCATGCTTGAAGGGCAGGACAATGTCTCGTTGCCCCCAGGCTCTGGTGATGTGTAGCACCCAAGGTCAGCCACCTGGGTTTAAACCACCTATAGGATAAGGACCACACTGATGAGGGGAGAAATTATTGTTGTGGTGTCAGCATAGCTCAATGATTTTTGGCTGTGGTAAAGCCTAGCAATGGCCTTTCACAAAAGAAAGTAATTTTTCCGGTGGTATGAAGGAAAAAAATGGCACATCTTTTCAGAAATGTTGAAAGAGTTGCTTTAAGTGTTATAGTTTGGGTTTTTTACCTAGAAAAGTCAATTAATTTCTTGCAGAGGAAGCTTTCAAGTACTTTCAAGAGGAACTATTCTGTTTTAAAGCATTTGAAATGGAAACCAAGAAATGAATATTTAGGGAAAGTGGCTTCTTTTTTAATGCTGCCTCTGCCTAATGAAACTGCTGGAGATAACATGGGCCAGGTCCACTTCCTTTCTTTGCCCAGAGGGGCTTGGACAGCCATTGCTCTGATTTTGTGATGATAAAGTTCTTCCTTTCACAGAGCAAATGCACGCTCTGTGTCTTCTGACAGGCATCCTGGCTGGAGCTGGCTTGTCCTGAGGGACCATGGTGCTGGTCCTTGAGGGCTGTCCACTGAAGGACAGTGTCACTGATGGACACTGTCCACTGAAGGACAGTGTCACTGAGGGACAGTGCCACTGAAGGACAGTGTCACTGATGGACAGTGTCACTGATGGACAGTGTTCACTGAAGGACAGTGTTCAGTGATGGACAGTGTCCACTGAAGGACAGCGTCATTGATGGACAGTGTTCAGTGATGGACAATGTTCACTGAAGGACAGTGCCACTGATGGACAGTGTCCCTGATGGGCAGTGTCACTGAGGGACAGTGTCTTCTCTGTCTGTGATCTGCTCTGCAGACACCATCTCACTCTGCTGGCAGCACACTGGAGCTGACTGGGGCACACAGGCATTTAAGTAACACAGGGGTTAGGCCACCTTGTTGAAAAGGGAGCAAGACAAATCAAATTTCCACTTATGGAGGCAAAACTTTGCTCTTAACCAAAAAAATTCCTGTTTCTTGGAGAAATAGCCTCACTGAAAGGCTATGGTATAACACCCTCTGTCTGAAGGAAAATGGCTGTAGGGCACTCAAAGAGCAGCTGTTGAGCTGAACAATAAAATCCTCCCTGACCCTTGTAAGAAGTTAGAAAGAGGGAAAGAGGAAGACCTCTTTAAACATTTCTGATTTTTTTTCTTCCTTGGAAAATTAGGATTTCAACTAACATGAACTTTGTGGTGGGTGTCCGCCATCACTGAATGCTTCAAAGTAAAATGTACAACCTCGTCTCCGCCAGATATTTAGTGAAGGCCATGGGCCAGTTGGGATAAGGTGAGCAGCCAAGTGGGTGAAGGTTATGTGAAGGCTTTGAACATGAGGGAAAACAGGAGAGAGCTGTAAACACAGGCCAAGGAGGTGGAAATTTCCCGGGGGAGCCCGAGGGTGCACTGAGGGGCTGTGACAGGCGGCTCTCGGCCGCGGCTGTTCGGGGCCGTGCTCCTCAGCAGCGAGCCTGAGGCCTAGGGAACAGCCGGAGGAGGCGGCGCGTCCGTCAATCCCGTTCAGGAAGGAATTTTCCGCTTGGGAAGCCGCTAGGTGGCATGTGAGGCACAGCAGAAGCGAAGCGCAGGGCAGGAGGCAGAGCGGGCTCCGCCGGTCAGGGGCGGCCGGAGGGGCTATGGCCGCCTCAGGCGCCGGGCGCAAGAGCCGGCTTGTCCTGGTGGCTGCCTTCTAACGTATCGCAGCTGTGGGGCTGTTGTCTTGAGGGGTTGTGTTTGTTCTGATTATTTCGTCTGGATTTTGTTTAATTGTGGTTCTTTTCATTTTATTTGTTTGTTTGTTGGGGGGATTTTTTAACGTTTTCGTTGGCTTTTTTTGTGGTTTTTTTTTTTTTTTTTTTTTTGCTTTGTTGTTGGTGGTGGCTTTGTTTGTTTGTTTGTTTTTGTTTTGGCTTTTTTTTTTTTTTTTCTTTAAAAAGAAGAAAAAAAAAGGGAATTGTGTGACACAATATTTTGGCAGGCAGGACCAGCTCACGGTTCTCCACAGGTCCCTCCTGGGGTACGAACCAGGAGGGATGTGGGCACCCACCCCCTGGCAGGCTGTGTCTGAGCCTTCATAACAGTTACCAGTTCCCTCCTGCTGCCTTTTCAGCTTTGAACAAAGTGTTATTTTACACAGATGTTTACCATCCAGACCTTTAACTATGGCCAGATATATTTTTTAAAGGTCACTGCAGAGCCACCATCACTCTATACCATTGCAATGTTGGAGCTGTTATCCAGCTCTGCCTTGTAGTGAACCATTTGGTAATTTTCTTGCCTTGTAGTGAACCATTTGGTAATTTTCGTCTCTGCCTTGTAGTGAACCATTTGGTAATTTTCTTGTGGTGGGTGTTTGTTTTTAATGTTCAAGTGGAACAAACTCCAACAAAGATGCCATGCAAACCCAGATGACTAATCAAAGCTACTTATTTGTAGTGATAGGTTGCAAACCCATCTTTGTTTCTATAGGTAAAAGGATCTACAACATGCTTTTGATATGTTCCTGCAGTGATTTTTAAGAGGTCTCTTAAGTTCTCCCAGTGTATTGTTGGCATACACCAGTTTGGAAATAACCCTCTGAATCCTGGTCCTCTGGATTGCTTGATCATGGCACAGAATGATATCTACCAGCTATCCAGCTTGCAGGAATATTTCAATCCGGAACAGAAAATTTAGTGAATGAACCAATTAACGGTATGCTAAAATATATGAAAAATAAAGGGTACTTCTACAAAAAATGTGGAAGCATAAATAGCCCTGGCTATACTTGGGAAGATACAGGTTCTACCTAGTAATGAGTCCTGGTCCCTAGGTAGAGAAAGGTAGAGAAATGTTTTGAAAGGTGAAGAGGCCCCTTAGTTCTGCACTGGGCATCCTTTGTACAACCACCACCAATCGCTTTTGGAAGCTGTAGGCTGGACTTGTGAAACATAAGGGCAGGGACATGTTCCCACTCCATCACTTGAGAAGACAATCTAGTCCTTACTTTGATTATGAATTACAGGGACTCACCATTAGCTCTGGAAATGGTCTCCTGCCTTCGTTTTTCTGCCCCATCCAATATTTGGGTAGTATTGGCTGGATGATCTCCAGCTGTGGCCTAGACTGCTACCAAGGACTGTCAAGACATCCATGCTTCTGCTTCTTCAAGTCTTGAGTGGATTTATAACTGAAGAAACAATTCAGAAGTTTTAAGGAAGATTTGCTGTTTTGACTACATTTGATTTTTCAACATAAACACCACTAATGGCTTTTCAAAGCAAACTGATGTGTTTGCTTTTGCAATTGCAGCATTTGCTGTCAAAACAACCCTCTTGGTGGCTCTCTTGTTCCTGTGGTATGTGGGCCTGGGTGGCTGCTTTTGGCTCTGCAGTTCAGAAGAATCTGTAGAAGTGAGTGAAAGGATGGGAATCCAGCCACTTTAAAAAAGAAAACCAAACCCCAAAGAAACGAGTTTTTTAGTAATTTCTGACTGATTTTTTCCTTTTGTCTAGGGATTCAGGCTGTAACAATTGGGCATCAGGGCTCTGTATATTTCTGCTGGTTCAAAGTCAATAGCTCTGTTTTGTGTGGAACCTATACTGTGTTATTTGATTAGCAATAAGATGCATTAAAAGGCTGAGGTAGCATTGGGTTTACTGTGAAGAGAGATGGTGCTAAAGGAGCCCAAACTGCCTGTTTCCAATAATTGTTGTCTCCTGCCCTCTGCTTAGTTCAGGCATGTTGCCTTTCTCCCTTCTCCCTCCCTTCTGCAGAGCGCTTTGGCACTCTGGCATTTTGGCTTTTTTTGGCTTTTTTTTTTTTGGCTATTTTTGCCCTGGCAACAAGTGCTTGCCCAGGACCCAGTTACTGCTCTGACCCTGTCAGATAGTGAGCATGGCATTAGCATTTAAGTTCATGTGAATTAAAGCACAAGGAAGGATTTGGTCTCAACTGCTTTTGATTTTGACATGCTGATGCTGCATGCTGTAGGCACACAGACACAGAGATCCTCTTGCAGCAGGAACAGATCTTGAGAAGAAATCCCCAGGAGGAGCACCTAAAAGGAGATAGTTTCACTTTCTCAGACATCTGAGAAATCAGAAATGCTCACTATTTACTCTAGAATGAACCCAGATTCCTGGGGCCTTGGCTGTTCAGCAGAAAGGTCATGGAGATCATTTGCCTCTCTGTAACAGCTAGAAGTAACCAGAGAGGCATTCACTGGGCAGTGACAGACTGAGGCAGTCCCTGCTCATGCCTGGTTTCAGCTGGGAGCTCTGGACCCTCTTGCCCATACACAACAGGATGGAGAAGGCATGCCAAGGGGGCTCCTTGTGGAAAACAGTTCCACCTGGGCTTAGTTTACTTGCTAGAATCTCAACCCTTGTTTTCCTGCAGCCTGGCTGCTCTCCCAGAGCTGGGGACAGTCCCTCTTGCTTGGAGAAGAGGATATGTGTCCACAGCTCTGTAGCACTGTGGCCTTAGGCTGGTTGCCTGGACTGGTGCCTTAAAATTTTTGACATTTTTCATCTAATGGTGAGCTTAATCAGTTCTCAGTAGCGTCACATTTCAGCTGAGTTTGGACAGCGAGAGAGGGCACTGTGTGGTTGCTCTCAGGTGCAGTTGGGGGAACACAAAGTGGGCTGGAGGAGGAGTCCCATAAGGACAGATAAGGACAGAGAAGGTCTCATGAGGAAGGATACTACAAAGGATTGCCCAGAACCTCCCATCTGGGCTGTGGCTGTATCCCATCTGACCTGCTCTGCAGGGTCTTAGCTGCATGAACTGGGTTTCCAAGACCCCAGCAGATATGAGCAGAGGGTTTTTATGCTGCTATTGCAACACCAGTTTTTCCAAGAATTTTAGCTGAGCTCACCACTGCTCCACTCAGGCTCCTTGGAAAAAGGTCATTCTGGCCCCACTTTGGGAAAGTGCTTATTTCCTCATCAGAAACTGGTGTCCTGATCCAACCTCAGTGATGTGAGGCACAGATAGGGTGGGGCCCTCGTGTTTGGCCTCAGGCCAAGTCAGCAATAAGGACACACCTGCAGCACTCTGTCAGCTGGGATTTTATTTTTTCTACAGCTAAAACAACAATTTTTTTTCCCTAAAAATTTTATAAAATGTTGACTGAGATAACTACACTCCTACACTCAGCCAAAACAGCTACCTGGTAAAACTTTTCAAAGCAGAGACTGACCCAGGGTTTGCAATTTGATATTGCAGTAGAAATGTTGCCTGGGATTGTGGGAAAAGAATGAAGGTCCTCAGGCAGTGCTAGGTTTTTAAAAAGCAGCTCATGATCATGTGTTTAGTTTCCAGCTCAAGGCTTTTAGTGCATGTTCCTCACTAAAGGGTCAGCTTAGTTTTCCAGGCACTGTGTTGGGCTATGTGGTACAAACCAGAGTAGCTCACTCACAGCACACAGAGCAAGAATCTTCAGGTCTTATGAATTAAATTAAAGGAAGTAAATTGAATTAAAGGAAGTAAAATGAGATCACAATTAAAAATACTTTGATGTGTTAAAATCTTGCATGTTGAATGCTAAAATGTTTAGCATGTGAACACTTTTAATATTGAAATATCTTAATTAGACTATGAAATAAAAATATTTTGTTCTGGCAGTGCCCAAACAAAACTTTTAGCCTTATCTAAATGGGTGTTTGCATTCTTTTCCTATTAAATGTCACGGAAATCATCCTGTTTGCTGGGGTATTTGGATTTCAACACAACTGTGTTTACCCCTGCACACCATTCTGTTAGAAAATTCTCAGCTCTTTTTAGCTATGACTATCGGCCAATATAGAATCAGTTAACTCACCTGCTGTATAAATTTGCTCTAAGAAACTACTCAACAGCATTATTGTAATAAAAGCTGCACCAATGCATATATGTTCAAAACCTGGATGGAAATATCTTACACATCTCTTCTGGAATGAAGACTGTGGATAGCCTTAAGAGGTTTTGTCCTTTTTCAGTTCCCACACATTTATGAGTATATATGATGCAAAATTTTACTGTAACATTTAGGAGATTCAGGTTGCAATGTGCCAGAAAGGGCAGCACTAAGGAGGAAAAGGAGGAAAGTCAGTTCCAGATCCTCTGACTGGTCCTGAGTTCCTCTGCCAAAATGTGGTGCACACACTGCCCTGTATTTACAGTTTCCTTTATCATGAGATGGAAGAACTGGACAGATACCAGAAAAACTTGTAGACTCCCTGACTGCACAGAGGGACAGAAAATGGAAATGGAAATGGTCTTTAAGTCCTGACGCTGTATCAATTCACAAGGTGAATGAGGGAAAAAGTCTTCTGAGTAATTATTCTGTAACTGCACATGCAAGAAGTGACAGAAATAAAAACATTTTTTCCACTTGGGAATGTTATTCTTTTAGAAAGCCTTGTTTCCCTCCTGCCGTGATATGGTGACAACCTGTTATAAACATGAACAGCAGAATGAGTAGTATGTCCTAGTTAGAGGGTCAGGAACAAAGCTCAACTCACAGAGAGAAGTGTCTTTTTGAATTCACTTACACCATCTCAGTACAATCACAATTCTGAAGGGCCATTTTGGTTTTTTATTTTAGCATTATTATTACTATTTTCTTATTTCTTTAGCAGATGAAGATGATAGCAAAGGTATCAACCATAGAGCATATTTATTACAATTGCTGCTCTGATTTTTGTTTAAGATCCTTGAAGCAAAAGCTTTTATATGCTGAAATTCAAGGGCACTCAGCTGAGTGCTTTCCTGGCTTCCCGAGAGTGATCACCAGTGACAGCTAAAGATCTCATCTATTATTTATCAGCTTTATCATATTTTGAGTTTTGTAGGCAGTGGAGTAATAAAACACCTCTGCATGGAAATGATTCAACATCACAGGGATTGATCCAGCAATAACCTGGCTAGCATTTAGGTAGAGAACATGGACACTGGAAGCTTTATGGAAGAGGTGGTTTGCCAAATGATGGAGTTTCTTTATTGATCACCTCTCATAACATCTTTCCCTTTTTAAAAACCTGGAACAGTCATCCATGCTGAAAATCAGAAAAGGCACTTTCATTGCCCATTTCTGCAGAGCATGGTGCTCAAGCATATGCCAGACACTACTGGTATTAACAGAAGTGCTACACCAGCTCAGAAAAATGACTGATGTTAGGTTAAATTTCCATGGAAAAGCCTGTCTGCTCCCCTGCCATTCCAGGGCACCCCATTTGTGGAAGCAGATGCCTCCTACCAACCTGACACCCAGTGCCTGATGTCCTGTCCTGCTCCAGGAGGGGCTGCTCCATGGCAGACCCCATAAGAAGGGCACTCAGACTCTGTAAAGTATCATTGAAAATCCTGTTTATTGGAGTGCCTTGGTTTCAACTGCAATAGAGTTTTCCTCCTGGTATATAGTAGAGTGTTGTGTTTCAGATTTAGTATGAGAATGATGTTGATAACACTGATGTTTTTTGTTGCTCGGTAGTGTCAACCCTAAGGTATGGACTTTTCAGCACCTCATGGTCTGCCTATGAGCAGGTGCACAAGAGGCTGGGAGGGAGTGTGGCCAGGACAGGGCCTGAACTGGCCAAAGGGATATCCCATACCATAGGACATCATGTCAAGTTAATACACTGGTGGGAGTTGGTCAGGAGCTACTGATGGCTTCTTGGGGTGGTGAACAATTATACTGGACATCACTTCTTTTTCTGGGGTTTTATTCCTCTCTTTTCTTCTGTTTGTTCTCTCTTTTTTTATTACTGTTATTATTATCATTATGTTTATTTTAATTTCTAAACTGTTCTTATCTCACTAGTTTTACCTTTTTCTGATTCTCCTGCCATTCCACCAGAGTGAAGGGGGGGTGAAGGGGGAAGTGGAACAAGCAGTTGTGTAGTACCTTGGTTGCCATCTGAGGTTAAATCCCAACATGGAGAAAACACTATAAAAATCTTACATCCCTTAGACAGCAGGAGCCCTGAGCTGTGCATCCACATGCAGCACATCGTGCAGACCCCTCCACACAGAGGATTGCACCAGTTGGGTGACTTGAACTGTTTTTGAACAGGATTTTCTTACAATATAGCAACTCTGCTCCTCATTTCCACTGTGTCAAACAGTGGGGATGTTCACATCACAACAAAGCAAGGCCATGCTGGTGATGTAATTGCTGATGCCAAATGGGAGATGTCCTCAGACTCCTGCATTACACCTGATGGTGAAATTTGCCCTGAGGCTGCAGGCTACCCCAGTGCACACACAGGCTAAGTGCTCCATGGGTCACAAGATCTTTTGAGTTCAGTGCTTCCCCAGTCAGGATCTCTGCAAGGATGCTTCCCTGCACCCTGATCTCTTACAGAAGCTGTCCTGGCTGGCAGTGCTGCACATGGGGGGCTCCTAGGGGCACCTGCAGCAGCTCCGTGGGCTGCAGTCCTGCTCCGTGCCCTGATGTTATGTGCCAGTTATCCTGCAGGCACACACCAGGCTGCCAGTGGTGGGAATTATGGCTCAGGCATATGGGCTAATCCACTGCCCCTTGTTGTGAGATCACTGTCTTCTCAGCACATCTTTCTGCAAACATTGCTGGAGAGGTTTGAGATGCCTGTAAAAGCCCTTTAGCAGGCAAAAACTGAACCTCAATTCAGTGTTGTCAAACTCCTGCATGTTGTCACTTGGCAAATGTTCTTTAAGCAATGTAGAGTTACACTTCATTGACACGAATGACCTGAGTGTCTTTGTGCACCAGATGATTCATGCTGGCATTTTTATTATTCTGCAGCTATTGTAGGAAAATAGGATCCAGATCCCCTGTCACACCACCCAGCTCTGTCATTGCTCAGTTCTCTGCCAAGGAAGTGGAAGAGGCTACCAAACCAGAAGAGCAGCCCCCCTGCTCCTCAGCACTTGGGATGCACTGGTGCAATCAGGCACAGGGTGTGCACAGGCTGAGCCCTCCTGCTGATGACAAATATTTCAGCACTGACTACAGACCATGGTACACATGGCAGGGCTAAAGCAGTGACCTCCCAGAGCACCTGATGGATGCACCTGCAGATGTTTTCCTGTCCTTTCGGTGCAAGCTGGGTAGAAGATGGCAATGTGGAAGGAGACATTGAGAAGTTCATGGGGACCCAAACCCGTAGTGGGGGTGGAAGGTGGTGTTTGTCTTGGGGCACTGTGTTTGATGGGCTGGCACTTGCGAAACACAAATGCCTCAGCTCAGTGCTCTGCAATGTCTCCACTGCAGAAAGCAGCATTGCCCCTCCTTGATCAGTGCTCTCATGTCTCTTTTACCAGGGCAATTTTACTTTTCTTGTTCTGAAAGAAATACCTTTGAACAAAGTTGTCTTAACCTCTACAGAGGGTTATTACAAGTTACTCAGGCATGCCTGGAGTGTGCAGTGGGGCTGCTCAGGCTTCAAAAATCAGATTATAAATCTGGAGGAATGTGTTCTTGAGGCGTGAGTCACCTTAACTGTGACATATTCATTTGGACTGCTTCTGCTTAAAATAGAAACTCTGAGCATCATACAGCAGCAGGAGGTGACAAGGGACGAATGAAAGCCTCCAAGTACTTCATCCCAAAGGAAACACAGCAGAGGATGTGCCCAGCCCCAGCAGCAGGGAACTGTATCCATGTATCTTGCAGGGGCAGCTGGGTGGGCTCCTGCCCTAGGCATGCAGCAAAGTGCTGCCACCCCAAAACTGCAGCTCCCTTCTATAAATTGCCAATAATAATTTCTTACCTCAGACTCAGGGAGGAAGTGCTCAGGAGTCACAGAAACCTGTGCTGACATGACCTAAAAGAAAATACTGTTTTGAACTGTCCCTCAGAGCTGCCAGATGAAAGCTTTGGCTGTGGTGCTTGCAGCCTGAGTGGGGCTCTGATGTGGGAGCAGGGAGCTTCTCCAGGGCTCCCACTGCTGTGCCCAGAGCTTCTGCCTCCAGCCCTGACGTTTGCCCAGAGCACATCTGGCATGGGCTGAGCTGTCCCCACAGCCCTGGTGTGCAGGGAGGTGGTGAGGGTGCCCTGGTGGGCAGGCTGTCCCCCAGATGGGATCCCAGAGCCTGACACAGCCAACAGCAGGGAGCACTGCCTTGGGGGTCTGAGGAGGAGCAGCCTCTCCTGGAGTTAGGCAAGCCCAACCTGACAGTGCCTCCAGGAAGGGTTTGTGGCCGTGGTGAAGGATTGTGTTGGATGTGATTCAATGGCACTTCCCTGAGGAGCCATGGCTGCATGCTGCCCTGTCCCACAGCCAGCCACTGCCCTCAGCAAACAGTGAAACAAAACAACCTGGAGCCCTGTTCTTGTCTTTGTACCACAGCTGAGTCAGGGCCTGAGATGAAGGGAAGAACACAGCACCAGTTTGGCAACTCTTTTTAGTCAATGAGTAAGCAAGGTCTGACAACAACCTGTTGACCATCCCATCATTGCTAGTAGTGTCTCTTGATTTACAAGTTCCCAGCTTGACTTCAGCAGAGGATTGGGCACTTGTGTAATGCACCTCTGTTGTTATACAACTAACTCCAGCCACACATTTTCTGGTTTCACTTGTGATTCATATCATGCAGGAACTGAAATGTTCTCAGTGGCTCCTCCCAAACAAAAGTCACACTGCATTATTTAGGTAAAGATTGGAAATACTCAGACCCTTAAGCAGCAATAGGCCCATCAAACAAATTGACAGCAGTTAATATTTACAGGACCAAAGCTCACAGAAAATTAGTGAAGTCTTTGAGATGATCTGAGCAACAATTCCAAAACCAGAAGTAAAACTTTCCAGGTTAAAGGGACAGCAAAAGACTTCTCAGTATCTGACAATGAAGTTTGCTACTTTCCCTTGTACATCCTCTTGCACAATGCTGCATGTTCAGCTTACATTGAAAGCTTCTGACCCTAAAATCAGGCTTTATATCACATGCCTCAATGAAAGGACTTGTAATAGGCTAATCCCAAAGGTATCTAGTTCATGGAACGCTTTCCTGGAATTTGTGCAACAACCAAATATTGCAGCCTGGTGCTTCCTAAGCTGCCTTATGGTCTGTAGAACGTGGGTCCATGGGCAATTTTTTTTTTTCAGATACAATTCCCACTTGCAGACTGATAACTTTGTGCAGTCCCAAATTTTTGTGGCATGCAACGTAGGACTCTGAGAAATATACCATGTAAGAAAAAGTTGCAGAAACAGGAACACAGAGAGAAGAACAGACAAACCCTATGGCCTGCCCTTAACCTGTAATATGTGTTTTTGACCTGCAGTCCAGGGAAGGTCTCTCCTGAAGTTGCTCACATGCTGCACCCTGGTGTTAAAGCCCACGAGATATATCACTGGACATTCATGCTGCACCTCCCGCTTGGCAGCCCCAGCGTAAATCCAGCTGGTCCCACTTTTTGGGACAAGGATGCCACTTGCTTTAGCTCATTTCTGGAAACCATCCTCACATACAGGGCATGCACACAGGCGTCTAACCTGGTACTTGCCCCAAAGTTACAGCCCAGACCAAGAGTCTACAAAATCAGAGGAGTGGTATGGGGGAATGATGTTCAGTACATCACATTTGTCATCCCAGATGATGTTCTAACTGCAGGCTTGTTTGTGGAGCCAGAGCTAAGCTGGGACTGGATGCAGATTAGGCTGCGTCTCCTCACACTCTGACAGGGGAAAAGTGCCCAGAACAAGAGGCAGGGAGAGGGCAACTGAGGAGGACACACCAGAGGACAGGTGCAGAGGTGTGCAGTCATGGCCAGAATGACGCTGGTCTACAGGGGACATGGGAATTCTACCTGTGGCCACTGAGCTCAGGTGTAATCCCTGGACAGAGGAAGGCTCAATGCAGGGTGGTTGTTGTGTGGCTGGGGCTACCTGGTCCAGTCCTCATTCCTGGGGTCTTGTGATTCCTCAGCCTTGCATCCCAGAAGGTCTGTGAAACAAGAAATCCTGCTAACAAGCCTCCCATAACCACCCCATAACTACACAAGTTAATCCTTCACTCCCCTCCTCCCTGCATCTGCAGGGGCTGAGCTCTTTCTCTCACAATATGACAAATCCTTCTGCAGAATTAATTTGATTGATATTTAAATCAGCAGCTTTCAACCTGCAGCCCATTAAATCCCACTGGTACAAGGTAAGTAGCCAAAAAAATGTGAAGCCTATTATCAGAAGGCTTAAATTTGTCACACGGGGATCCCACATCTGTTGGCTTAAATTTGTCACACGGGGATCCCACATCTGTCTGAGCCCATAAATATAAAATAGTCCACAGCCTCCCAGATGTGTGTTTGCCTGTGAAACATCCAATATTTCGGTGGAACAGCCTTCCTAAGGAGTTAGAGTTTAGCCATGAGAAAAAATAAGCCGTGGCTAACATTTGGAAAAATCATCTATGTTTTGAAAATTTATAAAAAACCATTATGCAAACCCAGTTATGTCATGGCTGTGTCATTTAATAACACATTTAAAATTTGGCCAACCCTACTGGCTAGGCCACTTCTTTTATAATTTTGAAGAAAAAAAATGCAAAGTTACGTGGATTCTGTGTGGGGCTCTCTTTGGTTTCTTGCAGGTTTCTAGCTCTTTCTCCATTGCTTAACTGCTTGAATAATACATTACAATTATAATTCAAGGAGGAAAGCCTTTTGTGGCTGTCAGCAGTGGTAGAAAATGTTTTACCAGTAAAGTCAGGCAGGTATTTTTCTTGGTGACTGAGGAAGAGCAGGAGGTGAAGCCATGTGAAGCTGTTTCTATGTTCCAACTTTCATTAACAAGCTGAGGCAGGGACTGTATTGGCTCCCTGAGGGATTGGTGGTCGATACTGAACCACAATTTCGTGCTGCACAAGGAAAGCTCAGCTTACACTCTCTGAAGGTTGAGGGTGAGTTAAGCAGATGCTGCTGTTTCACCCATTACATAGGGCCATTCAGCATATTAAAAAAAGTTTTTTGGCTGTGAGCTTATCTTGCCACATCCGTAGATATTGAGGATAACACAGAATCAGACAACATTAATGACATTAAATTACTCTTAGCTCTTTGCAATGATGATGGCAGATGTCCATGTTGAAGTAGGCAGATGCTATTTGCCTTGGTTTGGAGATGTGGAAACTGAAGCACAGGGGTGAGCTGCTCAAGATTGCAGGACTGCAACTACAACCCAGTCCTGCTTTTTTTTTTTTTTTTTCATTTTCTAGAATGCCCTTGTGTGACATGTTGCCTGACTTTGTATTATGCCTCCATAGCTTGCCTCTGCACTGCTGAACTTCTGACGTGTCACGTGTTGCTGTGGGTCAGCGACTGGGGCATCCCTGGGAGCTGAAATGGTTGATCTCCCCTTCACCTTGGGCATGAGTTAACCACACTCCTGATCCCTTGTTCCCTGCAACACTTTAAACACCTTGCCCACACTGAGCTTCCTACAAAAGCATGTTCGTCCCTGGAAGTTATTTAAGAAAACGTTCTGTAGCTTTTCTTCAGAAGTGCTATAAGGGCAACTGGGCAGGAGGTTGGATCAGCTGATTTCCTGGCATCTGCTCCAATTCAACCTGATTTTATCTGAATGAATAAGAAAATGCTGACACCCTATTTTCTGGCTGTGATTGTGCTGAGGAGCCTCAGCTGTTTGTCACCTGTCATCTCATGAGCTGTAGTGGCTCCAGTCCTTCTCTTCCAGAGCCATCACTGCTGGAACCCCCTGGAGGTAACCAGTGACTTGGGATACCAGGGTTGCTGTCTAACCAAGGGCTGATGGTTTGGCTCTTGTAGCTGCCAGGCATGTCAGCAGCAGGAGCCTCTCAGATTAACTCACAGCTGTCCAGAGTACACTTGGTTTTCATGGCACTGGCCTTCCCAGCAGCTTAGCCAAGGTGGAAGCACCGAGGAGTGAGGATAGGCAGCTGCTCAGTGCCCAGGTGAGGAGCACCCGACTCTGCCTGTGCCTCACTGCAATTCTGGTGGGAGTTAGGTCAGAAAAGGCTTTTTGTGTCTGGACAAAGGAGAACCCTGCACAGAGGACAGCTATGAAGAATTGAACCTAGATTTCACACTAGCACCTTTTGCACCAGACCACCCCTGCCTCCCTGCCCCCATTAAGGAAGAATGATAATGTTTACATGAGACAAACAAGTTGTTGTCCTTGGCAAGTACTGATATTCTTGACTGAATGGTTTCTCTGGTGTCATAATTTAATTGAAATCTAAATATGAATCCAATTATACTCAGCATCTTAGAAATGTGATTTTACTACTACTGTGAGTTTTGAGTTGTCACTGCTTTGAAATCTTCCAAGTTAGAATTCTCAGACATTACACACATTTATGCCTGTCACACTGCATTCTCCTGCTTCCTTTTGAAAAGAAGGAATCATTAATGTGTTTGGGGTTTTTTTCTCACAGGAAAATAAACTTTCTCTTTCTACAATTACATTGAAATAGAGAATAAAAATTTAGCCTTCATGCTTTTTTTCCGTAAATTGAACTATTGTACACTGTTTTTCTCTCCTACATTGTGCTGGCTTATATTTAATGCATGCCATTGTCATTTCTTTTTAGGAAATTTAGATGGTGCTTTGAATGTAACACATCATATTTCCATAGACCTTGCTTTGCTTTCTCTTAGTTCTTCTGTTCTTTGGAAGTGTCCTTTCCTGTGCTTGAAAATATTTCTCATTACTCCACAGACCCCAGCATAAAAATGTGTTCCTTTCCAATATGGGAAACAAAAGCAAGAAAACTTGTGGACTGAAATCAAGGCAATTTAATAAGTGAAGGAACAAGATAAAAACCCCCACAGGTAATGCAAAGTAAATCACTCACCCTCTCCCACAAACAGGCCAATGTCAAGCCACTCACTGAGCAACAGCACCTTTAGAAACCTGAAATATCCCCTTCTTCCTCCCCCAGTTTTGTTGTTGGCATGATGTTACACAGCCTGGAATATCCTTTTGACCAGTTCAGACCAGCTGTCCCAGCAGTGTGCCCTCCCAGCTCCATGCCCACTGCCGTCCTACTCACTGGGGGAAAGCAGAGTGCAGAAATGAGAAAGCCTTGATGCTGTGCAAGCATTTTCAGCAATAGCTGAAACACTGGCTTAGCTGCAGATCAAAACAGAGCATCATACAGAAAACACAGCACCATACAGGCTGCTCTGGGGAAAGCTGACTCTATCCTGGCCAGACCCAGTCCAAATGCCTGCCCAGGGGAGAAGAGGGTTGAGACTTTCTCCCCATTCTTACTCCTTTATCCCAAGGCTTGGTAGGCTACCGTGGAGGGACAGCCTGGGCAATACAGAAAAGAAAATGGGACTCTTCTGCCTGGAGGAGCCCAGTGACCACCAGACCAGTGCCTGCTACTTGTGTCCTGTTTCTCTGACATGCCTGGGATGTCTGATACCCATTTTTATGCTAGCAGACAGCTTCAGCACAAGGGTACATCCATAAGCTGCCAGCACATGGCTCCTGAAAGACATGCTTTCAAATCCTCTTTTGGGACATGAGGGAATTCAATTTACCATGTTTGCCTTAGGTAAATGAGGTTGGTATTCAGCATTTCTGCATTTAATGAGACACGATGCCTTTGGTACATTCTAGATGTGTTGTGTGAATACTGGATACAGCCAGCCTGGGCTGGAGCCATGTTTGCATCTTTTCTGTGACATGGGCACTGAGAAGCTCCTACTGACAGCCTGGGCCAGCCCCAGCCTTGCCTGGGGGTGCAGCTGGAGGCCTCAAAAAATTTAAACTCCAATATTTGTGTGCCTGGTATTGAGCAGAGGTACTCCTCCAGCTGACTTGGTCTGTGATGCCATGTCTCTACTCCTCCATCCATACTTACAAGCACTTCCTCAGAAAATGTCTGGAAAAATAATGATCCATTTCTTTCTGTTCCCTCTTTATATATCCACCATGATCTCTCGGCCTTAAGCAGCCAGTGCCCTAAAAACATAACAGGTTCATTTGTGTGCTCCATTAAAGACAGTAAGCAAGACATAGGAAAGATTTCTACTTGCAATGCACGTTCTTTTGTGGATCTCTTAATGCTTCACAATGAATCTGTGCATCTTACATCCACAAGGATAACAAAGGCAATTCAGAAGCATGTTAACTATTGCCAATAGTAATATGATCTCCCTGTTGTGGAATCAAGATTCGAATAAAAATCCTAGTGTCAGGCAATAGCTCTGTTTATAATACTACCTGTAAGAGCTATCGAGGGGTGAGGAGGGGGCCTGAAGCTGTAGGAATTTCATAGACTGTCAAATTGCAAAGTAGAGCAAAATCCACCCACATAAATATTTATATTAGAGAGACAAAGCTACAGCAAATTCTCAGCTGATGGGAAGTGTCTTCAGCTGATGCGAATTTTCATGGCTTGTGCTTTCCAGCAGAGCTGTGACAATTCACATCAGCAGAGGAGCTGCTCCTCTATAATTAGCCAAATCCTTGCAACAGGGACTACAGTCACCTTCCCCTCAACCCTGCTCTCCACATACAGTTGCTGTTTAACTAGTCACAAAAATGCTGCTATCAGAGATCTCAACAGCACACCAAACAGAATATCTGGAACTTGGGCTCCCTGTGAGACAACAGCAGCATTAATTCAGGATCTTTAGTTATATTAGATGATCAAAGATCAGCAGATCAAAGGAGGCAGTGTCTTCCATAACACTCTGGATGAAGGAGTTGGGCTGGGTTATGGCAGGGGAGCAGCACAGGGGGGAGGCAGCTGAGCTCTCCCATGGGAAGAGGGGAGAGCACAAGGGGCTGCTTCTGCCTGTGGCCCAGGTCACTCCCATGCACGGCAGGGTTGGTGGAATTGTGTTTTACCCTGAGCATTTTATCCAGCAAAGCCACCTGTTGGTACAGACAAAACAGCAGAAGGGTTACTGGGGGGAAGAGGTGTTGGCCAAATGCCCTCCATCACATTCTCCTGGGGCAGCAGAGTAAAGGACGAGCTTTCCCAGCCTGGCTGCAATGTGTGGGAGCTTGGGTTGATCTGTGTGGCACTGAGCAGGCAGTGGTGGAAGGGTCCCTGGTGGGCTGACAGCCTTGTCTCACCCACTGCAACCTGTTGGAAAAATTGGCCAAAAGGGGCTTTCCTGGGGCTGCACAGCCCCAGCAAATGCCCAGGCAACATCAGAGCTTATCTGGAGAAAGATGCCTACAGTATTAGAGAAAGGCATGGACAAGGCAAGTATCCACAAACTGGACACCAAAAAGATCACAACATTTCATTATGTAAAGTGAACATAAAGCCCATTTTGGATGCACATGCAACCCTCACTGTTCTCACCATAGGCCAAGGAGTGGCCTTCATTAGGAATAACCCTGTAGCTCACCTCCAACATCACAACCTTTCACAGAGCTTCTCTGCTCCGGGGATGCCCATGCCAAGACCATGCCTGGCACTGTGGACAGCCTCTACATGACACGCCTTAGCTTGACTGAAGGCATGAGCCTGCTGGGGCTCTGGTCTGTCATCACCAGTGGCCTGATTAGACCTTTTGGGCAAGGACCATGGCACCCTCTCCCAGCAATTCCATGATCATCTGTGCTGTGCTGTGCAGGTGAAGGGTTTAGCTGGTCACCTCATCCTCCTTGCCAGGCCCCAGGGAAGGCAGTTTCTTCAGGAAATCAGCTCTGTTTCAAAGAGACATTACCCCAGAAAAATCACAAGCGAATTACTTTTCCTGAGACTTTTGCAGCACCACTGCCTGCTTGGGCTCCCACACCCTGCTCATTAGAACAGCCCAAGCTGATGATTTTCTGGCAGCTTATACAGAATTTGACTGCTTTTGCTCTGGACTTGACTATATTTCTATTTCAGGCCTGGTGGAGTTGCAGAGTCAGAGAAGACCCAAGGACACCGAGTCCTAAGATAATAGAATTAGTGTTGTGCAACCTAGGTTTATTAAATAGATTACATTTGAATTTTACAAGTTACTTTAGATTAGTTTGAGAAGTTTTGTTGATAAACATGATGTTAGAGAAATACACTTACATTTGTGTAAGGAAGCTTGCTTAATCTTAACTTGTATTCAGACTGAGATAACAGATAAGACAAAATTAACACTTGATCTTTGTCTTTTCAGGAGAAATCAAGAAGAAAACAGTTGTTCTTGACAATGTTGAGGTCATTGGTTAAAAATACTGGCACAAGCAAATAATAGGTATTCCCGTTTGGTAAAATATAATACAACATATCTAGGAATGAAAAACCACAAATCATGTTTGCCTAATAAGAGCTGTAATTCTGGAAGAGATTAGGATTTACTGATAGATAATCAGTACCCCATGACCTCATCATTGTAATATGATGTTGAGGTCAATGCTGTTCTTGAATGCAGTCCCCTGCTTGTCACTGAGCAGGACCTCTGTGAGGTTTCCTGCCTCTGCATTTGGCGTGGGTGCAGCTGGAATGTGCTCTCCAGTCCTGAACTTCACATTCCAAGAGAGACATTAAAAAAAATCAGAGAAATTTCTGCATAGACCAATACTGTCTGAAGGCCTGAACAACCTCTTACAGGATTATCTTCTTCTCTAAATGGTCTACAAAACTCTTTATAAGGGTTTTGATGTTACAGGTAAAGATACAATAATTTTCTGCATTTTGAGTTGATAGATAGGTTTAAGAAAGAAATAATATTTTCACCAATGAAGCTGATGTTTGTCATGCATTTGCCATCCCTGGAGAAGTTTCCAGTCAATGTTCTCTGAAGGATATCCTCAAATTCAACTATAGATACTGGAACTGAATCAAGGACTAATTTGAGGGAATTGGGTAAAAACTCAAGCCAATTACCTTCACTGTTCTTCCTGGCCTGATGGTTAGAGGCAATCATACAGCTCAGACCTATGCAAATCTGAAATTCCAAGTTTGAATTCTGTATGTTTTCATGCTGTACAGTGTTCAATGTTGGTGCATGTTATGCAGGAGCTCAGTTTGTGCCAGTGACTGTAGGGCAGCCAATGAACTCCTCATTGAGGAGGAGATCCAGTGCTTGTGGCGCTGCTGTGTCACAGCTGCTGGCTCTGTGGCTCTCAGTGTGTACCTGAGCAACAGAACAGACTTTTATGGTGTATTTAAAACATATCATCTATAAACTATGGAATCCTATCCTTTATTTGTCTTTGTGAACACTATTGCAGCCTCCAAGCCTGTGTCGTGGAATTGCAGAGGGAATAGTGACTGGTAAATACGCAGGAAGCTGTGCTGTGGAGCTGGGACGAAGGGTTGCTTGGAACCTCACTGCTGAGGGCCATAAACTGGCACAGGGTCATCTCCACTCAGCGTGAGGAACTCTGCCAACTGTGATTTTTTGATGGGAATCTCACCAGAGACCAGATCCAGCAGGCAGTGACAGCACCCAGGGCTGGCTGGCAAATGTGGCTCAGTATGTGCTGAACTCCTGCTCCAGCACACAGCAGCAGCCATCAGCGCAGCCCCCACTGCCAGTGGCCAAGGAACTCCCACTCCTTTGCTTCATCCCCTGGCAGAGTGGGTTGCATCATGCTCCCATCTCATTCCGCTGGAAACAATGTGATGCTCTAATCTTTGGAGCATCTCACACGTCAGGAACTGCTGTAAGACAAAGCTGTGTCATTATCACCTGCTCCAACCCAAGGTTGCCAAATCACTGTCTGCTGCTACTTGCAGCCTTGTACATAATAATTTACTTGACAAATTGTAAACAAGCATTTCTTGAGAAGATTGTGTGCAGTTCTGCACAGCACAAACAAGGCCTGGCTGCATTACTGTGTACTGTGTCCTTCCTGTGAGACCATGGAAACTCCAGAACTCCAGTATGACTGGAAGATGAAATAATGCTCTGTGTGTGTGTGTGTGTGTGTGTGTGTGTGTGTGTGTGTGTGTGTGTGTACAGAGCTGATAGCTCAGGCACGACAGCTTCTCATTCTGCCCAGTGCAAAGCTGTCAGCAGTCCTGTGAGCTGCTCGATCCTGTCCTTTCTATGCACAGCACCTTAACCTGGTGCTATGGGATCTCATCACACTCATTTCTGGTGTGATGAGATCTCAAGGTTTCCTGGGACTAAAAACTAACCTTGGGACTAGATTTGCACAAGCAGTCCAGACACAGGACCTTTCTCCTCTGCAAGGACTATCTCTGCTAGCACTTCAAGCTCACTTTTTCTTTTTATTTATTCCTTTGAGAAGACCAAGGCTTTGAAGAATTTTAGACTGAAGAGCAAAAAACTAAAAATCTGCCAGTCTGTGTGACTGTGTTTAACTCTATTTTGACTTGGAATGCTAATTTAAAAGCAAGCAGCCAAGAGCACAAGGAATTTCTGATTATTCTGTGCTGTTACAGGCAAGAAGGTTCAGGAATGAGAACAAACCAGATGTCATCAGTATTGCTTGAAACTCTTCTTTCAAAGGGCACGGACATTAAGAGTCTGGTTCAGTGAGAAATGCAAGCTGCTTCTACAGGCTTCTTGCTTCTTTATTATTTCATTATGGCTCTGTGTTCAAATACAGCAGTATTTCCTTTCCCAGCTCAGACTATTAAATCTTCATAAATATATATGTTTCTCCCATTTCTTGTTTTTGATTTCTTTAGCAGGGTGCAAGAGTCACTTCTGCAATGCAATTCTATGAAATCCAGGAGTTATTCTTCAAAGGCTTTTATACTGTGTTTGAAAAAATCCCAACATCCATTACATGTGAACTTCATGAGAACCGTGTCTTGATTTATTGACTACATGATGGCAATCAAATTGGTAAAGTTTTATCTCACAAAATAAATAATCTCTACTGTTTCATCAGAACCCACCCTAGAAGCAGAGTTAAAAATCATGGGTTTGGGGGCCATTCTGATGCTTTGTTTTCTATCTTATAGCCACACTACAAATTATGTCCTCCAATCCCTTCTTGACTTGTTTAAAGACAGGAAAACAAGGCATACACAGCTGCATGTTTTTAAAAGGCACCTGAGATGGTTTTGTAAGTCCTCCTTGACTTGTTTTAAGAGGTTTGTGTAGTACAAGCTATTTTTAACTGTGTCTTGCTGTGTGAGGATGAACACTGCAAGCACAGAGTCTTCTCTGCTAGACCTGTGCCTGCTGCGTAGGTGCACCTGCTGGAGATGTCCTTTTGTCAGGCAGGCATGAGGGAGACACAGGTATTTTTAGTATTTCTACATATGTATTTTGCTCTTCTAATCCATGAAGGACAGCATTTTAGGACAAGGACTGCTTCATCTAAGGAGTCACCACAGTTGCCTGTAGGAGAGTTTGTTGTTTCCAGCCAGCACATGGCTTGCCATCAGTTGTCAGCAGCTCAGACTTCAGCTCTTAGTGAGCCCTTTGCCCCAGTATTTCACCAGAAATGATGCTTGCACACACATCCTCCCACTGTCATTTCACAAGACTCAGTTCTAGTGCCAGGGACTCAGCCTTCCTGTTAAAGGTATCACCAAAGTGATATTTCTGTTCTGCTTCTCCTATGTTTCTTCCAGCTTGGGGCAGGAGTCACCCCACAGCTGCAGCAGGTGTTCACCACAATCCCCTTTTTTAGCCCTTCCCAGGATGCAGACCAGGTCTGCTTGTTTGCACTTTGGTGCTGTTCTCAAGGCTCTGTTCCCAGGCCAGCTCAGGCTGTGGAGAAGAGCACATTCCTCACAGCCATGCCATCATCCTGCCCTCTGCAGCCCGGTTGGTGCTGGGCTGACAGTGCACACAAGGTCCACAGGAGGGTTCCTCTCTGGCCCAGTGCCCAGGAACTGCCTTAAACCAGCTATCCCTTCATCCACATGTCTCCTACATCCCTCCAGCTACTATCTTTCCAGTCTCTGTCTCCTCCAGATATTTTGACTCAGCCCGTGAGATCCCTCCAGGGGATGCTAAATCTCCTTGGGGTTTTTGGGTTTGTTTTTCTTTGCTGTTTTGGGGTTTTGTTTGTTGGGGGATTTTGTGTGTGTTTTGTTTGTTTTGTCTTGGTTTTGTTTTGGTTTTGCTTCTCTACTTCTCAGCCTATGTTATTGTGGGTTGAAAATTTTCTTTATGATCTTTTACCTCACCTTCTGTCCTGCCTGGTTGGATTTCTCTTCATTTGCTCTTTTGGAGGCCAGATTCTAATCTGGGGCTTATACATTCCCTCTCTCCTCTCCTCTCCTCTCCTCTCCTCTCCTCTCCTCTCCTCTCCTCTCCTCTCCTCTCCTCTCCTCTCCTCTCCTCTCCTCTCCTCTCCTCTCCTCTCCTCTCCTCTCCTCTCCTCTCCTCTCCTCTCCTCTCCTCTCCTCTCCTCTCCTCTCCTCTCCTCTCCTCTCCAAAAATACTTCATTTGATTCAAGCCATTCTTGAACAAGACAATGATTTTTTTCTGCAAAGGAGATTCTGACTGAGACTTCTGCACAGTTTATATCAGAATGTGATTTTTAAAACTACAGCCTTTCCTTGGCACCAGGTGATGTTTCGTGGGACTGAGCTTTCGAATGCAGAGCTTGGAAGGATGAAATATAGCACTAACCTTTAAGGCTTCTCCAGAAACTCAAAACATGGCACTGATCAAATGTCAAGAGCACTGCTCTGAGGTGTTTTATCTCAGTTATATTAATTGAAAACCCAAGCACTTTGCTACATGTGCTACAATCGATGATGGATCACTGGATTAAATCATTATGTAATGATTGTTACTTATGCATTATTCTCCAGTTTTGCCATATGCATACTTTTGAATGACATTTATTTGAAAATATAATGAGGGATATGTGCGTGCCTGTATTATATGGCTTTGGACTCAGCCATTTCAGTGCATGAACAGAAAAATAGTAAAATTTGACTTAAAAGCACTCTGAAACACTTCTCTTCTGAGAATTAGAAATCAGGGGCCACACTCAGGCCCCTGCTTCAAGAAGCCCTCAAGACCAGGGTGAGAAGCCAGACTCCTTTTGGTACTGAGCTATACTGAGCTTTGTAAGGTCAGGAAAGAGATTGTATGACACCCTTCTACTCCAGGAAAAATGACCTTGATCAGAAGGTGTCTGATTTCCTAGATGTTTATATCAAGTATGAATACATAATCAAGTTACCAGCCCCTGTATGGCCCTAGACCAGCAGACCATGTGTGTATATGGCGATCTTAAGCCTGTGCAGTTAATTCTTTTGGCTTGTAGAGGCTACTTAGGTGCATGAAGTAAAACAATCCTGTGTTTGTAGTCTTCATGGGAGTTTGGCAGGGCCTTTGTTCCAAAACTGGCTTAGTGCAAGTGAGTCCTTGAGCCCTAATGGAAATTGGATCTGGAACTGCTTCTGCATGTACACACCTTCATACCATACAACTTTTGCTACTGCTGTAGGTAAAAGCTCTGTTCATGCTGGGGAGCAGATTCCACCTGGGGCAGTAGCAGGGATTGAAGAAAGTGTTCATAACCATCTTCAAAGTAACATCAGTTGAAAATGAAGCATTTTCTGAATGGGCTTGCTGTTGAAAACTGTGCAAAACTGTATTTTGTACAACTACAGCATCCAGTGGTCAACCCAGACTGCCATGAACTGTGTAATTGCCACCCTACTCTTTTGGTCTCACAATTAGATTTTGCAGGTTTAAACACCTACATCCAGCAGCTCAAACTGCAAGTAGCGCTGACTGTACCCTTTCTGCAGCATTGAAGGTCTGGGTGATCTCCTTAGGACCAAAAGGCTGGAAAGGCTTTATCAGGAGTCGGTTGGGTTTACTCTAATTGCAAAAGATTTCCCAAGAGAGCTTACAAAATCAACTGAATTTCAGCGCATATGCTTTTATAGGCATCCTGATAGTCCTTTAAAGCTCATCTGTTCAATACTAGCAATTGTGTGTAAATAACTTGATGGTAAAATTGCTACAGCACAGCTTTCAAGGATGGTATCTGCGGAAGGTATTGTGGTTGCAATAGGTATCCAGCTGACAGGTCAGCAGAAGAAAGGAAATTTGGAAAAAGTTCCCTGCTGCCTTGACATCAACAAAAAATTCATGTATTCAACCTGTAACAATACCAGCACAAATACAAAGAAAGTAAATATCCTTATTACATAGAAGAAATACAGCAGGCAGCAGTGTGTGTCTCTAAACTCACATGTGTGCATGTGAATACATGCCAAGGACACAAAAGTGTATAATCCATATATAAATGTAACAGAGTTGGAAACACGGGAATCCAGCAAGCACTCTAGTAGAGCCTTACCTCGTGCCATTCCTGCATGTGGTAATCTTTATGTATCACCTAAATTGTCTACCCAACTGCTGCTAGAATAAGTTATCCAGCCTGTTTGCTCAGTTCCTCAGACTAGGAATGAAATCCTGCTCTATTCCTTTAGAGCAAGAGGTGCCTATGACTCTGCAGCTCCTGAAGCACAGCTGGATTTGACAGTAGCACAAAGCAGTGCTCCTAAAATATTCATGGAAACATTTTGCTTAAAACATTTGAGGTCGGTCAGACTTCTAAAAATAAAAGCAAAACAAAATCCCAAATGGAAGTGTGGTTTTCTGTTGTCCTTTATGACTGTGTTTTTTCCCCTTTCTAACTAGGGAAGAAATACTAGGAAATATCTGTAAATCCTCAAATTAAAACTCTCATGTGGCCCCCAAGATTCTGCTTCCATTTGTATGAATTGATCTGATCACAGTGTGTTGTTTGAAAAACCATTCTTGAGATTCATCATGATCAGTTATGGCTGCTTTTTATATTGGTCAAATCCTGCTCAGAATGCCATGTACAAACCCCTTTCAAATTAATTTACAGTAGGTTTGGGGAAAGTTTGCCTGAGACCATCTTCCCCATAACTTTCTCTTTGCCCCATGAGCAGGGCACTTTCCTGATGCAGGTTAAGGCAGCTGGTGGAGATGAGTTTGTAACACACGAACTGCTGCCCTGCTCTGGGACAGGAGCTCCACAGTGCCAGAGCAGTGACTCTGAATCACTCCAGAACAGGCAGTCAGGAGTGCCTCAGAGCACTCTCTGATTTTGGACTGAAGCAAGGAGAATAGCTTAATACATTGATAGATTAAAAAAAAAAATCTTTATCCTTTTAGCCAAGCTCTCTTTCAGCTATTGAGATAAAATGGACTAAATCCAGAGAAACTGTGAGTTTTCTTTTATTAGTGATAAAATCTAAGCTGTTGTTAGAAACATCAGGGGGATTTAAGAGGCTTAACAGTGTCTCCTAAATTCCTCAGGAGGCCTGTGAATTTGGAGTTCAGATCTATGAGCTAGGAAGCACTTGGCACCTTATCAGCAGGGAGCTCAGCAGCCTTTGGAGAATGAAAATCACCTTTTTGTTCAACTTGTCCTGGTAGCTTGCCAACCTTCTTGTTACTTGCTAAGTCAACAGACTCCAGAAAATATTGTCTCTGGTCTAAGCCACAGGATTCAAAACACAGCATAATAAGTAAGTAGCAAGGCAGGGGGAGTTATATCATATCATAACATCTGCTCAGCAGGCAGAGGCAGCTCAGCTCCTTGGCTGCACAATATCCTCACTACTCACTGGGGCTTGCTCAGTGGAGCCATTCCCTTGCAAGCACAGAGTCTTTCTCCCTCACCATGAAGTTGTCTGACTTCTGGAAAGCACTGGGCAGGCAGGGACACAAAGTGGAAGTACAGAGGAATGGACTGTGGAGAGCAAAATAACATGAGTAGGCAGATGAGCTGCTGGCAAACAATTCCAGAGCTGTGAAATTTCTTTGGCAGGCCTCTCTGAATGGTTGAAGTATTCCCCAAATACAGCCTCATCAGGACCCTGATGGTTCTGCTCACATGGCTGAAGTTTGCTTAAGCTGCTCTTCTGATAAAGTCATTTTAATAAACATAAATAGTTCATGTGTACAGGTACAATTACCACCATTTAAAAAGACATAAAATGAAATGGTTTTGCAGCTATCATTAGTTTCCCTCCTTCCCTTCAAAGAAATCCCAAATTTATATATATTCTGCTGGCATTCAAGGCCATAACTGGAGAAGCTGTACCACAATCAGAGCTGCCAAAGCCATGGTCAAGGCCCAGACAGAGACTCTCATGACGTGCACCACAAGGGATGGGAGAAAAAACAAATACAAGGGCAAAGGAAGGGATGTTCCCAAACACTTTGATTGCAATAGAACATTAAATATTTTGCAGTCACCTTGACCAATTGTGGAGTGCTCTCCATTAAACATTCATCATTTGCTATCCCATCGGTCACAGCAAGTGAATCAGTTACATTCATCAGCTGTGATGAATGTAAGATTTATATCTGAAAGCACTGATATTTCAAACAAAACTCTGTCTAGCTCTAGAGGAAACACTCTAAAAAACAGTCCTCACTCACAGATCCAAGCAAAACATGTGCAAGAAACCAGGACTTGGCTGTTTCTCCCATCTTAGGAATGTGGGTGATTTGAGATGCTTCACTCTTAATTTCAAGCAGCAATGTGAGTTTGCCTGTTCTGCAGCAAAGAGTGTATTGGTGGTGTCATTTCCCTCAAATAGCCCTTTTGGCTGAAATGCAGTTCATGTTCCCTTCAGCATGACAAATAACACACTTCATCTCCCTCTGGAGACTGGAAAATCTGAGATGAGACTGGCACTGCAATATGAAGAGAGATACTCTCAAAAGAGAGGCAAAATCACTTGAACCAAGTGGAAATAATCACTGCACTCCTAGCTACAGGCAGTCCTTGGATTTCAAGCTGTATTTCAATGTAAAATGGCTTTCCCTCATCATATCCATACAGCATCTAGCACAATGGCATCCTAAACTCCACTGTGGGTTTCTGGCACTGCAATAAAACAAACTTTGAGCTTATAAAAAGATACACAATCAGTCACATGTGCTCTTGCATAAGCTATTCATGCCCTCAATAAAATTTAAATACAGGTGTGGGTCTGTGTATGACTTCAGCTTCAGTCATTAAAAAAAATAACACTGTGCCCAGAAGAAAACTTTTCTCAACTAATCCTGCATTTCAGAGCCAGACAAGTTGGGGGTGCTTTTTAAAAGATAAAACATGCAGGTGGTCTGCCATTTGCTGTGGGTCCATAAAAGGAGTATTACACAGATAGCAAAGGAGAAATGGATGGCTCTGGCAGATGGCATCATGCTCAGGGTTAGCCAAATCCCCTCTCAGGCACTGGAGCCCAGATGGCCAAGCAGAAACACTTTCTGCCACAAACCCTTTGCGTGCCTTTGAGACATCTCTGTGCTGGGAGGGGAATTATGTCAATTCACAACCTTGCTGTGATAAAACAATCTTGGTGTTTGGGAAATATGCTCATTCATAGGCTGCCCTTGGCCCCAAGCTTTCCTTCCCTCATCTGAGCCTGCCTGGCTGGAGTGCTAATCACAGCTCCTGCACACTCTAAAAGGTGGTTACAAATAATTTTGAAAGCTGGGTTTGCAAAATGAGGCAAAAAGACCCTCTTGGCAGGCTTCTGTCCTTGTACCTCTATAATCAGTAAGGTCTTTCTGAGAAGCTGGGAGAGCAGGGACTGGGTGCATGCAGCTGCTAAAGGAACTCAGCAAGGGTGATGACATTGGTGGGAGTGCTTCGCAAAATGCTCAACACTTCCCATTTGTTTTGACATTGCTCTTTATCTTATGTCATTTCAAAAAATCTGCTTTGCTCAAACCCAGTGGAGGTCTGAAGCACATGGTTGTACAAGGGATTCCCACCACGTCTCTCACAAATGACACCACAGGATGTCCAAAGTGTCAAGACCTTGCAACTGACCCCTGCCTGCTCCTTTTCACACTCAGCACAAGTTGCCAAACTCTTGTCTCTGCAAACGTGAAGGCACTTTGGGGAGTCCCAGCTGGGGCCATTGCTCAGGCACAGTGACCTTCCAGCTTTGTGTATCCTCTTGCAGGGCACTGCTGTCATCCATGGCACACACACTGACCAACAGTGAAATAAGGCTTGGCTGGGTCCTAGTGGAGGCTACAGACCCCACTCTTGGCAATGTGCCCTCACACAATCAGTAAATGCCCAGCACATACAGAGGCAGTGCACAGGGCCTGGGTGAGGGGCGGAGGAAGATGAGGAAGAGTCAAAAATGGCAGACAGCAGTGGGGCAGGACAGGGAGGGGAGAAGTATGTCTTGACTCAGAGATAAGGAGCGGAAGTTTTCTGGGGGGTGAAATAGTAATTACCTTTGAGCTACCCTTTTCTTTTGCCTTTTCTGAAACCTGACACTGCCTCTTACCATCCTGTCCTGCTCCAGACTCCTTTACAGATACCTTCAGCACCTTGCACAATCTAGTGCCTTCTCTTTCTCCTTCCTCCCTCCCTACCACTGGCTGCTCCCTCGTCCCTGCTCTGCCCAGCATGTCTGTGCAGTCACTTGAGCTGGGGTACTGCCACCATCATGCACACATCTTCTCTTATGATTCCCTAAATTCCTGTAAAAATCCAGAAGTCCAGCTCAGGGCAATTCTGCCTTTATTGAGAAAGCTCTCAGCTCCAGCACATCCTTCCTCTTCCTCCCTGGAAAACCCTTCCTGACATAAATCATTTTCCCAGTGCACACATTTATGCCAGGAAACCTCTGCCATCCTACTGTACTCTAGGGGCAGTGATGGTGCTCCAAAGGCAGCTTTCCCTGCCTGTCATTCCAGCTGGAGCACAGAGGGGGCAGCCCAGCCCATGGCACCCCAACACTCACACCACCTTCTTTCAAACCAGAGCAGCCTTCTCCATGCAACACCTGGGGCTTTAGTCTGGAGCCCAGAGCAAAAGGGAGCTAGAACAGAGACCTGAGCTCCAGCTCATGATCAGCAACTAAATCATCAGGAAGATCCCTGCATGGGTGAGGTCTGGGCAGGCTGTAAAGCATGGGCTGGCAGGAGCCTGGGTCCTTGCAGGCTGTTTGGATGTGATTTGGCAAGAGGAAATTTTGGCTGTATGGGCAGGCTGAACCATGCCAGGAGTGATCCAGGACAGAGAACAGGGGGTTTTCTACTTGCATAAATGTAGCCTCAGCTTCAGGAAAGTGTTAAGTGTTGTCAACAAACTCTCAGAAACAAGAAACAAGAGTATCTTCAGTAAAGTCCAGTGGATATTGTATGACTTTATTCTTTTTAACTTAATTGTGGGATTGAGTCAAGGTAGTCTGAATGCTCTCCCAAAAACTCAGTGAGTAATGTTCCATACCCAGGTTTTACGTTCAGGATTGCTTTGGGATAAGCACCTTCATTCCCATGGAAGAGAATCCTGCATAGCTGCAGGGCAGTGATTTTCCTCACATCATCTGTCAAACCACTGCTGCTGCTCCTCCCTCTGCCATCTCTGCCTCTGCACCTTTCCCATCCATCACACAACCCCAGATCTGACTGGCAGACTCTGGCAGATTGTGATAGATTCTGAGTGTCAGATATGTCAAGGTTGTGTGTAACTTTAGGGTTCTGATCACTGAAATAGTAGAATGCTGAATGAGAAGTTCATCTTTAGGAAGGTGTGCTTTGAAAGGGCATCTCTTGGGGCGTGAAGTAAAACCCAGCTGGATCCCTGCTGATGTGTTGAGCCCAGTATGGAGGGATTTATTGAATATCAGGAGGCACTCAGGAACCCCAGCAGCTAAACCCAGTGCCTGTGCTTGAAATTGATCCCTGACAAGGAACTGGGATTATATTAAGATTAAATCAACTTTTTTCCCATATCACATGGAGACAAATATTCATTCTCACATAAAATCTGTCTGCCTACAGTGCAGGAAAAAAAATCTAAAATTGGACTACTGGTGGGAAAATCCCTCTTTGCATTATATTTATTCTGCAATAACAAGCATGTCATACCCTCTTTGAGCACAGCTTGCTGTGTCTGAGCAGGGTTGCACATTAAAAAACACCCTTTTATTTCCAGATTCCTCCTCCCTTCCCAGTTGGAACATCATCCTCACCATTCATCTTGGCTTGGTGAAGGATACCAGGAATGACAATGTGGGAAAGGCTGTGCTGGCTGGGAGATCTGTGAGCACGTGGCCCACGCAGCCAGGGCAGGCTCTAGCCAGCCAGAAGCACATCTGGAGATGGCAGCTCACATCCCTCTGTTTCCCAGCTGCTGCCAGGAGCAGTGTCAGCCTGCAGACAGATTCTGGGAGAGTCAGGGAACAAGCCTTGAGCTTGCTTTTGTGCAAGGATGTGTATTTAGAAGAGACACCACATTTTATGTTCAAACTACCTAAGTGAGCAGGGGGAGCACGAACCTCAACAGGGTGTTGAGAAACCATGAGTTGGTGTAAAGGAAAAGTATGAAGTGTCTCTAGCTTGATGAATTAAAACAATATTAAATTTATTTCTATCTTTGGGCCCAAAGGCCCAAAAACTTGCGTGTAACCCTTATGGACTCCTAACCCTGACTGTGATTTCCCAGGGCTCCAGGAGAGGACACAGCTCATGGTCAGTGTAACCTGCAGACACAAAATACCACTGAGTTCACAAAAATACCTCTCAGTTCCTGTGGTGCCCAGCTGCTTCCATGATCCTGCCTCCTGTCGGGGCAGGTCAGCCCATACTGAGCTCCCATTCCCACTGACCACCAGCCCACGTCTCAACACAGCACTGCCACCACAGTTTCTGTGTCCTGCAGCATGGGCTGGCTCCAGCTCCTCTTTACTTGTAAGGGAGAGGGTGTAACTACATTTGAAAAATAAGTAATTAGTTTCTTCCAAGCCATTTCATTGTTCCTGCTCCTGATTCAGTTCCACAGGCTTGTCGCCCCTCAGCAGGCATGGCTGTGTGACAGAAACAAAGTCTCTTTGCTTGCTGTGGGTCCCTGAGCCCTTCTGGGGCCCATCTCCCACTGGACTGTCTCTAATGCTTTTTCCTGCTGTAAGCTTTGAGGTGGTTCCATTTCACCCTGCTTCCTCAGGGAGTTATCCTGCATAAAAATGCTGTAGCTCTTTTCCTGACAGGTCCTTAAGACATGTTATAACTATTTTTCATATAGATGCAAAGAGGTTGGCAGCATTATATTCAGATGGAGCCATTTGTCACCAGAGGTTAGCAAGGCTGAACATAATTTAATAGCATGGCAAAATTCTTGTTCTGTTTTTGCTGGAACACCAAAGCTGTGGGTGAGAACATTTCAGGCCTGAGATCCAGACCTTGTCACTTCTGAGTAATTATGGGCACAGCTCTGGGGCCATTGCTAGAAGGGAAGACTGACATATGGTGCTAGCCTGACAACTCTGGGGGTAGCTGTTATTTTCTGAAAACTTTAGCATTTATTTTATTTTATGCTGATCGGGAGATCTCCAAGCTGAGAGCAGATGGTACTGATTTGCTCAGGGTTATTGCTGGTCTAAACTAAACAGTGCAGCACTCCATTCTCCCAATGAGCTATTAAATTGGATATCATTCATCCATCAGAATTTCACAGGAGTTCAGCTGGGAGTGAAGCCACACTCAGCTGGGCACTATTCACTCACACACAGAGGGCGTTACGGTTCTTCATTCCTAAAAACCCAAACCAGAAGTGAAAACCCCAGATGCCCTGACCTCAGGCTATTACCAAACACTTCTCTTACTGTTTCCAACCTCTTTTCTCAGTAATATTGTTTCCTCTTTCTCCCTCCCTAGCTTGAGGAGACCAGATGTGGTGTTGCAGCAGCTGCTGACCCGCCGGCTAGCAGGACACCCCTTCAAGGCACCTCTGAGCTGCTGCAGCTCTAATGTTGGGGTTGCTGGGAGTGGCTGTGCTTCTCTTTTCTGTATTGAAACATGCCCTGTCACATTATCCTCCAATTCAGCACTCCTGCATCTATTTGAGAGCTGTTTATTTGGTAAAACATAGGCTAAACCTGCTGTGGGCACCATCACAGAGATGCCTCCCTTGGGCAGTCTTTTCCTCCTTATCATGGGAAAGGGAGATTGCACAAGGTACTGTGATAACAGAAATGTTTCCCTGAAGCAACTATTGACAAATCCATTGTCTTTCTCAAAGCCTGTATTAAAACTACTGATTCTGGACACCATGGTCTAGCAGAGCTTGGAGGACCTCAGCAGCTCAGTGTCCCATGTGGCAGGTCTGGGGCAGGCCTGCTCAATTCTTGGGATTGGGGCAAAACAGCACTTTGGAAAGAGAAAGTGTCTCCAGGAACATGGAAAGCAGAAGAAACAGAGCCACGAGGCAATACCCATTTACCTCTGCAAAAGAATTTAACAGATTGTGATACCCAGAGGCTTTGTAAGGCCACTTTGCTTTCCCTTTCAGCTTTGGCTGATTTTGCTCCAGTGCATAAAAACATTCAAACAGTGAAATCTACTAATTCTTAGATGAAGAAAAGCCTAAAGTTAATGTAATGATTGCCATAATAATGCACATCTAATTACAACTCATCAAGGCTGTCTTGCGACAAATGTGACAGAGGCCAGTGATTCCCTTAAAACAGCATAACTGTTTCATAGGTTTGGGTAAATAAAAGCTTAAGAGCAAACACTGATTTATTACTTGGGAAAATATTACAATTTTTCAGGGGAAGTTGTATGATCCAGAATGAATTGGAAGTGTGTTCAATTTGAATTAATTTCTTAGATTAGTAATTCAAGAACAGAGATTTCCAAATCCCACAACCAGGACAACTTCTTGCAGTGGCAGGAGCTGTCAGAGTAAGTTCCCAGTATGAAACTCAAGTCTGTCCCATGGCTATAGGTGTGGCAAGGTGGCTATCAGGGCTCTGCACACCCTGTGCACTGAATCAATGAGTTCCCTGGGTGGTCCAGGAGCATCCCAGCTTGTCATCAGCACAGATGAGATAGCAAAGCTGCTTTGAGACAAGAGATTGCCTTAAAAACAGGTCTGAACTCCTCAACACATCCATGATTAAGTAATCAACACTCAGGACTTCTCCGGGGAGGAATTTTTGACAGTTCAACATATTCCCCCAGGTAGCTCCTGCTGCAGCTCATCTCCTTTGTATCTCTAAATGTGTTGGGGTGCTGAGTCCCCCGACTTCTGGGACTTAGGCTGGGCTTTTTTAGGGGGCTCCCTGTCAGGGGAGACCCTCTTGGAGTGGTTTTGTGTTAGGAAAGAGAGACGCATTGGATTGTTTTGGTCTTTAGGTTTTTGTTTATTACTATTTTATTTAAAGTTTTGTACGCTGTTCACACTAGGCTCAGTGCAGTGGAAAAGCACCTCAAAAATGGCTAACAACTTGTTGTTACAAGGTTTTAAAGCTAAATATCCATTAAGAACTGACACCTAGATTATTTCCCCTTTTAACTTAATAACTGATCCCAAAGAGCCCACAATGCAGATTTTCCCACCCAATTACAAAATGTTACCCAAACTCATGAAGAAGGAGGAAGAAGAAGCATGAAGAAGAAACTCAGGATGACACCTTGTGCCTTCTATTGCCTTCTATCTTGCTTCCTTCCACAACATACAAAAAATCCCAAAACCTAAATTTTTTACCTAAGTGATAGACCTACACTACTCTCTATAATCTACTTCACAGTTTAGTGGATTCTAGTCTATCTTGAAGTTTAGGAAACTTTCTCCATGAATGAGAGTCAAAGTCAGTGCTCCCCTGGGGGTCAGGGCACCCCAGAGCAGACAGAAATATTCCCAGAACCCTGGGCTTCCACATAAATGTTTATGTGATGATTAACATTGTGGGTGCATTGTCCCTGGCATTCTCATGAGATTCTGTTGCTGTAGCAGTTGCAGAAGGGATCAAGTTGTACACAGATATGACATTTGCAAGTAGTCAGTACAAACTGTTCCTGCAGATGCAAAAAAATACTCATGTAGGACAGTGTTTTGTACACAGTTAGGATATTTAAACCAGTTTTGTATGTAGTTGTCACAGACAAAACTGTTCAGAATTGGGTTTTTTTGCTTCATTTATTCCCAGACCACACAAGCTTCTGATACCCAATTTGGATATTAAGAGAAAAAGGAGCACAAACAGCCAGACACTTAATAAGAAACTCCACCCTTCCTCCTTCCCAGCTTCAACTTCTTTATTTTTTCTGCAGTCACAATTGTTCCATCACAGCTCCCTGGCAATGGGATGGGTGGAAGCAGAGCATGTGACATTTCTGCTGCCCCTGCAGCTGTTTCTGCTGTGCTGCCCTTTGTGACACCCTGAGCAGGGGCTTCCACCACCCTGCACACCTTGGCCTGTGCTGCTCTCCCCCTGTCCCTGTTGCTGTCCCTGCTCTGGCACAGCTCACTCATGGATGTGTTTTCTCACCAGATGATTTCCACTCATTTCAGGGCAGGCTGGAATAATTTTTGGCAGGCAGCAAGGCACGGGCTCACCCCAGAGAGGCCAGCACTGCAAACCAGTGACACATGAAGCCTGGTGACACCTGCCCAGTGCAGCAATATGGTGACAAGGACGGATGGTCACCATGGCTTGCAGCCAAGCACTCGTACAGCCACTTCAGTGGGGGGACTCCTGTGGGCACAGGACAGCAAAATTTACTTTGAACAAACATTCTCTCAATGAGTATCTCTGCAACATTGGCCCGTGTGAGGAAAGGTTACTAAAATGCCTCCCTAGCACTCCATGGGAAAGATGCACAGCTCAGCAGCCCAGCACATCCCCAAAATCATGGACAGGAGTCTCACCTGCCTAGAACAAGCAGGCTCACTTCAATTAGAAACTGCAGTACACATCTTAGAGGTAGAGCCAAATATTATCAGAGATAATTTTTTTGTTTATGCTGACAAATGAAGGGGATCTGAAAAGAGGCTGTGTGTCTGTCCATGTCTCAGAGAGCATTGCAAGGAGCAAACCTGCCAGCCTGATGCCTGTGGAGGAGCATTCTCACTTTAGGATGAGTTTCAGGGCTGGTGTTGCCATGTGTGTCTGTGTGTGTGTATAACAGGGAATCTGCCAAATCTGCAGATTGGATGTCAAAGCACTGCCCACAGTCAGACTGATGTAGCTGCCACCCTCCTTAAACAGAAATCTGGGACCGCTGAAGCTCACATAAAGTGTCTCGAGCAACTTCTCTGTGTAGTTACTCTCTGAGCTGGGAAAACAGTCTCCTTGTGTCATGTAAGAGCTGTTGGGGTCTGCTCCAGCTGTGTCCATTTTGGGTAAGGATTAAGAGAGGTTTAAGTGAGTAGGGGCAGCCTGCAAAGCTGGGACATTTGAGGGGATTCCATCCTTCTTCCTTCTGCTGGCTGACTTGAGAGTTCTCTCACCTGATTGTTTTTCACACCAATGCTGTTGTATATGAAGGTACAATGATTGCTATAATTAAATCACTTCATTGATCTAAATAATCTCTTACAGATTTTTTGTATTTATCTAAATTTATAAAGAATGATGTCAACTCTGGTAGCAGTTATAAAGCCCTCAAATACCCTCAGATATTGCTGTCCAGAATAAGTGCACTGTGAACTCTAAACATTTTTTTCAGAATATGCTTTTAAATGAAGAAAACCATGGCAGCTTCTCAGGGAATACTGCTTGCAGTAGCCAGGCACTTAGTTTTAATGCTGATCCCTAATCCTACTTTGAGTAAATCAAAAGTGGAAATAAAACTGTAGTATTACACAATTGCTAAGGCAGTCAGTTCTGCTGTCAGCAGATGTGATGGCCAAAGATCCCCTTAATCACACACAGGATGTCTGAGTGATACATCCTGGACAAAAGAATAAATATCAATGTGAAAGTGAAACATTGGAAACATTACATGTAAAGCTGGAGTGATGTACTGTGCCAGAGGGTTTGAGTCATAGATACATTTCACTGTAATATCAGATGCTGCAGACTGTGAAAATGTCATCATTAGCACAAGTTGTGCCCCCTTATCAGGCAGAAATAAAACACAGAGGTCAGTTAACCTGCCACTTGCTACACTCTTTTTTGCTATTATGGCAATAGTAGCTCCACTGAATTCCTATGTGTAATTTATTTCAGGTACAGATAGGAGAATCATTTTTAAATGTCTGTATTTAAAATATATTTTATACATATAGTATATGGATCCCACTACTCCAGATAGTTACAAACTTCTACAATCACACCCCAAAGATTTCTCAGAGGGACTCACAGATTACTGATGTTTACCCCAGGGTAACTACTGTCACACCATGTGTACCTTTTGTCTGTCAGATACATTAAACTGAGATACACTGTGCCAAGTGAGGAATGTCTGTTTTCTCAAATTCCTTTAAAGATGCTCAACTTTTAACTGTCCCTCTCAGACACCAGATGAAAGCAGCACTCAGATATTTAACAGCTAAGTTTTGCTGCACGACTTGTCCCAAGGCCAGGGTAATGGAGATTCCTTGAGGATGTATGAAGGTGATCTCTGACAACACATTCTTTGCTGGCAGGAGTTTCAGCACATATATACCTGGAATATATCCAACTATTTTGGGAGTAGTTGTATAAAATCTAATCTGATTCAGCATTTCTGTGCAAATGTTGATAGATAAAATGGCATAAGATAATTTTAAATAGAGACTGTCTTCTTCATTCCCTGTGCATTCTCCCTTTTTTTCTTATTTTCCTTAAACCTTCTTTTGGCTTTCAAGTCCCCAGTCACATTTTCATTGCACATCATTAGTTGTGTAAAACCTGGAAACTGAAGGGTTGTTTAATTGCAGTGCATGCCTACAGACTAGGCTAAAGTCCATGTGAGTTACTGTATTCCTCTGGACAGCCTTGGAAGCAGCAAAGGGCAATGTGTGAGTGCAGCCTGTGAGGGGCTGCAGCTGTCTGTTCAATTGCTCTGAGACTGCACTTTTCCAGAGTGAGTTAAGAAGCTGTGAGCTGTGGGCTGCTAGCTGACAAGGCTGTCACACCACAGCTTCAAGGGGTCTGAACCTCTGCATTCACAGAGGAAACAAAGCATTTTCATGGCTGCATGCAAGAAATATCCTGCTATAAAAGAAGAATTAACACTAGTGCAGATGGAGCCCTTATCTCCATCATCTCCAACAAATCTGTAAGAGACTGAGTGCCCAACCTTGTGTAAATACTTCTCTGTTTAGTACCTGAGGAGTACAAGGAGTTCTCCTTCAGTACATTGATTGCACTCCTGTTACAAGGCAGGTGCTGAACAAGGTCTGGTGCAGATTTTACTTAATGTCTAATGAGGAGGAGGTTCAGGAGGATCAAGGAGCTGCTGCACATGGTACATCTAGAGAGGCTGGGATTCTGTACCCTGGAGGAGAGAAGGGTCTAAATGAGCCATGGCAGAAGAGCAAAAGATAATGGGCTCAGATTGAAATTTAAAAAGGTGTACCAGATCTGGACATTGATAAAAGTTTCTTCACCATGAAGAAATTCCCAACAATCACGCATTAGAGCAGATTGTCCAGAGAAGTTGTGGAGCCTCCATCCCCTGAGGATTTCAAGACTCAACTGGATACAGCCCTGAGGGACACAGTCTGATCCCATAGATGACTCTGAGGCCCCCTGAGGTCCCTCCTAACCTGAATTATTCTAAAATGATCAAAATGTTGTGGAGTTCTCATTGCTGTTGCAGTTTGTGCCCCGTTCCCATGGTCCTGGTGCCACAGCATGGATTCTGTGTTTGGGTAGGGACAGGAAGGGTAAGTTCTCATGGCTTTTACTGGAAGTTATCTCCAGCATACACTGTTCTCATGCTGACTCACAATTGTCTGTGCATGCCATAACTCATTCATGTGGAGAATTAAGAGGCTCCTGTCTTGCTTTGTTTTACCTATTCCTTCAGCCTTTCTCCCTTCTTTCAGCATACCATTGGAAAGGTGCTGCTGCTGATTGCTTGGACTCTTGAGCATGCCAGTGTGGCCTGGCAAGGTTAGTGGAGGACAGAGGAGGGACACTATATCCCAGAAGGTTCTGGCAAATGAAGAAGGGGGGCATGTGGAAGACAGTGCTGAATTGTTTTCCCCATGTACAGAGAATAAATGCAGTGGCAAAAATGCTGACAGTAACAACATGGTGCTTTTCATTTTGTAATGCAAGACCTTCTAATAATGACATAAATAATCAGTGATTGATACTTGTAAAGTAAAAATACAATCAACTGAATAGCAGAATATACATTTCATCTCGTCCACTGTCTAGTCCATAGAAGATAAGATTATACTGCTCCTTCTGATAGTGGTTTTAATACTGAGAGACCCAGTCCTGGTGAGTTTTATCAGATTAAACATGACAGCCTTGATATTGGTTTGATATTCAGTCACAATAATATAACATACAGCAATTTTATTCATTATTTGAAAATCTGATTTTATCAAATGTTTTAAAATAATTTTATTAATTATACAGATCTTTATTGGTCTTTAAAGGTTTTAATTGTTGTGATTTAACTAAACTGGACAAGGATCAGGGAAAAAAAGCATTTGGATGTTGTGGTAATGAAGTCTCTTGCTTCTGCTGAATCAGAGCTCACACCTGATTATCTATTTTACTTAAACCAGAACAGAAGAACATTTCAGCCTAAATTTGCCCATTTCTGTAACCATTACACCTGTGTTACATCGATTTTGGTATGTTTATGTCCATTTTATACAGGGAGTGAAACAAGGCCCATGTAATTTGACTCTCCTTAATTCACACAGTTAAGTTGTAAATATTCAACATGTATGAAGTGGGTAAAAGCTTATACTCCAGCATAAAAATTAGGGCATCTTTACTTACATCACTGCCACTGACTGCCAGGCAGAGCCATGCAGATTGGAGCAGGAGAAGATTAAAGCACTTCAATTGTGCTCCTTCTGTGTTAACTGATAGGTGTTGCTCAGAAAATGCTAAATGAAGTCCATGTTTCCCCTAGGCACTCATAATTAAGCATATTAAATCTAAGTAGCAATTCACTGTGTTTTTCTAAATAACTCAGCTGAAGACCAGAAATTTCTCAAAAGTCTTCTATACATTAATAAATCACAGCAGCATTTGCAGAAATATTCACAAGAGTATTGGTACATCTTGCCTCCTTATGACAAATGTACAGACTCAAAAAGTGCACAGGAATATCTGTGTAGAGAGGGGGTTCAGCATGTGTTGCTTGTCCAGGCTTGTCCCACCATCAGGAGCTCACCTCCTGAACCAGAACTGCTCTGAATTGCTTTCGCCTGAAGTCAACAATGAGAGGAAACAGTGACTGCAGAAATTGCTGAAAGGAATTTGCACGGCTTGCAGCGCCCTTCAAGGGGGACACCAGCAGTTGGAGTCTGCATTTGCTCCTCTGATGGATCCTTCAATCAGCTCACTTGGAGAGTCATAAATAAGAGCCATGCAGAGGTTCTGCCTGTGCACAGTAAAGGGGAACAAGGGATTCATGTACCACACTCTAGATACCTTTCTTCACTGTTGGCATAGGCTGCAGGATCTTCCATAATCTCATTTGTGATGGCAGGGACCACTGGTGCCTGGCTTCCCAACACCTGCATTATCTGAGCAAAAATGCTGCATCATCTGAGCAAGTGTTTGGGGAATTGTCTGACTTAGCAAGTAGGAAAGAGTGAGTAGCTAAAAATAACACATCTCATGAATACATACAGACTATAAAGAGTTTCTTATTGGAAAGAGAAGCTAAAATAAAACCTCAACTTGTTTGTTTCCAACTCTTTTTTTTTTTTTTTTTTTTTGGCTAGAGCATGCTCAGGATTCCAGATAACCCCAAAGGTATGGATGACCCAGCTTTATTTAGTGCTCTGGCACTAAAGCCCTGCAACCATTGTCTCCAAAGATTCCAGATTCACCAGATGGCTCAGGCAGGATTTGCCCTTAGTGAAGCTGTGCTGGCTGTCTCAGATCACCTCCTTGCCTGGTGTGTGCCTGAACATTTTTTCCATGAGGATCTGCTCCAGGACCTTCCCAGGCACAAAGATGAGCTCACTGTAGCTCCTGGGTCTTGTTTTCTTCCCTTTTTAAAAATCAAGAGCAATGTTCCCCTTTTCCCAGTCACCAGGGAGTTTGCCTGACCATGGCTTTTCAAACACACTCCTCTGCCTCATTCTTTACCAGCAAGGTTCCCTGGGCTGCTGTGCCTAGAGAGGGAGCAAAGGAGAACTGTCTTCTCCTTGGAAGAGGATTGAGGCAAGTGCCTCCTGACAAATCTAGACTCACCCAGTATGATCAGATCACACATGCCCTGTGTACCTGAAGAGGAGTTTAGGAAGCACCTCATAGCAGCCTTCCAGTGCCTGAGGAAGGCTGCAGCTGAATATAAGGGTGGGGAGGAACCACTAGGAGGATAACTAATCGCAGGAACAAATTCTCTAGAGACACTGGAAAACTTGTGTTCTTGGAAATTTTCAAGACCTGACACAACAAAGTCCTGAAAAATACTGTCTGAAATCTTCACTGACCTGCTTTGAGCAGCAGGCCAGACTCAAGCTAGAGCTCTTTCAAGGGCTGTTCCAACCTGGACAGCTCTATGAATTATCACGTGGTTTAAGTAGCTTAAGATTCAACAGGAAATGGTTGAAAAAGAAATCAAATCAGGATTTGCCAAGATTTCAGCTCAGCTTTTTCCCTTGGTGCATCTCTTCTCTTACCAGCTAAAAATAACATTATGTTTTTAGAGACTACCATTCTATCAAGGAACACCCTCTGACTCCCAGGTCTGAATCTGGAGCCATACCACCTCCAGACTGATCTGGAGCTCTGAGAGAGATGTGGATGTATGGAAGTTCACAGCTGCCCTCCTTGCCCTAACCGTGCCTTGCATGCCACATTAAACAACCCCAGCTCCAGGGAAGCTGATGCTGAATGGGTAACACAGCCAGAACACCACTGGGCCATGGGGTGACTCAACACAAGAATTGGGACACAATTCCTCTGTGGATTTCCTGCTCTGGTGGAACCCCATAAAATCTGTCTGTAGCCATGACTCACAGGAAGTACAGAAGATGACTCCAGCACCATTTGCACAAAGAAGGATGTCTGACTATTTCCTCTACATGTACATTCCTTGCTGTTATCTTCTGGACATTTTCAGTCTTTAATTTCACTTCCACTCTTCTTCATTGCTTCATGCTAGTTTGTGGTCACCAATTGTTGCAGAGTTGTGAGGATCCCCAGGATGAGGTCAGAGATGAGAATTGACTCCAAGTTCTCAGAAGGCTGATATTATGTTATGTTATTTCATATTATATTCTAAAACTATACTAAAGAAAGAGAAAGAATACATCAGAAGGTTAGACAAGAATGATAATAAAAAACCTGTGACAGACTCAGGAAGTCCAACACAGCTGGACTGGATTGGTTCATTAAGTCAACACAATTCACATGGAACCAATCAAAGATGCACCTGTTGATAAGCAACCTCCAAAGCACTTTCCAAGCAATCAGATAATTATTGTTTACATTTCATTTCTGAGGCTTCTCAGCTTCTCAGGAGAAAAATCCTGGCAAAGGGATTTTTCATAAAATATGACAGTGACACTAGTTAGTTGACCCTCGCTGTCCTCAGAATGTTTCCCTTTGTGAGGAAAAGTTTTGGCTCTTTAGTATTTCAGCATCAAACAGAACACTGTTGCTTTAACTACACAGTCAGACATTTCCTCCTTAAATTTCCAGTGTTGGATTTCCATTCTCTCTGTAAAGAAGACCTTTGGGATTAGTAAATATTGCACAACATTTATCAGTTAGTTGTTCTTTAAATCGCAAAAGTCTTCTACATTTAAATCTTTTAATTGGAATAAAATAGCAGATCTTTGTGACAGTATAGGTTAGGTGAGTGGATAATACATAGACACTAATAAAGGGACACAAATAAATCCTCTTAACAGAAATATGCATTAATTTTCACTACTATGATCAGTTTATAGAGAGAGGACACATTACTATGTAAAACACTGGAGGAGGTATCTGTACAGGAAAAATAAATCAGATAACTTCTGATTCCCCAGCAAGAAGATAGAAACTCCTGCCAGCAGCAGTAAAATAGATCCAGTAAACAGAAAGACAAAGTAAATGGAAAATGATAACATAAGGAAGGCACTGGTTCAATATTGTAAAATTAACGAGGGCTGTGGAAAGGTTCACATTTTATCTGACACCAAGGATTTGACACAACCTACTTATCTCAGTGAGTTCACTGGCCCACATACTTCCCCAAATATTTGTGGAATGATTATTAATTGCTACGTGATAAGATAAATGCCAGCTTTTTTTTTCCTTGAAGATTATCTCATATTCCTGTTTAAGAAGTAATACTTAGATATGACTATTGTTTTATCCCAATTTCAGTACTGTTTTGACACAAAAATCATACCTCTAAATATAAGCCATCTAAAATCTCACTCCTATTTCCAGTAACTTTGAGATCTCAGCATCAGATTTCAGAGAGAAAAATATAAAAGATACCTTGCTAACAGTCCAGAGAAAGGACAGGCTAAAAACAACTGTGAATTTCAAGGATGTGTTTCAATACTTGGTTCATTTCTTGAGAACTCTGATAAAGAAATTAGACTGCAGTCAGGAACTGAAGTCAGAGAGCTTGGCAAATCTTGGGGGGAAAGAGGAAACGCTGTGTGCAGGGGCCATGCTGTAATTCAGCTCATTGCAACTTATCACATTGGCAAACTCTCCAAATGTCACCACAGTGAAAGGGCAGAGCCAGACCCTACAGGTATCTGTTAGGTAGGTGCAATCCAAATCAAAGAGCTCAAACTGGGAGCCCACGTTGATTCCTGATGCAGCACAAGCTGTCACACAGAATGCCTGCCCTCTCTCTCCCCAGTAGGCACAGGCAGCTCTTCCTTCTACTCCTTAGCCTCCTAATTTAAGATAATATGTTTTTTTTTTTTTTAATTTATCCATCATTCTGATCTGTATTGAAATTGAGGAATAAAGTTCATTCCTGTCTCGTCCTGCCACAGTAGGCTCCAACCTACAGTTTCCATTTCATGTTTAATTACAAAGCACTAAATAAAATTTAGGACAACTGTGAGTAAAGTTGTAGAGTTTTTCCTGGATCTTGGGTCTTCAAAGAGACAAGAGCAGCTGTTGGTTGTAGTGAAGTTGTTTATTGCATGCATACATCAGTCTTGAAGGCAAGGAGTTCAGAGTATTAAAGTCCATGCCAAAAGCTTTCGGGCACAAAGTCCTGAGCTCCCACACCTTTTTCTTCTTCCTTCCTCTTCTTCTTTTCCCAAGATCTCTGTGGATTGATTTACAGGAAATGCAGAGTCTCTGGAGCAGTGGACACTCTCCTAGAGCACTGCCCTAGAAAAATACAGGGATTTTACTCCTAAATTATCCAATCAGCTAAAAGCAAGATTCTAAAACATTCTTCCTAAACCTACCCTGGCCTGATTCTAGTGTGTGAAAGTAGTGTCAGTTCTTACACAAGATCTACACATATAATTTTATCTATTTACACAAATGGTTCTAGCTGCTCTATCTAGAAATACAAGCAATGTTCTGCTAGATTTCATTATGTCTGGAACTAATTTTGTGAAAGGTAACACTACTGTGAAAAACACATTCACTCTCCTGTGAAAATGTAAAAGGCTTAATAAATGACAGTAGGAGACAAGGAGCATAGAGCAAAGGTTATTACAGTTGGGTGCATCTGGGCACTCAGCCAAGAGCACACTCTTATCTTTGGGGATACCCCTTAAATACCTTTTCATTACATCAGCCTATTGCACATTCATAGATCCTCATGCATAGTAAACTTCCTTCCCAAACTAGTTTACATGTTCCTAGAATTGTCTAGCATGGCTCCTCCTTGGATCCGCCTTTCTAGAGCATGTGTATTCTCTGGTTGTAGTTATAGTCCATTCTTATCACCTCCAATTTTTGGGCCTTGGTCCACACTGTCTTCAGACAGTGAGTGCTGATAGTTCACATATCAGCAGATATCTTCTTCATATGTTCATTGGATGTTATCCCATCCAAGCAGGCATTTAGCACAAGCATAATTATATCAGCTATTTTACTACTATGTCTAAGCTTAATTAACAAGAAAAATAAAAATGATATCTTTACAATCAAGTTACTTTACATTACACATATAAAATCCATTTTAATATTTGCAAAAAGCCAGTATTATAATCTGTATCTATAACACTACTGGCCTTTAGGGCCTTTTACTAGCTAACACAGTCTCTTAAGGCATTTAAGATATAGTTCTCCTTACTTAAAACTAAAACTTACACTTCTATTTCATATCTGTGTAGCTTTATATTTCAGCTTCTCTAGAGGTTCTAATTCAAACTCTGCATTCCTTTTTCTCTCTGAGGCACTCAGAGAGGTTTCTATTTCACGCATTCCAACACAGAGGAGAATTTAATAGAAAGAAAAAGAGCTAAATCCAAATGCAGCATTCACAGAAAACTGTGCAGCAGAGCAGGTGCCTTGTCTAGCCCAGGGAGCCCTCGATGCCTGTCGGTGCCTCTGTGTGTGCTCGACTGCTCCAGCGCCTGCCTCTCCTCAGCCCCTTCCTTCCTCTGCTTACATCCTCAGCACATTTCTAGGCCATGCTCCTTGCACACTAATGGGATTAAGCTCTTCACAAAGTGCAGCTGCAATCTTTTCCCATGCGGACAGCAGGAGCAGAAGATTGCCCACGTGTTTGAGCAGCAGCCCCAGAGCAGAGGGCGGTGCAGGGGCTCCCACTCTGCTGCCAGCCAGGCTGGGCTCTGTAGGCAGCATTGAGGGTGCACTGGCTCTGCAAAAAGGCCAAGAATAAACCTACACCTCATCTACACTGTAAGGACTGCAGGGCAGTGCTCTAGGAGAGTGTCCACTGCTCCAGTGACTCTGCATTTGCTGTAAATCAGCCCACTGAGATCTTGGGAACCACAGTGACCTGCGCAGTGCAAATATTGTGTAAGACCACTTCACAAAAGCCCAGCAACTTGTTTTCAGAGATTATTTATGTTTGAGACATCAAAGAGAAAGACTTCCAGCTCTGAAAATTAGTTTACTTAGACACAATTTCATCATTTTTGCATTCACTCACCAAACACACCAATTTTAATCCTGCTCAATTCAACAGACTGCTAACATCCAAAATTTAAGCACCCAAGGCAGTTTTTGCCTGTTATCAGCTTAGACTAATATTCTAAAGACAAATCTTTTCCCTTCATTTTTACTTTAAGAAGGAATAAAATACAAACCTATAAATTTCCATGAGGATGTCCCTGTTTTTAAAGGTATTCTCCTAGACAATTGTATTTCACCCTCTGCACAGAAGGAGCCCAAGGAATGGCTCAGTCCAGCAGCAATTTCCGTGCAGCAGCTCTGAAGGAGCAGAAATGATCCTGCATCTGTGTGCTGGGATTCCTCACCTGCAGCTGGGATGACTTAGCAGAACAGCACTGCATCCTTATGCAGCACCACAGCCCCAGCCACGCTACAAACACCCTTGCTGACTGAAATGGTCTTGATTTGTCTCCCAGTCAAACTGTAATCTGTCCTGCACTGTTATGAGAATGGACAATGCCTGGGGCTCTGTCCAATCCCTATCATTTTATATTCACTCTCCCCAGGAACAACAGGAGCAAGGTATTTCCCTCATAAACCTCACAGTTCCTTTTGAAAAAGGACACAGGGGAAAAAAAATCACATTTCTTTAAAACTGTAGTGCAACAAATTTTGTAACCTTGTGATATTTTTTTTGGTCAGAACATTGTCTGTATAGTAGAGCTTGCCCTCCATACAATTCTTTTAGTGAGCATAAATAAATTATTCAATTTCTTTCTCCCCTTCTCTTTAAAGACACAGTGCACAAGATCCTGAGTGTACTAAAGTCACTGGCAGCTCACTAGAATGCCACTGCATTTTACAGGATCAGGCTGAACTAGAAAGTGTTTGAGCAGAGAAAAACACAGTTCAAGGCAGAAGTTCATGTGAGGACAGTGGCTGATGTCACAAACTGTGAAACCGTAACTCCTCTAACTGATGTGTTGTAGCAAAATGCCCACTGTCTGTCCCTCTACTGCTTTGTACAAATGTGTTGGTTTATCTTGTTTTGCTTCAGGTGTTCTTCTACAAAGCCAGCAAGAATATTACAAAACTGGGCAATCAGTAAATATGTATAATCTTCCATGCTGTCTACTCCTCAGAAAAAGAAACTCTGGAAAATTTGTGTTTCTAGGGAGTTCCGTTTTTTGGGTTTTGGTTTTGTTTTTTTTTTCTCTTTCACAGAAGGCATGAATCAAACGAAGAAAATAGACCCTTCAGCTTGCTAGAATGAAAATGGAGACCTGAATCATTAGAAAGTCATCTTCTGTATTTATAAACTGGACAGGTGGCATTTGATCCTCAGACATAACCGTGGCAGCTAGTTGAAATTCACATGTGCTGCAGAAGTGTTGCAACCTTGTATTTTCACCTGGACACACAAGTGTGTCTGTCCCACAGTCCAATACACACTGTGTATTGTGAAATACAAAACAAAAGTCAATCAGTTTAGCTCCAGGCCTCTGATCCCTCCATCACATAAAGCTCAATTATGCCCTGCAGACACTGTGGTTGCTGCTGTAGCTATGTCAGTGCAGGGGCTCTCACACATCAGGTGATAAACAAATACATCACTAGAAATGGTCTCAGCTCCAGAGGATTCAGCATTTACTCCAGAGCAGTAAACATTGATTAAATTATAAACTTAACTCTAGATAAACAGCAATAAAATCTTCACACTGTGACAAAACATCACAAATTCTGCATTGGCCAAACACTGCTGAAGAAACAATTTAGAAGTATATCTGAATTCAGAAATGAATGTGTTGGAAATATTTCATTATTTTTCCTATAAAAGCCAGAGGCATTCATTCTAATGAACTCTATTTGACCAAGCTGTTACTCACCACTCTTATGAAGTGGAGGGTGGTTGGTTTGGGAGGCAGAGAAACTACTTTGTGCTGATTTGATTCAAAGGGAAAAGAAACTCAGCTGTTTGGATGTTTGGGAATCTCGGTATGTGGACAAAGTACAGGTGATTGAATCTAATATTCCTGTCAGCTCCTTTCCTGCACTGCATCCCACACCCCACAGCCATCACTTGACCAGCTGCAGAGGCTTATTTCAGTTGCACATTGTGTCAGGGACACACTCAGTCCAGCTCAGAGGTTACAATTACAGAGTTTATTGGCTCAGGTACAGCACTGCACAAACCACATTACACAGTGCTTGGGTGTCAGTTCAGGAAGTGGTTTTGCCACTTTTATATGTCCTGGGACATAAAGAACCAGCTTTATTAACCCAAGCCAGCTCCATACAACTGGATATCTGAGCCACAGCACAAAACCAAGAAAATCCAGAAATGCAAGACTTGCACTGTTAACTTTATAAATCCCCATTGGAATTAGCAAGCTCCTGCTCAGGAGGATGCTTCTTGATGCAAGCTGATGCTGGACAGATGCAGTCAAACACCCATGAGCAACATTCACTTGTCACCCAGCTCCAGCATGGACAAAAGAGATGGCAGGTCCACCTGAGTGTCTCTTGGTAGAGGGCACCTCAGTACACCCAAACCTGGTAAACTGTGCTGGATCCACAGTGCCAATTCAGAACCAGTAATGCACATTTGTAACAATCATTTTCAGCATGTCCTGTGGCATTTCACCCACCTGTGTGACGGCAATTTCAAGCTACCTCAGCTTTACAATACTCTGAGCAATGAAGGGACTGAACTTCACTTACTCTTTGCAGAACATGCAAACACCTCAGTACTGGTTATGCAATGCATACCAAGAAACAACAATTTATGTGGTGTGATACAAAGCCATCCCCGTAATCTAAAATCTGCCTCTTCCAAAAGTCAAGGCAAGAAGGCTCACAGCATGTCTGGAAGTCTACCAATCCAAGTGCCAGCAGAAATATAGGCAGTGGCTTCCAGAGAACCAACCTGAGGGCTAGATGTCATTCTTAAGAAGTTTTAAAGAAAAGAGAAAAGCTGACTTGCAGTGAGTCACGCTCAGAAGCCCAAAAAATGGAAAAATATGTGAAGGCCAGAAATATTTATTCACTTCTGTGGAAAATAAAATACTTCTCTGTGATTCCTTGTGATTGGGATACTATTTAACAGGACTATTGATGGACATGGTTTATCAAAGAGAATTAAATTCTTAAGCACATTAAAATCTGCTTAGATGACTTTAATGAATTATGAACTGATTTATTCTGGAGTCCCAGCCAGGTATCCAAGGTGAAAGAACAGTACAAGAACACAACTAGATGTTGCAGAATGGTGTAGGATGGGAAGCTTTAGAAAGGATAAAAGGAGTATAGCCTTGGAGGAAGAAAGAGTCCACAGGTTCCACTCTGTTTTGCTTACAGCTTCACAGCAAAGAACTGAATGCAGCAAGGTGGCAAGTGACAGATATCTGATAAACTCCAGCTGCACCAGCCTGGCCATCAGGCACCAAGGGACCTGCTGCAAAAATTGTAAGTTTAAACACTACCACAAGTAACTAAAGCACCAAGAAGCACATTTAAAATTCTGCCCTTTTGCCAGCGTATCTGAAAAGAAAAACAACAGCATTAAGAAACAATGTTGACATTCAATCTGTCAATATGCCTTGGAATTATCACCCAAATAAAGGGAGCACAGAGGATTTGTTCAGGCTCAGAAGTAACAACCAAAACAACCAGAAATACTAGAGAGGAAAATTCATGCCCTGAACATAATCATAGTGTGTGCAGAAATTCCAGTCACAGCAATCCTCTATGCAGTGGTGACAGGACTCTCACTGATAGATTAAACAAATATCAAGTTTTGCAGTAGTGAGTGAAGAAAGGATATGGTGTCATGTCCATCTTAATTTGACTGTCCTTGCATACTTCCTAAGACATCAGCCTGAGGACATATTTACAGGATAGCTCTCCTCCAGATACAGCACCACATTATGGACTTTATATACATAAAATGCTGAGTGCACGATTCTGCTACACAGAGCATCATTTATTATCAGAAATCCCTGAGGAACAAAATGCATCCCTGGATTAATATGACTTTATTAAAGCTACCTTAGAGCTTTGTTTATTAAAATATCTAAACAAGTGCCTCTAAAAATCTCTCACATGCTAAAGGAAAATGTTGGAAGATAACTGTTGAACAACCTCACCTCAGTCTGTAGGTAAATGGTATCAGAAACAATTTAGCTGAGCTCACATTTAAATTGAAGAACATCATTTCTTGGTGTGGTTCCTTCTGGAGGGAGAAGTTAAGCCCCATATATGTTACAAATCCTGATTTCAACAAGCCAGTTGAACAGTCCAAAGCCAGTTTTACAGATAGTAGAGGACAGATACAGCACAGAAATCAAGTATTTGAGTTTCCCAGGATTATTTCTCTTTCAACATTGTGACAGTACTCCCACCACCTACAGCTGCAAGAGTTGTATTTAATTTTTTCCAAACTTAAAATATGTTCTCCTCGGAGCCAATAGTGATTTAACATAGTTCTGTTTAGCATAGTACCATTTTCTATTAATACTCTAAATGCCCTAACTTTACAATATTTTATTATAGATACAGCTTAAGATATGTTCAAACGAGCTAAATTAAACCATTATTCAAGATCTGGCACAATATAAGTTGCCAGAAAGAGCCAGCAGGAGGGGGAACAAGATGCTGACAAAAATTCTGTCTGAGCAAATAATCATTAATTATTCTATTGAAGGCTTGAAGATATATCAGCAGAATTCTGTAGTGAGAAATGCCATTTAAAAACAAAAACCAAAAAACCTGCAGTATTTTTCTGACTTTTCCAATTTCTTGCTAAGGTTCAGATAAAAGTTTGATCTGATAAAATAACTTTTGCTTTTTACTAATGAGCTTTATATTAAAGCAGAATTTAAAAAAAATAGGCTTTGTCCCTTGCATGCAGAGAGATTTCACCTTAAAAAAGATATGGACCAATAACACAGACAAAGGATGTGTTAAGGGACAAAGTCCTGATGTGACACCACAGAAGAAAATTTTGTGACAAAACATGGGAGATTTGCATATAAAGATAATTTCAAATTATCACATGACCATGTTGCCACATTGATGGGACACTCCACAAAAGGAATCCTCAGAAGGAACTAAGGAAAGGTTAAGTCTGGACAATTTCAGAAAAATAATTTTTTTATTTAAGGAGGATGTGGAAAAGGTACAGCAGCTTTCTAAACTAGCCAGCACTTTTAGATCAGTCTTGCCAGTGGAAGACAGCAGACTGGGTTGTCTATGCAGCAACAAACAAGCAGAGATAAAAGGGGAAGAGCTACAGAGAAACCTTAGAAAGAAAATGGACATTTCAATTTTTTTTTGCTCTGATGGGGAAGTTATAGGTAAGAAGATAGTTCTGTGTCCACAAGACTGAACAAAAGCAAGTGGAACATCCAAGACAAGAATTAGTTGCAAGTTCATGGTGCTAATAGCAATAACAGCAATTGCCACTGCTAATTTTATATTTTGGTGAAAAACAGCACTCAAACAAGATGGCAGAGGGAAGAATACATTAAACTCCTGATATATGGAGTCTCTTAATGTTTCCAACTTCTTCACAGACCTTCCCCTGTTGTAGGGAATCCCTTTCCCTCCAGAGAGAGCAAATGAAAGCAGTTTCCAGGATCACAGAATGGGCAGAGCTGGAAGGGACCACAGTGGGTGTCTGGTGCAAGCTCCCTGCTCAGGCAGGGTCAGCCTGGAGCTGGCACACGGCACAGGATTGTGACCGGATGGTTCCTGGATATCTCCAGCAAGGGAAACCCCACAGCCTCTCTGGGCAAGGTATTTGTATTTATATGTATTTATATATATAAAACTGGTGCTTTTCTCTCATGGAATGGCACAAAACAAGAGCATGCTGAGGTCAACAAGGACTCACAAGAGTAATCAAATTAATGTAGCTCACAGGGATGTTACGGATACAACATTCAATTTTTGGATTTGTTTATGATTGAACAACAAGGTAAGTTGTTTGGAAAGCAGGTGTAATTTTATACGTAATCCCCGATCGACAGCAACTGTAAAGAATGCTCGGAAGTATTTCTGTCAAAAAGTGTCACGTTCTTCCACCGCGGCAGCCGGTGCCGAGCGTGGGCAGTGGGGGTGGATGGAGATCGGGCTGCTCGGGAAGGCGGGCAGCTCCCTCCCCACACGGGCATCAGCCCCAGCCGCTGGTAAAAGGAACCGCAGGGCGCAGCGGCTGCCCAGGAGCTCGGCTCGGCCCGGCCCGGCCGGGTGCAGGTGCGGGTGCGGGTGCGGCGGGGGTCCCCCCGGGCCCGGTTGGTGCCGGTGCCGGTGTCGCCTCCCCTTTCCCGGAACGGCGGCTGCCGAGAACCGAAACCGGGACCCCACCGCGCATGCGCGCCGCCCCCGTCCGCCTCAGCCCCGCCGCCCGTTCAGCCGAGCGCGCGCCGCTTGCTACAGCCAGAGGGCGCCCGCCGGCCGCGCGGTGACGTCACCGGGCCGGCCCCGCCCAAACCCAATGAAAGAGAACGTGCGGCGCGGGACGCTCCCTGCCCGCCCCTCCCCCTGCACCGGCCGGCGGCGGGACCAATCGGAGCCCCCGCGGCGCCCCGGCCCCGCCCCCCTCGCCGTAACGTCAGGGAACCGCCCTCGGTGGCCGAGCGGTCCAACCAATCAGCGTCCCCGCTCGCGCCCGCCCAGGCCGCGATCCCCTGTTTCCGCCCCGCCCCCTCTCTCCGTGCTCCCCCCGCTCAAAACGCCAGCGGTGGCGGCGGAGCCCGGTTCTGTCCGTGCGGGCGGCGGCGCCTCCCGGGGCTCGGCGACATGGAGTGCGCTGCGGCGGGAGCCGAGTTCAACATCCTCCTCGCTACCGACTCCTACAAGGTGGGCACGGACAGCCGCGCGGGAGAGAGGGGGTCACCTCTGCGGACACCGGACCCGCCGGTGCGCGCCGTCCGCGGGGCGCCGAGCCAGGCCGGTCCCGCCGCCACCGGCCCCTGCCCGCGTGGCCGGGGCTGGGAGATCCCCCGGGGCGCCAGTGAGGGTGCCCGGCCTCACCCGGGCGGTGCGGGGGAGACGGCGCAGGCCTGGCCGGGGCTGCCCCTCTCGCCCCCGGCAGCCCCGAGCCGCTGCCCGCGGGGTGCCGGGGGCCGCGCAGCCGGGGGGCGGCGGCGGGGCCAGAAAAGAAAGTGAAAGCGGGCGGGGTGGGCGCCGCCATCCCGCCGCCTCTGGGCGCGGGGGGCGGCCATGGCCGGGCACGCGGGAGGCGGGGGCCGCCCGGCCCCGAGCATCGTCCGGCCCCGCCGGGCTGCCCGCCCCCCGCCCCGGCCGGGGTCGCGGAGGGCACGCACGGCGCTGCCGCGGGGCAGCCGCTCCTTCCCTCTGCCGCGCCGCGTCCCTCCCGCTGTGCTCCGCTCCTGCCCGCGGCCGTGCGCCTGGCGGCGATGCAGCGCGCCCCGGGAACCGGCTGGCGCAAAATCCGTGTTCGCTAGCCCCGTGCTTAGCTCCGGGCACTGCGGTGTCACGTTGGCTCGGCAAGGTGGAGGTCAGAGCGGAGAGGCGCACGCACGGCCCTCCCTTCGTTTCTTGGAAATAGCGGGGCTGACAGCGGTGACAAAGTGCAGGCGCCCTGTCCGCGCCGGTGCTCTGTGCCCCGGCAGCGCCTGCCGTGCCTCGCAGCCGGTGTGTCCGGGCCGGAGCTTTGTGCCCCGGCCGTGCCTCGCAGCCGGTGTGCCCGGGCCGGAGCTCCCTGCCCCGGCCGTGCCTCGCAGCCGGTGTGCCCGGGCCGGAGCTCCGTGCCCCGGCCGTGCCTCGCAGCCAGCGTGCCCGGGCCGGAGCTGCCGCTGTGCCGCGCTCATAGAAGCGCTCAGCATCCAGGCTCTGGGCACAGCCCCCGTGTGACTGCCCCGCCGGGCTGGACACGTGTGCCCGGCCTCTCCGAGGCTGCAGGGATCGCTTATTTCCTTCAGCAGCTGCGTTGCAGTGTCCACGAGGTTCTTGTAAACAAAACTACAGTAACAGTCCTGGTTGTCGTTGTAAAGCATTTATTGTGTTTTAGCTCTTTGAGCTCTTTTAGCTCTCATCTTTTGCTGGGATGAGTTTTCAGGGATGAGGGTACTTCTGGATGGAGGAATTGAGAAAGCAAACAACAAGATCACAACAAGCTATGTTGTGACCAGGTCTTGTTACTGAGTAACTACTAAAGTACAAACCTCAGTAGTTGCTGACTTGTGATATTATTATTGCTATTACTATTATTTTCATTATTATTGTCATTACTATAAGTTGCATCAAGACATAAAGAAAGTTAACAGCTATTGTTGGTGTTTGTGGGAAGGAGTTTTGGGAGATGCTGATAAATGTTGGAGCAGCTCAATCAGAGCATCCTGATGCTGCAACTGAGGGCTTGCAAAGCTGCCTCCATTCCGGGTGCAATCTGACTACAGTGCTCTTTATGAACCAGGTTTAAGTGTTTGTTGTCTAACTTATTCAAATGTGGAAGATGCACTTTTCTTCCATATCTGAGACTAATCATATTAAATACTGCAGGCCTGGGTTAAAACAGTATCTACTTCAAATGTAATTTGCACACAACTTTTTCTGAATTCTCTGGGTGTGCTCAAGGATTGGTGGCACACTGGTCCCTTCAAGTTCAGCACACTGGAGTGACATAAAACCAGTTTGCTTCTGTTTTGTTTGCTGTTTCATAGTATGACTTGGTAACATTCCAGGAGTGGTAGAAGTCTTAAAGAGGTCAAATAAAGGCCTGAGGTGGTTTTTTGGGTTTTTTCCCAGTTAAAAACCGAATTTGGATGAGGTTTTCTGTGGCAGCTTAGGAGCATTTTGTATTATATTTAGAACAGTTGCCCCCCTCAGTTGCTTTGTTAGGGCTATACAAATTGTCTCTCTTTGCATATGCTTTTTTCCAAATCTTAGGAAATGCAGTGTCTCTGAACAATGCTTAAACAAGTAGCTGCTTTTATCTTGTTAGGTAATATGAGCAAACATCACTTATCTGCTCCCTGGATGATACTGGCATTTCCCAATCAATGAAACTCACTTAGTGAGAGCACTTGCAGTAAAACTGCACTAAAATATCTCGTAGTTTGCAATGTCAAGCTTTTTACAGGAGTTACCAAACACCCCTATTAGCAATTAAAACAACAGTGAGAGTTGATTGGGAAATTTTTTCTTTATTTTTAATTTGGTTAGACAGTTCTGCTTTATCCACAACTGTAGCATCTGTTTGTGTATGCAGAACTGTCTGTACATAACATTTACACTGAGAAAAAACATGGATCAGCTCATAAGTTTACATGGTGATCTAATTGCAGTAGATGCCAGTCCATACAAGCTAATGTTGGTGACAAAAATCACGTAGAAATAAACACCTGTATGGTATTTAAGCCATACAGGTTTAAATACCATAAACACCATAAGGAATGCAGACCATAGTGAGTGGTACAACCCCAGCTTAGGCAGTTGTCCATCAATAAAAAAATTGTGGCATCTCAGGGTCGTGTCTGTCACAACTTGTTAGTTTGAGTACTAGCTCCAGTGTCCCAGTTCCGTGTTGCTGCAATTTGGGATGAAAAAACAACTCATTGCTGGTTTAGTGCCTATACAGTTTTAGAAACAAAGTAATTCAGTAGGCAGAGCTTTGTATGTAGAGAGCCTATCCAGCCTCCCCTCCTCCTACACTATTTTCCTGTCTGCCTGTGCATCGTAGGACATTTCCTCTTAAACAATGGAGATTATTAAATACTCAGTTTCAAAATCTTTCAAGTGGTTTTGAAAAATGCTGAGTATCATGCTGATTGCTAGTAAAGTGAATATTCCTAGACAGGAGTAGTTCCAGTAGGTGAATATGCACTGGTTCCAGAACTGACCTTCTCTTATAGACTGGAGCTTACTCAATTGTACAAGTTGAGGATTTTGAGGCTGGGCTTCAAATTATACGGTTTATCTCTAAACCAAATAACAAGATAAATGTTTTTACATCACTTAGATTCTTCTTCCTGTGTACTTTATTCTGTGTTCTTAAGCTTTTACAAATGCCCCAAAAGTATAATTCCTCCTGTATGCTGGGAATTATATGCCATCCCCTCAGAGTCTGGGCATGGGCATTTGGTATAGTGTGTGTGCAACATGCTGATAAGCAACAGCAGTCCTTTTAATTCTTCTGATCATGAGACTCTCAAGAGATTCATCAGTGCAGTGTTATCTGGGGAGCCTCAATATCTTCATGTGCACTAGACCAATGGCATTTCTATTAGTGAAGTTTTCTACTGGTGATTTGGTATTACTGAGAAGAGGAAGTATTTAAAGTTAAAATCCTTGTTGATAGAAAACTGCAAGTGAGGGGATATCAGCTGGCTCCTTGAAAATCGCTGTTTCTGTTGCCTGATGTCTTAGTCTTGTGTGTGCAGCAAGGTACAATTTATACAGCTCCATCTGTACAGCTAGCTGTACATCCATTATACAATATTCTATAGCAGTCTTGTCCCTCTGAGACAGTGGGGTTCTGTTCACTCTCTGCCCTTCCCCAGTGGAAGGGTCCTTGCCCTCAGTGCCTCATTTGTCTGACATTGCTGACACACCTCCTCTGCATTTTCTTTCTCTCTGATTCCCAGTGCTCTGTTTAGCCTATATTTGTTTATTTCTGCACAGGCAAGAAATATTGCAGACTATAGGTAGTCTGAAACTGTGTTGAGAGAGAGGATCAGCTTGGCAGAGCTGTGCTGTTCAGTGGGAAGACAGCTGTGACTGGCACAGGCCAGGCCTGGGTTGGATGGGCCATGAGCTGCTGTTGACTGACCCTTGTTTGCTGCAGTAATAATAGCTTATTTTGCTTTTTCCAATTAGATCTGGTACTGTTGCTTGGCATGTTTCATAATTAGGCTGATAGTTATAATAATCTGCCATGCAATTACCTCTTAGGAGGAGCTGACTTGCTATCTGGACTGTAAATGAGATCTGTTTCAGAATTAATTTCCTTCTGGATGCTTCAAGGAAACCCAAAATGTATGTTTTAATTTTGTATGCCTTACATGTTGAATTTTAAGTATTTGTCACTTCAGATGACTTTTTACTCTGTGTGGATGTAGGAGAGCACTGAGTTCTGAAGCCCTTCACGTGAATGTGTGTTTATTCTAGGCTCTGACAGCCTGTGTATTCTTTATTTAGAAGACTAGAGGTATGTGAGGAAGAAACATGAGTACTCTTTAGCCTACTGGATTTGACTAGTACGTAATGACTGCAAAATACTCTGTGCAACAGCCCATATATATTTTTTTTTTCTTAATTAAAATCTTGTGGTGGGAGTGTGAGTGTTATCTCCTGTAATTCTGCCAGTGCAAAGCATCGGAAGCGTCTGGCTCAGCCCTCCTTGTAAGACACAATCTTCACACTGTCTAGCTTCGTTATTTTCCAAGTTTTCATTTGCAGTCACATGGTCCTGTTACAAACCCCAAGACACCATTGCTCAAAAGGAGCACTGCAACTGTACAGTATTCAGATAATTTTTAAATTAGTGGGAAGCAGCCCTTCTAGAACCACTGCAGCTTTCATTGTTGAAAAGTAAATGTTTTTCCTTTTTCATTAAGGAGCGGGAGACTTACCACAGCGTGTGCAGTAGTACAGCAGACTAGTGACAGATGTGTAGACAGTAAACATAAGGCATTTTGTCATCTCTTTTGTGATAGTCTTGGATATAAAACTGCTGGCTTGACTGAGGTAGAGTTAATTTTCTTCCTAGTAGCTGGTATGAGGCTGTGGTTTGGATTTGGGCTGAAAACAATTCTGATAATTCAGGGATATTTTTGATTTTGCTGAGTAGTGCCTGCAGAGAGTGAAGGCCTTTTCTGCCCCACACACCATCCCACCAGCAAGGAGGGAGCTGGGAGGGGACACCAGGACAGCTGACCCCAGCTGACCCAAGGGATATTGCATACCACATGACATCATGCTTAGTGAATAAAGCTGGGGGAAGAAGGAGTAAAGGGGGGAACGTTTGGAGTAGTGGCATTTGTCTTACCCAGTAAATGCTACACAGGCTGGAGCCCTGCTTTTCTGGGAATGCCTGAACACCTGCCTGCCCGTGGGAAGTGATGAGTGAATTCCCAGTTCTGCTTTGCCTACATGCAGAGAAGTTTTGCTTTCCCTGTTAAACTGTCTTTATCCCAACCCATGAGTTTTCCTCTTCTACCCTTCGGATTCTCTCCCCTGTCTCACTAGGAGGAGTGAATGAGTGGCATTTGGGGCTTGGTTGCCAGTTGGGGTTAAACCACAGCAAAAACCATGAAAGTCTTTAGTGGTAAAGCAATCAACTGCAAAGTGTGGCTGTTTTTAAGCTCTGTGTTTTGTCTGAGAAATGTAGAACACATTCAGTTCTAGTGCTTACAATTGACCTTGTGCTTTAAATGAATGTGGACCTGGTCATGTACAGCATCTCTGCTGTAATGTGCAGCTTCCATAGGAATTCAGTTGCTTGCCTGTGCTTTCCTTATTTTTCATAGTACTGACTGGTCTCTTAACTTCTTTTTCCTCACCTCTGGTCCTCTTATTTTTCAATACACACATAAGAAATGATGGATGAACTCAAATATGGAGACGTTAGAAGTGGTACAAGGTCATCATTCAGTCATAACCTCCGTTAGCTTATCTCTCTCATCTCTTAAGAGCTGCTATCTCCCAATGTCCTCAGTTTGGTTCTTGAACATTGTCTCAATCCTGTGCATTCTAATCAGGGGCTTGGAGTCTCTCTAAGGCTTTTTCTTTCCCTTCTGGTAATCTGAAGCACATGTAATCAAAATAGTGAGATTCTACTTGACTCTTAGATTTTTTTAACTCACTTAAGAATGTCTTGCACTTTACCTGCTGCTGTTGGATGCCCTTTCTCTTGAATTAATAAAGATTGATTCTCCTGGCATTTCCTCTCTTGTTCAAATAAATTTATCATTTAACCATACTGGCTTTTGGTCTGGTTTTCATTTCCACTGTTGTGGTGTGGATTCCTTCTGTGATTGCTTGAATGCTGCCAAAGCATCCCTGTTGAATATAACTGTTAGTCACAGTTGTGTTGGGTTTTTTCCTGAAGGGGGTCACAATGCCTTATCACTGCTGTTAATTGTCTCATCTCAGTGAGGTATATCTGATAGAGCAGTCCCTTTGCTCCTAAGTCCTGTTTCATCTCCGTATGTTGCTAGTAATGCTGTTTTCCATGTAGATTGTTGGCAAACTTTGCTTTTAGCTGCTCTGTTGGCTAAATTTCCTAAGGGTTTAGGTAAAGCAGTATTGCATCCATGGCCTCTTTCCATAATGTTTGTAAATAGGAGGTCTTGGTGTCTTTGCAGAAGTCTCCCTGGTGTAAATACCAGCAGTACCACTGCACTGAAGTTGGGTAAGGCACACCGGGGGTGAGGACCCCCCAAATGTCACTTGCAGTGCAGTGCCCAGCCTGTGCTTTGCCAAGTGGCCCCGAGTCCAGGCCATGCTCCTTCTGCTTTATCTGCCACCTGTCCCTCTGAGTCTTCATTGCTGTGGCACCATGGGTGCAGTGGCCAGGTTGTTCTGTACTCATTTAGCACTAAGGATTTTCCAAAACAGCTCCAGAAAGTTCAAGTACTGTCTCACTTGAACTGGTATCATCTTGTCACATGAGAGTTACAGTACAGGCAAGATCCTGCTGGGTAAATGTTTGGGGGTTTGCTTTCTCCACTGTAGACAGGGTTTGGAAGCATCTCTCTGATGGTTCATGTTGGCATCTGACCTAGGGGAGCATCAGGAATTACCGCCAGTGGAGATTTTGGCCACACCTGACTTCTCATGTCCTATTTGTTTTTCCCATGTTTTCAAGTAGTTGAATTACATAGGCCTAAATAACCTTTTAAAGTAAATTTGTCACAATATCCTGTACAACAAAGTTTGTAGATTGCACGAATATTTATGTTTTTATGTCAAGTATCTTATCTAGTTTAGAAAAATGCAGCATTTACTTCAGTCGTCCCTGTTTTATGTTGAATACCCATTAATTCCTTTTTCTTAAAATTTAACTCTTAATGTTCAGGGTAGTTTTTTTTATGATCTAAATGCTATTTGTGGTTCATGCTTTTTTCCTCAAAAAAAACTTGATTTAATTAAATAGATGTAATCCTTGTTGAAAGTATTCTTTGTGCAGAATATACCTTTATTTGCATTAAATTAAACAAGGAGTTATCACAACTGGAATAAAAGTGCTCCATTTCAGTCATAGTACATAATCTTGTAGGTTGTAGTGCCAAAGCTGTTTGTCATGTGTTTTATAGACAAAACCTAAACCACAGCCTTTGAACTAAACATCAAAAGGCCTTTGAAGATACTTTGGAGAGTTGTTTTCTTGTAAGGGTCTCTTAATCCCAGTAGAGGCTTTTGTTTGCTTTTCTGTTTGTTGGTTGGGGGGTTTTTTTCTTCCTGAAGAGAAGGGATTTCCTACTGACTTTATAGTCACTGCTACTTATCTGTACAAGTCCTGCTTCTGTCATCCCCTAACTGAAAGCATAGAGTTATCAATACTGCCTTAATCTCTCAAGTCACATAAAATTTAATATCAAATATTGTACATTGCCTCTGGTTGTTCTTTCTACTGCCCTTTAGGATACAGAAAGATGCAAGTCTTCATCAGACAACAAAGATCAGGCATTTTTTGAAGCATAGTTTTCATTGTCCAAGGGCCTTTTAGTGTTGTGTCAGGTTTTTTCTTGTTGATTTGTTTAGTTTTCAATTGCATCCTTTGTGTCTTCTGTGAACTGTTCCCACTCCTGGACCTTGACCTTTTTTCCACACTTTTTTTTTGCACCACCAGGCATTTCACTACATGCCAAGCCTCCTGACCACCACTGTGGCAGATGGGCATTATTCCCCCACGTAGAAGCCCAGAAATGACAGCTAATACAGTCAGCTGCTCTGACATCTTGTGGGCAGATATTCCTGATCAGTATGGTGCCCTGTCTGAGGGCTTGGGAGCAAAAAGATGGCCAGATAACTCAGCAGGGGTTGTAGGTCTTGTGCTCAACTTCTTACACACCTATATAACAGAATCAAAGAATGCTTTGGGTTGAAAGGGACCTTCAAAGGCATCTAGTCCAGCCCCTTTGCAGTGAGCAGGGAAATCTCCAACTAGACCAGTTTGCTCAAAGCCTCATCCAGCCTGACCTTGAGAGTTTCCAGGGATGGGTCAGCTCTCTGGGCAACCTGCTCCAGTGTTTCACTAACTTTATCACAAAACAATTACTGTATCTAGTCTGAATCTACCCTCCTTTAGTTTAAAACCACTCCTTGTCCTGTTGCTGCAGGCCTTGCTAAAAAGTGTGTCTACATCTTTTTTATAAGCCCCCTTCAAGTAGCCAGTGGTTGGGAAGTGTGGTACTTTTAAGACTGTGATTGTGCCTTTAAATATAGAGTAATATTTAAAAGGGTGTCTCAGATTTGTGGGTAAAACTAACAACTTTGTGGAATGTCAAAAGAAGTATCTTTAAAATTACAGCTGTAAGGTTTGCTCAGATGTAAATATTTTAATTGCCAGGGATGTGTATTTTCACTGTTTAAATAGATTTTAATGTGTGAAGAATATAATTGAATACTACACATGTGACTTGCAAAATTAGTTGCTTATCTCCTTCAAGTACTTACAGCAACTTAATGAAATTATATTTCTGTCAAACACTAAACTTTCATATATGTTTTAATCCCTAGGAGTAACTATCTTCTGGACACTAGCTAGTATGTATTTTCAGGTTAGGATCTAATCCTATGTCAGAAAAGATAGCTAAACCTGTGATGCAATGTTTGAGAAACTTGAGTGATGTTTTTTTTAGGTTGAAGCTGTCAGCAAGGTAGTCAGGAGGAGCTGTGTCCCCAGGTATGCAATATAGAGGATAAATCTGTTGGCATTTCATCCTGATTGCAGCTCTCAAGTTCTGCTTTGCAGCCAGAGCACAGTATTTTGTGATCATGCTTTAAAGCAGAGCTAGAGTAAGTCCCTAAAAGAATGTACTTTAATGCAATAAGAAAAGGTGGCACCAGCTCAGTGCACCCTAAGTTAATTTGGGCCTGTAACCATTTTGATAGAGAGAAACATATAGCAGGAGGAGATGCCTTTGAACTGTCAAAGTCTAATATATTTTAAAGATGCGAGTGGAAGATTACAGAGATTTTCATTACAATGTAGGTGTTGGCTTCAGTAACTTGCCCATAGTTGGTAAGTTGTATAAACTTTTTAAGGAACCCTGAGTATCCCATCTCATGCAGGTATAGTTTTCATTGTTTGAACTGTTGTGATGAGTACAGCAGCATTGCTTTGCTTTGCTCTCGAGCTTGCCACAAGGAACTGAGATATTCATGTGGAGGATTGGTCCTGGGACAGGTGCTGTACTTGCAGCTGGTCCTGGGACTTGCAGCTGCTGTGTTGAGCCTTTGCTCTGAAATCACAAACTCAAAAGTCCAGTACCAGTTGTAAAACTGAGCAGAATTTTTCATGAGGTTGCTGTAGCTTATCTTGGTGGCACCAGTGGGAGGGGAGGAGTTCCCACTCTCTGTGTCCTTATAGTGCATGACCATTCTAAGGATTTGTTACAGGATCTTTTTCTCAGAGTGCATTTAATACAATTTAATACACAATATGTATGTGTGTTCATATACCCGCTCAATAGAAAGACATGGAGTCAAATTGAGCCTATTTTTGTCTACTCCATAGTAAAGAAGAGAGGATGGTGTGTGTGTGTTTTGTTTTGTGCAGGGATTTTGTTTTCTTTTAAATGTGATGATATCATGCAGAGTTTTCTTTGAGCTGGCAGTGTGATGTACTTCTTGGAACTTCTGCACAGAACTAGAACGGGCATGTTATAATTTGTGAAGCAAGACATTTATTAATAGCTAGAACTAAATCTAAAAGCCAGGTTTTGTCTTTGGATCTAACATTGCTACTCTTAGGCGTTCTGCTTTTGAGTGGCTGTGGAATTGTAACAGAAGAGGTTTGTGCTCCATCAAATGCCTGTGGTGCCATGCTTTGTTTGAACGCAGGGCAGAAAACATGCAATGACAAGCTTGGGTTTTATTTGATTTGCCTTGTAAACCTCATACAGGCAAAGACAATGGAATGATCTTTAAATTGACCTTCCTTGAATGTTTCCTTGCAGCATTGGAAACACAGCCATAACAGCCTTGTGCTGGTATAGAAGAACCAGAAATTCAGTTGAGTAGTTCATTGTCTAATCTGAGTCAAATACTCAATTTAAACGACATTTGAGAGGAGAAGTGAAACTGTAATTTTAAAATCCTTTAACATACAGTTTGAGGAATACAGGTAAAGCATCCTTCAAATATTTTTCTTTGAGAATGTTGGGGATATGTTTAAAAAAATCAGGACAAGAAGGAAGAAACAGTGAAACTATCCCTTTTCCAATTCCTTGTGGTATTAGAAACAGAAGTTTTAAAATTTATTTTGAGTAAGTAACAGTAAGAAACATAAAGAATTGATACTCTAACCTGTAAATATGGGAGTTTGAAAAAAATTCACAGGATTTTCCAACCATTTGAATTTTGTTCTGATGTACAGTGCTGCTTTCTCAGTTGTAGGAACAGTTTTTCCTTATGGAATGTATAGACTTGTTTAGACTTCCCATCATAATTTAAGAAAACTCTTGATACCTTCAGCTTTTGGGGGTACTTTACCTTGATTTGTGTGTTCTGTAATTTAAACATTGATAGTGCCAAGTTTCTGTCATTGTGTATTCTTTTTGTTCAGTATGGAATTAAGGATTTTGCATGGACTTTGCTTCTTACACATTAGGAGATGAAATTTTGCAGGCTTAAGGTTTTAGGTGTTTAGAGCGTACTTGTTTCAAATGCAGTTATTAATCAAAGTAAATTTCTGGCTAAATTTATTATCAGGAGCTCTGAAAAGCTGTAATAATTGAATTCAGCATAACATTGTGTGTTTTATGGCCAGTTTCTACGCAATACACACAGGCAGCAACTTCTCATGCTTCCTTTATGTGAACTTTTTCAAATTTTGAAAAAAAGCCCATTTGACTTTGTAGGGAGGCACAAACCTCAGGTAGATTTTAGCAGCTTTACTGACAGTAACAGGTTTGTGAACTGGCTTTGGTGTGACCAGAGTTTGAGAGACCCACTCTGCTCATGGGGAATGGGACACTTGGGTAAAGGCCATTGCCACTGCCTTCTTCGTTCTGGGTGGGTTTATCTGAGCTCTGGGATGGTGCCCTGCAAAACTGAAGTCAGATTCAAGCAGGTGTTTGGTAGTGGCGTGGAATTTTGTGCTTCCTGTAGCTATTAGGCTTGGCCAAAGTGTGGTGGATCAAAAACTGACTGGGCACATTGGTGCTCAGTGCTGCTCCTAAAATCCCAGCCAGTGCCTTTCCCAGTCAGTAAAAGCCAAGCCACCAGGGGAGGGGGAGGTTCACCTCAGGAAAAGGAGACTTGGTAAAGAAGCAAGGGATAACAGAGGGAAGACAGTCCTTGGAACTGAAAATTGAGAGTGTTTAAAAACCTGGAAATTCTGTAAATACTCGTGTAGAATGTGAATGGATAAATGATCACAGCTCAGAAGAGCTGGGAGTTACTTTTAAGCTTTAATGTACAAATATGATTTCTCTTGTGCTTTGTAGTGATGTTTTGAGTTCTTACTGAATTTTTTCTTGATGTAGGTTACACACTACAAGCAATATCCACCTAACACAAGCAAGGTATATTCCTACTTTGAATGTCGTGAAAAGAAGACTGAAAATTCCAAATTAAAGAAACTGAAATATGAAGAAACAGTTTTTTATGGCTTGCAGTACATTCTGAATAAATATTTAAAAGGTAACTGTTCCAGTTTAAATTCCAGTAAAACCTTTTCTCTAATTAAATGTCTAACTTTTTCTCAAGCTTGTAGCCTTACAGTTGAAACAATTCCAGGTTATCCTGATACACCATAAGTAGTGACATGCATAATACCTTATTTATGTGATTGTGAAAAAAGTTATCCACCCTCATAAATTGGTACTAACTTGTTAATCCAGACACCTCTCTACTGCCTTTATTTATGCCAATGGTGTATTAAAAATGAGAAGGTGTTCATTTTGCAACTTCAGTGGGCAAAATTGGAATGAATGGAGAGACCAAAGCTGTGCATAGTCACAAGCAGAGAGAAGATTTGATGGAAAATACATTTTGCATTTTGAGCATTAACTTCGGTTTTGTATTTGCTGGTTTGTTTACTGTGTAAACCAATAATGGTTTCAAATTTCCTTAAATTTTAATTTTCCTTAAATTTTGAATGGCCCTCAGCTTAGATCATTGAGTATGGCAGCTACATATGAAAGTGATTTTTATACTGATAATTTTAGGAGTAACATCTGAAAATTCCTTGGTGCTGTTCAAGATTTTTTTTGCCTTATCTACAAATATCACCTGTTCTGACCTGAGTGCATGTTGCCTTCTGCCAAGCTGTAAAGGAAAAATTTAGTCATACATCTTGTGGTTTTGTCTTGATCTAATAAACATCTCTGCCAATTCCACCAAAGACTGAAATTTCATTTTAGTCAAAATTGATAATTTTGTTTCTTTTGTCCTTAGCAATCTGAGGGTTGTTCTCTAAGGTAGATGACTGGCCCTACACCAGCAGCATGTTTATTCAAGTAATGTTGTTAGTCTGCTGGTTCCAAGCACAAGTGGTCAGTCAAAGGTTGGTTGCAAAGTCCCTCCATGGGGATTCCCTCTGGAATGGCACAGCTTAACCCTTGTGCTGGATGTGTCCTTGCTGCATGTACCAGCTTGCACAATCAACACATTCCTCTGTGAAAAGCACTGCTGTTCAACCTCTTGACTGGTTTCTGACCGTCATAAAAGAGTAGCAATCTCAAAATTTTCCTGAGTCATCTGCAAACCACAAGTGTATTTTACCCTCATGGTTTCTTGAGCTTTCTAATCTGTATAATAAATTATGATTTAAGCATTCTGCATTTGACATTTTGTTCATGTCTTTGTTGATGGCAAAGTAACTTTGCTGTGCCTGAACCTTTTTGTTATTTATTTTATCATTTGATGAATATTGCAAGTTTCTAAGCCTTAATCTGTTTCTGAAACTCCAGGTAAAGTGGTGACCAAAGAGAAAATCAAGGAAGCCAAAGAAGTATATAGGGAGCATTTTCAAGATGATGTCTTCAATGAAAAGGGATGGAACTATATTCTAGAGGTAAAAAAAATTGCAAAAATAGTTGGAGATCATTGTGAAGGATTTCTGAATCAACAGTAGAATAAATATGGCAGTCTCTCCTTTTAATCTTGATAGTGAAGACTGGATAAATTTAGCTTTTCATGTTTAGTGTACAGGGAGTAGCAGCTGTCAAAGAATAATCATATAATTGTAATTCCTTAGAGAAAAGTAATTTCCATCCTTTCAGATGCCAAATGCGGCTTTGCAGGTAATAAGGATTTATGGCTGCTGCCAGCCAGCTCCTGTGAGTGAGTGAGTGAGGGCTTGTTGGCAGCTCTCCATGTGTGATACAGCACTCAGTGCTTGCCTGCATCATTTACATTTCTCTAACTAGTCATTACAGTGTTTACTCTAATGCAGAAAGCATTGCAACTTCTTGGGTGTATAAATAGTTCAAGAAAATGCATGTTTTGTTCAGTTGTTTTGTAAATTTTTCAGAGATATGAATATTGAATTTTATTATAAAATACAAGGCTTGAGCACTTATGACACACAAAACCTTTCAACTTTAGTCTTTTCACAATTATCCTTTCCCCTTTTGTTTAAAAAAGTGTTAGACTTAAGTAATTGCAGACATCTCTGTAAAAGCAGCAGATTCAGACTAATAGCATTCATCAGAGCTGTACTAATCTCTTCAGAGTAATTAAATACTTAGTTTCATTGTGGGTTTTGGTGAGTGAATATTTTTGGTATTTGAAAGCTCCTTTTTTAGTCCTCTGCATTTATATTTCTCTGGATACCCTAATTGTATGTACTTTTATGGTGGCATCTCTTTGTTAATGTATGTGATGTCATCCTGCCACTGGGGTGGACCATAGGTGTGCAAGAGAAGAGTGACTTTCAACTAAGTGTTGCAAATGGCAACAAGGCAAATAAGCCCACAGTTTTCTAAGAGAGGGTTATGGAGAGGTTTGTAGAGGACTTGCATCCAGTTCAAATAACTACAAATTTGAATTCAATCCATATTTGTGTTTAAGCTACATTGTACATTGTGAACTGCTTTCATCTGTGTTAAAGTAAGCTTGATCCCTCTTTGGATAAAGAGAATTAATACACTTTTAATTTTGCATGTCTGTCCTCACTGAGTTGTAATGTGGCTTGACTAAGTCCATTCAACTTTTGTTCTAGTCAAAATAAGCATTCTTGCATACCTTCTGTATATGTTTATTCCTTTGTCAGGTTTTCTTATTAAAAGTGTGGGTGTGTATTTATAGATATAAAAACCCAAACATCATTTTCTTGTCTGGATCTCTTGTGCTGGTGGCTCTCAAACTGGAAGTGTAGGTACTCTTTGAGTCTGTGTGTGTGCCCTTTGTGCACAGAATTCCTGCTCCCTGAATTGCAGTGTTTGTTCACACAGCTGCCACTGTTCCTCCCTAGCTCAGTGCCTCAGGTGAGGTGGGGAAAGTGGAGGGTGCAGTGGCTGTGGGAGGGAAGTGCCAGAATGGATTTGAAATGTTCACCCATCAGTTTGTACTTGAGAGTAAATGAATGGGTAAATACTGATAGGGTGAAGGGCTGGAAGAAAGAAAAGGATTTCCTGGAGAACAATGGGCAGGTGTAAAGGGTGGAAGTTGGCAGGAATCAGTGAGGAGTGATAGAGATGGAAGTCCTGAGTTGTACAAGTCAAGTCTATCCAAAATTTTTGCAAAGGGCAATAATACAGAGCCATGGTATGATCATATAATTTTTTCCATGGGCAAAATCAACAGCTACAGCAGCTTTGAAATCTTTTCATTCTTTTTTTCATTTAACTATACTTTTGCCTTTATTGAATAATGAATAAATTATTTTGAACCTTTTTGAAGGCTTTGTTATCTTTCATTAATCTATTATCTTCAAATTTGGCAACTAGGCCCTGTGTGGTACATAAACACAGTTTGCTTCAGGTTATCACATTTTTCAATAAACTTTTGAACTGTAAGATAGAAGAGATTTCTGGTGTCTGTTAAGTACTGGAGAATGTTTTGGTGCTACTTATGAATCTGTAATTTCTCTGAATTGATGCAATTTTTGTTGCCTTTAACAGGATATCTCATGGGAAGCTTTCTGTCAAAATATATTACCATCCAAAACATTTTCAGTATTACCAGTACAGCTTGCAGAGCTCTTTCAGAAAGTTACAATTAGTCTTCTGGAGTTGCTATTTGCAGGTTACTCTTTTTCAAAAGACATATTTTACACAATGTTTAGTCCTTTGGGGATAAAAGACTGACAAAGGAGTGACACTCTGGTGTAAGACTTCATGTTTAAGAAGTTTAAGTAATTAAGATGAAAATATTCTCTAAAATAGTTATTAAATGGATCCTGCTGTAATAAATGAACAAAGCACACATTCATACTAAGCAAAACTAGTGAATTTTAAAAAAATATGAATAGTAGCTAAACTCTTTTTAGCTTACTACATGTCAAAGCATTGAAGAAAATGAGTAGTAAGTATTTCTCAATCTGTGGGTAGAACTGAGGTATTTTTAAAGAATGCTTAGGCTTTTCTGGCACAATTTGCTCAAGGAATGCAACTGATAACCATCATTTGTTTTGATAGAGACTGGTTTTTAAGTTATAGTATTTTTGTCCTTTTTTCATAAATATAGATTTTTTAATTTATTTGGACTGGTGGGTTTATTTTTAGAGTTGAAAGAAATTAAGAAGAAAGCTTTTATTCATTCATAGCCTTTTATCCATTGCAGTCAAATAAAAGAGCTGTAAGTCCTAATCTTTCCTGTTGTCTAACAACATTACTGTTCCTTACACAGAAATATGATGGCCATCTTCCCATAGAAATAAAGGCTGTTCCTGAGGGCTCTGTAATTCCCAGAGGAAATGTTCTTTTCACAGTAGAAAACACAGATCCAGAGTGCTACTGGCTCACAAATTGGATTGAGGTAGGTTTTGGAAATTTTACACCTTTTTTTTAAGTAAATAATAATGCACTTTAATTAAAGGTTTAATCCTGTATTGCTTTACGGGAAATCTCTGGCAACTTTCATTTTCTATTTTAATTCTTTTCTGTAGTCATCTTACATAGACCTTTTTCCCCCACCTGGCAAGGGATCATAATAATTGTACAGGAAGTTCACAGAGGTACTTTTATCCATAAAAAAGGAGGATGGGGGAACTGTGTGTCTGTGGTTTGCTAGTGATAACTCCTGAGAAGGTCAATGCCTTGCCTACCTTATAAAGGCTAATTACTTAAGCCCTAAAGCAAACTGTTGGAGGCATCAGTACTTTCTGAACAGGGAATGAAAATAAATAGACCTTTTTGTGCCTGAATAAATGCCAGCTGGGCATTGTCAAGCTCTAAACAAATATGCAACTAATATGATGGATTTTGTTTTAGACAATTCTTGTGCAGTCGTGGTACCCAATCACAGTGGCTACAAACTCTAGAGAGCAGAAAAAGATTTTGGCCAAATATTTGCTGGAGACTTCAGGCAGCTTGGAAGGACTGGAATATAAACTGCATGACTTTGGCTACAGAGGAGTTTCTTCACAAGAGGTAAAACTGCTTGTCTAGCAGTTTGAAAAGTCTGATTGTTCCTAGCTATGAGGAATTGTAGATGCCTCTTAACCTCTGTGACCCTGTTCTGCCCTGAAATTGTGAATGCACAGAGCACTGTGTTTGGGCTAAGTGTGGAGGGTTTGGGTACAATGTGAGCACTGGACTGGGAGAGGTTTTCTCTGTCTTCCCAGTGTAAGTGAATGAAGGGAATATTGGTGAAGTGGGAATTGAGTCAGTCTTGCTGTTGCAAACTAGTGCTGGGTGGTGGCTGGAGCCTTCTGTATCTGGCATGGAAACTCACAGTTGCATCCTCTTCAGACTGCAGGAATAGGAGCTTCAGCTCACTTGGTGAACTTCAAAGGAACAGACACTGTAGCAGGAATTGCATTAATTAAAAAGTACTATGGTACAAAAGATCCAGTTCCAGGATATTCTGTTCCAGCTGCTGAACACAGGTAAGATACTAGTCTAAACCTTTCTAAGAATAGCTTAATAAAATGTAATTATTTTCTTACCCCTCTTTGAATCCAAAAATACATACAGTATTAGCCCTGACTGATCCAGCTGTTGAAGCTGCAGTTCTGTACTGGTGCCTCTCTATGTTCTAGGGGGACATAAGTAGCATGGTTGCTCTTAGCTACAAATATATTTTAAATGTTTTAAACTCTTTCTTATCAATGTCTTTTTAGAATAAGCTTGAATGTTTATAGTCCATAGATACTGAGGATTCAAATTATGAACTTCAAATTTTGTTTTAAATATAAAATTGTCATGAATTGACAAACTCTGAGTTGCAGTTCTGGACTCTCACTGTTCGTGTTCTCCCTCCAGAAGAGGCAGTTGCTCTCAAGCTTCCCATCAGTGTAACTTGTAATGGTAAATCCTTGCTGTATCACTAAGAATGGTGAATGAGCTTTTAAGTGTAAGGAAACTGATCTCAAACATTTGAGAGAGAGCTCTTACTTTTTTCCAAATCCATGTCCTGTACAAGGTTGGGAGTGAATGCAAATCCTTGAATTTCAGTTGCATGTCTACGCACTGAAATGAGAATATAAAACAAGGTTGGTTGTGTGTTTCACAGTGAGCATGAAACCCAGTTAAATATTTACTATTGCTTTTAAATAGTTGTTATTCACTTAGGGTTGCAAGAAAGGCTTACATGAATAGCCCTTGTAGGGTAGTGAGCACCTTTAAAGCAGCAGTGCTTCATAAAACTTTTGTACCATTGCTGTAGTGCTGCTCTCAGGCAGGAGTTCCTGACCAATTGATGTGACAGTTTTTGTCTGAAATTTCTGAAGAGCAAAACTACTATAACATTTTTTGTAAGGAAAGTAAGAAACACATGGAGTCAAGATCAAGTGTCTTTTGCCCAGGATATTAAAGTGGTGGCATTAGAGCAGAGAGCTTAAACTGCCCTGCCTAAAGTTTGCACCACCAAATGTGACTGCAGTCACCCTCTCCAAGTTAATACAAAAAGGGTCTCATACAAGAGGCCCAAATTTTTACAGAATTGTTTTACTGTTCCACAACCTCCAGTACAGGGTGGTGTTGTGAGCATGGTGCTTGCCCTGGCTTGTCATAGGGCTCTTGTGAGACTGCACCAGCCTCTGTGAAATAAAGTTTGTCTGTCTCCCTGCTACCATGATCTGAGACTTGGCCACACAGCAGATAATGCTGGAATTTTAAGGTAAAAATTCAATGCCCACTGACTCTTATGTTGTGCATGAGAGCATTTTTAGGTCTTTGCACATAAGTTACTGAAGTCAATTATGTCAGCTGGTCTGAGCAGCTACTGCAGATCAACTGCATTCAGTAATTCACTACTGCTCTCAGCAGCTCTGGTTTATGTGCTCTCCTGTGGCCTTGTACCAAGGGTAATGTTCTCAGATTCCTCTGGAGGACTGTTTGTATAAGTGAGAATATTTGTTTTATATCGCTGTTAAAAAAGACAATAAATTCTGTTTCCTTCTTTAGATTTTTCTAACACATGGTGAGGTGCTTCATTCTCAATTTCTCGTTTTGTAGCATGAAGTTGTCAGAGCAGATGTTCTGTTCTTGCCTCTGTAGTTCCCTAACTGTCTGAATGAAGTCTGTTGATTTAGTATATGGTGTATTTATAATCCATGCAACACAGAGCTGATAAGCACATAGTTTCTGCTGTCATGTAATCATACTGCTTATCATTGCCCTGAACTGTTGCTGGTAGGAAATACAGAATGACATGTAAATGCAATTCTAATGTGAGTTTTTCAATTACCTTTGCAGTACCATAACAGCTTGGGGAAAAGATCATGAAAAAGATGCTTTTGAACATATAGTAACACAGTTTTCTTCAGTGCCTGTATCTGTGGTTAGTGACAGCTATGACATTTACAATGCTTGTGAAAAAATATGGGGTGATGACCTAAGGCATATAATTGAAGCCCGAAGTCCAGAGGCACCACTTATTATTAGACCAGATTCTGGGAATCCCCTTGACACTGTTCTAAAGGTAATCCTTTCTTGAAGCCATTTCTGTACAAGATTGGGAGGGCAATTGTTTGGGTTTTTGTAATGACTGGCTAGCAAATGTATAAGGCTCTAACTTGGTATTCATTGCATGTATTTGACGCTGGCTGATTGGGACCTATGAAATATGTAAATGTTTACTTCACCTCAGTGTATATATATGGAAACTCTTTTGCAGTCCAAATAATTTCCTGTTTTTCATCAATCCCATTCTTGCATGTGGTTCTTGAAGCTTTTTGCAAGTTACCAGTTCTGCTGATGTAGTGATGTTGGAATGCTTTTATAAAGAGAAGCTTTTATCACTTAACAAATGCAATGGGAAACCACTTCAGTGCTAGTAAATGCCAGGCCAATAACAATTCTTACTGCTAAGTTTAGGTATCTTGGCATCCCATCTTAATGTAATTCACTATTTTGTGCTATAAATACATGTGTAGCCCTCTTCTCTTTAATAAGATGTGCATTTAAGTCAGTGGCAGAATCCACACTGAAAAATGTTTCTTGCCTTATTGCTCTTTAGAAAGCATAATGATTGTTTCAGTTTCATAATAAAAGCTGTTGATACCTCTGAATTTGAGTAACTGTCAGCACTGTCCAAGTAAGAAGGTTGAGGCAACGTTACTCTATCAAATTAGATCTATGCAGATTTAACACTTTTTTTTTCTTTTGAGATAAGTGGCATATCACAAATAGGAACTCTGAATGATCTTTATCAGAGCTGATAAGAAAATCTCCTAGCTGAAGTGTTTCATTTTAACTATTTATGGCTTACAAAATCATAAAAAACTGAAATGCTCATCCACCCTCTTAAGGGAGGGCAAAAGAAGAGCAGGATCTTCAGCTGACACATTTAATAACAAAAAGTCACAACAAGCAAAGCGAGAAAGGGTGGAAGCATGGTTCTGATTAGCTCTTGGGTGCAACTTCTTAAAGACCATATTGTCTGTGACTGCTTTAAGGGCTTGCACCACAATGGCTGGCAGGCTTTTTGTGTTTTTGTGGGTATATTGATGGATTTATATTAATTTTTTAGAAAAAGCATGACTCAAGTGTGGAAATTTTGTTCTTTATTGGAATGGCAGATTTTTATTTTAATTTTGAACTATCTTCTTTCCACTTTTCAATAGGTGTTGGAGATCTTGGGGAAGAGGTTTCCCATTACAGAGAATTCAAAAGGCTATAAGTTGTTGCCACCATATCTCAGAGTTATTCAAGGGGATGGTGTGGATATCAACACACTGCAAGAGGTAGGAGATCCTATTCATGTGTCAGGGTGACACTGATAAGGTTGATATTTAATCTGGACTCTGTTACAACTAGTCAGAGGTTGCAGCAGAGACTGCTGACCCCACCCCTGCCCTTCATTCCAGACACTGGCAGTGCTATCATAATGCATAAAACAAATTCATTAATACTCCACAGGAAATTATTAAGATGCATAAAAACCCCTAAAAGGCATTTTCTAATCCCCCTGTTGTAAGCCTTCTCTTTCAACTGTCTCTCCTTTTGTTTGCTTTCATCATGCTTGTCAGGTCTCATTGAGATCAGAATGTGGCAGTGTTTGGTCATTTCATTGATGTCTAAGGCACACTGCATGATCACTGTGCTGCAGCAGTAATTAACTGCTTTGGCTCATTAGTTATGTATCTGAAGTCTGCTTGTCCTCACATATTGAAGGTGTAGTTTTGAAGGAAACTTTTTAAAACCTAGGGTAAGGAAAGCAAATTCCTTGATTGAGCAACTAGTGGACTAAGGATTAGTTGAGAAGCCTGGAAATATGTGTAAAAGGTTAGGCTATAGTCTGAGTCAAAATTGCAATTTTAGTGAGACATAAATTATTTAGTAAATTCTGCATGCTTGAAATAAGTCACAAATTCACCACTATTGAGTAGAGGTAGATACCAGGCAATACAATATGGCTATAAAGGTGTGGACTGCAGTAACTACAGATGACAAAGGGCATGTAAGAGGAAGAGGATTTGACTTTGTCTGGTTTGTCCTGAGTCTTTCATCTTCAGCTGTATTAGAGTTCAAAACCAGAAATAAGTCGAATTAAGTTAAGATTAATTTTACTTGAATTTATTGACATTTGTCTTAGCTTTCTAGACTGACACATCTTTAGGTTCTTCTCAACAAAGCTGACTTTTGCTGCTTCTCAAAATTATGAGCAAGAGTTCAGTTTTGGGTTTTAGTTAGTCTGAAGCCATCTGCTTGTCTAATGTGGGCACATAATGTGACAGAACTGAGATTTGTCACTCGGATCCCTGGAGAGCAGTTAATACTGAGATTGTAATCTGATAGACCAGCTGGAGTGCAGTCATGCTCTGCAGGTTTTCTTCCCCCTCCAATGGCCTTTAAAGTAAATTCTATTCTATTTTTTTGTCCCATGTGGCTTTTTGAGAATGTACAACTATGCTAATATGCTTGACATAACACAATCATGAGGGGTTAATAGCTGGAAACAGAGTGTAATCATTAGATAACAGGGGAAGACACTGTCAAAGAGAGCAAAACCCACACAGAAGAAAAACATTTCTGCTTGTTCTGAACAACAAACTAACAGGGCTCATGGCTGTGTTAGGCAAGTATGTTATGGCTGAGATTTTAATGAGTTGTGAGAGGACAGAAACTGGACTATTCTTTCTTGTAAGGAACCCTGGTTGCTTTTTCTAAGTTATACTGGACAAAATTCAAGGATGTCATATGGCATCAATTCTAATTAAATATTAAAGCGAGTATTTTTAAATGTTTGCACTAGAGTGAAAAATGCTCTGCTCTCTAAGTTCTAAATACAGCAATAAAACAATTGCAACAGCTAATGGGAGAGAATGGGAGGAGAATAAGCAATCCTTTGTTCAGGTGATCTGCCTGTTGATATATTTTCTTTATGAAGCTGTAATTGATTATGAAACACCTACCTGTAACATGCAATAAGAGAGCAGAAGATCCAGTTCCCCAAGACATACAGAGCACACAGGTCACTGCTGCCCAGTGGCATCTTCTCATTTCTTCCTGACTCAAACCTTGCTGTGCCTCATGTCATTGAACCACTAGTCATTAAAGCAATTTAGACCCCACGTGTAGCAGCAAACCAACTCAGCCAAAAGGGGATCACTTTTGTGGTTTAGTGAATTAAATTGTACCCCAGAAAGGGGCCAATACTCACCAGCACTATACAGAAGAAGACAACCTTGTTTTGAGCTGGGAGAAGTGGGCAGGAAGGAAAGTGACATTTTTTTATTTGACAGTAGCAAATTAGGTTGGAGCAAAATGACCATGATATTGCAACCTAATTTTGGTTTTATTTAAATATTGTGAATATCTTCATCCTTTTATGTCAGCAAACCCCAGGTTTTACCATGCTGACTTTTAGAAGATTGTATAATAGCATAACATTTTAAAAAATCCCTAAAACAACAACCAAAACCTAAAATAAAACAACCCACCAAAACCAAACCAACACTGAAGTATAATTGATTCTTTTCCAAAAGGAGTTTACATGAGCAAATACAAATGTATCACTGTGGCCATCTTTTTTCCCCCCCTCTTGTAGCTTTCAATTCTAGGCATGATTTATTGTTACAGATCAGGTGAAAAGTAATGGGTACAGTAGGGAAGTCTAAAATGGGTAATGACCAATAGTCTGATTTAGCTATCCAAAGTAGCTGAAACAACAATATAGAAAACAACTCAGAGTATAAACTGGATTTTAAAATTCTTTGTTTTAATAGGGGATGCTGGTAGAACAGGTAAGGAAACTTTTTTGGCTTTCTTTGCATTTTCACTTTTTAAAATCATTCCAATCTGCTAACTCCACACTTTCAAAGGATTTTCTTTGAACATTCAATTTCCAGATGTCTTTAAATTTTTATACAAAATTAATCCTCTAATCTGGAGTAACAGTTCATGTATTAGTCATGCTCATAATGGTCAGAGGAAGCTGATGAAAACCTTGACACCTGAATTGTTCTTCCTGTATAGGTTTGAAAGTGTGAAGCAAAAAATTCTTCTGTGTAGTTTTCCTTTGGGGAAGCCTTCAGTTGTTTCAGATCTGTCCCTTTTCTTCTTCCCTACTACCACTGCTGTTTGCCATTTCTTCTCCATAACTAAGGAAGTAATAAGAATACCTGGGCCTTGGCTGTGGGTCACTGGTAGAGTCAGAGCTGGCTTTCAGCTTAGATTGATCTTTGTCTGGTGAGGAGGGGAAGGGAAATCCAGACAGAGTAAGAAGTCCCTTGAGGGAGTAGAAAGCTAGAAGCCAGTTCTTCACCCAGAGTAAGTGAGGAGTTGTGCCTGTAGCATGAGGTGAACAAGCCATCTGTAAATGAGAGCAGGAACAGGAGCTGCAAGGGGATTCACATTTCTTCTCACGCAGGCACGAGGGTTAAGCAGCCACAGCCCAGCTCTGCTGCTGTTGCACTAACATCTGTTAACCTGCAGGTATCAATTAGCATGGAGCCTCAGCACCACGTGCCTTGGTGTAGGATGTTGTTTGTACAGGTAGTTGTTATCTTGCAGGTGTGTTCAGGTGAGCTCAGTGTCATTCCTGCCTTTACAACTGCACAGTGAGGTGGGCAGGGCACACTGGCTCAGGCTTGGCCAGCAGCTCATGTGGCTTCAGACTTGCCCAGGGTCTGGACAGAACCATGGGGAGTTCACCTGTATTTACTCTTTAAAAGACAGCACAGATAAGTAGAGTCCATATCCAGACCCAGTTAAATATAATTTCTTATGGCTCCACTGGGCATTGTTCTCAAGTAGAAGGTATATAACATACCATTTCTTACCTGTCCTTTGTCAGCTTTAGTTACTTTGAGGTACTTAAAGGAGAATTTAATTAATTGCAATTGTTTATCTTCCCTGAGTGCCTCTTTTAACTGCTTCCAGGAGAGTCTAATTACCTGAAAATAAAGATTCCTTTTGCTCTTGGTCACTGAGAGTGTATGATGTCTACTACTAAAATCCACAGGACTGTCATGTATTTAAGAGGGCATTTGTTCAGGATGCAAAGCTTTCAAAGGGCTCTCTTAAGAAGAGAACTTCTCTTAGAAGTCATGGAGGTAGAGCTTGAGATGACTTTTGCTTGACTTGCTGTGTGAGGCTGAGTGAGTTGGTACCATTGGAGTGGTGGAAACTCACTGATAAGATTTCTCCTGGGGAAATCTGTGACAGGAGGGTAGTGGGAAGGTGTTCCCAGCATGTCCTGGGAAGGTGATGGCTCTGCTGTCCACGTGTCCTGTTGGCATTCAGACAGAGTGTCTGTGAAGAGTCTGCATGTGACTAAGTGCATAAACAAAATACTGGTGTGCTCTTTTGTTTACAATACCAGTTTGTTACAGTCTGAAATTAGAATTGTGTTTTCCATTTTTTTCCCCTCTGATGAGCCTTTGCTGTCTTTTAGAAAAGCACCTTGGCATCAGTAGCTCCTGAAGCAGTCCTGTTCAGTGTTGCTCTGGCATTTCTTCTTGATGCAGGACTCTAAGATTGCCCAAAATATTACCAGATTTCTGACTATGCTGAATTTTGAAACTCTGCATTTTCCCCCATAGATTATGTTCTTCCATTCTGCTTCTCACCTTCCTGTGTTTCTAGATGGATGGTCCTTTGCTGTCTCACCCACTCTGGTTTTCTCACCTGTTTTCGATAGTAAAATGCTAGAAGAAGAGAGTTTGAACTCCTGTTCTGGGGCTATAGCCATCATTTCAGGCTGTCATAAGAGTAACAGGCCAGGGAAACAAATGTTGGCCCTTTATGAGCATGACTAAATGAGCACCCATTACTCGAGGCTAGAGGATGTCACATTTGTCAGGGTAGAATCAGGGTGGAGGGGAATGGCACAGTAACTTTTACCTCCACTCTTGATAGAGTGCAGATCACGTTGATCTGTCCCTGCTGGAGAAGGTGGCAAAGCAAACGCTGTGAGCAGTTTGATGTGTTTTCATTTCCCATCTTTGTCTAGAGTAAGATCAGCAAGTTCAATGAGATTTTCAAGAGAATTTCTCTGTTCAAGTCATTGCTCAGAGAGGGGAATAACTTTCTGGAGTAGAGCATGATGGCTGCATTGTTTCAGGATACAGGCTCTGCTTCCAGGTCTTTCCATAATTCTGGGAAATTGGAAGGCTCTGAAATACTCCCATGAAGTTTTTTATTTTCTTTAGAGCTCTGTTTTCCTGGACATTGCATCACTGTGCCACCTTAGTTTGGGAAGAATATGTGCTGGCCTGGTAATTGTGCTACAGCAAAAGCTTTCCAGTTCCACACTGGAGCTGTAAATAAAAATGCAAACAGTGTCCCAAGTATTGACCAAATTATTGCATACATCTTCTGGAAACTGAATGTTAGTTGGCTTAATTGTCTGTAAAAGCATCTTGCTTAAGTAGTATATTTTTATGGGAAAATGGCATGGCCTAAAAGTGTACTCCATCATAATTTTCTTTTTTTTTTTTTTATTAGATTGTGGAGGGAATGAAGAAGAATAAATGGAGTATTGAGAATATTGCCTTTGGATCTGGTGGAGCTTTGTTGCAGAAACTAACCAGAGACCTCTTAAACTGTTCCTTCAAATGTAGTTACGTGGTGACCAACGGCCTTGGGGTATGTCTGTGCACAGCTTCTACCCCTCTGCTTTCTGGAGAGGCCTCCCCATTTGAAAACCTGTTTGACATTTCCTGTTACATTACCAGCATCTGCATTAGGTCCCACAAAGCCCTTTCCTCCTAAAAAAATCCTCTTCATTTTAGATAAATGTCTTCAAAGATCCTGTAGCCGATCCCAACAAAAGGTCAAAGAAAGGACGGCTGTCGTTGCATAGGACACCAGCTGGGGAGTATGTGACACTGGAGGAAGGCAAGGGGGATCTTGAAGAGTATGGACAGGTAGGAATTTTCAACATCTTCATGCAAAAATACACTGAGAAAAAGCAGGCTATAGCTTAATTTCGGAATTTATTTCTGATCTGTCATTTTGTTCAATTCCCATTTTATTACCTTAAAATGACCTCAGTACCAAATTTGGTAACAGCAGAATGTTAGAATGACAGTAGAATGCAGGCTTTACAATTACACATCTTTGGCTTCTTTTTTTTGTCTTCAGAAACACGAGAACATTACCACTTCTCCTCAAAACTAAAATCTCAGTGTTGCCTAATATATACTGGCCAGGTAGTTTTGTTTGGCCAATATTGCACAATTTGAGTAGTGACCCTTGGTGAAGATGGAACAGCTGTAGCTGCTTTAGCAAGAGTGTAACTTTAGTTACAGCTGTAATTAAAATGTGTTTCTACTTCTCCACTGAGATTTTTTTAAAATAGTTCCTTCAGGAATTAATGCTCTGTACGCAGAGTAATTTCAGTTTTTAAAGATTCAGGAATTCAGTTTCCCTGTGAATTCTTTACAATTGTAAAATGGAATGCTGTTTCCATGAAATAAGTACAAACTTTATGCCAATCTCAGGCTTTCAGTTTGATATGTCTTGTTTCAATGTCCAATAGTGAATCACTAAATTACATGTTGAGTCTCTTCCCAAGTTAAGAGGACTGAAAATAATCTGTCAAATTACACTTCTGCTTTTAGAAGTTGAAAGTTTTCTGGTATACAGAAGCTGTTTTTGTACTACTAGGCAGAGGGTACTTACCAGGCACACTGCTTTACATAACTGTAAGCCTAAAACTTGGATATCTGAAAAATCTCAAGATGAAGAAAACCTGACTTACACACACTGAAGATATGCTCTGGGCACAAAGATCTTATATAAATTTGTAACTTTTTTCTATACACATATTCCTTTACATATGTTAATTATGAACATTGATACGTATGTAGAGAGGGAAGGACCTAATGGTGAATGGTGAGAAATCTCTTCAACACAAACTGCAAGACTTGGGTTCTGAAATTAGGCAATATGTTGTCCCTTCATTTTTGTCAGGTGAAATGATTCATTAAAATGTTTTGGTCCCAGGAAATTAGAGAGGGTCATTGGTGTGGTGCCAGCTCTGGGGCTCCCTGGAAATGACAGGGAAATGTCCCCTTCTGTGTGCCCATTTCTCTAAAGCCACAGGTCCTTGCAGTAGGTCACCCAGTGCAGGGACTGCTCAGTGTTGCTGCTGTGCTGACTTTTGTTGCCAGCTGTGCTTGTTGCCCTTCCAGTGTGTGCTGTGTGCCAGCCTGTCCTGATATGCTGTTTTACAAAATATATGAATAAAAGGCACAGTGAAGAAAGATTTAATTTTTTCCTAGAGTTAAAAAGTACTGCATTTAAACCTCTATAATTGGCTTGTATTTGGTTGTGTGTCACCTTTCTTACAAACTGCTCTAGCAAGGTGTATTTAGTGTGTATTTTGCTTTGGCCAGGTACAGATACCACACTCAAGAGACCAGGGAGCACAAAGCTGCTGTCTGTGCACAGGATGACCCAAGCCCTTTCTTCTGTGTAAACATTAGTGAAAGGTGTCAGAAAAAGCTGTAAAGATTTAGTACCTTGACAGTCTAAAGTTCCAGCCTTATCAGGCTGGGTTTGTGTGCTTGCTTTGGAGTTTGTGTAACCTGTTTGCCAAATCACTCTTGCTAAAACAGCGGTGTTTCTTGCAGGACCTGCTTCACACAGTATTTAAGAATGGAAAGGTAACGAAGTCATATTCATTTGATGAAGTCAGACAGAATGCCAGGCTGAAGAACAGTGAATTACAATCAGCATCTCACTGAGTTCCATTCCATGTCTGTGTATGTGTGTGTAACTAGTTCGTACTGCATAGCTACTGGTTTATTGTACAGATTTGTGTGTTTGTGTTTTATGACATTGTAGCCAAATTATTTGTTGGTTTATGGACATACTGCCCTATCTTTTGCCAGTCTTTAGAAGATGAAATCAGGAAATGGTACTTACCTTGTAAAACATATTTAATGCTGAAGTGTGCTTTTTAGGGCCCTTTGCCAGTAGTGATTCAATCTGGTATTGATCTTTTCACAAATGAGACAGAGCTGCGAAACTTTTTTATATATAACAGAATATCACAAAATGGATTTACATAAAATTATCATGATTGCTTTATGTTTATATTTAACTTGTATTTTTGTACAAACAAGATTGTGTAAAATATATTTAAAGTTTCAATAATTAAGTCTTTCCAACTTTTCATAATTTTTATGAGCACAGACTTTCAAGAAAATATTCAGTGGGGGGGGAATCCATTGCCTTTTGTCCATTAATCAGCAAATAAAACATGGCCTTAAAAGTTTGTTGTGACATTGTTCCATTCGACAACTAAATCAGGACTCGTATCTCCTTAAGATCCCATAGAGTTGCTGACCTCACCATTTCTTGTAGTTGTCTGTATTAGTAAATCTGCATTAAACAAAATTACTGTTCTTTCTAGAAGGTTTAGGTATTACTGACCTTGCTGGCACAGTAAGGTGTGTAAGTGAAATGCCAAATTTGAAAGGATTCTCTACTGCAACTTAACTTGCCAAGTCTATCCCACTTGGTATATGCACCTCAATATTTTAAGAGTAAAGTTTTTAAGAGATCTCCTCTTCCACTATAGAATATATGTGTAAAATACTGAGATACGGAAGCGGTGTATTTTAAAGTAATTACACTTCTGGGTTTATTTTTCATATACTGTAAGTGACATGAATTTAAAGCAAAATACTGGACTGGGTAGTGCACTTTTTTACTTTTTTGTATTTTTTTCATTGATTTGCCTTTTGTCAGACTGGATGTTAAATTGTAAAAATGTTTAACTATTTTTGTTAACAACTTTAATAAAACTATGCTAGCCAAACTCCTACATGAATGGCAGACCTGTTTCCCCTTCTCACCCATCTGTTTGGGGTGAGGAGGGGCTTTTATTTTGCAGAGGGTAACTGTAAAACAATGTGTTTGAGAGATACATTTGAACTGTCTGCACTTGATTGTATTTGCTCTCTGCATATGCTTGATATAAGTATCTGCTGGAAAATGAAACTGTTGAGGATTTTATTTGAGAAGCTATGTAGTAACCTCTGAAATATTTGATAGTACTGTAGGGTGGCTCTCACTAGAAAAGTACCTCCCTTAAAGACAAAAATACAACAGCAAAAGCAAACAGTTCCTGTTCTGCTGGTGATCAGCTATCAGCCAATTGCTTAATATACTGATGTAATTAATGCTTCTAATTAGTAGATGGTGTTACTGGAAAATGTTAAGGCCTAAGATAATTTAAGCCTACAAAATTTTATAAAACATGCTTTTAAAGGAAGATTGAAAAGCCATACTTCATTGTTCTTACTCTCACCAAAAAGGGCCACATCAAGGCATCCATAATATTTCCAGGGTTTGTGGTTAAGATGTTTATGCCCAGTCTCAATAGTTCTTGTTAATAAAAACCTGTTTTTCACTTGTAGTGTATGTAATTATACATTTAAGTGATGTATTGTTTCAAGAATAGTGTTTTAGTAAAACTAAATGCTGACCTTTCACACTGAGGAACTGCCTTCCCTTAGCTATTAATTATATTGTTTGGTTTTGGCCCAGAAAGATTTTGAATCTGGCCTTAGGATCAGTAGCAGGTAAATAGTACAGAGCCTATTTCACTCCTCCACATGTGTACTAGGGAATTTTATGATGTATGGTTTAAAAAACAATAAAGTAAATGCTGCTTTCATTCTGTACCAATAAAAATTTTGATAACTATTGACTACCCATATTTTTGTACTTGAGAACTGAGGATATACTGTGGAAGCACTGTCTTCATGTGTTCCATGAAATACATTGTAATTGTTCAGTATTGTCTAAAACTTTTCAGCTTATTAGTTGGAAACTCAAAGCAAATTCTCTACTTGTGCATGTCACTTTGAGAAAGTTGTAATGTCACTCATTTTATTAAATGTTAATAACTTTAAAAGGGGAGGGGGGGAAGAAAAACACCTGGTGCTATTCAGACCTGAACACTTGTCTCTTTGTGTTTGGCAGTTTGACATTCTGGGCATCAAGGAGTTGACAGAAATTACTGCAGTGCTTGAACCATACAATATCCTAATTCTTCCACATGAAAGCAAACAGCATGTTTGTTTGCTTTAAATTACTAGATTTGTAGTCATTGATATATTTTAATTATCCCCATTTCATAATATAATACAGTATTTGTATTTAAAAATAGGAATTGGGAATTTTGTGTTTAATACTCTGATTTGTAACCATATTTAGCGTAAGAAATGGATTTTGTAAAACTATTTTTTTTCTTCAGCTGCATGATTATAAAAAAAAAAAAGATACTTTTTTGGTACTTTGAAAGATCTGAGGAGAGAAAAGAAGAGTACTTAAACTGTTTGGTTTGCCAAAATCAAAACAAAGCTTAAACAGTTCTTTTCTTATAGGTTTTTACATTCCTTCTTGTTTAGTGAAGAATTCCTCACTTAAATCCTCTGTTAAAGTAATTTTAATGTACTTGGCATCAAATACCAGTATGTAATACACATGGAAATAAAGTTTAGTTCTGGCAGTGAAAATCAGAGCCATCTGACTGTGTCTTCAAGTTCTGATGCTGGGCACCAGAGATGTCATCCTGTGCTCTTTGGTGCCAAAGCCAGGCCAGAGCAGGGCTGTGCTGGTGCTGCATTCCTTTAAGGAGAGATGCTCAGCTCCTCACAGACAGCTGGGCTTACATTTGCAGCCAGCTCAGCCCTAGGGAAGAGAAAGCAAACTGAGCTCTTTTTTTCTTGTTTGGGGTGTGGGTATGTGTGTGTGGTTTTGGGGATTTGGTTTGGTTTCTGGGTTTTTTCCTTTTTTTTTTTTTTTTTTTTGTGTGTGTGTGAGTACATCCATGCTTCATTTTGTCTGTGTTGAAAAGTAAAGCACTTGGCTTTGAATTTGATATAAGAGATTATCCTCTATATTTGACATAATCCTTTCTCAAATAAAGTTTCATTATTTCAGCTTTAAAATCACTAGAATGCTTGTCTAAAGGCAAATTAACCATCAGTGTTGCATCCTTCAGTTTGCTGCAGTACTGTCAAAAATAACCTCAGCTCTGTAGCAGAGAGAGTCCTTTGGACAGGATTTCTGTAACTAGAAGTTACACTTTAACTCCTGCATGACTTCAAGGTGCAGCAGGTATGGTACAGCAGGGATGCGTCAGTAAGGGCAGATAAGGCACCTCCTGTGATGCTGCCACCATTTGTTGCTGCTCCCTGCAGCTCTTGCTGTGCTGTACAAAGGGGCTCTTACAGCCCACAATAATGCTTGAATTTAAAGGTTCTGTTCCAGGATTTACAGAGAGCACGCACAGCCCAAGTGCCAGGGCTCCTCTGCCTCCTCTGCATGGAGTTAAAGCCCAGGAGCTCCAGCACTGCCATCTCCTCACTCCTGTCAGCCCTGAGCGGGTGCTGGTGGCTCCCAGGTCAGCTGCAGGGAAATTCCAGGCCTTGGCCTGTGCAGAAGGCAAGGGATTCACAGCAAGAGCTGCATCATTTATGTCCTCCTATATATAATCCTACTGTAACAATTAAAATTGTAACTGAGCTGAGCTGCTTGAGGCAGGGGCTGTGAGGCTGCATTGGTGTGATGGTAATTGCATCTCTGCATGAGGGTCCCATCAGGGTCCTGTAGGTGCACATCTCCATCAGATTTGTAAACATCTGAGTGAGAGATCATCCTCTTAAACCTGATGAGTGTGGCCTTATGTGGAGAACCACATGCCTTCTAAATTACCAGGTGATAAGGAAATAATGAGATTAGAGATGCTTTGTAAAGTCATGCCTACTAAATCCCAGTTGCTAACCATGAATGTTTTGTTCTTGGGGGGGTTTCCTGTTTTACTAGCGGCACAGCTGATCTTGGGAATGATTTTAAAACCCCCTTCACAGAAAGACAGTTGGTTTTAATTAATCCAAAGGCCTGAAAAGCACTTAGCCATAGAGTATTTCCAAAAAGTATTTTACTGTGGCACCATATTTTGTTGAAAGGTACCCTGATGTCTGGTGTAATACAATTCAGAGCAATCCAGAAGATACAGGAGTGAAGTCAGCAGGATTCTTCTCAAGTAACATATTTTGTTCCATATAATTTTCTTGCTAATCTTTGCATGAGTACTCCTAATTGCTTTTTGAACAGAACTTCTAGAATTTTCAAGTTATGATGAGGTTTCCTGGCATCAGAATGGCAGTTTTCTCTTCTGCTTCTGGCTGGAGCAGAGGTCTTTTAAGGACAGATAAGGAGCCTTTGTGCCCCTAGCAAGGTTTTTACTTCCCTCTTACACAACTCTTCTCGGTTCAACGGCAAATTTTACCTTTGAAAAAAAAAAAATCAGTAAATTTGGGTTGTATAGCTCCTTTTTTTCCCAGCAGTTCATATAGAAATCAATCCAAGATATTTCACAGGATCACTAGATAAATTTGCATGAGCATACTCTAATTTTTAGTATATATATTTATGCTTCATTGCTAACTTGTTAGATCTGAGGATCTGATTCTTGGTAGTTGATCCAATACTCATGTCAAGTAATCATACTGCATATAGCCAGGTAATTATAAATTGCTGAAAATGGCTTCAGCATCTTCATATAATTACAGTGCTTAAGAAATTCTAGTGGGTAGATAATGGATGCAGGGAAGGTTCTGAGGGCCGGACATTTTTACTTCTTTGTCATTAATTTTGGTTATTAATGTAGCTATTTAAAGCTTCCACATCATCTCTGCTAGGAAACTTGTTTTATAATGTCTGAGTACTCATCATCAAAATATTTCTATAAGTAGTACACATGTCAAACAAACTGCATGGACTCAACTTTATCTCTTGTAAGGTAAAGGGGAGAACTTCAGCCTCAAGCTTAATTCCCTTCCCTGCAAACAGGAGAAGAAATGAGCTGTTCTTCAGCCTTTGGGACATGCTTTCCTCAGCTTCCTGGTAAAGAACAAGGCTGGCGTGCTCTTCCCTTTCAAGGAAGTTTTCCCTATTCCAAAAGGTGTCACCCTATTTGAAGCATGAGGAATTGCAGCCTGTTGTTGGATGTGTCAGAAGGATGACATAGCCCAGCAATTTAAGAGGATAATCTGTGTGAGATGGCTTTGGGTAGAGATATGTCTGTAAGTCACAGAAAGGTCACTCAGAGCATGACAACTAATCTCCCTCTGGTGGGGGAGCCTCCCTGCCCTTTCTGCCTCAGCTGAGCAGGTTCAAGTCTGTCCTGTAATCTGCTGTGAAAACATTGAGTCTGTTCAGCCAAAACAAAGTGTTGCCAGGCCCCTGTGATTACAAAGCAGTGGTCTGTTCGTGTGCCCCACTCTAACCTTAATCCATTTTTCAAGCTTTGTATCTTGCATCTACTTAGACCAAGTGCCAGTGGCAAACTTCACAAAGCTCCTGTTCCTCCCCCACACTGAGGGTTTTGCAGCCTCACCTCCAGCACTGCTGCTTGAAGACCATTATTTGTTTTTATTGCCACTGTAAATCTCCAGAAGATAACAAGAATTATTTCACCTCTGTACAAGGTTTTGCAATCATTACACCTTCAAATTAAAGCAAGTAGATTCATGCATTAAGATCAGAGAGAGGTGACCCTTTGTTACCTTTTGTGTCCAAGTTGTGACCGTGAAAATGTTAACAGATATGAATCTGGCAAAAATAAGGATACATTCTCCTGAAAATTGGTTTCCATGTAAAAGCCCTATACTTTTACATGAAAACATATATTTAGAACTTTTATAGTCATTAATGAATCACTGCTGGATACTCAATCACTTTAGCTTGGTTTCTGCAGGTGCTTCTTGACAGTCCAGTCTCACTCATGTCCCATGTGGGTTAGCCACAGGTTATCCCATCAGACAGGGGCTGCACTGGCACATGGAGTGGCAAGATAAAGTTCTTGAGTTCATGGAGTCCACAATCCTGGGTCTTGTGTCTGCTGGGAAAGTCCAACACTACATGAAATAACCTGTCCCACTGCCATCCCGACCACCAACGCTGGGTTTGCTGAGCCTAACTCAGCTCCAGCCCTGGCTGTAGCTGTGCAGACTTCCCATGGCTCTTATCTTTGGAGAGAGCACACATGGTTAATCCCTGGTCTGTCTTTCACAGCCCATTGTGGATTAGGCAAGACCTGGGAAGAGTTTCAGTCCTTTCTTCTCTGTTACAACAGAGTCCTGCCCAAAGGCATTTTGAGACAAGAACCCATATGGTTATTGAATATGTGGTGTGCTGTAACCCAGCACAAGAGGAGGGAGTGACTTTGGGGCTTGTGGTATGATTGTAAATAATAATTCCTACCCAAATCAAGTGATTAGACACAAGTGCTGTCAGTGGTTGCTATAACATCACAGCAGAGACAAGGCAATTGAGGCAAGTCAGCTAAGGCCTCTGGTTCTTTCCCAAATGGCTTTCTCTATCCACTACTCTCTTAACACACATGGAATTTGGGAAATCCCACTACCATCAATCACCCATGTGTAATTTTCCTACAATGGCATAAATCTCTGTGTCACACTCTGTTCTTGCCTGGCATTTGACTTGCCAGGGTTTGGTTTGGTTTGCTTTGGTATTAGTGCTTCTGCACTCTGTACTGACATTTTTATTAAGCTATTTTTATAACACCAGGACTTTCTATTTAAGAGGTAATAGATGAATCACAGGATGTCACTTTTTGCAAGGTTAGTATTATTTTCTCCTGTGCACATTGGTTTATGCCAAACTTCATGTCCTATTTTAATTTGCATTCACAGTGTTTCATAAAGTCCTTTTGCAATTCTTCACAATCAGCTCCCACCTTTATTGCTGTGCATGACTCAGCACCTCCAGCAAGCTGTCACCTCCTTACCCACCCTTCTCTACATTGTTTAACATGAAAAGCAGCAGGAGCTCCAGCACAGATCACCAAGTGGAGTTTCACTCTCTGAGAAAGCTGAGTAACTTCCTATTATTTTCTTTGATCAATGTTGTGAACATGTGAGGACCTCTCCTCGTGTCTCAAAACTTCTTAGCTTCCTTGAAAACTTTATAATAAATCTTGTTGGATGCCTTTTTTAAATTAAAGAAGGTTATATCCACACATCTATCGACTCCTTCAAAGGACTTCAAAGAAGGTAACTTCCTCTTGCATTTATCAATCAGAATCTCCCCCAGGAGCTTAAATTCATTCTTTCTACTGTAATTTCTCCCTTAGTCTTACTGTGCCTTTGTCCACAAGATCAAAAGTCTTTTGAAAAATTGGAAAATCCAACTCCAGACAGCTCAGGGAATTTTGTGAAATGGATTCTTGTTCTCATGCTGTCTTTTTCCTTTTGCAGGACAGTGCTTGATGGTGAATGGCACAGGATTCTGCAGTGGGGGACCTTGGGATAAGAAAAGCACTGAGCCATTGGGACAAATCTGTTCTTCAGGTTTGAATTAAAAAAGGGACAATTATCAAGGGACAGACCAACTTATGGGAGGCTTCACCTGATGATGCCTCTCAGGGACTTGCATGAGCAGGAAAGCTGGACATAAAAACAGAGACAGCCCCTCCAAGCACTGTGGGCTAGAGGCAGAGATATCCTAGTTTGCACAGTGCTCATCCTTGGACTCTAAAACAAATTCTGTTCAGCGAGGGACTCAGGATTAAACCAGATTCCAGAACATTTTTGAGTGAAGAGCCATTTGTTTGAAAACCACAGGCATCATCTTCATGTCCCAAAAAGATAGATGTATAAACCTGGTCACCTCTATACTTGAAACAAGGATGTATTGGAAGCAGTAGTTCCAATGTGGGTGCCTCTGTCCTGTTTGTTGAGCATCAAGTAAGCCCTGGCAGTTGATATTTTATATAACACTCATTGTATAGGGATCACATACACATATGTACAGTTTCTACACACAAGGATGCAAATCTTTATATATGTGAATAGACAGATGTGTATATATTCTAACTATAGAAGAAAACATCCATAAATACTAAGGACATTCTATTAGTGATTGTTCATGGACTATGATCTTTCACAAACTCTGTGTACCTGGATCATGCTTGCTCTGCTTCTTTCTGATAACTTCATTTCATACATCAAAGGGTTGTGTAAGCAGCCTTTCAGCCACCAGCTGACTGGCAGCTTAAGCTGAAATGATAATCTGTGGTTACTCCCAGCTCTGGCTCTGAATTGCTCCTTGCCAAGACACTGCATGTCTGTCTCTGGAGTTGTGTAAATTGGTATTTGGCTACCTGCCAGTGGATGTTGTGGGACTGTGATCAGGCAAGTCAGGTTTGCATAACAATAACCTGTCTTTGCCCCTCTTTATTAGCCCTGACTTTATCAATGGAAGGTTTATGTCATTGTCTAGGTCACCACTGAGCAGAAGAATTGTGGCAAAGAGATCCCAGTCCTGTGGCATCACTGCTACATGTGGTCTTGCTCATTGGTGACCTGCGATGATCAATATTTTGAGATCAATGAAACAACTAGTTTTTAAACCACATAGTGAATTACCTGGTAGTTATATATTATTTGAGTTTTCAAAACCAAATTCAGTGTTGTACTAATGCCTTGGAGGAATTAACATTGCATTATGATGGTTTGCTTTATTCAACAGACCTGGAAAAATAAAATAACAAAAGAAAAAACACCAACCCAGTTTCATTCCCTTTTTACTACCAGCCAGCAAAATGCTCTGAATTGCAGTGTTAGAGAGAATCTTCTTTCTCCACTTGGGATCTCCTCCTTTTAGCTTTAAACAGGACCTGCTTCTGGCCAAATCCTTGTTTCTACTGCAATACCTAATGATGAAAAATAATGTCATTAGGTAGAGAATGTGTTGGGAATATTTGGCTGCAGAAAACACAGCCCCAGAGGAGAAGTGGGATCTGTGCACGGGCTGGGTAAAGTCACAGGAGGAGCAGGGTGACCTGGGGACAGCCCAGGCCTCTTTTGTCAGCCATCCCAGGACCCTGAGCTGCTCCAGCCAGGACCTGACAGCCCATGGTGGCTCAACAAACCTCTCTGGGAGAGGAGCCTGTGCAGCTTTGGAGCAGCTCAAATGCAAGTGTGTGCTGCATTTAGGGATTGCCTAGAGTGCATCAGAACAACACACCACAACACACCTCCCAGGGCCTGCCCTGGGTACCTGCCTGGTTCCTCCAGCCCTGCTTGCTTGCTCAGAGCCAGGAGTGTTCATTTTCTGCAGAAATACCCAGACACCCACTGCAGCCTCCATGAGCAGCCTCCTGGGGCCTATGGGATCCATGGGGTAGCAGAGAGCTGTGCCTGGGGTGGTGTCCACCTGTGCAGGACAGACACAAAGCAAAACAAAACAACGTTGTGCAGCTATAGGGGATGCCAGATCCCTCTGTCTGCATCTAAGAAAAGCCAGAGGGATGAGCACAGTTTTGAGTATCCTGCTCAGCTTTCCTGTATAGCTTTCATTGGAGACCTATCAGCTCCTAAAATCTTGGCTATAGCTTACTGAAATACACTTTGCCTTTACTATCACACCTGTCCAAGGGGAGGAGGGAGGAGAGGAGAGGAGAGGAGAGGAGAGGAGAGGAGAGGAGAGGAGAGGAGAGGAGAGGAGAGGAGAGGAGAGGAGAGGAGAGGAGAGGAGAGGAGAGGAGAGGAGAGGAGAGGAGAGGAGAGGAGAGGAGAGGAGAGGAGAGGAGAGGAGAGGAGAGGAGAGGAGAGGAGAGGAGAGGAGAGGAGAGGAGAGGAGAGGAGAGGAGAGGAGAGGAGAGGAGAGGAGAGGAGAGGAGAGGAGAGGAGAGGAGAGGAGAGGAGAGGAGAGGAGAGGAGAGGAGAGGAGAGGAGAGGAAGCTGCAGCACATCCTTTCCATCAGCAGCTGCCACCCAGATGCTCTCAGGAGGGACCTCTGTCCCTGCAGCCCCTGGGGTGACTCCACTCCCAGATCAGCCCAATCCAAAGGTCGGTTCAGGCTCCAAAAGGAGGGCACAGCCCTGGCTGATGGGCAGGTGTGGCACAGCCCGTGGCCCATGGAAGGCACTCTGTATTCCTGCCTCGTTCATTGGCACTTCCTTCCAGATAAGATCCTCTCAGTGTCAGCTTGGTGCTGCTCAGAAATGGGCAACAGCAACACCTGGAAGGAAAACTAATTTCAAAAGTGGAAGAATCTGGGATTCCCTGATGTCTTTCTCTGCTGCATGAATAACATACCACACAGCCACAGTGTTTGTAAGTAGACTCTCTGTATTTTTAGCAACTGATCTATGAGATCATTTTGCTATTTTCAGTTGTTTGTGACTTGGGATTTTTCTGCTAGGAACAGAGTGAGTGGGAGGAGCACCCACCCTCAGCTTCCAGTGAGGGCCTGAGCAGACCCTGTGTGCCCAGTAATTAATACTCATTTTCTGAACAGCTTACCTCCTGGAGCATCATCAGTGCAGGGCATCTGCTGCAGTCTGAGAAATGCCCTCTAGTGTTCTACCAGGATGCAGGAGAATGAGCACACAGCCAGGAAAAGTCCAGACAGCCTCCAGTGAGCTGACCAACAGCTTCCATGTAGGCAGGCAGTCTGCCTGTGGGCCTGGCTGGGCTCTCCCAGCCCCATTCACAAGCAAACAGCCTCTTGCTTAAAGCCACAAATACAACTCGTGCATGTGCCCTTTGGTGACTCGGTGGATTCAGCACAAGGGGTCTCACAGCACCTTTCCATGTCCTGCAGGTCCTGCACCATTCCCAGTGTCCACACAGGCTGGGTACAGCACCCATGTCTGCCAGCTGGGCACCATGAGCAGCCTGGCCTCCAAAGGGGCATCTTGAGCATCTCCTGCCCCTGTCCTGCTGCCCTGGGGCACTGCAGTGAGCCTTTAGTGCATTTCTTATCTCAGAGCACAGACTGTGACCCTGAGTGCTGCTGTTCATTCATTGAATAAGGATGCAATAATTAATTGACTGAGAGATAAACCATAGATTTAATTATATGTCGAGCCTGCAGGATTCCCTCAACACCACCCACACTGTGCTAAAACTGTTGATTTCTGCACGGATGGCAGAATTTTAACATGTATTAAACAGAGTCATCCTTTTGCCCCAGAGCGAGGCTCAGAGGAGGTGATGTACTGGGGCTGCCTGTACATGGCACAGCCCTGGCAGGGCAGGGGTTGGAATGAGGGGCTGCCAGCCACAGCTCCAGGCCCTCCTCCTGGCACCTTGCTCTCAGCCTTAGCCCCCTGCTCCACCCAGCAATTGTTTCTCATTGCAGATGTGATTTCCTGGTAGCAGCCTGAGTTCTCCCTTTTCTCCCCCATGGGCAAGGTATGGACATGCACCCACCTCTCTCATGGCATAAACAATCTCCCACTGCAACAGGCCTTATAAACAGCAGCTCATTCTCCTTCCCCAGCAAACCTGAACCACATCAGCCACCCTCCACCAGTCCCTGCAGCAGTGACCAGCAGCACCACCATCCCCTCTGCCCAGTGTGGGGACACTCACTCGCAGTGTCTGTCTGTCCTCACAGGGACTGCCCCACAGCAGGACGTGTGGACTTGGCTCACACCCCACTCCTGATGACCTTCAGACCTTGGCAGAGCAGCAGGGCTTCCAGCCAGCATGAAACTCTGGCTCTGGAAACACAAGGGCAAACCTGGGGCCAGAAAAGCTGAATTTCACCTGTGCACACCCCCAAGTTCCAGCTCATTTTTGCATGTTGAGATTTTCGGCAGGACTTCCATGAGTGATGTCTGAACAATGACCCAAAAACCCCTCATGGAGCCACAGGGCAGGGGAGGAGCTCCCAAGCAGCCTCACGGCCACCTCTGGCTTTCAGTGAGAAACAGCTCAGCCTTGGCACTTTGGTGTTTCCACAGCTCCACGTTCACCAGCTCAGCCACAGGAGTTTTAAGCTCATTTACTACATTTTTTATAGAGATTATAAGAGTACAAATTGGCACTTTCAGTACCAAAAGGAGGCTGTTTATCTGTTTTTGTTTCCTTTTGTGTTAGAAGAGGAGAGTGAAAGAAAATATGAACTTGCTTTCTCCAAGAAAACAAACTGTCTTTTGAGTGTTATAAAACACTTTATACAAGAATTTGGCTGAAGAGGACTGGAATTTCTTCTGTGAAACATATTTTTCCTTAAAAAATGCCAGTTTGCAGGAAGGTTTGGTTTAAGCGAATCTGCCCATTTGATAGCTACTTAGAAAATTTTTGAACTGCTGAAAGGCTCAATTTGTCAGCATAAGCCGTCAATAAAATTTATAAAATTTTATTTATAAAAAATTTATCTACAGGTAGAATTTTAAAAATTAGAACTTAAAAAGTATAAAAACATAAATACAATTTAAATTAAAATGAACTATTTTTGCATAATTTAAATCCAAAATGTTTAAACTGACCTACTCCAAGACACATTGTGATCATCACAACAGCTTTGAGATGTGCCTTTCTGGGCAGTGGAAAGTTCACTCACCCCCAGGTAAAGCTGCCCTGGAAAGCCTCAGGCAGGTGTAGAGCAGGCTGTGGGTGGAAGTTTCATGCCTGTGCTCCAGAGAAAACTGGAACCTTGCTCAATGAAACAGGTGATTCAAGCATCATAAAACATTCATTGCCATAAAAAATAAAAGTGCCTGGAGCTTTTGGAGTAAATCAAGTACAAGCTCAAAGATCATCAGTCAGGGATGCCTTTAATAGATATTTAACTAATTATTGGATCATGCAATTCCTAGTTCCCTTCTAGCAGACATTTTAAACTAATTAACAGGTATCTGTGCGCTGATCTCACACCACAGCCCAGTGTCCTCCTCCTATTCCTGTCCATCTTTCTGACCTCCTCTGTCGTTGGGTGGAACTGGTTTCTTTTGAGGACCATCTTTACTTTAACCATTTATTTAGTAGATTTGTTTTGACAATCAAACTAGCATTAAAAATGCTGATTTTAAACCAGCCCCAGGGTAACAGCTTTGGGCTGAGCTGCTTTAGATTTCAGACACAAGAAACCAGTGCTGGGCTTGCTGAGGGTGCTCAGTGGCAGGATGTATCACACCCAGCTTTGCCCCTTGCCTCTTTTCTCTCAACAGGACTACAAGGTCTTGTACAGGGAAATTATTTATAACCTCTACTATCATAAAAGAAATTAGGTAGACGCCTACATAGGAACACTCTAGTTAGGATCTAGAACTGCATTTTGCCTAAAGAGAGAGCTGGCATCTCCTGGAATGAAAGATTGCATTTGCCCTCCACAAAGGACAAGAAAATGGGAGGATGTCCCCACCTCTGTGGACAGCTGGACAGGTATATCCATCCTGCACCTCTTCAAAGGTGCAAAGCCTTCATGCCCAGTGGTGGGTTCATTGTGAGGCTGGTGCTGTTTCCTGGAGGCTGGGACCTGCTGGAGCAATCCCATGGGCACAAGAGCACATTTGTGTGTTTTGACTTAAGGGTGACACCTGAATGCCTTCACAGCAGTGTGTTGGAGCAAAGCTGCTGGTCAAACTTGCCACTGTGTGATGGGATTGTGAGCTTTGGGAGAAGCCAGTATCAATCTATCTCAGCATCTTCAGCACCAGCCTCTGTTACAGGAAGAGCCATCTGATTCTGTGAGCACTTTCCCCACATCCCACTATAGTCCAAGGAAATTTCTTAGCTGCCTCCTCCCTGCTGTGCTGGGGCACTTCTTGTTGGGAGAGTAGGGGATAATGTCTCTCTCCCTCTGTGCTCCCAGGCTGAGCAGCTGCCCCCCAGCTGGCAGGGACACTGCCATCCTCATCCTCACCATGGGGTTCCCTGAAGACAATGTGGCAGCACCAGGGACAGTCCGTGCGTCACACACGTCAGTCACCGTGCCACTTGTCACCCGGCTGCAGGGTGACTGCTGATCTCTCACTGATTGTAATTCTTTTTAATGAGAGCAGATGGACTTTAAACTTCCAAAGGAGTGATTTCAGGCAGGGGAAGGTCGATGCATGGCCCAGTCTTGTTGAGCAACTTTGTGTGCTCAGGCTAAGATGAATTAGCTGGTGGTGGGTGAGAAATGTGTGGCTGTGCCTCTGCTCCAGGAGACACCCACCCATCCTGCAACTCAGGCAGCCCCTGGCTGCTGTGACCTCCCCCAGCTCTATGGGGATACCAACTGTAGCCATGATATTTTCTGAAAAATCCTTTCCTTAGGGTTTTTTCTCCTGAGAAGCTGGGAGGCCTCAGGAACAAAATGCAAACAATGGTTATCTGCTGCTGTGGAACGCAACAGGTGCATCTGTGATTGGGCCATGTGGTTGTTTCTAATTCATGGCCAATCACACTCAGCTGGCTCAGACTCTCTGTCCGAGACACAGGCCTTTGTTATTCATTCCTTCTTTTTCTATTCTTAGCTGGCCTTCTGATGAAATCCTTTCTTCTATTCTTTTAGTATAGTTTTAATATAATATATATCATAAAATAATAAATCAAGCCTTCTGAAACCTGGAGTCAGACCCTCATCTCTTTCCTCATCCTCAGACCCCTGTGAACACCATCACAACAAACAATTTTTCCATGGCTTGCCTTAGTGGCAGGATGCACACATGTGTTGGGCACGGTCCTAGAGAGGGATTTCATGAGGCTCCCAGTGCTGGCAGGGAGCTACCAGGACAAGAACCCCTGGAAAACAAGCCAGCACAGCTTGGCCACTGACCATCAATCTGGTGAGGCCACTGTGGCATGTATGGGCTTAATGTGTGCGTGCAGGTATGGCTGGGAGGGGTTCAAGAAAAGGACAAGGAGATACCATGTAGACAAAGAGCAACAAATACGATTTTTTTTTTTCCCAAGGAGAAACTACTTTTAAAACAAAAATAGGAAGCCCTGGAGGAGCTGGGGTGCTGCAGCTCTGCCATCCTTTGCTTCTGTGAGCAAGGCAGGGATCTGGAAAGCAGCTGCCAAACAAACCCAGGGAGCGAGTCCAAGGCACGTGGCAAGCACAGCTGGCATCATCTCAGCCCCCAGGCTTTGTTCTCCTGGGGCTGAAAACCCATAGGGTGGCTGTCCCTGACACTGCTCTCATATACATCACTACAAATCAGACACAGAGTGACATTAGTGCCATCTGTACCTCATTCTCAGACTCTCATGTGCCATTTCACAGGGATTCCCTAACTTGGTGCAAGTCTCCTTTTCCACACATTTTAAAGGAAGTTAATTAACCCGAGATTGTTAATGTGTAAATCAAGTTGAAATATTTGCTGGTAGAACACAGAGCTCAGGTTGGCACTGACAGCTATAAATGGAGCTAGAGCAAAATGTAACATTTGGAAACAGAACATCTGGGTATGCACATGAGGCTGAGCTGGTTTGATGGGGAGCACTGATTTTGCCCTACAGTCAATTGCTGCCGCACGACTTCTCAAATACTCCCTGTTCCCACTTTGTTCCAAAGCTGAGAACCACCTGCACCACTGGGGAAAAGAGAGATGAAACAATTGCTCTTTCTGTCTTTTCTGTTCTTGGCAACACGGGAAGAGCAAATTGTGAGGGGAAAAAAAAGAAACAAATCCATATCTGCCAAGATGAGATTTGCTCTTTTGGCCAGTGGGCTGAGCAGAGCTCACAGCATCTTTTTCAGAGGAATCATGACTGCAGTGAAAATTACAACATGGGTGTCAGGAAATTCAAAGCTTTCCCACATGAAATGACCAGAGGAGGTTTTTTTTTTGTCACTGAAGACTATTAGCCTCTTCCCCATAGACATCACAGGATTTAAAAGTGCAAGCAGATTTTCTCAAGTGACAGGATATAAATCTCTGTCTCAAGGGCAATAGAAATGAAAGTACCTCAAGTGCAATTGGAAAATCTTTCATTGTTTCTTACTGGGTACAACCAAACAAAATTAAATGTCTGGTTTTTTCCTTACTCAGGGCTATGCATCTTGTAGATAAAGGAAAATAAATGTACAACCATCCACCTCTGGCAGCTTGTGTGGTTGATACTCTCCACAGGGGCTGTAGAAAACCAGCTTGCAGAGTGAGGCATTGACTCATCTGTACTGAAATCAGGCCCTATTTTTTCTTTCAGCTAGGGAAGATCCAATATCAACATTGCTGTCATAGCAGTTGCACAGGGAAATAAGTGATTTCCTGTCTGAGCGTGTTCCATCACTCAGCATTTTATTTTTGTGCTGAACCAAAGCCAGGCAAGTCACCCCACCCTGAGCTGGGACTCTTCCCCATCCCCTGCCACTGGAAAGGCACTGGGAAAACATCACAGGGGTAAAGCCTGGCACAAGGAGCTCCCTCAGTACCTGTGCCAAAGCCTTCTCCAGAAGTGTGTAGCCAAGACAGAGGTTTTTTTACTTTTGGAATAGCCTAAGACTATTCTTCCAGCATATACCCCCTTCTCCCAGAGCTGTCAACCTGGTCCTGCTTTTGGCTGGGATAGAGTTCATTTTTTTACTTAGTAGTTGGTACAGTGCTGTGTTTGGGATTTAGTCTGGGAATAATGTTGGTATCACACTGATTTTTCAGCTGTTGCTCAGTAGAGCTGACCCCTAAGTCAAGGACTCTCAGTGTCTCATGCTGTGCCATGAGCAGGTGCACCAGAAACCAGGAGGAGCATGGCCAGGACAGCTGACCCAAATGACAAAGGGACATTCCATGCCACGGGATGCCATGCCCAGTCTATAAATGGGGGGACTTGGCTGGGAGGAGCCAATCACTGCTCAGGGATGGGAGAGACATTGGTCAGCAGGAGGTGAGAATTGTATTGGGCATCACATGGATTTTCCCTTGCATTGTATTCCTTTCTCTCTACCTCTCTTTTCTGTTACAATTGGTTCTGCTAATATATTTATTATCATTTACTTTATTTCAATTATTAAATTTTTTTTTAACTCACAGGCTCTACTTTTTTAAGATCCTCTTCTTCATCCTAATGAAAGAGTGGGAGGTGAGCAAATGGCCACATGGGGCTTAATTGCTGCCTGAGGTTAAACCATGACACCTTGGCACATCTTCCAGCCCAAACTTGCTCCAGAACCCAGGAGAGAATGAAACCTTCTGTCTGGCTGTGTAAATAACGGGGGAAAAAAAACCCCAGATACTGTCTGCTCTTATTTTTTTGTTTTTCTTTCAGCAGTAATAATTCTTATAATAAAACAAAAGGGTTAACCAGCATCCTAAAATCATCCCGCTTGGGTGCAGTGCCTCTGATGTCCGTGAGAGGGCTATGGGCAAGCGCATTGGGGTGTTTCACACTAATACAGAAAAATACAGAAATACAGAAAAACGCTCTGCCAGCTGCTTGCACAATCCATGGGCAGCCCCTGCTCCCCCCAAGCTTTTGCACAATCCCTGCTTTCAGCGAGGTCCCCCTGGGGCAGGAGGCAGAGCTGGGTGCACTGTCACCTCCTCTGCCCAAAGCAAATCCATTTAATGGCTCCATGTGTCCAGGGGTTCTGCTCCCACCCTGGCTCCCCACAGGCTTCTGGGCAATTTTTAGCTTTGTCAGAGTGTTTGAGACAAGTGCCAAGGATTGATTTTCTTAATGTGGCAGTTGAAATAAACCTCATTTTTATCACACACAGCTGAAAGGTTCTGTCAGATCCAAAATGATATGTTTTGTGTCTGATCAGGTAAGAATTTATTCTCCATATTAAATAAGGAACATTTCAGAATAAAACGTGCTTCCACAGTGGAAATACTAGAGCATTTGAACAGAAAACATGTAAAAGTGGAGTCTTGTCTCTAAATAAAAATATTTCATACCTTTTTATTCTCTCTATATATCATACCATTTCCTTAATCCAAAAGATGCTTCCTAAACTAGGTAGAGTTTTTGGTCAACGCCTGAGAGGTTTTGGGTGATTAAGTGATCTATAAGAAGGAAAAGAAAAAGAACAAAAACGGAAAACACAAACCCCAAAACCTTTTCTAGATCAGAGATTTTGTTTCCATTCACTTTTGCAGTCCCCAAGAGAGCTGTTGGCTCTTGAATGCACCTTGAGGGAAATTCAATCCAGCCCTGAGGTCAACATGAATGTCAGCATTACCTAGATGGACAGGTCCTGCTTGAGAGGGGCGTGATCTATGGACTTTGCTGGTTAATTGCAAAGGGCTGAATGTGCCCTTTAGATTGCTCCTTCATCTCATCTGAGACTTTGTACATTATTTTTGGGACATTAAGCACAGCAGGATGAGTCCTCCAGGGAAATTTTGCAGCGTTGCCAGCATTCTGATGGCTGGTCCCCTGGAACTCGGTGTACTGCTATCTCCAGCTTCAGGAGTCATATGATTATGTGAGGATCTCAGCTTTCACAACAATGAAAAGCAGGGGTTTAGTCATTGATACTGTGGAGAAAAGCTGGCAAATGTGACCTCCAAAAGATCATGGATCAAAAAACAAATCAAAGGGATCTCAGCTACATCAAGCGCCTGAATTTTAAATGCAGAGCTTAAAAACAGCATCATTATGAAGACTACTGTTAAATCTTGAATAGTTTTGTGAAGAGGGGGAAAATTGCTTCTTGCTTTTTTTCTCCTCCCCTCCTTGCACTTCTTCCTTCCTTTCTAGGGCTCCATCCTGTGGCTTATGCTCCTTGACTGCTCAGTCTGGAGCTGCCGGTGGACACCAGTCAGACAGAGTGCGAGCACTGGGAATTTTCCAGGTTTACAAAATGTTTTCCTTGCATCTGCCAAAGCCGACGGCGGCCGTCGCTGAACACGTGCGGCTGGAAAATCACAGGCAGGCTGGCTGCCAGGGGTGCCGGGCTCTTGGGAGCGGGGCTCCCGGGTGCTGTGGGTGAGGGGGACGCGGGGCAGGGAGCGAGCGGCGCTGCAGGCCCCGGGCGCGGCCTGCCCTCGGGAGGGAGCCTGCGCTGGTGTTCAAACAGCTTAACTGCGAGTAAAGCGCTCCGCAGGCAATTAACAGTCTCAGCAAATGGCTGGCACTCGGTGAATTCATCACCGGGTGAAATTGTAGAATTTTGGGGTTTTAGAATGGGGGTTCAGGAGGCAAGATGGAGGGATCTGGGTGTGTCCTGTCCTTCCTCCCTCCTGCTTCTTCTTGTCCTCCATCTTCTGCTGCGATGGTGGCACTTATGGATTGGATTAGAATAGAGAGACTGTCTAACATAGGTGATAGGTATTGGAAAATTATTGTAAATAATGTGAACGTAGTTTTTAGTATAAAAACTTACAATTGCCCCTGAAGGCAGTCAGTGTGCCATGAACCGACCTGCTGCTCAGAGTGACCCCTAGATAAGTGAGAAAGTCTCTTTTCCCAGCCTGGCGCTCAAAGGAGTCAGAGCTCTTCATTTCTCAGTCTCTTATTGTTCCTTATATATAAAATTCTTCCTCCTGTCCTGCCGAGATCTGCTCAGCAGGACAGTCCAGGCACTCTGCCTGCCCCGGGGAAGTGTTATCTTTTTATACTAAAAACTACAGGTACAATATTTACAATTTCTTTCCAATACCTATCACCTGTGTAAGACAGTGAGCTTCTACTCTAAACCAACCTAAAAGTGCCAACATCACAGCAGAAGATGGAGGCCAAGAAGAAGAAGGAGAAAGGCTGGACATGCCAGGATTCCTCCATCTTGCCCCCTGAACCCCCATTCTAAAAACCCCAAAAAATCTATTTTTCACCCTGTGATAAATTCACTATCATTCTACTTAAACTTCTGTGGCTTGTAATCCTTCATCTAAAGGTTGGTAATTGTTTTTTCCAAGGGCTAAATCAGAGGCACAGGGGTCTTGTGCTCTGTGCCAAGGTCTCTGAGCCCCCTGGGCAGGGGTTCAAGTCCCCCCAGGGCAGCCAGAGGAATTCCTGGGTTCCCACAGCTTGCTGACATTCAATCACAGTTCAGCAAGGACATTCCCAGTACCCCTTGAATCTTGTGCCAAGCTATTACACCCTCTCACTTGGCGATAGCATTTGCAAAAGGAGGCTAAAAAGGAGGTTACAGAGTAATTGTGTGTTGGAACCCAGGAAATTCCTCTGGCCGCCCTGGAGGACTCGAGACCCTGGCAAGGGGCTCAGAGACCTTGGCACAGAGTCAAAACCACCTGTGCCTTGCATTTTAACCCATGGAAACATTTACCAACTTTATGCAAAGAGTTACAAGCTGCAAGAGTTTGAGTAGAATGATAGTGAATTTATCACTGGGTGAAAATGTAGAATTTTGGGATTTAGAATGGGGGTCCAAGAGGCAAGATGGAGGAATTTGGGTGTTTCCTGTCCTTCCTCCTGCTTCTTCTTGTCCTCCATCTTCTGCTGTGATGGTGGCACTTATGGATTGGTTTAGAGTAGAGACAGACTGCCTAACATAGGTGATAGGTATTGGAAAATTATTGTAAATAAAGTACAATAGTGGTTTTTAGTATAAAAAGATAACACCACCCTGAGGGGGGGGGGGTCAGTGTGCCACAAACCAACCTGCTGGACAAACCTCAGTGGGTCAGAAAGACAATGTCTTAGATAAGAGCAAATAAACAACCTTGAGAACCAGAGCCAAGGAATCCTGCCTTCTTCTTCGGTCTCAGGGCTGGGAAAAAGAGACTTTCTAACACCTCAGGGTCATCTCAACACCTCGTCAGTTATGTACCATGAGTGCAAGAAGAAGTGTGGTATGGGAAATTTAAAATTTATATTGCCTGTGTATGCCCACACCGTCTGGCAGTGCTCAAAACTGGGGGAAAGGTACCTAAAAGTAGGGAAGTTTTTGTCCCAGTGTTAAATGAGATGTGACACACATGATTTGGTGATGGAGTCCATTTGCTATTCCATTTTTTATTTTTATAGCAACTTAATGAATTTATAGCAACTTAATGAAAAAAAATCAAATCTATCTTACAGAAGGTTTTATCAAAAACTTTTAAGGCCTAAATTCTGCCTTCTATGAACAATATTCATTTTAAACAGGTGCTTGAAGTTCATATCTTAATGCAGATTATGTGCACATATATTTCATGCCAAGCCTATATATATATATACCTGTTTGAAGAAGGTCCTAAAAAATCCACAGTGTCTGTTTTGGATGTTAACAGGAGAGCATGGAGAAGGTAGAAGTTTTAGGCACTATGAACAGCCAAGAATTTGGTGTGTGCTCAGTGCAGAAGGGATGAAGGGAGGAAATACAAGTGGATTTATGGCTTTGCAGAGCCAGCCCAGCTGGGACAGCCTCTCAGTTTGCTGCCTGGCCCCTCAGAGGTTGTTGCATCTTCATGTTCCCAAACGCTGCCTGGGGTGACAGACTACCACAGGACCGATGAAACCAGCTCCTGGAAAATCCCCGGGAAGCTTGTCAAAGCACAGCTTTTCCAGCACTGAAACATGAGCTGTGGTAGTGCCTGGAGCCCCCTCCTGGGTTCGTGTTTGAGTTTCCCGGTCACACAAGGAGGTGGCAGCACTCGGGTGCCTCCCCCAGCACAGCTGGGCACTGCTGACAGGCTGGACTGGCACTACTGCCACACTGCAGTGGCACCAGCAGGTATGTATGACCCCAGAGTAACCACATAATTGAGAAACACAGATCTTCCTGCTCAGCTTTCTGTTCTTCAAGATTTTCTCTGAGCAAAGGGCTCGTTGATGAGCATGATGAATGGCTGGTGAAATGGCTTGTACAGCAGGATGCTTACAATAAAATGGATTTGGAGCATAAAAGGCAGTGTTATTATTATTCCTGTGCCTGGCTGGCTTCTTGCCAGCCTCCTGCTGCCTTCCATCTCCCATCCCGGGAGGATCCCCAGGACTGATTAGCACGAGAGAGCCCTGTGGGAAATGGAGGCGGTGTGAAAGGAGGGAGGTGATGGCTGGAGGGAGAAATCAGGCTTGCAAGCACTGACACAAGCACTCAAGTGCCTGGAGAGGTGGGAGAGCGATGGGAGTCTCTGCAAGAGGGAATGAGAAGAAAATCCCAGGCAACTCCTCCTTCTATGGGTGTTCCAGCCCTCCCACAAAAATGCTGCTTTGGTATGAGGAAAATTCAAGAGTGGCAAGGGAGCCACCTGGCCTCGGCTGCTGTCAGTCAGCAAATCGGTGAGGGACTCCAGGGCAGCAACTGGCCATGCAGACATGCTGCCAAATAATTCCCAGGCACCTTTCAGGAGTGACAGTGGTCCAGGGATGGTTACAGCCAGCACACAGAGCCACCATGGTTTGGAGGCCGGGGCTTTATGAGCAGAAAGTCACAGAACACCATGGCAGCTGGCTCAGAGCTCAGGAGGGCCCCTGGCCACACCTCAGTTACTGCAGCTGAAACATCTTAGGAAATGAAGGTTTTCTGCTGCATTTTCTGTTACGTTTTGCTCTGCATTCATACTGGTACATGCTGCATTAAAAAGGTCTAGAAAGTTAAGAAAACTTTTTTGAAAATTGAAAAATCTTAAAGCAACTCTTATACATGACTTTTAAATTCTTTCTATAAGGCTCAACTTTTTACAGCCCACGTACTTGAAAATCTGGACTTGTCAGGTCACATAAAGGAGATTTTTTTTTCCTTTTGTTTTCCCTGTGATATTGCTTTCCTAGGATAATTTGCCAACATTGCAATATCCCTTTGCTCAGTTTTCCTGCCAGAGGTCATGCTCCTATTGAACCCTGCAGTGTGACAGGCAGGTACCAGTAGTGGCCCAATTCATTCCCTGACTCAGAGCAGCAAGAAAAGGCCAGGATCACTGTGTGCCTGCTTGATTTGTTTCTGCTAAATGTCGGGTGCTGAAGCAGTCTTGAGGAAAGATGTTAAACATGCAGCTGCCAAACTGCAGTGCCAAAAGTGCAGTTTGCTTTTTCTACCTGAACATGATCTTGGCCAAATTCTTGGCTTGCACCAAAAGAGAGCTCACCCTTGCATTTGAAGGAGTATGAACTTTTAGACTAAGGATTTATGAACTGAGTAGCGTTTGCATTTAATGACATTAAGAAAGGCTTTTTCATTTACATGGGCTGCTTGAGACTTATTTAGTTTCTGTTTCAAATTCTAGAGAATTTAGCCGAATCAGATAATAACTGAATTAACTACAAAGCAACATTTTAATTTTCTTGCATCCTCTGTTTCAGTTTTCACTTTACTTCTCATAGCTGTTTGCATTTTATTTAACCTTTATGTATTTTTGCAATTTATGATCTAAAATATATTATCTACTCAGTGCATTTCATTGCTTTCAATTTCCAAACAGACTCTGTAACAATATCTATTGTGTCTCATTTGGCAGACAAATATTACCTGTTTGACCATCTGCATTCCTGTATAGTTATTCCACCCAACTCCACAGACTTCCTTTCTCACCATTTAGAATAAGAAATACTTGTACTGTTAAAAAGATTAATTTTTATTTTGTGGCCTGATGTCCATGACCTGGATTTGAGTTATAAACCTGTCATTTGCCAGGGGTCATTATCCACTGATCGCATAAGCTATTGTTACCAGGATAAATTTCAAATTCATCTGAAAATCACAATTAACCAATTGACCAGCTCTACAAATAAGGCCAGCCAACATCTCCTGTCCCTAAGTTCAGTAAGTTTGCTGCCAGACTGACTTTTGAGTTTTAGCTGCCTTGATTTGTGTTATAATGAGAAATATCTCATTTCAGATTCAAATTACAACATTAGCTCAAGTGTGTTGGCAAGTCTTTTAAAGACTCTCATATTCTAAATATGTGCATAGATGATAAAGTAGCAATATCTGAAATAATTACTATTTATATCCTTCCGTTGTTTCCTCCAAAAACAGCACTTTAGACTTAGATATTGTTTTCAAAATGATTGAGCTGACTCCTAGAATGTTTTTCCTAAAATGTTTTTGTTTTTTCAAGTCCAATAATGCTTCACAACTATTTCCATCTGGTAGTAATAGTCTTGTTTATTCTGGAACATCTTGGTTTATATTATGCCTCTGTGTAACAAAATCTATTGAAATCATGCAAAACACCACTCTGTCTGCCAAAGTCAATAAAATTACTACTTGTTGAAGAAAACAGTAAACAACAGAACTTCATAATGATGTCATTAGCACATACTTTGTCAACACTTGGAAAATCTGGAAACTTCAAGGAAAATAAAGAAGGAAAAAAAAGTAATGCATTCAGCTCAGCTGTATAATTAATTATACATAAAGTTTTAATGAGGTTTGGTTAAAAATGCAAACAATTTTCTAGCAGCATTTGCTTCACAGCAGCATGGCAGCATTAGGTCAGCAATCAGGGTGGATGCTGTGTTTTATCCATCCATCAATTAAGTGGGCACATTTTAAAGTTTCTGTAGTGCTGAGGGTCAGTGTGCTGCACCAGGCCCTGAGCTGATCCTGAGTGCAGTTCAGGAGCCCAGTTTGATACTTTTGGGAGCTCCAAAGGCATTTTGTCCTGCTTTCTGCTGGGACAGAAAGGGTTTTCTGCTGGGAGCAGAATTTTGCTCTTTGTGTTCAGATGTTCCTGGGACGTTCCTTCAAAGCACCTTCTGCTTTGTGCACGCACAAGCTTTTTACACCCATTTGGCACAAAAAACCCCATATTTATGGGTTTACTTTTTGTCCTGATCAGTTCAAATGCATGACAGTATAACCTTGTGCAGAAAAAAGTGCAGCCATGGGTGGAGCATGTTTATTTAGCTGTCAGTGCCAACCAAGTAAAACATAAAACACCACAAAACCCAGAGGCTGGCTGAAGCATTAGAGGCAGATATTGCCTAAAGTGGCATGGTATGGTCAAAACTTAATTTACTGGGTTAGTTCTCGGAGATTACTGTCAAGAAATGAAGAGAAGGAAAAGAAGAAAATGAAGATTTCTAGATTGATCAAAAAGTATATTAATAGTGGCATACAGGGTTGTGCTTTGCTGTGAGGTACAGACCACGTGCAGTACTAAACACAGTGAGACCAGTGCATATTCAGAGATGCTGCTGGTGATCCACACTGAATTTAAGAGGTCTGGCTGCAGCACAGAATGTTTTCTACCCCCTTTCCACCGTGTGGGAATCAGCATCCCCGGCACTCATGGCTTGCCTTCACCCAGGAAATTCTGTTGGCTTTCAGAGATGACAAACATAAATTGGTAATAATTTATTAAATTAATCAAGAGTTATCCTGAAAATGAGCCATTTCCACGGTGTGCACTGTCTCAAGGCGCCACTAGATGGTAGAACAGGACTCTGCACAGCCCCGCAGCCGCCCCGACAAACCCTTACAACCAGAGAAACCTTTACAAATTCCCAGACAAACTCTTCCAAACCAGACCAACCCTTCCAAATTAATTCCCAAACCCTTCCAAACCAGACCAACCCTTCCAAACTCCCAAACCCTTCCAAATTCCCAGACAAACCCTTCCAAAAAGCAGCCGTATCAATCCTGCCTGAAGATTCACAGCTCTACGGTACAATTTAGAATTGTTATTCCAGCTGCATGCATCATATTCTTGGTCCTTTGTAGCTAATTTATGTCTTCTTGAAATCTCTCTTCAGCCACACTTTTCCCAGGAGTGCTTGGAGAGCAAGGCACACCCCAGCCCACTGCCCAGGGGAGTCCCATGGCACCCAACCAACACCTGTGGAGTGATAAACTATGGAAATTAAACCTCAGGATTGTGAACTGTGATGCCCAGTGTAAATCACATTGCCTGGGAGGCAAGGGCAGCTGTAAGAAACTTCTGCTCAGAATCACCTTCCAGAGGAGCCACTGCCTCTCTGGGCAGGGCTGTGTGCCCTCCTGCCCTTTGGAAATGTGCTCAGAAATGTGGGGAGTAGGGGACACAACCACCCAGCTCTTCTACAGGTATCCAGGAGAATGGCAAGAATTTTTCCACGTGCAGTAGTAGAAAATTTAAATTTAAGGCAGCAAGGATACCAATAATAGTTCAGAAATAACTAAGCTGATATGAGTAAATGAAAAAGAGACAGTGTAAAATTACTAGATTTTTTTTTTTTAATGGTACAATATCTTGTGAAATCTAACTTGTATTAGCCACAGAACTTAAAACCTGCTTGGATGTGAAAGATGACTGGCACATGGGGTGAAATATGTCTCAAGGACTTCCAGCAAAGATCAAACACATTAAACAGTGATTTCCAAAGTTTTGCAGTAAAGACAGAGGTGTGCCACAGAAGCCAGGGAAAAGGAACGATCTAACTTAATGTTGTTAGAGAGCCAATGAGAAATAAACTGAATAATAAATATACTTACAGGTCTAAAGAGGAAAGATTTAAAGCATCAGAGTGTACAAGCAGATAGAATTATGCATGTACTTGAAAACATACAGATAACTAAGAAAATGCAGATTATTACATGACAAGGAACTATCTGCAGACAATTATGTGGCAAGTTTTATTTACTATGGGAGAAAGAAAAGCACTTTCTTCACCTGGTGTTTCCAGCCCTGCTGAATAGACAGTGCTGGGGACAGAGCAGTCCTGGGCAATGGTTCCTCTCCTGACAGATAAGTATTAATTTAATCACCCACTTTGCTTTATCTGCAAACACAGAGCTCAGGACTTCCCTGAATTAATCCTTGTTTGGACTGTGTAGGGGATTGGATGGGCAAAGAACACAACGAACCATCAAGTTCCACTTGATGGGTTTTTAACACTGCTATCACAAGCAACAATATTGCAAATATTCTGAATTCCCTATAAAACAATTTACAGTGGTTGTCTTCTGTTGGAAGATATTCTCAGAATCTCACACTTTATGTTTAATATAAATTCTATTCTTTGATTACATGCAGGATCCTTTTGATAAAACTGTCTCTTTGTATAAATCTCTGCCTTCCCTGTGTGTACTCCCTTGTAGGCCAGCAGTAATACCTGTTAGTTATCTTCATTTTGCTAAGCCACCCAAGTTCTTTCAGTCCTAGAAAGTGAGCTCTCTGTGACTCCTAATCATCCAGGTAGTTTGAATTAATCTTCCATGGCATTATTAAACTAGACTGTTGCACAATGGTTCAGGGGAAGCCCCTCTCTCCTCACTTTTCTGTCTCTGTTGCGCACACATCTGGGACAGCCAGGAATCCAGGAATCCCACTGGTTTCTCCCACAGCTTTGTCAGACACCATGAGAACAGACACATAGATGCCACAGGTTTTGTCCTTTTTTAACCCCCAAGGGATGGGACTCAGTATTCTGAGAAACAATTTTTTTTTTCACTAATAATATAATAATATTGATTTTCAGTTAAAGCTAATTTAGATACCTGTTTTCTAATTAAATCAGTGATTACATGAGTTTTATATCCTTCTAGAGTCATCAAATAACGGGCCAAATACCCCACAGAACCTGAAACTACATTACAGAGTCAAATATTATCAATCAGCCCAGTCTTTTGATCAGCTTAAGCATTGGCTAATCAGCAAAACCTGACTCCCAAGTGACCATGCAGCTTGATATTAACTGCATTGTTCTGATTTAATTCTCTGTCAAGAGGGTTCTGCACCAGTCCCCCGACCTCTTTTCCTGGGAACAGAGATAAATGGATGGGCCAGTACTGCCATGGCAGTCAGACATGTGGATCCCAGGGTTTCAGAGAGGACCCTCAGTCATTGTCCATATTAACTGAACTCCCTTATCAGCCCTGGCCAAACTGGGGGTGCTGGGTATTGACAGCTGATATAGAAGCTTTAGCAGATGTGACTCAGCACTCCCCTGAGTCCTGCTGGAGTGGAAAGGATTTATTACATGATTAGCATATTAATACTGTCCTGCTTTTTCCCAAATACAGAGGGCAATAATGGCTGTTCCTGCTTAATCTTTTTTTTTTTTTTTTGTCCCTTTCTCTTTTTTTTTTTTTTTTTTTCCTGTAATTTTTTATATTTTGGTCACTTTTTCTCTAAGCAAAGTTGATTTTGCAATCAAAATACCTTTTTTTTTTTTTTTTTTTTTTTTTAATAGTGAAGTATTTTAGTGCTCCTTGCAAATACAGAGTCTTTTTGCCTAAACCTTTCCCTGCAGAGACTTGATCCAGAGTTGCTTTCAGGTTATGATATTAGCCATTTGGAAGAACCACCTACATTTAAAATGTTTGGTATCACTTTGGAATAAAATACACCAGCAGAAATGTTCCGAAATACTTTTAAACTCAGGGAGAGGATAAGTTATATGGAGTGAAAAATTAAGAGCCTTTCCAATTTTGAATTAATGAGCCCACAGCTAGAACACTGTATGTAGTTCAGTTCCATACTGGACATCTGACATCTGAGAAGGCTTGAGGAAGAAAAAGCATAGAAATCAGGACTGAGAGCCTTTTTGAAAAATGCTTTAAATAATGAAATAGTTTTAATTAACTGACAAGTGGAAAAGCAGAGTAATCAAACCAATGTCTATGCATATTTTAGGGAGATACATTGCTTAATGCAGACGAAGGAAGACAAAAAATTACAGAGGCACATTGGATGAGAGGACAGAGTTACTTGGTTCATTTAGGCTGAACTAAGACTGTATATGCCACTTCTTTATGGAACAGATTTTATTTGGCATGGAGGATGCCAAGAAGATGAGCAAATAGACATTTCACCTTGGTTTATCCCTGGTTTTATACTCCTGTTTTACTCCTTAAAGGCACTGGCTGTGCAGGCAGAGAAGCTAACCAAGGTGGCTTGAACCCTCAGTACTGCTGGTCTGGGTTTTCTGGGAGATTCACGTGCTATTTACCAAAGCAGCTAAAGAAATGAAAGAGCCATCCTTTCCACAGCTTTAGCTTGTACTGCCTCAGGATCTGCAGCAGCAGGCAGATGTCAGCACCTCTCTGGTCATTGCACAAAAAAATCTCCTTGAATTGAGTGAGCATGGCAGAGCCTGCAGCCACTCAGGCAGTGCAGCAGTGCAGCCCCAGGCCAGCTGAGCACTGGCTTTGTTTCCATTCCCACAGGTAGTTCCCAGCCTGGAAACTTCTCCTGTATTCCCACCCTTGGCTGGCCTCCCATGGCTTATCCACAGCAGGAGCATGTGTTACACAGCAAACTCAGCCAAGCCCCTAGACTCCCCAGCCTGAGCAGTCCTTCCTCACCTGCTGGTTCCAGCCCCACAGAGCACCTTGTGCTGGTGCTCACAGGGGCCCCAAGAGGAGAATCTTGACTCCATGTTTCAGAAGGCTTGATTTATTATTTTATGATATATATTATATTAAAACTATATTAGAACGATACTAAAAGTATAGAAGAAAGGATTTCATCAGAAGGCTAGCAAGGAAGAAGAAGAAGAATGGAATGATAACAAAATCCTGTGACTGACCAAGACAGTCTGAGACAGCTGGACTGTGATTGGCCATTAATTAGAAACAACAACATGAACCAATCCCAGATGCACCTGTTGCATTCCACAGCAGCAGATAACCATTGTTTACATTTTGTTCCTGAGGCCTCTCAGCTTCTCAGGTGAAAAAATCCTAAGGAAAGGATTTTTCATAAAACATGTCTGTGACAGCACCTCAGCTTGTCAGCCCCAGGACTGGAGAGCTGCAGCCCCTCAGCAGCTCCATCTGAGCCAAGGGAGAGCTGATCAGAGCTGATCCTGGCAGTGCTGGGACTGAGACCCTCAGCATACCATCACCACCACAGCTGAGCACGCCTCTGCTGCCCTGTGGAGGCTGCAAGCCCCCTTTGGCACAAGCTGCTGCAGCCTCTAACTACAGCCAGGAGCTGGACCCAAAGCCAGCTCTTCCCTTGGCATCTCCTCAGCCCCTTCTGCAAGGCAGCCTGGCAGCAATAATGGCACTTAGCTGGGAGCCAGGGCCTTTGGCAGATCTTGCTGTAAACTGCCAGATCAGCTGGATCCTGCTAGAAGCAGCCTCAGCCTCCTGTAGCCACCCCTTCCCAAGAGCAGCACCTGACATTCTGGTGCTCCTCAAAGGCCCCCAGTAATCCCAGAAGAAATTCCTACAGGATCTTGAATCAGAGCCAGGAAACTGGCAGTGAGTGCTGTGCCCATGGCCACCTTGGCTATCCATGGTCACTGGCCAGAGAAGAGGGAAGAGGGCAGCCCTTCTGACATCCTCAAACCTTCTTCACCATGAGCTTTAGCTCTTCACTTTTACTGATGGTTAACATATCAGCAACAAAGTGCAGTCACAGAAAACAAACAGAATTAAAGCTTAAATAGTGAAAGGCAGTAAAGGAGATCTTGGCAAGCACATAGACAATTAAACTAAAATAGCCAAAGGCAGTCAATGAGATTTTGGCAAGCACATAGACTGTCAGGTGCCTGAGCTTCATTTGCCATCAAATCATCAAGCTCAAGGTACAGCACATGTAACTGTCCAAAGTGTGCTGGGTGGGAGAGAGGAAGAGGAAGGAGCTGAGGAAGAAGTCACTGCTGCCTCATTGCACAAAATGGCCAGTGCTGTCCCCCCTGGTGACAGCCCCTGCACCATTTCCCCAGGCTGAAGAGCCCCAGCTGGGTCCTGTGGGTGGGTCCATGGGGCTGAAGAGCCCCAGCTGGGTCCTGTGGGTGGGTCCATGGGGCTGAAGAGCCCCAGCTGGGTCCTGTGGGTGGGTCCATGGGGCTGAAGAGCCCCACCTGGGTCCTGTGGGTGGGTCCATGGGGCTGAAGAGCCCCAGCTGGGTACCTGTGGGTGGGTCCATGCCCACCTTCAGGTGAGGGGTGTGGCAAGGGCTGCCCTTATAGGGATGTGCCAGGGATGCTGCAGCAGTTGGCTGATGTTGGTTCCTGCTGGCTGCCTTGGTCTCTCCCAGGATGGTGGGCTTGAGGATAGACATCAGCATGCTCCTGGAGCCTCTGGGCTTTGTTAAGGTCCTTGAATGGGTGAGTGGAGCTGGAGGGGTTGTTTCCTCTGCTGTCCCTGGTGCGGGTACCCCTGGGCAGGTGTGAGCCCCTGGGCTGACAGACCCTGCCCCAGGTTGCTGCTGCTGAGTAGTGTCCAGCACTGGGCTGCTCCTCAGCCATGCCCTTGAACTGCAGATACACAAACTTGATGTGGTAATTACATGATTGTTGATTTAAGGTCTGGATTGTGAGAAAAGAGTGTGGTAAAAAGTGACAAAAGCTATTTAGAGAGTCAAGTTCATATGTGATACTCTGAGCATGTACTTTCTGTTTGAATTCATAGTTGCGGATATGCAAGACTTGTAAAAATATTTCCTGTATCACCAGCAAGAAATACTATGCTGGCTGTTAGCATACAAAAAAAAAAAAAAAAAAAAAAAAACCAACAAAGTACAAACCCCAAAAAGTTTTCTGTGCAACTGAAAATAAATTATACAGAAGGCACTCTTAAATGGGCTTTGGTTAGCAGTTTTGCTTATGCTTTTGGATTTTAGAAACTTGACATTTTCTTCCTGACATCACTTCATACTTCAGCTTTGCTAACTTTGTTGCTATTTCTTGTCTCTAGCTATTTCAGCTAAATGTTGAGTTTGCTTCCTTTGAGCTCTAGTGGTGTGCACTAATGTGTCTGTGTATCAATTCCTACAGGTTCTTGCCATCTTTGTTTTTGCCACATGTGGAGGCTTTCGAGGTGAAACTGCTCTTCTAGTTTCCTGTGAGGGTGTGGTAAACAAAACAGTTACAGCTGCTTTTTCTTATCCATTCAGGTGAGCATTACTTCTTCAGTTATTACTTTATAATTGCTTTTTATTCCCCTTTCCCCTATCTGCCTCCTTGTGAATGTGTTCTTACTGTAAAGTGAAGATGTGAAACTTTTGGCTTGCTCTGTAGCAGCAATAAAATATTTAGTTGAAGTCATTCAAAGCACTGTATTTGTTAGTACCTTATAGAAAAAAGTAGTTAGAAATGGCAGGAGGCTGTTATGCTCTGTATTATTCTATCTTAAGCTCCAGTCTAGCAGTGCATGAATGCTACAGAAGGTAATTAGTAAGACAAAAACCACAATCCATTTTAACAGCCTAATTCTTCATCAATTTGGTAGCTGCTTTGGAGGTCCAGATAAGATTATTTTGAGTGTGCCATTATCCTATTTTTGTTCAGAGGCTGAATGGAAAACTCTTTTCAGTTTATTCCAGCATTATCTTGGTGAGGCTGTTGGGCACAAAAAACCTAAATACTTCAGTGTCATTGTGGTGCTCTTGTAGAGACAAGCTCCTTTCCTGGAGCAGGAGGAAGAGGGATTCCTCTCAGTTCTTGCAGCTGCACGACTACAGGGAGTGCAGGGTTGGTGTTCCATATGTGTTCAATAAATGTAATAACATAAATAAATATAGAAATTGATTCAATGGACAGCCAGTAACAGTATAGAATTTGGTCACAAAACCCAGCATTGTAACCCAGCATTTGGAGGGGAGAGAGGATCTGAAATAATTCTGTGCTGGTCACAGGGTGATCAATGGTAGTCACACAGCTTTTTTTAATGCAGCTTCAGTGCTTGTGAGTTTTGTAGCTATAATGCCTCTGAAGTCCACCTTGTTTAACTGCCAAGTAATGTTGCTGAGTCTGCTTCCAAATCAGGAAATTTTGTTCAGGAGAAGGCCCTTAATTGCATTTTTAGAGCAGTTGAAGGTACTGTTGTATATCTTTGTGCAGGACTAGATACAATCTTTAGAGAGCTTGACAAATCTGTGTTGCATACCTGATTATTTATCTGTAGTGTGTCTTTCAGAGTAAACTTATACAATCAGAATGCTGAAGCTCTGTTGCTGAAGCATGGAGTATAATTAATGAAGTACAATAATAATGAAGTATAAACAATGAAGCAAATGAAGCTCCCACTGTGTAGCAAACTCTGAGTACATGGCTATAATTTCACAGGTTGAATGCTGCTGTATTTAGTGCACCAGACCCAAAAGGCTGTGGTGGCACCTGGACTGATGTCTGCCTCACGGGTGACTTCTCCTCTTCTGCACAGTTCTTTGTTGCACTGGCAGCATTGGTGTTCCTCTACTGTGTTACTGCCCTTGTGGTATATATTGGATATAACCATGTGTATCAGCACAATAACAAGTTTCCAATATCTGTAAGTAATACTGAGATATTTTAATGGCTTGACTTTGAAGCTGCAAAGGGATGAGAACTATTGCTAATGCAAGAATAATTGGTGAATATCCAGTAGTTACAAAAGTTAAATGGAGTGTGAGCACAAGTATCTCAGACTGATCCCTACAGCACTTTAGCAGAAAAGGGGCCCAAAGCTCTTGGCCATCCATGACATCACACTTTATGCAGTTATTGAAGCAGTGGAATGAACTTTCACTTTTCCAGGTGAACAGTATCTTCACCACGACTTTTCTTTTGTATCATGCAATTGTTCCATAGCTGAGACCTCCTCTGTTAATCTGAAAATTTTTTTCTGTATAGAGGACCTGCTGCAATTGGCAGAGGAAAATAGTTACATTGTGAATTTTAGTCACCTTCAGTATTGAAGCTCTGAATGAGAAATTTCATAACGTGCTTGAAAATGGACTTAATGACTTTTCTAACCAAACTTTAGCCTATCAGCCACCCAGATTTAAATGCTCTGCCTCTATCCCATCACCCTCACTTTACTTAACTTTGGTTTAAATTCTCATAAAATAGGTGCTAGGCATCTGATTTTAGAAACAGATTTCTTAGGCTAAGATTCTTTTGCATCTATCAAGCACAAACACGTTGTTTTGTCGCAGGTTATCAACACTGAGTTGTAACTATAACATTGTTAATGACTAAATTTGCTTGTGATTGTTATCACTGATGCAGTTATCTTGGTGATATAACTGATACTGTCACTGCCTTGCTCTCATGTATAGTCCTGAATTTTTTTTAACCTGTTCATGAGTATTTCTCTTGTGTAGGACTTGGCAATCAGTGTCTTGATAGCCTTCCTGTGGCTGGTCAGTACTTTTGTTTGGGCAAAGGCGCTTGCTGACATCAAGGTGTCCACAGGAGCCAGCATTGTTCCAGGAATTGAGTCTTGCAAAGCACCAGGAACAACTTGCCATTTTCTTTCTGTGACCCGCATGGGAATCCTGAATGTGTCAGTGGTATGTATGCCTTCCTCCACATGGGTACAACAAATGTGCTGGGAAACAAAAAATGGCACCTGAGAGCCCTGTTCTACTGATTGCATGTGTTGCTCTGTGTTAAGATTTCTTTGTGGGTTATTTGTCATTCAGGTCCATTATTTCTGTGGTAAAACACTGGGCAAATAATTTCTTGGAGGGAACAAGTTTTTTTCTGAAGGAAATCAAGAGAAACATCTTGCAGGATCTGCCTCTAGAGCTGTTACATGCAGCATTTCTAGAAACATTTGAGTGTCTATTTATGCTTTTAGCCCAGAGCAACTTAAAATATCTTACTGAGCCACCCAAGTGGTTTGATGACTGATATAAGTAAAGAGGAAATGCTGTGCTGGTGCTGAACCTAGCTTTTTACTCAACTGTGAGCATTTTTATGCATCAGATTGAGGTTCCTTGAAACATAATGGGATGAAGCTCATGTTCATACAAAGAACACTTCATATCAGAGCAAATTAGGCTTATTGTGTGATCTTCCTAGTGAATCCTACCTTTCAAAACTCAGGCTGTTATTCATTGGCCTAATAATAATCAGTCATTTGGTATGAGAGTGCATGTGTGGGGGTGCTTAGAGAAAAGAAGTTGTCTAATTCTGTGCAAAGTATGGAGTAAGTTTGACTATCTGGCCTACAAAGAGCTCTGTTAAAAAGCTAAAATAGCTTCTCTTACTCTGAGGAGTTTGGGAATGTCTTGTCCAAATGAAAGGGATGCCAAAGATAGTGCTTGTTACTGGTTTGCCTTGAAGAGACTTTCTGGCTTGTTTTAAAAAAAGGAAAACAAAACCCAATAAAACACAACAGACTTCATAATATTATATTTCCCTCCTTTTTTCTTTCTCTATAGGTGTTTGGCTTGCTTAATATGATTTTATGGGCAGGAAATATTTGGCTTATATACAAGGACACCAACTTGCACAGCCAATGGAACAGAATTTCTGAAAGTCCAACCGAAAGGGTATAAAAACAAGTTGATATTTTGAAGTGCTTCCACTTTCCATGCTCTTGGTAGTGTGATGTGAGCCATTAGGATTCATTTCAGCATTGACTGATAATTCATACAAACTTCTGTTTTGTACTATGGTTTGATGGAAGGTCTTGGGTACTCAAACTGAAGTGTTTAATTATCATGAAATATATTGTCTTTCAAGGCTATGCAGCATTGTATTGCAGTTTTTGAAGAGCAAAATGAAGAGGTTATCTGGATGCCTAGCCCTTTCTGGTTCTTAAATTAGCCCTATAGGAGGCATGGCTGAGAAGCAACTCTATCTGGGTTATTACTGCATCATGTTTAATTCTGCCAAGTCTTCTCTGAATAATGGAAAGTAAATTCACCCAGGGCAGGTGAAAATGCAGTTTACTTTCTTCCTGCCACTGGTACCTTGCAAAAGTCACCTGAGTAGAATTCATAGCTCTGTCAAAGTTGCAGCCAAGATGTGTAGGTTTCCAGATGGTCCTTTCAGATCATTGTATCAGATCTGCTGCTGAGCCTGTCAGTAAGGACATTACTCCTATGTTTAATATGCTGTTACTGTTTAATGGCTTGGGGACAATCTCTGAACAAGGCAATTTGTTGAATGAGTTCATAGCTTCTAGTCTCACTAATATGAGAGTTTCTATATGGGAGCAATAGATGATGGGGGTGGGAGGAAAAATAAGGTATGGCCCAAAACACTCACAAATACTGTACAAATCAAAGTTTATATAGTCTGCTTCTGCTTAGGCTTCTCTCTGTTACTTCTGAGGTGCATGAACATAGTTTCTGCATGAAAGGCTATAAGGGGAGATGTCTAAGTATGACAAATTCTTCATTGATGTTCAGCTCATTCATTGGGAATGGGATTTGGGTCTTCTCATGTGAACTTCTTTATTAAGGTGTCTGACTCCCTGTGAATTGCCCAGAGAGAATGCTTCAACAAACTTAATACAAAGGCTGTTCAGTCCTTTTTGGTTTGTTTAAACTGTTTGTGATGAACATAGACATAGTAGTGTGTATATAATGCAAATTGTAATTGTTTGGTGTGCCAGAGCTATTGACCTTCTGATAGTAAACTGTAGTGTCAAAAAGTGCAATAAAGTCAGTGTGAGTGCTGCTGAAGGAATGTGCCTTGGGAAATCCTTGCTGCTGCAGCAGTGCATGCATGCAGATGCATTCATTGGCTTTGCAGCCTCTGGGGCAGGGCTTTAGCTGTGGCTGGAGGAGTTACCTGTGCTGCAGGAGGGGCTCTTACACTGGGGCCCTGTGGGCTTTTGGTAAAGAGGGCTATGTGTCACTCCTGCAGGCATCTGCTGCTCAGCACTTCTTTCTGTCTGTTCAGAGCAGAGACTTTTGTAACTTACAGTTATCCAGATTTTCATTTGAATTGCCCTTTGGATGAGGTAATAAGGGCGATTTTCACTTGCTTGCATCACTGTGCAGATTTATTCATTTAAGAATACATATTTCACCCTAAAATCTGAAACTCTTATTTTCATATTGTCTAAGAAAAAAGATGGTAATTATACATTAAGCTTTTCAATCTTTGGGACTTCAGGTTATATATGAAGTGGCTAAATCTTTATTAACCTTTAATATTTTCAACAAAATTGTTACTGTCTAATGTGCTTATCTATTCTGTCACAGACCTATTAGTCATTGGCATAGCCTACTTATAAATGGTAATAGTGAGTATTTTTGCACACATGAGAGCTGTAATGGATTAGATCAGTATAGGCCTTATTGATGGCTGAGGTCTAGCCAACAAGTGAAACAGAGCTGGAAAGCTTAGCACAGTAGCTAATTGTGCTAAAACTTAAATTTTATGCACCCTCAAAAAGACATTCCTTGTTTCCTTAAGGCTGAAATTTACCCTTAGACTTTTTGTAGAAGAAACAACTGTGTCCCATCCCAGAGTGCTGTCCTTCAAAAAATGAGGTGATGGAAGAGGCAGGGCTATAGCTGGTAAAATAGACGTTCAGAAATAAGGGACTGTGTTTTGTACAAATTCAGGCTGTGTGTGTGTCTGCTCCATAGAGCTAAATGCAGAGCCAGGCTGCTGTTAACAGGCCAAGGTAAGTGTGATATTAGTCCACAGTAAGCAAGATTTTGAGAAAGGAAAGGTAACCCCATGTGCAGTTCTGGCTCGTTAGGATAAAGCTGGTTTCCCTCTGTGAGGGGAGGGACTGACAGAATCCTGCAGGCTCTGATGGCTGCTCAGTCCTGCAGCTGGGATGGCATGGGAAGCATCCTGCAGCAGGGGAAAGCAGCTGCTCTCATTTGCTCTGGACCCCCACAAAGGGCTGAGCAGTCCCTGCCTTTGAATTAACATCATGTTTGTGCTGGCAGCCCCAAAACACTCAGTGTCTTATTTACTCATGGCAGGGGAGGGGATGGCTGTCTGATTTCCCAGCTTTATCTCGAGTGCACAAGAGTCAGCACTGCTATCAGGGGATGCAGTGTGCTTGATCCCTCTGTACTGAGGCAACAAAGGGCCTGGATCTCTGCCAGCTCTCTACAGGTTTGTAATCCTCAGCTGGCAGCAATTTTACTTGCAGCCATCAGTGGAGCAAGCTCATAAAAATCCTCTCATACTGCAGGAATTATCCTGGTAGCAGCCCCAGCAAATCAAGTGCTGTATGATACCTGGTGTGATGCTGGAGAGGGGATTTTGATCAGAAACCCACAGTGGGGAGGAAGGCTGTAAGGTGATGGTGGAGGAAAATAAATCTGAGGGTCAGCATGGGGTAACAACAGAGAACTCCTTAGTGAAGAATAGAATCCATTAGCATTTGGAGGTGTTTAAGGAAGCAAATACATTGATTTAGGCTGCTGTGACCAGTGATCTGGGGATCAGGCCTCTGTGAAAATGCTGTATATTGTGTATATTCTGCATGTACTGACTCCTGGGAGCGTCCCTGCTGTGGGAGCTGGCATGGTGACAGTGCTGGCTGAGAGCTTTGCCGCCAGCCTGCAGGAGAAGCACTAGGAAATTCAATCCAAGAGAGGCCTGGCAATGCCAAATCCCCAAGAGCCAGTGCCAATAGTGCAGAATGGAGTCACTCTGGGGTCTGTACCACTTTGGCCCTGTCACCTCAGCAGCAAACCTATCTGCAGCACAGGGCTGGGGCTGGGACACTGGAACACAGGCTGACAGGCCAGCACTACTGCTAGAATGGATTGTACTGGAGCCAAACAGTGATGGGTGGTGAATTCCTCAAGGCTCTGGCTCTGCTGCACACTTGGCTAGCAGTGGAAGGCATGGGTGTGGAGCTGCTACTGAAGGTGAGAAAGGAGACAGATGCCACCTTGATGTGAAGGGCTGTGAGACTGTGGGTTCATCACCTCCTCACAGACACAGGGTACCTGCAGCCTGTTTATTCTCCCCCATTGCCCAGAACTGAGCAGCACATAAAGCTGGGGCCATGCTGTGCTGGTTTGGCTGCCTGCCCTACTGCAAACTCCTGGGGAGCTGTAGGGAACCTCACTCCTGGAAACTGCCTGAAGACAGTCCCTCATGCTTCCAAAAAGGCCCCACTCCTGAGCAAGTCATGAGAGCACATCAAATATTCTGGATCATCTACTTCTATTCTTGTGGGAGGACTTAGTGTGTGTTCATTCCTAACAGATTTGCTGTATTGCCTAAAGCAAAACTGTTGTCACAGAGACCAGAGTCAGAAGCAAGAATTTGCTGCTTAATCACCTTGAAATACTAAGCTGAATAATTAGTTAAAAGAGTGGTACAGGATTGGAGTGCATCCCCATCCATTAAATATTAGGGAATGAGGGCATTTTCTTCAAGTTTAAGATCTAGTCTCTGTATATTAGTTGCATTTTAGAGACTGACTCAAATGTGCAGTTCCTTTCTGTAATGTCAAGTGAATCCAGGTGTACCCTTCTAAACAGTTCTGTCCTACAGACACTATCTATTTAGAGCAGGAAGAAGAAATTAAAATTTTAGCCTTGTGTTTTTACAAATTTTCCTTTTTATTTTTATTTGTAACCTCCAAAATTTTGCCTGCACAAAAGCACTCTTCCTGCCTGGATCTTTCATTCTTCATTCTGAGTTAGGGGAAGGCAGCAAGATAAAGCTGTGTTGTGCCATCCTTAAAATTTGTGGCCACATGGATACAGTCAGAGGTTTGCCCGTTTTTTCAGGACAAGCACCCTAGGGGCTAGGGAAATATGTGCCAACCCTGACCATGTTTTTCTCTCATTCTTTCTTTGAGGAAATCTTATTCTCAGTTATCTGTGTTTTCAGTTAATGTTTCTCTTGGGTTCTGCTTGGCTGATACAGGAATGCTTCTTCAGGCTCTTTTTTTTTTTCCCCTTACCTCCTGGACAAAACCCATAACACTCAGTAGAATATCCTTCTTATTCTTCTATAAGAGTGTTCTTCTATCTAGCTCTCTAAGTAGGTTCCCTCTCATTCTGTACATCAGTGATTGTTGCAAACAGTGGGGGTGTGTTTGGACAGCTGGCTCTCATAATCCATCAGGCCCATGGAATCTGATTGATTGCTGCTGCTGCCAGGAGGTTGTACCTGCTGCTTGCAGGTACCTGTGCCCTATCAGCAAAGTGGTTTGTGCTTGCCATTACATCCTGTCAGCAATTGAGCAACTCCTCATTAATTCATAAATCTTGCTCTGTCTTTTCTTGGCTTGTGACTTCATGTTACTGCTGCCAGCTGTGTTTCCTCCTTAATTGTCTGTGCAGCCTTTTGATTTAATGCAGTCATGGAGGAGGCTCTATGCTGATATTTAACTCACAATCTGAGCAAAAACTGGTATTAGCATGAGCTTTAATCAATTCACCTGTTTGGTTTCAATTTAACTTGAAGTTTGAAGTAGCCTGCACTCAGAGCCAGAGTTGTTGCTTTCTGTGGCCTAAGATCAGCAGCTGAATCCCCTGGGTTATTTCTTGTCATGTAAAGCAGTAGTCATTTCATATGCTGCACCTGCCCTGCCTTGGGATGGTATTCTATCTGTTGTTATACATGTTGATCTTCCTAGCTCCTTTTTATTTTCTCATTTATATTTGACATCCCCTAAATCATCTTCCTCTGGTGACTTCAAATCCAATTCTCCACTACTTTCTGCAGATACAGCAGCTATTTTTAATTTTTGCATCCCAATCTGCTTTTGCAAGCATCTAATTTTGGCTTCACATTTAATATGATCGGGTTCCCTTGGAGGTCTCCTTTGCTCTGGGGTGAAAGGCTGCACTGTGCATGCTAATCCTTCTGCTGGATTCTCCTGCTTTATGCTTCTGTGGCTTTTCTTTCCCTTTTTCTGAATTGAAAATACTATATTTCACTCTTACCTTTATGAGCCACTAGACTCTACTCCTTTTCAAGCTTTGTAGTATTTTCTTTTTAAACAGCTTTCAGATCAGAGAAATTATTTTCTGCTTTTACAGTGACTCTAACAGGACAAAATGTTTTAGCTGCTCCCCCAACAGCCATATTAATACAGGAATTGTATCCTCAGGTTTCATTTCATAATCACTCTAAAATGGCTAGAGAACACTTATTTCTATATTGGGCCTGATCTATGAACTGGAATGGCACATCTCTTCTTCCACAGAGAGGTGGCTGCAGCATGGAAGATCTCAGGAGTGGGTTTTTGTAGATTCTCTTATATTGCTCAGATTTTCAGTTGGCATTTGGGTGGCATTAGTGGCTTCTTGAGGTCTCTGCCTGCAGTGACATAAAGATTGCTGTCCAGCAAAGAAATAAAAGACTGGGCAAACTGTAAAGGACAGATGTTGGCGATCTAATAAAAAAATCCTTTTCTGGTACCTAGCCTAGTCTGCACAGAGCAAAAGGAGGTTATGATGCCTTGAGACTGAATTTGACCTACTCTTACACAAGGAGTTTTGCACTGGGAGTTTTCCCTCTCTTCAGAAGGGCCACTGTTGGCTCTGGGCCCTTTACTGACATGATGTGCTTCTACTGTCCTGGCACAGTTCCTATTTACACCTGAAACACAGCCTGAAATTCAACTGGACGTTTCACTGTGAGCTGACCAGCAAAGATCCCTGATCAGCAGCAGAAGAGGAGAGAACCCAATATTCTCATAATGAGTGCAAAGGAAAAAATGGGGATAGAGTCCTTGAAGCTGCAGCAGAATTTGGGGTTTTCAGGGGTTCCCAGGAATGACTGTGGATGCAAGGCATCTTTATGACAGTGTGCAGGCAATGATCCCAGGCACAACAGCAGGAGTACCCCTGGAGAGGGCTCATACAGAAATTGGCATGATACTGGGAAGGTCTCTTCCTAGCAGATCATGAGTGCAGGTAGATCAAGCAGTCATGGTTAGAGAATAAAATAGTATGTGCTAGTAGAGGAGACAAGGATGATTATTTTTAGCTTTAGTTTCCACAGAGACTGTGCATCAAAAGTAATGAGAAAGGACTGGCAGGCACAGGAGGCTTTTTGCATTCAGCTCCTTGAAGAGCATCTCGAGAATGAAGACAGACCAAGAAATGAATTTGAGAAATGCTTTGCTAAAGTAAAAAGCCAAAGGGCCTGTATTTCCTTTTTGTCCTGAGGCCCTGAAAGCTCTTAATTAAGGAAGTATTATAATTTTGAACTTTACTGACTGTCTGGTTTATTATGTGGCAAATGTGGGCCCTTCAGAGCTTTCAACATTTTCTGACTGGAAGTAGAGCTGGGCACCTGCAAACTTGGAAGATCTCTGTTTTCTTCTTCAAGAGACCATGAACTTATTTTTCCCTGAGCTGGGCAGTTACTTGTATGGATTTACAGCAAGTGCAATAAGCCTCCAGGCTGGAGAGAAGGAGTTTTACTGGCCATGCATATGTGCTGGTGCCCCAAAATGGGCAGAAAGGATCAGTCCCTTCTGGATTAATCTCTTGAGCTACCACTCAGTTGCAACCACCTGTCATGACCTACAGCTAACAGAGCTGAAAGGACAGTGATTCTTTCATGCAAGAAGAGCCAGCAGAGTGATTGCAGCCAAGTTCTGGCTGGAGGCACCCTGGGGCTGGCTGCTGCTTTATTGTGTTAAGAGGGTAAGTTCATGCCCTTTTAACTCTGTGGAAAAAGCTTCTGGTTCAGTGATGGGGCAGGATCTCCTCAGGAGCATGTAAGAGCATGGTAGTGATTCAGCACTGGCTGTGCATGAGGAAATCCCTGTCCTGACTTACAGAGCAACACTAAAATGCTCTCCTGAAATGTCTGTTATTCTAGTTCTTTGTTCATCATCCAAGCTGGCTCCCACACTGCACCAGGGGTGGGGAGGGGACAAAAGGGCGTGAGGTACAAGCTGCAGCTGTGCTGGTCTGGAGGGTGTCCTGCCATGGGTGAGCTGTCCCAGGGACACCACCCACCCTGTGCAGACAGACACCAATCTCTGCCCACTTCCCCCTTCTCTCTCATCCCCTCCAGCACCAGTGCGGTTGGGGGAATGCCAAAACACATCCTGGCATCGGGCAAAGTAGTTTGGGAAATTCTTCACTGAGGTTTATGTATCACTGAGCTGGATTTGCTGCTGTTAGACATTGGTGGGACTCAGATCTCCCCCTGGTCAGGCTGAAGTGGGGTGCTCACATATCTGGGGAGGCTTTTGGGGTAGTGATTGGCAGAACAAGGCCACTTTCATAGCTGGATAGCATCTGAATAGGTGAGATTTCATTTCTGGATTTTAGTCCTTGCTTTTTAATACTTCATAGCAAGCAAATACTGTTGTGTTTTGGTATAGTGACTCGGAAATACCCTTCGGCAGAAAGTCACAGGCAGAAATTAGTGTCCATTTTGATGTTTTTGAATGCTGTCACATTTCTAAACTAGTTTTTTTTTCCCCTGAAATGGTGGGGGTGTCTAATCTCATAGATGTTTCTGCTACAGGCTGCAAGCTTTCACATCTCTAAGGGCATTTCAAAGTGTATTAGACAGCTAGCCCTGATGCTGGTAGTTAACAGAGAAACCTCAGCCTCCTCTCTAGGTGTCAGTGTGGTTATACTGCTTGCATGAAGTGGGATGATGTGATCAGGCTGGATGTTGCAGGGAGGAGCATTTAGAAATTCAGTGTGCAAATGGATTGAATATGGTTCCTCCTTGCTTTGGAGCCCATGTCTGTGCAGAGAACTGCTGGAGCATCCATCCCTGCCTACAAAAGAGTGGGTGAGCACCCATCCTGTGTCTCAGCTAAAACAGCAAGGAACGGGCTCAGTTCAGTGTGGCAAAGGGAAGAGCTGAAAGCAAACAGAAAATAGGTCATTTGATCGTTTCTGGAGTGACCCAGAGCCTCTGCAGCGGATAAATCCTGTAAGGGGATCATCTCTTTCCGGATACGCCTGCATCGCTATGATGCCTGGCGGTAGGGCTCGTTTTTCTCCAATTCACTTTTCTTTCTGCTTGACCCTCTGAGCCGCCGACCCTGCTGGGCTCGGGCCCCGTGCGGAGCTGGGGGAGTGCGGGCAGAGCCCGAAGGAGCCGGGGGTCGGTGCCGCCGCTCCCGGCCGGGCAGCGCCGGGGCTGCTCCCGTCAGGGCGAGTCTGGGCCTGGAGGGGCTGAGGGAGTCCGGGGAGGGTGAGGGAGCCCAGGCAGCAGGAGAGGGGAACCCGGGCAGCAGGAACGGGGAGCCCGGAGCCCCGGCAGCAGGAGCGGGGCTCTGTGGGCTGCCCCGGGGCAAGGCCGCGCCTCCGCTTCCCAGCCTCAAGCCGCTCCAGGCCCTGCCTCCCTCTCTGCCAGCAGTGCCTGGAGGGAGTTTGAGCTGAGCAGCCGCTGACTGGCTGGCACAGAGCCCTTCTCTGCATCGCTTTCCGTACCTGCAGGAGAGGAGAGATGGCTGGAGAGAGCTGGGACCAGGCCAGAGAAGGGGGTGCTGGGGATTCTCCTCCACCTGGGGCCAATGGGGCCAGGGCGCTCCTGTTGTTACAGAAAAAATAGCGTTGGAAGGGACTGTTGGAGAACATCTAGTCCAACTCCCTTGCCAAGGCAGGATCACCAAAATCAGGTTACACAGGAACGTGTCCAGGTGGGTTTTGAATGTCCCTGGAGAGGGAGACTCCATGACAGCCCTGGGCAGCTGTTTCAGTGTTCCCACCCCCAGCGTAAAGAAGTTCTTCCTTGTGGTTCTTCTCGTGTTTCACTTTTATGGCCATTGCTCCTCATCCTGTCACTGGCACCACTGAAAAGTGTCTGGCACATCCTCTTGGCATCATTGAGATATTTATGTTGAGATCCGCTCTCAGTCTTCTCTAGATTAAGCAGGCCCAGTGCCTGCAGTCTCTCCTCATAAGAGAGATGCTCCAGACCCTTCACTGTCTTTGTTGCCCTTTGCTGGACCCTCTCCAGCAGCTCTTTGTCCTTCCACCCTGTCCCCGTCACAGGGTGCTGCTGAAAGTGCAGATACAGCAGCCTGTGGGTCCACCAGCCCTGCTGCCCACATGGACAGGACCAGGCTGCAAACCCTCCCTGGGTGAGGTTCATGTGCATGGGATACACACAGCCCCTCTGGAAGCTGTCACAGCTGCCCAGTAGGCAGTGCTGGCACAGAGGGGCCAATCCTGTGCAAACACAGAGCTGCTGCTCCAGTCTGCATGGCCCCAGCTGGTGTCCACAAACAGGAATTAAAAATGAAGCACAACTGCATGGCCAGGCCAAGCTGTGCCTTGCCCATGTCATTCACCAGCTGAAATCCCAGGCATCTATTGACCCACAGTTTGGTACCAAACAACTGCAGTTCTTGAATACAATTCAGGGTCAGATGCATTCATCTGTTTTGTTTGCAAGTCTCTCACTCAATAATGAGCCTGCTGCAGAAACTTGCTGAAGCTTGTATTTGACTTCTTTTATCTCCTGGCCAGGCCCATGCTTTTCTGCTGGGCTGCTGTGATGCACATCTCATGGCATCTGCTTCCAGATGCAGAATTACCCCAAGACAGGTCCCAGAAAACAGACCTTGGAACACTGACAAAGCGTGGCTGATGCCCCATCTCCCCCTGGGACCTGAGCACACAGCAGCAGAGCCTGCCTGACCTCCCTGCTCGGGTTTTCCCTCGTTTTCAGCTTCCTCAGGCACTGGTGCAGTGGCACAGACCTGCCCTCACCTGAACAGCCTGGGCTGAGACTCAGCTGATTTACCTCTGTGTGCACTCCGTAGGCAGTGGTATCTGATCTAGGCAGACAGAAAGAGCTGCTTTCAGGGCACAGCTCATCTGATCTATTCTAAATGTCTGCTTTTTAATAAGCCACCCCTAGTGTTTCTTTCTCCCCTGTGACAACACAGGGAGCTGGCAGGGACTAGTTCAGACAAGGCACGTGCAGATGGAGCCCAGTGGGCCCCAGTCTGTGCTCAGCCTTTCAGCTGGAGCTTTGCAAAGGGCCTGCTGTGGCTGGGGGTGTCAGACACCCAACCAGCTGGGGCATGTGCAGCGTGCAGTTGTGGCTGCTTGCTGTTAAAATGTTAGTTACATGATGGTGTTGCAATCTGGCTCTCATAACAAAAGCTAGCAGCCAGATTCTTTGCTCAGGAGGAGAAGGATTGCTTCCCTTGTCTGACCCTCCTTCTCGGAGGGGATCCAAACACCCTCTCCTGCTCCTATGAGCTGTCACAAAGTGGCAGTCTCCTGGGCAGACCCTCTCCATCTCTGCAACTCAAGTAGTTCTCATGTGTAGGTCTCTTCCAGATCATGAAGAAATGCAGTATCAGCATTTTTATGTTCCTTGATATAAATGAAGTTACATTGCCAGAAGCTGAGATTTCTGATGTTTATTACAAGTGCTATTTATAACACCAGCATGAAAGCAGAGCCTTTGGAGAAAAGCACAAAAACCCCAGTAACATGGTCACACATAAACTGCCTGGGGGAATTAGATCCCACCAGGAAAAGTGACCTGTGCTCTTTCCTAATTACTCTTGAAACTTTCAGAGCAATGTCAATCCACAGATCTGGAAGCACTTCAGAGATGTGTCATAGGTGGGGACATAGCAATTAAAGTGTGGCAGAACTCACACTGATTTTTGTAGACATCAGATAAAATTATTGCATAACATGTAATAAGCGGCTGTAGGTCAGGAACTGTTGCCCCCAGCCAGTCTGCCTGAACCACCAGGTGCCTTTCCTCCTCTTCTAGTCTCAGCTGATCAGTGTCATCACCCTAAAAGAAATGGCACCAAAGTTCACACCTTGTGTCTGTGTTCACAGGGACTAACAGAGCTGTTGAAGACTAGAGAGGCTGTTCTCATCATCTAGTCTGACCCTCCACAGCACACAGCAGCTGTTCTTGACCTCTGAAGGCATCAAATGATGGAAAGGGCCCATGGCCTTGGCTAATTGTTCCAATAATCAAATGCTTTTATTGTGTAGAGCTGCACTTAATCTTTGCTCTCAGTCCATCTAGTGGCAGCTCTAGACACCGACTCTGTGTTCTCAAAAGACTTCTGAAAAAAAAACCACAAAAGCTCCTCTGACAATTAGAAGAGGTTTCTAACATTTAAATCTGTACTGCACAGTGCATTATAATCCCTATTTTAGGAAAAAAAATGTATGTTTCTTTATATTCAAAATATCACATATTGTTTGATACAATAAGTAACAAGCATACACCTGGGTCAGTCAGTTCTACCTTCTCTGCTTTTGTCCTACCAAAGACAAGTCAGAGACATGAATGGATGTGCTTTGGCTTGGCGAGACCAAGAATTCATTCTTGATTTCTTCAAAGGAAGGAACACTTACAGTAGTAGGGGCAGCTGATAGGAAAATTGTGCTGCTTCAGCATGAAGCTACTGCTCATGTAAAATCTTGTTTGTAGATCCTAAGCAAGGGAAGTAGTCCTATGCGTGTCCAAAATAAGGTTTTATAGGAAAGACCAAGATGAAGAATGACTTGGAGCTGGAGATCAGCACTTGGCACCAGGAAGGGTGAAGCTGTGCTTTGCAGTCAGCACTCTTGTTTCCTCCCGCAGGAGCAGCATGGGACTCACAGGATGCTTTACCTTGCTTGACCCTGCCCCTGCAGTGCTGAGCACACCAGCTAAACCCACCCCAACTGGGTGCAGGCATTCTGGGCAGTGTTAGTGCTTGGATCTGGCATCTCTTCTATCCATGGCTGCTCTTACCTCAGCTGTTCTGAGACCAGAGATGAGAGCACCACTCCAAGAGCTGTTGCTTTTCCCCCAGCTGTTGCCCGGCTGTGGGAGACCATGGCACCAGCAGTGTTGGCCATGACATTGTGTTTGCATACATGGAGTTCAGAGCCTGCTGTGATGCCAGGTTATGCTGCTGTTGGGGTTTTTCCCTATGAAGAAAGGAAATAAGTTTGTGCAGTTCAGCAGCAGGAGCAATAGTAAAGAAAGATGAGTGTTCATCTGCCTCTTTGCCAGTTTCCTGGCTGAAACCACAGCCTGTCTCTCCCTTGCCTTAAAAAAAAAAAAGTATTTGTCCCTTAATCACTGAAGTAGTGCTAGAATAATCAAGAAAGTAAAGCAGATGCCCTAGAGAAATGTTCAGGAAAGTAAATACAAAACCCCGTGTGTCTTCCTATCATGGAAATAATGCAGTTAACTTCTTCAGGTAATAAAATCTAATGTGTGGAGGTGCCAGGTGTGCATACGGATAGGTTGGTGTCAGAGTGCTAGGAAGATCAGAGTTCCAACAGCACTACCAGCTCCTGCAGAGTTTCTTTATGTCACTGGAAAACCACCTGAATAGAAACTGAATGTGCTGCATTTGCAGCTAAAAAATGCAAACAATGGTGGGTTGGAGCCCTGAATGTGTGGCTGCCCTTGTTGGTGCTGTAGGGTCAAACAATGTTATGACAACTGCCATGGACACAGTGAAGTGATAATGTGCTCAGGGAGTATAAATCAGTCTTTCCTGTCTGTATCATTGTGGTGTTCATTACACACTGGGTTTCTGATTGTGCAATGAAACAACATTTGACTGAAGATGATTTGTACTTGTTAGGGAAGTTGCTCCTGAGCCAAGCCACTCCTTTGGAGCACAGCAAAGAGTTACAGCACCACGACAGCTGCTTTTGTGAAGTGTAGGATCCAGTGATTTCACTGTGGATTTCTCCATCCAGGTCCTTCATTGCATGACAAAAACAATGTATGTGACAGACTGAATGTAATCTTCATTGACTGCCACTGCTCAACTTAAACCAAAATTTTCTTTTACCACCTGATATCAGTCCCTTGCTGTCAAAAAACCTTTTTGCAATCAGTAAAGAAAACAAGCCAGGACAAGCCATGGAGTATTAAGTCATCATTTATAATTACTTTTCTTCAGATTAAAATAATTTTATAAAATCTTGTCAGGTTTGTTTGTTTTATATCAGGTTTCCAGACAGCGCGTACATTATACATGCTCACACTCAGAAAAGATTATTTCACCCCATGTGTTTACTGTCATTATTCTTTTGAGTATATTCCACTTGATCCTGTAAAGTATTAAATGTGCCAGAGGAAATACCAAAGGTGAAGATATTGAATGCTCTTAGTGTTACAAAAGATAAATAAGCTGAAAGTGTTGACAGCCTGAGATGCCACAAGAAGCTGTGAGTTTTCTCTACTCCAGAGCTGCTTTCAAGCCATGGACTTTTCTACAGCAAGATGGGAGGGCAAGGAAGGGCTGAAATAAAATACTGAATGAAGAGAAAATATTTTTAGCTTCTACCGGCAAACATTTCTACCCTGGTGTGCTTTTCACTCACCTGGTTGCTCTGCAGGGACAGGAAACCCCATTCACATCTGTGTGTGCTGCCATTCCCAAAGGCAGGCAGAGGATGGGGCCGGGCCTGCCAGAGGTGCAGACTTTTCTATGGGGAAGCTACCAGTGTCTGTAGGAGGCAGTGGGCACTGAATGCTTCTGTCCATGACTCTGCTTTGCTTCCTCTTCTCCTCTCCTGCTCTTACATGCACCTGCCAAAGGTGCATCCAGATTCATCCTGCCTTTGGGTCTGGTTTACAGACCTTATGGCCACCTTTTGTTTTACAGCTGAGAGAGAGAGAAAAGTCACATCTGATTCTTTGGCTGTTCAGATCAGGTGTCAGTGGGGAGGTGCCTTGGAGTCTCATGCACTCTGGCCTAATAGAAAAGCAGAGTTTATTTTGGGAGAGGAGGTCAGTTCCTGCCTTAAGGGGCTGGTGAGGATAAGCCCCCATCCTCAGACTCCTCTTTCTTCTTCTGCAATCTCTGCCCAGCTTGGCCTGGTGTTTCTCATTGCCCTGCTGAGGGCTTGGCAGCTGGTTTTGTTGCTGCAGTCAGCTCTTTCCTCTTATCTGAAGGCTCTTTTTTGCTTGGTGCCTCTGCTCCATCCACCCCTTGGCCACTGTTTTCTGTGGCACTGGACATTTCCTGCATAGCCAGCACTGGCTGAGGGGGCTCATTGCTCTTCTTCCACCTCCGGGCCCCCGACCGTGTATTGAACTCATACACTCTGCCAGTAACTTGAAAGAACAAAAAGACAAAATATTAAAATAATGTTTGCCTTATCAGATTAAGACATGGCAGTTCTCAGCATGGAACTGAAATGGGAAACGTGAAGCCCTTGGAATTCAGCTGAGCTGGGGAGGCAGCCCTGAGAGAGAAATCCTCATTTCTGTGGGGAGCTGGGCATCAGAGTGGCTGCTAAGAGGAGATGCTGTCACTATAAGAATTGTCTTTGCAGTTAGGAGAACAGGGATATTTAAACATTCCTACTCCAAAAGAAATCAATTTCTTATCACCCTGTAAATTTATCCAAGTTCCAGCTACCAGGGGTTAACATGGGCAGTGTAACAAACACATCCATATCTGTAAGGACAAAACTTCTATCTTCAGCCATACTGAGCAAGACCATTGTATATGTCTGTGCCTACTTTGTCATGTAGAGTTGCCTACCAGAGGTAGCAAACCCTGCTTAGGAGCACAGCATGCCACACACATCTTCCAGACCATGTCAGCTCATCTGTACTGACCCAGGATCTGGAGATCCAGAGAGTCTTGGCTGCACACATTCCTTCTCCATTTACACAAAATGCTTTCTTCCAGGCTTGCTGTCCATTTTGCCATTAGTAGAGTGAAAGTACTGTGTGTTTCATGCAAGTACATGATTTTCTCATATAGATAAAATATGGTTAAATTTGTGTTGTTTAGCACGCATGGCTATCTCTCATTGTCAGAGAGACTTCAGTCTGTATTCAGGTTTTATGGGTAATTTCTACTTGAACATTAAAAGCAAAGTATTTTCTCCTTCAGTTCATTGCTACCTAGAGATAAGTGAAAAAATTGCTGTGTGTCCAGTGTGACCCCCTCACAGTCTAACTCACTGTATCTTGCTACGAAGAGAATCAGAAGCTATAATGGCACTTTCTGTAATTAAACAATAGAAGACAAACAACAGACCATTAAGGCTTGGAAAGAAACAGTGGTTACATGTTACTAAATGTTGCAGTTTGTATCAGAATTAATGGTTTGTGACACATTAACACAATTTGAGCAACTCAAGATGAAACTGGACCTCTTTATACGTTATTTTTTCTGTCTGCTTACAAGTCAGACATGTTAAAGCAGCCCAGATCAGGGAACAGCTTCTGACCATCCCTCTTAATCATATTCAACAGATGATGTGCTGGGGATTATTAAATCTCATTTCCAAAGCAGCAACCCTTGATCCTCTAGGGGTTGCAATGAATTGTTGAGAAGAGAGGGGAGGAGTGGGGAACACACTTTTCCCTGTTGTCACCACAGAGCTGTGTTAGAGTTTAATGTTTGTGTCAGGCGTGACACAAATGCTGTGGCTCTGGATGAATGTTTGGATGGGCTCAGATATCCTGGAGTCCAGTATGGTCAGGTTTGTTGAGAAAGGCAGCCCCAGCTGTCCTGCAGGAAGACTGGAAAGCAGCTCTTTCAGCAGCCTAGAGACTACCCGTGTTTAATATATTACAAATGCAGTTACACAGGGAAAAAACCAGGGACTTTGGAGCCCATTCCTCCAGATCTCTTTATAAATAGCAGGTGAGCTTGGACCTGGATCAAACCAGCCTTGAGCAGCCTTGTGGATGGACTTAATTGCACAGTAGGGTCCCACTTGTTTGCCCAAATTGTACTGAAGTCTCCATGCCTGGTGTTTCCCATTAGCTCAACACATCCAACAGCTCTGAGCCAGCTAATAAAAAACACAAGTTACAGGCACTTTGGTGGAAATTGACCAGATGAATCCAAGACTTGAAACAAGCCTGCCTTCTTCTGGATGATTTCTAGACCTATTGTTTCAGGCTTATTTTCAGATCTATTTTATAAAACTTATTTTGATTGATTGTCACATTTTACCAGCCCCTCATCTCCCTGCTGGGGCTCTCAGCCATTAGGCACAGGGCTGGGCACCCTAATTCCAGGCCAAGAATCAAAGTAAGGGGCTCAGGCAGGGGCTGTGTTTCAGGGGAATGAGGTAAGCCAGATCAATCCTCAGTAAAGCAAAAATATTTTTCCTGTAATGAGCCCTGCTGCAGAGCAGTGGCTGTCACTCGGGGAGCTGGATGAGCTCCCCAGCAGCTCATCCTGAGGTTTGTAGCTTTCACCTTATTTTTGCTTTTCCCAGCTGGTTAATCAGATATGCCAAGAGTTCACATAATTCACATAATGTCACCAGGCGCCTGTTGCCAGCTGATGGCCTTCCCTTTTCTCCCCAAAAAGCAATGCCTGAGCCTTGGATAAACAGCAGCAGCACACTGTTCCTGTAAGGGAGGAGGTTTGTGCAGGAGCCAGCAACTCACCCACCCACTTCTCCAGGGAGAAGTTCAGGAGGTGAAGGCAACACTTCTGCAGTGACATTTATCTCCTGGCCATTCTCGAGACACAAGATGGGTGAGACCATGTAGCTATGACAGCACCAGAGCAGGAGACTTGCAACATATTCCTTCTCCCCTCCCACCTTTCTATACCACATCCATGCATTCCAGTTTAGCAGAGGAATTGTGAACAGTCTGACCCTCAGATGTGTGCTTTCAAGGGCTATAAGTATATTCTAGAAATATGAAAAACCAATGTCAAGCCATATTTAAATCAACTAATCCAGTTTGTTTCCAGCCGAATATTCATATCCTCTGTTAATTGCTTTTTATTACCTGGGTCCCTGGCTTCTCCATCAAAGATAGTGTTTAGCTTTGTCATTGTCTGTGAAGAAACACAAAATGAAAAATGAAAACTGTGAATTAAATCAAAAAGAGGAGCAGTAACTTGAAAATGGTGATTTACATGGATGGAGGTGGATCTATGTGGCTTGTATATTGCATTCCTTTCGGCTGTTTTTTTTTTTAAACCAGTCCAATGGCAATACATTGGACCATAGTCCAATGGCAACAAGAGCCATTTGTGGTGTAGGGTTTCCTCACTAGATATTTAAAGGAGAATTACTAAGTTCTGACGTGCTAAATGCCTCCATGTGTGTTACCACAAGATGATCTCCTCCATCCAGAGTAGGCTTGGGAATCCCCTCTCTGAAAAATGTGGGGAGAGAGAGTTCACTTATCAAAGTGCCTTGCACAGATTCACAGAATATCCTGACTTGGGAGGGACCCACAAGGGTCATCCCAGTCCAGCTCCTGGACCTGCAAAGGATCACTCCAGGAGCCACACCATGTGCCAGAGAGCATTCTGTCTATTTATACAATTATGCAGCCTTTATGTAATTATGTCTGTGAAAAGGAAGGAGCCCTGAGGCCCAGGAGCATCTCCAGCAGTGGAAACATCCATGACATTTTGCTGCAAACAGCTTATCAAGGCCAAACTCTTCACAGCCTGGGTGTGCTGGCACACCTTGCTGGTTGCACTCAGGTGGATCAGAGTTGGCTCCACAGGTCAGTGGAGTCTCAGCAGGGCACTGCTGCCATCAGTGAAGCTGGGGCACTTGTCCCACCTCTGCAGTGAGTGTCCCTGTCATTGTTGTGGGCACAGCCTGTCTGACCTCCCACGTACAGCATTTGGGCAGCAAAGGAGCCCCAGTGCAGGTGAACATCCCTCACACACTTGTTGCTTCCAAACACAGAGGCCAGCTGGGACAGTGAAGTGTTTGCACTTGAGAGCAATTATTGCCTTGCCTCTCATTTTTATGCTGTCTTTGGAAAACAGACACCATTCATAGAAAGGGTCCTATGGTCATATTGCATGATGGGGCTGGCAAAACTGGGGCTTCCTTTGAGGCCAGCAGTACTTACCACAGTTACTTCTTTCTTAGGCTTCTTCTTTTCTACAGAAAGGAAAATACACATTGTTAATAATCAGAATTTTCTGATGATGACTGTAGACACTAAAGTCAAGATTTCCTCAAAGAAATAGACATTCTTTCTACTCAAATGCTGAGACATCTTAAATGAATCTTATTTCTTTTCAAATGCTGAGCGAGAATCCACAGTTGCCAGTGACTAATCAAAAGACTAGCCTTGAAAAGTCAGTAATGAATGAATAGTAATTTTATTAAACAAATTTCCCTTTCTAAATAATATGAACAAATACAGAAATTCACCTTTGGGAATATCTGAACTAGAAATGCAGATTATTGTTTTACACAAATGCTTGTGGTTGCAAAGCTTTTGTCAAATATCAGCTTGGAGACAAAACATGGCAGAGCTGCATTTTCAGTCAAGTAAAATTCAGATTGAAGAACAGTTTGGTTGTGTGTGAATTCACCAGACTATTAGCTCATCCCACATGCAAACAAACACAGCAGCAGTGCCATGGGCATCTCAGCAGCACGGATTTGTGGATGATGCCCAACCAGTTGCTATGATTTCTTCTCACTCACTCCTTGCCAATTTGTTTAATGGCCTTTCAGTGGAGAGCTGTGCCTGGCCACAAATGGGCTTCCCAGCCAGGTGTGCAAAACTCTGAAGTGCTGCAGGTGGATCTCAGCCTGAACACTGGTAGGAAACCTGTTCTGTCTGGCCCTTTCTGCCCAGCATTTGGGAACCAGTTTTTCAGAAAGTAAAAAGCGCTCACTTTTTGGAAATCAGCCAACACTGAAATGTCTCAAATTGGGCAACCAAGAGAACAGCTAATTTTGTGGGGTTTGTTAGGTCTGCATTTTTTTCCAGCTGGGAGATACTGACTGAGGAAAGGGGAATTACAAAAGCAGAGTCCTACTCAGCCCATATGGGAGGTATTTTCTAGCAGAAATGCAATGGGACTAAAAAGAACAAGACTGCTTAAAAAAACCCATGCTTTTCCATGTGTGATTTATCTCCCTGCTAGGTTATGCAAACATTTTAGAAAGCAGCAATACTTCAAAACAAATCTTTATATAAGTGAAGTAATGGTGCCAAGGGAGCAAATGATCAGAGAACAGGGAATTAGAGTGGAGAGGACTCTTGAAGGTGCTATAGATGGCTGGGGTGTGAAAAATACACTCATTCTTTAGCATCTATGCCAGAGCATCAGACTACTCTGAATTTGGGTTTTGCCCAATAGTTAATAGATTTGAAGATTAAAAAGGCCATGAAATCAGGCCTCCCATAATTGGCCAGGACTATCTAATCTCAGTAACTTTCTACTGTGTCAAATTTCTATCTAGAAATTAATTTACAGATTTTACACAGAATCATAAACAAGGTCTTATTTTTAAACATTAAGATATAGAAAAGAGGTACACACCTGGAGCATTTATCCTGTAATGAAAAGAAGATTAAGAATGTAGTTAACAAATGTCATGCTTTTCTCTACCAAAAAAAAAAAAAAAAAAATATTATTCTCTTTCACTTGGCAAGAAGGATGTGTTTCCTTGAGTTCTGAGATTGGCTTGGTTTATTTGGTTTCTGATTTTGCTTTCACAGAAAGCCTGTATCATTCAATGCTGCTCTCAAACAGGAAAACAGTCCTGAGCATTGCTCTAACACCTCTTTAAGAAGGGATGTTCTTAAAATAATAAAGTCTTGTTGATGATGGCATAATGGATTTATATAATCTGGAAAAATATATTTTCAGATATTGTCATTTTGTTCCATCCTGGGAGGAAGGTCAGGTTTTTTTGGGTCTGATGTGCTCAGAGAATGCCTTTTAAAATATTTGAAAGGTTATAAATGTTTTTGAAAATATAGAAATTGCTTTTTGATCTGAGACCCCAGTCTCCAATAAATCATTTGCCCAATTAATAAATAATAGCAGTATCTTAGATTCATTTGTCATTTTTATCACAACCATTTAATGCTTTGCACACATGATCTGAGCATATAGTCACAGTCATTTAGTAGCTCTTTACATTTAATATAACTTCCAAATTGATGTCCAAATCCTGAGAATACTTGTAGAAATCCTTTTTTTTTTTAATCCCAGCCACTTAAAGGACTGCTTATCTTTGTTTTGTGAAGTACAAAGTCAATTTAGAGGCAGTCTGGCTCCAGCCCACTGAGAAAGGAGCCAGCAGGGAACTCTCCACTTCCCACAGTGACTCAGAGCTGGTCCCAGGTGCTTCCATGCCTTTTGCCAAGCATGAACACTTAGAGGTAAGCTTCATGGGCCAGAGCCTTGTAACTGGCTTGGTAAAACTCCAGGAAATCTGCAGAAGTTTTGCCAGAACAATGAATTTGGCATGAACACCAATATTTGCAAAGGACACTGGGATCTGTAGCTAAGAGAGAGGAAAATGCATCCAGTTACTACCTAGATGGGAGCTCCCTCGGAGAGGGGGTCAAATGCAAACCAGAATATTTGTGGTCAGCTCAGTCTGGCACAGGCTCCAACTGAGCCTCATGAGCATAGCTGCCTTTAGAGGTTTCAATTGCTAATTCCACTCCTTCCTTCTCCTAATGTTAATGTTACTAAACTCATGAAAAAAAAAATGCCAGGGACACATTTCCTTGAGTTCGTATCATTACCACCCATTAATATCACTGTGTTAGCATTTACTGCAGTGCAGCCATGCTGCTAGAAAAGATTCAAAGCAGCAACATTATCATGGCAGAAAGGCTAACTCTGTCACTGCCAGGGGGTGCTGGGGCTTGCCCAGAGTGCACTTTGGGGACTCAGAGAGAGGTGCTGTGTGCTTTCCCTGCCTGGGGGCAGCAACTGTGTCAGCAGCAGGAGCCCCAGGCACAACCCACACTTCTAGAGAAGATTCAAAGCAGCGACATCATCATGGCAGAAAGGCCATCTCTGTCACTGCCAGGGGGTGCTGGGGCTTGCCCAGAGTGCCCTTTGGGGACTCACAGCGAGGTGCTGTGTGCCTTCCCTGCCAGGGAGCAGCAGAACCATGTCAGCAGCAGGAGCCCCAGGTACAGGCCATACTGCTAGAGAAGGTTCAAAGCACTGATACCATCATGGCAGAAAGGCTTGAGCCCTCTCTGTCACTGCCAGGGGGTGCTGGGGCTTGCCCAGAGTGCCATGTGGGGACTCACAGAGAGGTGCTGTGTGCCTTCCCTGCCGGGGGGCAGCAGCTACGGAGCCGTGTCAGCAGCAGGAGCCCCAGGTGGCCCAGCAGCCCCAGGAGCAGCAGCGCGCCGAGGGTGACCACGAACGGCACGTACCATGCTGATGGAGAGTACAGGTTCTCTCTTCTGGTCACAACAGTCACGCCAGGCTTTTAAAACAAGACAGAAGAGTTCCTCAGGGCTGCATGCTGACACCAGATCACCTTTTGTCTGGCTGAGGCAGCCCAGCTCGGCCCAGGGCTCGGCAGGTGATGGGCACAGGGAGGTGAAGGGAGGCAGGGACTCGTGCCATGCTCCTGCCTGCTGACTGCCCTGGCAGCTCCTTGAACCCCTGTCTGCGGGGCTCAGAGACCTTGGCACAGAGCCCAAGACCCCTGTGCCTCTGATTTAGCCCTTGGAAAAAACAATTACCAACCTTTAGATGAAGAATTACAAGCCACAAAAGTTTAAGTAGAATGGCAGTGAATTTATCACAGGGTGAATAGGCTTTTTGTGGTTTTTAGAATGGGGGTACAGGGGGCAAGATGGAGGAATCCTGGCATGTCCAGCCTTTCTCCTTCTTCTTCTTGGCCTCCATCTTCTGCTGTGATGTTGGCACTTTTAGATTGGTTTAGAGTAGAAGCTCACTGTCTTACGCAGGTGATAGGTATTGGAATGTAATTGTAAATATTGTACCTGTAGTTTTTATTATATAAAGATAACACTGCCCGGGAGGCGGGCAGAGTGCCTCTGACTGTCTTGCTGAGCAGACCTCAGCTGGACAGGAGAAAGAATTTTATAGCTAAGATACAATAAACAACCTTAGGACCAAAAACTGAAGAGCTCTGACTCCTTCTCCAAGTGCCGGGCTGGGAAAAGAGACTTTCTAATGTATCTCGGGGTCACTCTGAGCAGCAGAGATTCTGAGAGTGGTGGGGCTTAAGAGTCTCAGGTTGCCTGAGAGGCTATAAGTACACTGGTGGAGGGTGGGCAAGTTCAGGGAATACTGCCATTACTGAGATACTGTTTTCTTTTTACCTAAGGCAAAACTGGAAGTAGGTCATCTTCACTGCAGTAATCATTCAGACTGCTTTGTAAGAGGAGTTGAACCCTAAGAAACTGGGTTATTGTATAAAAAGAAATGGAACTCCTTCTTTTTTACCCAGTGACTCGTTCCAGAAGGAAAAACCACACTTCCTGAGCAGTTGCAATCTCCCACATCTTCCTGAGTGTAAGAAGACACATCTAGGAGCTGGCACATCATTTGGTGTTAACAGCTCATTCATTAAGGTCCCATCATGAAACTATTCTCACACATTTCAGAAATTACTCATTCACTCTACCTAGTTCATTACCTAGTGTGGTACTATTAGTTTTGATCACCAACTGAAGTTTTTCTTTAATTTTCTGTAAGACAATTGTAATCACGCTGAGTATGAAATTGAGCAGGGTATTTATTTCTTTCCAGTTCAAGGATAATTTTAAAATAATCTATTTAGTCTTGTCAAAAAAATATACATCCAATCCTTAGAGAAATGCTCAAATAATCTCAATATCACCACCACCACTTTCTCCTCACCTGGACTGAAGTCACAAGTGACATTTTGTAATGGGGCTTCTTTTCTACACTACCTAAACAGCTTTCCAGTTTCTGACTCATCGAGCTGAGCACTGAACACATGTAAAGAGTAGTGATGGGAGGATTTGCTGTATTGGAAGTGCTCTACTGGAAAATAGCCTGCAAGTGGAAGATTGATATCTCTGGGGAGACAGATTTAATGCTGTGGTATGTGGTTGAGACTGTTTGTAGTTGTGGTGAAGCATGGGAAAGAAATACAGAATAAATTTTTTCAGCTTAACTTTTCATTTCCACATCAAGTTGGGGGAGTAGAAGGCAGTGGAAAAATCATTTATTCCTTCCCAAAAGATCATTAGATAAGAATAGGGTTATTAATCAGTCTGAAAATTTGGAGCTAAGCATGTTCAGAGCAAAGCAACCAGATTTGTATGGTCTGATCTGTATGGTATGATCCTGCTGTTTGCAGGACCCTTTGGTTCTGGCTCAGTTACCAGAAGCCTCCAGAAGATCTAGACCATTTTACAGCAAAGGCCTCTTTTACCACTTCACTTGGATATTCCTGCTTTCATTCCTGCATGCAAGAGAGAAGAGGATAATGCCATCTGCAGACAGGCAGGGAATGGATGGACTGTGGAAGATGGAGGGTGGTGCAGCAAGGCATGACTGGTACAAGGATGGAGACAGAGTGGTCTGTACCTTCAGGCTGTGCCACATCTACAGACAAGACAAAAGCAAGCTCTCTGCACATCCTGCACCAGCCTGAGGGAAATCAGCTTCAGAACTGAACTGGTAAGACAGAGCTCAGCGGGAATGGCTGTGCAGAGGAGTGAACAGGATTGCTGGGACACGGGCCCACATCTCCACAGGATGTTCAAGGTTAGATCCCACCTGGGCTGCCAAAAGCTGTGCAGGCTTACTCAGCTCAGCCATGGACCATCACATGGGCGTGGAGCTCAGGAAAGACCCATCCCACCCCTCTGGATTTGCTGTCTGAAATCTGCTGAAACTGCAGCAACACACTGAGCTGTGCAAAACTGCTTCATTTCCTGACATGCTGCTCCAAGTTTTACACGACAGTGATCTCAGGTCTGGAAAAGGGACGCTTTTAAATGATGAGGATTTGTTGTTGTTGTTGCTGTTGTTGTCTGTTTCAACTCTGATAGCCGCAGATTAATGTGCTCCAATGATAAAAAAGCACAGAAAACTGCAAGGCACATGGGGGAGTGAATAGTTATGAATAAAAAAAGAAGCAGTGCAAAATGCATGAGGTAATTTTAAGGTTCCAGGCAAAGGTTAATCCCTGCTCTTTTCTTATTAATAAAGCTGCCAAAACCTTTAACTTTCCAGTTGTATGGTAATGGCAGCATGCCCGGTCCTTTGGCTTCCTGCCCTTTTTGTTTTAGAAACTGAAATACAAAACACATGTTATGACTCTGTACCTGGGACTAATCCTTCATGACACTAAGCACATGAACCACCTCTGGCTTCACCATAAGAGCAAAAGGCTCAGAACCTCCCAGGACTAGATGCACTCCAGGGTTTTGCTTTCCTTTTTCATACATCTACCCTCTTCTCCTTACTCCTGTGGAGATTACTCCCTAAAAGAAATGCAGAACTGGACATAAGCTTTAGTGAACTTACCGTAGTGGTTGTGACAGTAGTTGGGTTTGGGATAACTCTGATGCTTAAGGTCACTGTTCCAGTTTTAGTTAAGTGTGTAGTTTTGTCCCTGGCAGATACTAAATTGTCATCTGTTATGTGGACACGCAGACTGTAAATCCATTTTGTATCAAGTCCACTCTCATAGTCAAACCTTGATGTAAGAATCAGACGAGATGTGTTGGAGCCAGCACTTGGTGAAAAGGTGAAATGACCGTTCTCATTGCCTGCAAAAAGGTAACACCAAAATACAAAAAAAAAATTACTTTAATCCCACATTAAAGTAAATGTGTGTAACAAGTGTGGTGAAATGTCAACGACAGGAAGGGCTCCTTGATCTTCCTTGTACCACATAAAATAATTTAAACCAGCACAGTCACAAAAGCATTACAATCTAGAATGAGACCTGCTATGGGGACGTAGCAGAGAGGAGGCTGTGGAAACACTTCAGAGCCACAGGGCACACAAGAGGTCACCTGAATGACCTGAACTTACAACCACAACAACACCCAGCTGGGGCGAGGACCCTGCCCTGTGGCAGAGCTCATTCCAATACTGGGGTGCCCCTGGAGTGCTGCTCCAGCCCCTCTCCAAGGATTCTCCATCTGCCCAGAGGCAGTGGCCTTTGAAGAGAGTTAATGGCTCAGTAACATTAATTCCCTGCAGTGCTTTGTCAGCACCACGGGGCAGGGAGGAGAGTTCAGAAATGCTGGCCCCCACCCTTTGCTTTCTGTCCATTGTAGCTGGAGAGCTGCTCATGGCCCAGGCTGCAGGCAGACCAGCTCCAGCGGTGAGGATATGGACAGACCACATATACAGGAAATCAGAGCCCTGAAAAGGCACCAAATGTGCTTTGGTTTTGCTCTTGCAGCCCCACAGAGATGAAGAGTTGACATGTCCTTGAAGGCCATGCCTGTTTTATAGCACAAAAAGGGCCATGAGCTGCTCTGTGACTCAGAGGCCAATGCATGGCACAGCTCAGGTCTGTACCACCAGGACTGGGCCCATGATCAGACACTGATTTACTAACACAGCCATGCCAGTTGTATGGAATCGTGTGTCAATACCATGTCTGCAGAGCTCCTTCTGTGGCATCAAGGGACTGCAGTAAGACAGAGATTCCCTCTTTTGATGTTCACAGCTCTTTTACTGGCCCCTGGACAATCTGCTCCTTCCTTCACAGCAGTCACCTCAGCAACAAAAGAAGGAATTGCCCCAAGAGAGCGTTTCCATTTTTGTGAAGCTGAGTCTCATCCCACACCACTGCAGTTCTCCAAGTGGATGCAGCTGATCACTTGGTTCAAAGAAGGATTTTTAAAAAGAGGGTTTATTGCATACAGCATGGACCTATGATATGCAGGTTGGAGCAGTTGTTTTGAACAGTGCACCACCATCTATGTGATGGTGAGATATGCAGAAATACAGAACTTTCCATCATTTCTCAAGATTTACTCAGCTGTAATTGGAAGGGAAATTTGACACTGCACACCTTTCCAGCTCATTCTTCTGAAGTTCTTGTCAACTGAGTAATTAATAGCCTATTAATTAATATGGCAGGCAATGCAGCCTTGCAAGGGAGTGGTTCTAGCTGCTAGCACCTGTAGCACCAGTAACCAACTTGTGGAGAGGATCAGCGTAATGATGTGCAGAACTTGTGGATCACAGCTAGCTCACCATGAAATTAGCACACAAACTATGTTAGATATTTGTTTATAAACACAAGTGAACTGTCAGCATTTGGTATTTTTTCCCACTGTTCCCAGCTCGCCCACTGAGACACAGTACCTTCATTAATGAAGTAACGGAAAGACCTGGGATCAGAATCACGATCTTGACATTCAATCCTGAAGCCATTAACGTTGGTCCCAACAGCTAAATCGACTGGGATTTGAAGTGAGAAGAAATTGGGTGAACAAACTGGTTCTTCATCATTTACTTCCAAAACATTCACAGTTACCTGGAAGAAAAGAGCAATAGCAAGCTGAAGCGGCTTCAGTGTGCCAGGACAGAATTTTGCTAATTTCAGAAACTATTTGCTTTTGCCCATTTTGTTCTTTTGATGAACAACAGTTGAAAAGCACTGAAGTCCCCTTCCAGCCTAGCTCCTGCCAGAAAATGTCTGTGATCATTTGTTCTTCAATTCTTCTTGTGATCAGCATTTCTTCTGGAACAGGTTCCATAAGCTGAGCCATCTTCCCCAAGTGAAGGCTTTTCAAGCTGATATGTCTCTTTGAGCAATCTGAATTGTGTTATAGTGAAAATGAGAAATAATAATAGTACCACAGAATCATTAAACTCCCTTCCAAAACTCTCAGTTTACTTCACAATCATTAGTTATGCTTCTTAGCATATTTAATAACCATTTAGAGTATGATCCATGGAAGGAAAAGTGTTTATAGACTGTTCCCAGTGAGAGAGAAATGCTGGTAATGGCCTCCTGCATGGGTAGGAGCACCCTGAGTAGAACCAGATGTGTTTATGTCACCTGGGATTAGTTAGCTAAAAGAAAAAGGTTACCCTTCCCAAAGTTCTTCTTTCTAATGTCAGTTTGTCAGACAACAAACAAGCTTGACATTGGTAAAAGCTTCTGATGCTGTTTTCATTAATTGTCATCTTAAAACATTGTAGATGATAAAGAGATTAAATACCTCCTCGATAGCAGCTCTATGGGTGGTGCTTGGCTGGAATGAAAAGCAAGCCTAGTACCTGCGTCACCCCCAAGAGATGTGTAAAAATCAAATGTAAAGCAGTCATGAGGGAGAAAGTGTGAAAAAAAGTCAAAAGGAGCCTGTCTGTGAGGGACACTGGGATTCCTTGAAAAAAGTTACTGTAAAATACCTTTGTGGATATAGCATCTATGCTTTTTCTTCTGAATAAAATAGGTCTGGGCAGAAAACCTAAGCCCAACCCTGCTATTCAAGCCATATCCTCTCTGTACCACTCCATGAAAACAGCTCTGCAACACAATTCTCACATTACTTTGGACACTTTGCAGGGAAAGAAATGACAAACAAAATCAAAAGTATGTTTGAGGGCCAAGGGACACTACGGAGACTCCAAAAAGAGTTTACCACTAAGCATGGCTACAATTAAATTGTGTTACCTGGCTTCAAGACCCTGTCCTTTTTCTATTTTCTAGTACCTCTGTAGCCATAAAGAATAACTTAAATTGTCTAGGGCACAGTAAAACAACTTCACTGTCCAGGTAAAATAAGAAAAAGAAGTCTGAGAATTGAACACCACAGTCAAAAATATTGAAATATTATTTTATCCTTTTTGTGAGAAATAAACCAAGACTGAGTAAACAACATCTCTTTCATGTGAGTAATATATAATTGGGCAGGGATGCTCTTGCCTTTTACAGAAAGTGCTTTCCCCAGTGCCTTACTGCTCTTGCTAGGAAGAAGAAAGAAAGATGTAGGTAAAGGTGTAGTAGTAGAGTGGATTTACTCACTGATGCTGTTGTAGACTTCTGTTGGTCTGAGGCCTGTACTGTGAAAATATGTTTCTGAGTTGTTTCATAGTCTAACCTAGCTAAAATCCTCACATCTCCTCTCGTTGGGCTGATCCAGAAGATATTTGTGTAATCCCTGGTGCCAGCTCCAGCTACAATGGAGTAAGTGATGACACTGGGTGGCCAGTCCTTGTCTGTGGCATGCACTCTTCCAATGCTGGATCCAACTGAGAGACAAAAACCCCCATATTCATTAACATTTAAAGTAATACAAGGCACAGATGAACCTGAACTAAAGATTTGGTTAAGAGTTTTTCACCCAAGAAAAATAAAGCAATGGTATGATAAGCACCATTTGCCTGTGGTGTGCTATGGCTCCCCTGTACACGGGCTGCTAACAATAAATGCCAAAACACAGGAATGTATAGGGAACCTCAGCAGAAGTGCTGCATGGCTGGGCCAAGGGAGTCTTCACTCATCTGTGTCAGTCTGTAAAGGTTTCTGTGCACCACCACAGTCCCTCCAAAAGGCTAATTTAGCACGAGCAGAAAGACAGTCTAAAACAAGACATCTGAGTTCAGTTCCTGGCGCTGCCACAGATTTCTTGTGAAATTGCTGAATTTGTCTCTGTCTCAGCTTCCATCTGTACAATTGGAGTTTTTGCCAGTTTAGTCTATTTAAGGGTAGTAGGTGGTTGCATGGTGGAGACCCTATTTGAACTGGAACTTTGAGCCATTTGCCTCATCTACATATATGAAAATTCATTTGGAGCAAAAAGGCATTTAACGACATGGCAACATTGTTTCTATCATTTAGGTGCTACTTACTGTACCTTTAGTAATTTCTGAAACACTAAATACATAAGATAAATTATGGAAGACTGGAAAAAATTCATTCACTGGCTTTATCCTGATGTAAATGTAGATGATATCTGGAAATATAACAGAAGATTAAATCAGAAGATTAAATCATAGTTAAGTATGGCTGTGAAATTTTCTCATGCATACATTCAAAATACATATGGTATTCCTCTCTCCATGATGTTACAGCACAGAAAACTATCAAAAGAAATGTAAAAGGGATACTTGCTTGAGTAGTTAGGATGGGCAATATCTTGCACCCTGACAGTCAAAGTATAAACTTCAACTCCTGGATTAGCTGGGTTTTCTAGATCAATAGTTCCAGTCATCTAAATAGAAAGGAACATAATCATATTTATATCTCCATACATTAAGTCACAGTACACATGATGACAATTATTCTTTTCAGCATTCTCTAAGTATGATTTGCCTCTTGGGTATATAGAACTGTTCTATAGGACTAACACAGACTAATAGTCAATTCCAGAATTGAGTTCCAGGCTTTTTCCACATGCTCACATTTCTGCCAACAAAATTTCTTCCCCTTTAGAGCAGGAAGTTTAATAATTTGGATGATAAGGTCTTGACCTTTTGCCTAGTCAATGCAAAGCTTGTGTAATGAGCTGGCTGGTTATGCTGCCCTTTCTTGGCTCAACAAGGATCTGCAATTGCTAACAGTGATAGCTTGAGCTATCACCTGAGCTCATGCCTGCAGCCCCAAAAAAAAGTTATCAGGTCTAGCCATGAGTGTTTCCTCAGGAACCAAGTTGTTACTAAATGGTGGCTCACAGAGATTTAAATCCTAATCTTCTGAGCTCTCTATCTTGCTGTGGAAGCCTCATAAACTTTGGGGCAGTGGGTCTAACATAGAGGCATCCCCTGCTGGCTGCATCTTCAGGGAGGTTCCTTGAGGAGCAGCTTGCTTGGTGCAGTCTGTTACACTGCACATACACAGGGATCAAAGGCTTGACAACAATCTTATCCTGTGCAGGAAGGAAAATGCTTTTTATGTTGGCAGATGAAGCAGCTGAGAGCGTTCTTATTGACAAGGAAACCTCAGTTCTAAAATTAAAGTAAACCATACAAAATCATTTTACTGCTCCTGTAGCACTCTTGACTTTTAAGACAGAATGCCTATTTTCTGTTGTTTCCTTTTTTCTGCAGTTGCCCACGGGGGTTTTTTAAAGCAAAAAAACAACCACCATTGCACATGTCCTGGAACTGGTGGGGTTCTGGCCAATGCCAGCTTGCCAGCAGCTATCAGCATAAGGAATCCATATTTTGACATGCAAAATCACAGAAGTGCAAATCCCACCACACTTTTGTGAAAATTTGCCACTCAAAGTGATTTTACGATTCTGACCAATTACTGAGTGTGAGATTTCTCAAGTATTTAAATTCTTCATGCTGAATAGCAAGGATCTTCCACAGTCTGTCATGAGTAAATGGGTATGAAATGGCATCAAATTTCTCTGTTTATCCATATCAAAGTTGGTGCTTCACACTCCCTAAAAAAGAATTTTTTTTTTAATCATATCTAGCACATTTATTTAAAACTGAAGAAAACACTCTCTGTTCACTAAATTCTGTAAAATCCTTAGAAAGCATCCTATCTAGGGGTATATAGTTCACAACCAGTCAAAACAGTCATTCTCCACATCACACCTACTGTGAAATGGATTACAGTAATTTTTTTTCTTGCACAATAAATCTAAAAAATCCCTTTTAATATTTCATAAGTTGACTTCTCTAATGGGGTAATCTAACATAAAGACACAAATGACTGACCACAAGTCTTCCAGTGGACTCCAGAGCAAAGTTATTGCTTCCAAAACCAGATAATCCAGTGAAAATAAATTGGTTGTTTGATGGATCAGCATCAATATCTTTACAGTAATTTCTAAGATCAACATGAAATGTCCCAGGAGCGATATTTTCATTTGCTTCCTTCCTGTTTAAAACAAACACATTTCCCGTCAAAGCAACTCATGTTTCTGCTTTTGAACTCTTCATATATCGCAGGCCGAAACATTGATTTACTTTTTAAATTAAATGCTAGATCTAAATATGCAACCACGGAGGAAGCAGCCCAGACAGTGACCCGTGCATTGTGGTGGACAGCAGCCCTGTACGATGGGCAGGCTGGTGACAAATGTCCACTGGAGCCTCCAGCCGTGGGTCTGGGGCTGTGCCCTCGTCTGCGCACAGGCCTGGGGCAGCAGGGCAGCCCCAAGGCCAGGAACAGACTCCATACCTGAAGGCAGAAGGGTTGCATTCTGGGGGGTTGTCGTTGACATCCTCAACAACAATGGTGATCTCCATCTCTCCGGCATGGCCGCTGCCGGGGCTGTCCTCCGCCCGCACCACCAGGGAGATGTTGGGATGGAGCCGCAGCGGAAGCGCGTCCCGGTCCATCCTCACGGCCACCTGCAACTCTCCAGTCGCTGCCAGAGCAGCCACGAGTCAGACATTCACCATGGGGGGAAGCAGCAAACAGTCATGGTGTACATGCAGGAGGGCAGGGCAGCTCAACAGAAAGGTCGCAGAATAAAAACAAGCCTTCTGTTCTGTGCAAATCATGGCGGGTTTAGTTACTTTTTTAAGTGATGCAGAATGGTTCTGAACATTCTGGGTAAGACTAATGGCTAGATACCATTGCTGAAAAATACACCTAGGAGGCCTCAGCAGAGGGTTTGTAAAGCATTTAGGTCTCCCTTGCTCTCAAGCTTCTAGTGCAAGCCAGAGTTGAGTGCATTCACAGAGTACCAAGGACAACAAGCTGCTAATGCCTGTGCTGTCCGGGCTCCCTAGCTAGTGAAACAGCTTCTCTTTCCACTGGTATCATTCAAGCATCTGTCAGCACGTCCAAATCTACTCACAGATCATCAGGGCTGTGACAGACTGTGCCAAGTGCCCTGGTCAGCCACTCACTTAATACTTTTTTTCACTTCTGTTAGCCTTTGTCAAAAATAGAAGATTTTTATGGTACAGTACTATTCCCAGAGCACAAAGGAGTTAAAAGAACAGTGCACACATCCTCTGCATTTTGGAGTGTAATGAGGAGGAAGGTGGCAACACAAGGCCAAAGGGCATAGGGAATCCAAAGCATTTATGGATCATCCTGATCCCCCACAGCACTGTGTTGTGTGGCACTTCTTACAACTGTGATAAACAGATCCAAAGCAATAGCAGACAAGGAGCAAAGCTGTCACTGAATGCCAGCCCTGGAGGAAAAAACCCTGGGGAACGGATGTACAGAGCCCAGAGAGCATGAAGAAGATGGAATCACCATGAGAAAGAGACTCCTTTGGATGGTCTTGTCTGAGGAGGCTCATGAATAGAACAATGAACTTGAGGTGTAGATTTGCTGTTCACCTCAGTGCTAGAGAGGATTTCACACAGGAGGGAGGACATCACAGTCTAACTACCTACAGACATTTCAGGAACCCCAGAAGGGTCACTGCAGTCTTCAAAGATTAAAAATAAATCAGCAATCTTACTTCCACCCAAGGAACCATCACCCTCCAGCCACAAGTTAGTATTTGTCAAGAAGTCACCCTTGGTCTACTTTCTTCAAGGTAGCTTATCAAGTCTTGGTCAGCTGACCAAAGAATTGCACTTTCTTATAAGGGACTGAGCATTTCTTATTGCTATAGAAAGCCACTTAATAAAATAAGTCTATTTAAAACTAAGGTAAAAATAATTTCTCCGATAGACAGTCTTTTTTTATTTTATTTTTCAGATGTCAGAAGAAACATTTTTGTTTGTCTGACCTGAATTTATGGAAAAACGTCTGTCAGATGACTGGATGCTGTAGAAAAGTCTGCTGGGAGAATCTCCATCATCAGGATCTCTAGCTGTCATATTGGCAACACTGGTCCCTGGGCTTTGCTCCTCTGGAATCCGGTATATTCTTTGTTTTCTACAAGATAAAATTCAGCAAAGCACGCATCTTTTTTGTAAGGGCAGCTGATTACAGACTTAGCTGAGAAGCCAAGTGTAGCAGCAGAGCCATGGCTGGGCTGCTGGGCTCAGAGATGGCTATTTGCATGTCTGGATAAATATCCCATCCATGGGTTCTGCCAGATGGACACGCAGCAGTAGCTGAACTGGCATGTGGTCGTGGCACAGCCACACAAGTAAGTATTCTTCCTCTGCAACTTTTCCACAGTAAAAGCAATTTGACTTTCACAGGACCATGGAAGCTGCACAGGTAGGAGGCCATTAAGTCATGTCATCCATCTCCCTAAAGAGCCACCAGCTCAAAGAGCCATTTCCTTTAATTCCCTCATTTTGCAAGAGAAAAGCAAAAATTACAAGTAATGTAGTTAATCATCTTTTGGAATGGGTGCTGGAGCCTTCTGGGGGGCAACAGTATTACAGAAAAACTGAATTGTTGCTGCAGTAGGCCAAGGCAGGAAGGAGCACTCTTCTGGGTGCCTAACAGATGAACATGCCTCAAACTCCCAGCAGCATCTGTCTGTCTGATGCATTTTACACTGGGAAAATGGTTCTCTACTAGTGCTGGTTGGTATGACAGAGCTCTCAAATTTCCCATGAATTGAGTTTTATTGGTCAAATATGGCCTGGCAGGCAATTGTGCAGGATTGATTACAGTGGTGGCAGTTTGATGTTCATATGGGTACTCAGGTGGACAATTTCAGTACTTGTACCACATGTGAAAATAGGCATGGGCCAGGACAAAAATGGTGCAAGGAATTTTAGATGACTGATTGATATTACTGAAGCACACACGAACTCACGTGCATCTCCTAATTCTAGAACTCAAAGGGAGTTGAAGGTCCTCAAGAGTTCAAAAAACATTAGAAGTGTGTTTCAAGACTAAATACTTTTTACACTTTTAAAACATGCTATGCTACCACTTAGGTAATTGCCTGCTCTGTAGTTCCCAGCACAGGAAGACGTGAGTCCTTTGCTGTTCTCTGAAGACACACATCATGGAGCACTCAGCAATTGGAGCAGAGAATTGCAGAGACAGAACAGAAGATCCCATGTCTCAAGATCTCCACTCACAATTTCAAAAATGGTTATGGAGACACGCTGTCTTCAACTGTTCTGTCAGTTCATATGAAAAGAGGCAAGCATACAGGAGAGAAATCACAGAGGGTTTTCCCAGTAAAAACACCTAACTTACAGCCAGAAGAAAACAAGGAGGTTATGAAGCCTACTGTGTCAGTTATTTATGAAGTTTCTGGTCTTGGCATTGAGTCCCTTCCTTCCTTGTTCTCCTGCTGCTTCCAGAGTCACGCAGAAGGAAACAGATCCCACTCACTCCCACAGCTCTAAGTGGTTTTGGCCCAAGGCAGGAAACTCCCCAGGCCCCCTGGGACCCCAACTCCAACCTCTCTGTGAACACCAAACTCACCCCAGCTCCACCCTCACAGCCCTACAAACCCTTCTGCACCCTGGTTGTTATCCATCCCCACCAGATATTTTGGGAAGAAATGGGGCATTACTGGGCACACCCCCATAGCACAAAGCACCAGTACAGCTGGGGAGGAGCTGGGGCCACTTCCTACACAGCTGTGTCTGGCATGTGTCCTGCTGTCCATCTGTCTGCCACCTGCCAGTGGCTTTGTACAGGATGGCTCTAGCAGACCTTTTAGTGGCTGCCATGTAATTGCAAAGGAAGCATATGCTTGTTTTCTTGTCTTCTCCTGTGTTTTCCCGACTCCACAAGTTTTCCACTGATTTTAACAGCAACAATTTCAAAAGGATGAATGCCAATGTAGTGTTGTGAACACCAAAACCAGATGTGCTTGCAAATACTATGGGAACAATTAAAAAGACTCTTTGAAACTCTGTTATTGACAGCTATGATTGGGGTAAAATAAAGGAGGTTTGCTAACTCCTTGAGTTTCCCCAGCTCTTACCCAGCACTGATTATTACTATGTCAGGCAGTACTCAGCCCCAGCATGCAGCTCTCATTGTAGCAGGGGACAGACCATACATGGGCATATTAAGGATACATCATCAAGTGCAATTTAATCTAAAGTTCTTTACAAACTGAGCTGCTCTTTTTGATCTGTAGTGCCAATCTAAAAGGGAGAAGATTCAAACCAATACCAGACTCTTTTTGTGCTACGAGTCTTAGATGTTACAGATTCTCAAGTCACTCCAGTTTTTACTAATTCAAACAAGTGGATAAATATTTAAAAGAGCTCTTTTAGCATTCCAGACACAAGGATCAATACACAAAAATGGCAATATTAGGAGGGAATAATCAGTCTAGAACACAATGTGCAGACATTGGCACTTGGAAGAAGATTCCTTATGATGCCTTAAGTTTTCAGCTTTCATATTTTCCAGATACTGCATTAGTATATAACTCTGAACTTCATATAAAGTGTTAGCAAGTTCTCTTCACAGTTCAATTAGACAAAACAATCCTTCTTCAGCTTGAGAACTAAGGACACCATTGCAGCTTCATGCCCCAAAAGGATAAAAAACAGGGAACTGGGGAGAGCAATCTGGGAGGATGGGACTTCATAACCTGAAGGTGTAATTGGACAATGAACCCCAATATGTAAATGGAATGAAACCTCTAAAAGTGTGAAAACTCATGATCAGTTGTCCATCTTGGGTGTAGCCTTGGCTGAGCTCTTGTACTGCCCAGGGTGTATCCTCTGAAGGCCTTTTAATGAATACCCACTTTATTCCTTTAACTCTGCCTAGCCTCTGTTCTAGGCAGCCTCCCAAGGCATCACTCCTGCTTGCAGAACTACAGTAACATGGAATGAGTTATTAATGTTGTTTATTGCAGACATGAGGTTCAAGTATTAAGTAGGTAGCAAAAAAATATAAAATCAACAGCAACAGCAGCAACAATTCATGACTATTTCTAAACTTTAATTCTTTTGTTTCTTCAGATTCTTCACCCCTTTATCCACCAAGGTCCAGATCATTGGCCTCAGCCCAGGAACCATGCCTTGCTCTGGATCGAGACAATACCCAGAAGATTGTTCCAAACAAGTGGCTGGAACCTCCTGGCATGATGGCCCCAGGTGCTATCCTGTCTCCACTGTTGCAGTGGTGGCAGGAGAAGAACCATCATAAATATTCTCAGCAGGGACCTTGTAGAGTCTCACAACCAGGAGACACAATGACAGTGCCTTGAATCCCATCAGTGTCTCATGCAAGTGACACAGATAAATCAACAACAGAGTCAGATCAGCTGTAGTAATTGTCAAGCTCCTGCTTCAGAAACAACCATCCATTGTGCTTTCCAGAGCAAAACAGCCTGCTTGTAGCACATGCATATTTGTTCCCATTTTTCTAAATTCTTAATATATCCTGACTCCATTAGCCTTCAAAAGCTATTTCTGACTTGTGTGTTATGACACAATTTCCTGCTTATGACACAGTAAGAGACAACAACGTTTCAAAGATCACCAGGATTGTTTACAAGTGTGTCTGGGAAGAGAAGACTGATCAAAAGGGAGACCTTTTCATGTCTAGACATTTCTGCATGAATAAACACAATTATGGTGAAATGCCCACCTGCATAAGGAGAACCCTATATGATTGTATTCACACCGGGTGAAATTAACCTCCTTGTCTGAACTTGTCCATGAATCTTTGTGTAGCTTTAACCTCTGTAAGTGCTAACAAGTAAAACAAGCTTGTTTGGCTGTTCTTAGTGTAAAGAAAGAGCCTGGAAAACTTTCAACTATTAACAATACAAATAAGAATAAATGAGTGACATCAGGACAAAGCTTTCCAGTATAAGAATAGGAATTATAGCAAAACTAAAATACTTTTTTCAGTCATATTTTGTTGTCATATGTTAAACCCTCCCACTGGTGCCAAAGCAGTAAACCTGAGAAAACACCTACATTTTGAGAGCAATGGAAAATTTTTACTCACGTGGTAAAGTAAGGCCTTTCATCATTGATGTTAATTATATTTATATTCACTGTTCTAGTTGAGTTGAGTCCATCTGGATCTGTCACTGTTATATTTAAGAAGTAACTGTTAAATAAGAAAAACAGAACAAGAATCATTCTGTGTATGTCAGAAAACATTTCTCTGGATACTATAAGCTAATAGGCCATGGGAATAAAATACATTCTCACCTATGTGGATCTTTCTCATAATCAAATTCTTTTGTGGAAAAAATGGCTCCACTTTCACTGATTGAGAATGGTGCTGTTGCAGGGACCAGTGAATACTGAAATGAGGAGAACAAGAAATTAGTCTTTTTACCTTTAAACATCTCTCCATTCGTTCCTATCATTGCAGAACAGGGAAAGTTAGGGAGGGTCAGGCACCACAAAAACAACCTGCAAAAGCCTCTGAGCAGATCTGGCCAAGGGTGTAAGAGCATTTCTTTATTTGCAGCTTCCTATACCACAAAAACAACCTGCAAAAGCCTCTGAGCAGATCTGCCCAAGGGTGTAAGAGCATTTCTTTATTTGCAGCTTCCTATACCTCAAAAACAACCTGCAAAAGCCTCTGAGCAGACCTGCCCAAGGGTGTAAGAGCATTTCTTTATTTGCAGCTTCCTATGCCTCAGAGGTGTCAGGGGTTGGAGGGCACATGGAGCTCCCTGCCATTGCTTTCACACGCAAAGCTGAGCTGAACCCTCCCAGCTCTGCCTCCCTCCTCACCAGCCCAGCTTCACTGGGCAAAGGCTGAGCACAGACTTCAGGCTAATTGCTTTAATGAATAACACTAAACATTGAAGCAGCATCTTCAGGTTCAGTTCTTGAATGTACTGTATTTTATAAAGCCAAACTAAATAAAGCAAATTCTTAGCTAAATGCACTTACTTTCCCCCAGCTACCAATGTATCTTTCTCCGCAAGTTTTTCTAAATACCATGAGTATTTTCAGATCAGCCAACACATTTTCATAACTGAAGGTAGGTGACAGTTTGTCCTGGGATTGTCCAAAACCTGATATTCATTTGCCTTGTGATTTCCCTACTGTCTCATTTAAGAGAATTTAAATTGTGATACAGAAGGTTAAAATTTTTACTTACTTTTAGTCACTCTCATCTACAAGAAACATTTTGTAAGCCTTTTTTAAATTTTAAATTCACAATTTTTACTGTGTCTCTGATTAATTATATCAAATTCTGCCTTCAATATCCCTTAATTTTGGAAGGCTGAGAATTTAAAATATAGTTCATGTCCAAGCATTAAGGCTGCTTTTTCTTAGTTTAGTACTGAGAATGCTTCTTTTTTTTCCAGATTAAAACTTTTCCTGTGTTTCTGATAAGGAAGGAAGTTGTTGAAAGATGATGGTAATTCACATTTCGGACACAGCAGATTATACAGTCTCTGGAGTTTTTTGTTTAATACAACTTACTTTGAGTTTTGCGTTTTCGGGATCAGCTGCATCAACTCGGTAAATGCGTTCTGGAGGTGCCCCTTCCAGCACATAGATCATCACAGCTGCATGGATGTAAGACTAAGTGTTATCTGAATAAAGCAAAGGGCACAGCAGCAAAGAGACTGATGCACTGAAGCTGTCAGGATGTATTACTGCCTGCTGCTTCTTCTCTCTTCACAAGTGTAATTCCAAAATCATCACAAAGTTCACAGATACTCAAAGGATCAAAAGAAACCAATTACATATCTGTAAACGGGCAACCACCATTGCAATATGAATTGTCCCTCCAAGGCAAAGACTGATCTTCCCTGATGGCCTATCTTGAGTTGCTCACAGGTTATGGAGTAAATTGTGCATTTGGGCTACATCTGTGGGTTTTTTACCCTGCAGATGGGAAGAATACAATCCGTACTAGGTCCTCCCCACCATCCCCTTCCTGACCACACCCAGTGCCCTGTCAGGAGAGCTCAGAGCCTTTCCTCTTCATTTCTGCTTTTCCTTTACACCTGTGAGGCAGATAATTAGCAAATGGTCTGCACTGATTTAAAGGCTTGCTTTGCTAAGGCTCATAATTCAGTGCAAGGTACATTCCTTTCCGTGCCAGGGATTCTCACAGCTGGGCTATCCCACACTGGACCACTGGCAACAGGCTCATCTCTCCTTGGGCAGAGCAATTAACAGGACAACAGATCTTCAGATCACATCATTTGCTTTATGCCCTTTTGTGTCTGCTGGATCTGCTCTTTCTGGACTATTAATTTCCACTGTGACCCCTACTGACTGCTGGTCCTCATCAGAGCAGTGGGAATCCCAGAGCAGCGTAATGAGCTGTTCCCAGAGGACAACAACATGAATACGAAGTTTAATGAGAGGGAGATGCTTTTTCATAAACAGCAAATGTGCAATTAGTGTCTAATTGTGGCTGGTACTGTTAACTAAAGCCACACAGTCAGACAGATCAGACATCTGTGCTCACCAATTTATGGCAGCTCTAGCTGAGAGTTAAGCTGATGCCTTTATTTGTAACAAGCTCCCACGTTGTGTGTTTCATGCTGTGTCGATCCCTCCAAGTGTCAGATTTAATTATTATTAGGTTCCAGTGGCACCCATGATATGCAAGACATGAGCTATACCGAGAAGATGACACAGCCTCTTCCCTGGGGGAAGCTAATTTGCTTTACAGACTAAGTATTGAATGGAATCAGGGATGTCACTGTGCTCAGGAGGCATCAGTGAGGAGGGCTGAATGTGAGCAGGCTGCTCTGAACACATCCCTGAGCAGCAGGAAAAAGTGCAGCCAGCGTGGTCAGTGCAGACCTGGGGGCTAGCAGCCAGCTCTGAGTACCTGCCACAAAGGGGTCACAGTTTAGCATTTTCAGATTTTTTAAAATTGAATATTGAAGTATGCTTGGCCATACAGTGCTGTTAGAATAGCAAAAGTGTTCAAACAGGCTCTCAGTATTTTATGTAGTGAACTGAACTTTTCTGTCTGCACATGAACACATAATAAACAAATCATTGTATTCTGATGCATCTGGTACAATTTTTGCGGGTCTTCTTCATTAGTAAATAAGCAAGGTAAGATCTCAGGGAGTAAGACATTTATTACCCATCCTTTCTGTCAATGGCAGTGTCACTCACACCAGGTACAGCAGGACTGGCAAAGCCTGCCCTGGCCACAGCTGCAGCCCAGGCTCCCCAGCCCCATTCCTAAGGCTGCTGCACATTCCTCCCCTGGCATCTTTGCCCCTGGTCTAAAAGTAAACTTGGTTAACATCAACTGCCCCATGTGAGAGACAGAGCTCTCTGCCTCTTTCCATTTGTACCACCATAGATCACAGGCTCTGAGGTCTCATTCTTAAGACTGATTTCCAACTTACTTCTCATGTGAAAGTGTAAACGCAATATGCAAATATAAAACATCTGCAAAGGAAGGTTTTTATGGTTTTCCCACAGAAATTCTTGCACATATGATATGCACTTGTTAAAAATATCTTGCTTGTCCAAATCAGTCCAGTTTCCCACTAACTACATACTCAATGGTTATAATCCCAGAAAACTCCAATTTTCTAATTTTAAAAAATATGCATTTATTGGTATATTTTTTCCTTTAGTTCTTCAGCTGCTTCAAAATGGTTAAATAATTTTTTTAAAAAACTTCAAGAAAAATAAAAGGGCATCTCCAAAGGTGAAGCATACCAACTCTTGGTGTAAAACAAAGCTCTAATAAAAACAGTGTCCTGTTTCTCCCTTGTTTTCCTAAAGGAAAATGCCTAGACTACCATACCTACAGGCACTGTATGAGATCAATTTTTTTAAGCTTATGTCATCTTTTCAAGTATTGTTCTTTTCAAATTCTATCATCATCTTACTTTGAATTGCCATATTTCCTCGAAATACAGGATGTTCATTTTTATCTGTTACATGAATAGTCAATATGTTAAGATCAGTTCTTCCAGTTGTATCTTCAACAAAAATCTGCAAATCAAAGCTCTTTGGCATAGTTTCATAATCAAGGACAGGGTTTCCAGTGGTAATAACCTGAAAATAAAAGATTATTATTAGCACATGATGCAACAGATGGAATTTACAGTCCAAATGAGTGAATACAAATAAAGGGACGCTAAATCTGTAAAGAGTGAGTGCTCAAGATAATCTTGTACTTGTTGGCACATTTCTCAACAGTGGCAAAAATGTCACAGCAACTGAGTAAAGAGACTAAAATGTTGTGTGGCTTCATGGAGTATCTCAAAGATCCTTTGTGTGAGGAGCAGTGTGAAGAGGAGGTAGCCCAGAAGAAACTGCCCTGCCTCACAGCTTTGCCATCAAGTTCAGGACTATATCTTGCAGGTACGTGTCTGTTTCAAGTGCTTTCCTTTCCACATGATGCTCCAAGACTGTTCAAGGTGTGATGAGACAGAATTCAGAGGAAGCCTTGCAAGACACAAGGGCAGCTTCACTTTTTCTGTGAATTAGGAACATGAGGAGGAAGAACTTTTACTTGAAATAAAGAGTGTGGAGGCAGGAGACCCTGTAGTCATGTAGTCTACCAGCTATCAGAACCTACCTTGTGTATCTGGGAGAAGACTTGCAGGATAATCATAGAAGAAGGAAATTTCATGGGTACATTATCTGAAAGAGGCACCAGAACTGTTTGGGGAAAATGCTGAACTAATTGAAAAGATAACCTAGGCCTTGAGTTTTGCAAGATTGATAAGGCAAAACTATTTTGTTTTGGAGACTTTATGTCAAAGGTGTCCAGCTCTGCATATTGCCTCTTAACACAGAATATGTACTAGCACAAGTACATATTCTATGAAAAAAAGTAAAGTGCAATCATTCTGGATTTAGGATGAGTCCAGAGGAACAGCAGGATGCTGAAAGTTGTATGCCTCAATCTTCACTGCTGAAACCAATAGATTTTCCCTTTCTTGGACAAGAAAGGAAAAGGTGACAGTTCCGTTTTTTGTGTGGCTAACAAACTGTGAAACTTGAACACAGTAGCAGGGTGCTGTGAAACTGGAGAAAGGAAAACTGATGGGGCTCATGAGTGTATGTGACAAGTAGCATGTCAGTGTATTTGCAATACTGAAGAATAAAGGAGGCTGAAGAGCTTCCAGAAGGAAAACAATGAAATAAATCCTTGGGTTTAGATGAGATGCTGTGGGCCAGAGGACAAACACAAAAGTGATGTCAGCACAGTTAGAAGACAGAAGTCAAAACAGAGACAAATAACAAAGAGTTGGAGGGGAGTGAAGAGAAGCACAAATGTTTTGTGCCTTCTGGTACATAAAACAGCTTCTGTCTGGAACCTCATGGATCTTTTTGTTAAAATACTGCAGGAGAAAATAACTGTGTCCTGGATGGTCTCCTCTCCTTCTACTGTACAGATACAAGTTTCCCATGAAAGTGAGGCTAACACAGAAGAAACATTCTAAAAAGCTTGTCACAACAGGGGAAAGCTTGATGTTCAAAATGAATATTTGATGGAGATCTAAATACCATAAACACACACAATGAATTCAACATTTGAAAGTGTCCAGTTCTAAGCAGAAGTTTTGTGTTCTGCAGATTATCCCTCCAATTCACAGCCAAATATTTTCATTGGTGATGTAACTACAGCCAGACTAAATGTGTCTAAATACACATCTCCCACCCTCCTTTATAAATGCCTTAGAAGTGAAGATGTGAATCTAAATTGCCTCTTTCTAAGTTGCTTTTGAAGCTTTTTGGGCACAGCATGCCACTGGTATAGGCTGTGAGCCAGAATTCACCTTCCCTTCAGGTAGGAGCAAAGCTTACTGATAAAGGCAGGAGTGCACACACTTGAAGCAGCTGCAGGCTTCATGAAGGGGGATCTAGAGTCACCCCTAAACTATCTAATGTCTATCCCTCATTCCACATGAGAATTTCGCTGCTTGCTGCTCCACCACCAATATATTCAGAGAGCACCACTAAGAGCACCCAGGCAGTTTCAGGCAGCAGCAGGTTTTTATACATTCCACACATCTTCTGCTCCTGAGAACCTTCAAATAGGAGTAAGGTGAGGAGTAAGGGACAGAACTGAGATCTCAGAAATTGTTACTTTCTCAGAAGTCTCAAAATATATCAAGAAACGTGATATTGCTGTCTGCTGCTGCAACAGGGCTAAATGTGCTTCATAAATACTGAAGAGCCTATTCTAGCAGGTACTTAGTAATCTCATAATTCATTCATGAAATACTGCCTTCTTCTATATCTTAACAAAGATATCATGGTAGAGCTGAGGTGTCTAGTTTTGGAACACATCACTTTTTGTGAAATATTGTTCAGATCTGCTACAACATGGCATAAGTAATTAAAAGTAGCAACCCTCATCAAATAAATTAACTAAAACCACCCATGTATTTATCCTTGCTTTATAAGTTGTAATTAGCACTCCTCTGCTAATTTGCAGAATTTGGATGTAGATTGCTTTATGACTTTTTCATGACTGATATTCACTGGCTCAAACTCTTTGTTCTATTCCTCCGAGTGACTTAGGGAATGTTGGAAAAAGCAACAGCTCAAGCAGAACACAAACAGGCTCACAGGCCATTCTGGTAATGTGGCTGTGGTATGCAATGGATACAAACTGGCACTTTGGAAGAAGCTCTCTCCAGTTTCCAGCTTTTTTGGCCATTCATTTTCATCCTTGTGTCACCCTCCACTGTTCTAGAACAATAATTTCTCCATCATCCTTGCCATGAAAAAAACCCTAGAGGGACTTTTTGTCTGTTTTTTCCCCTCCATATTAACTTCTCAGTCACACTCAATACGCAGCAATATAAATTCTTGTGTGTCACAACATAAGGATGGCATGGGATGGGACCAAGCAGGTGTATAAAAGGACTGAGGGGCTTTTTGGCAGCGGAAGGGATCACTTTAATTCAAAGTGCCAAAATAAAGCTTAGGAAGGGAGTCCTACATTATGGATTTTTCTGTCAGCAAAGCCACTTTAAGGGATGTATCCATTTCCTTCTGATTGTTACACAGGAGGGGAGGAAAGAGCATGAAGCAGAGTTTGGGGAGGTTTAGGTTGCACATCAGGCAAAGGTTTTTCACCCAGAAAGTGGCTGGACACTGGAACAGCTTCCCAGGGCAGTGGTCACAGCACCAAGCCTGGCAGAGTTAAAGGAGCAATTGGACAATGTTCTCAGGCACATGGAGTGACTCTTGGGGTGATCCAGGAGCTGGATTTCATAATCCTGAAGGAACCCTCCCAACTCAGCATATTCTATAATGCTATGGTTCTATGATCTCTTCAGCTGACCCAGTCCAGGTATTTGTACAGTCCCACCCTGTGCTTCACAGGTAAAGATGGCTTTTGTGAGAGGTTTTTTAACCATTTCACTGACCTGGCTGGGGAGCAGTGAAGAGCCATCAGAGCTGGCACAAGAGAGCTTTGTGCTCTGCTGGGAGTCTGGAGCATGGGAGACACAGCAGCTCCCTGCAGGCTCATCAAACCCCGGGCCACAGCCTTTCCTTTCCCAAATTTTCTCCCAGAATCACCAGCAAAGACAACTAGAAAAGAGCTGTTGTATCAGTTCTGTGAAAACCTGAACTTCCTTGGAAACACCCAGGAAAGGATATTCAAATCACCTTTTTAAGGCTCTGCACCATTTCTATCTGCATCTATTAAAGCCACCCTTCAGTGTCACTGTTCAGGCTCAGACGCACAAGCAAGTTGCAGTGGGATGACAAGTTATCATGCATCTGAACACTCATTGCCTGTGACAAATGTGAGATAATATTTGCTGATTTATTCAACAATGAAAATCAGCCTGAAGTAATGGAGATTACTCTGCATTTGCCACAGGACAAGAGCATGCAATGGATAGAGACAGGTCACAGATGTGTGGAAGGGTGATAACTCCTACGTCAAGATAACTTCCTCATGTGTCACAGCCTTTGTTCAGAATTAAAAATTACTTTGATCTAATTCAGTTTCATTTATTTTGGGAGTGAAACGAATTAATTTTAATTCTTGGTGAGAGTGGCCAAACAGAAGCTGAATGTGGTTTAACTAAGGCACTTTCATTTCACAGTGACTTCATAAATATTAAGCTGAAAAACTTTGGATAAAACCTCAAAACAGAAGCAGATCCTCCACATTCTTCTTCACCTCTTATTTTCTAAAAATCACATTTTTTCTATCACAGAACTAATGGAATTATTGTGATGAGTGATTTTTTCCTAGATGCAATTAAAAATCATAATTACTATTGCTATTCATCTGTCATATCTATTGCAGCATTTTTGAATACCACCACAGTCTGCATTTAAAATTCTTTTCTGATTAAAAGATGAGACATTGTGCACTGTCAGTGCTCAGTAATCCAGGAAACATCAGCCTACAACTGAAAATTACGCAAGTTAAACTGAAAACTCACCCTGAATTCAAGACCTCCTTTTGATACAATGTCAAAAGCTTCTGTGAGTGGATTTGAATTTACTATGGTGGGAAGAATTGCAACACCTTCAGAAGCCAATGGAGAAAGAGTCACAATAAAGTCATAGACTGCAACACCAGCTGCTGAGTTTTCTTCAACAGTGCTTGTTGCAGGTAAGCCCTGAAGCAACTGGGATCTTCTTCCTGCAGAGGAAAATGAATGCAAAATTACTTGAGCTAACAAATACACAGCTTTTGTCAAGAGCTGCCATTAAGGAACACAAAAAGCCCTGACTCTCTTTTTACCTATGAATGGGGACATGTGGTAGTAAATCCAGAATTAATGGCAAAAGAATCCATCTTTTCTGTAATTCAGCCCTATAGTATTGTCATCTAGAGTGGTCATTGTCAAAGTATTATTTTGCTGCATCATTTGCCTTCATATATGTCTTTGTACAGAAGCAAAGAAGCCCAAAACGTTTCTATTTTTCATTTTGCTCCCTGTACTAATTCTTGCCTCTGCTCACTGTTACATGAAGTACCTTGGATCACACAGACTCAGATACCAAAGAAGCAATGTTTTTTTTGTGGACTACACTATCTGCAGCACCTATTTCCTCCATTTTCCCTCTTCTAATTCTTTCTACAGCAGCTGTGTGCAAGCCTGGCTCTTGAGCAGTGTGATTTCATAACAATTTCAGGGGTGTACTGTCATGTCTCCTGCTTTGAGCAAGGAAGAGCAACCTGGAGTCTTTGGAGAAGATGCAGGCCCACAAAAGCACCCTATGGTTCAAAACTGCATGGGAGCTGCACATGCTGGTGAGGCATCCACAGATTTGCACAAGCTCCTCACTTGTCCAGACCTCTGGATTCCCCAAACCTTTTGCTTTCTCTGTCATTTAGCTTCTAGTTTTTGGTATTTTTGACAAAGGCCTGCTGTGCTTCATCTTATGAAGAAAACATAAATCAGGGCTGCTTTTGATGCCCTGAAACAACACTTCAGTAATCTCATATCCCTGAACCAGCAACGTACCTCAACACCAGACTGTGGCAGGGGCGACTCTTGCTTGGGGATGGATGCTTCACTGGCTCATCCAAAACACTCTCCAAGAAAGCTGGCTGTGTTCAGCCAAACTTCTACACATTGTGGCAACAGGGAGACAGATACTGCCCACTGTGATCATCCAAATTTCCTGCACACTCTGTGCCAAGAGGGAGACAGATAGTGTCCACTCAAGGGTCTGGACAGGCTCTTCATACACCAGCAATTACTGTGGCAAAAGCTCCATGAAGTCTTTTTTTTTTTTGCTGCTACAGAAACTGGTCTGAGACCATTAGAGCTGCATGGAGATTCTCATGATCCCACACTGCAGATACTGCAGGTTCCTGGGTCACTGACCCAGCTGGGATTACTTGGGCATTCATGGAAAAAATTACACTGGAGATAACCTAGAGGTACAGGGTGGGATGTGGGACACTGTGAGGTGGGAAATGCCTGAAAGATTTAATCTGAACAGGTCAGTCTGACACCCTGGTGGGACTGAGTTCAGCTGAGCTGTTACTGATTTATGTCAGCAGGAGCAAGACACAGTGAAGGACCAAGTTTTTATTGCTGTTATTACAAATTCTGGAAAACACCATCAACAAAAATCACCCATGCAAATGAGGCTGGGCTGAGAGGGGCTTCTGGAGATACATTTCCATAAGTGGAGCTGAACTTCAAATGTAATCTCCTGTGGACAGTACTTGATGAATTCAGTTCACTTATCAAGCCACAGTTCATTAATGGAAACCATTTATACAAGCAATGAAATAACTTACAGTATTTAGAAATATAGAAAGGAGTTGCTATTTTTGTGTTATGTCCAAAGATTGCATTGGCCCTTTATTCAGAATTTGTCTTTCTAAATCAAAAGTTCTAACTTCTTGCTCTTCATTTTAACTGAAATTTTAGGTGCTGCATCTGAATGGCGGCTTCTTTTTCCAACCAATTTTACAAAAACTCTCCTTCCATATTCACAAATCCTTGCTTACCTCTTTACTTTGCAGACCAAAATATTTCTGTAGCAATTTAACACATTATTTATCAGAATTATCAATGAAAATAATTGACAAATTATGAGTCCAAGACAAAGCAATAATGAGATTGTTTTGGAGAAGTTTATGTATATTTAAGACTTATTTATCTGTGATGTTCCAGTCTTTAGAGTGTGCTTGAGTAACACCCTCAAGATTTTCTCTATCCACAACCACGCAGGTTAGAAAAATGCTATTTTTCAAAGAAAGCTGAAAGTGGCAGGCAGGGTCCTAATCACAGTTTTGGGAACATCAGGAAAACCACTGAATACTGAGAGGCTCCTGAGGGATGGCAGAGCTCTTACAGCTCCTTGAGAGCCAAATGACCCTACCTGGGCAGGTGCCTACAGCAACAGCAGTGCTTCATGTGCCACCCAGACTTCAGACAGCTTGAAGATCTGCTAGGTTGCTAATGTGAAAATACTCATATTGGCAAATCTCCCATGCATTTACACTGATCAAAGTTAGTCATGTCATACTAGGAATATTTTCCACAACTTTCTCTCTGTTTGGCACAGTTAGATTGCTTGTTTTACTTTATCAAAGAGAAATGTTATCAATATCTGAAAGGAGGATGCTGGACTATAACCCACAGTTATTGTTTCTTGGAGAGCTGACCTCCTTTCCCACTCCAGTGCTGACACACTGGGCAGTGGCTATTAGAAATGAAGTGCCTCATCCAAAAAAAGAGTTTTATTAAAGAGTCATATTCTCTTCATTATACTGCTGTAACCACAGAGCCCAGTCTATTTCAGTCAGAAAATAATTGTTGCTTGATTTTTCCCATCTGTGTCTGATCCCTAAATATGTATTATAAAGTTCCCTAGAGAAAGTATAACAGCCAACAGTGTTCTAATTTTAGCAGCATAATGAAATCATGTCCTTACCAGATACTACTCCCAGCAAAATTAGGAAAAGGAGCATGCTCTTCATTGTCTTTATGACCCGTCCTTCATGTTCCCAGCATGCAAACTGAAGGAAGATCACAGTATGTTTTCCCCAGTTTACATCAGCTCCATCTAAATTCTTCCTCTTTTTCATGTTGTGCAGTGAGAAATGAAACAAAGGACCTGTGTCTCCAAGGGAGTTTCCAAACACCACCAGCTTGTTTGCTCGTCAGGGAGCTGCTCCTTGCTGACACTTCATTCACAGCCCTGGTCTGTACTGGGGAAAACAGTCATTAATTGTCCTTCCACTATAATCATCTTATTCAATGAAGCATTGTGAAGAGAATCTAGTATGTTTTAAATCTGGAAATACCATGTTGCTTTCACCACTCCAGCAATGATGTGCTCTCTTCACCCACCAGAATCAATTACTCATGGTTTTTACCCAAACCAGGAATCTGAAGGTTTTCTTGTTTTTCAGAACATCTCTCAGAACACAGATACTACACACCTGGAGGTGAGGCATGTGTACATGATGAAGTTTGTACATGATGCAGCTTCGCTGCAGCTGTCTCAGGAACACCATGGTTCCCCACAGAAGTGCACTGGTTCCCTGAGATTAGGAATTTAACTTGCTAGCTCACAATACAGCCAACTTTTTTTTTTTTTAAACTAAGGACAGTCCTAGTGTTAGTTCCTGGAGCATGGGAGAGAAGTGACATGAATACTGGAACTGGGTGCAGTATAGGGGCATTAGAATTCACTCATAGAATAATTTAGCCTGGAAGGGACCTCTGGAGGTCACCTAGTCAAATATCCTGCTCAAAGCAGGCTTAATTAAATCAGGTTGCTCAGGGATTCATCAAGTTGATTCTCAACACCTCCACACAAACTTAGCAGCTCTGCTAAGAGGCAGAATTTTGAGATTCAGATTTAACACAGCTGTGGAGAAACCTGACTGAATTGTGATCTCAGCTGGCACCTCTGGATGTTTCTGCACGACCCTCTGTGGTTGTCCCACTGAAAGCTGACAGCAGCTCAGAAAGTTCTGTGCCTTGCTTCTGTGTTTTGTGTAGCATGATCCTGTTAATTGAACATGCTGAGCATGAGCAGCCAGTTTAACACCAGGGCAGGCACTGCCTGTGCCTGCTGCAGTCACCTCAGGCTATGGCACCTGTGTATGGTACCTGTGAATTCTGCTGGAAAAGATGCATCAGTAAAGCCTGTTGATTGGAACTGAACCATACCTGCGTATCAGATACTGATCTGAGGAATCATGAGAAGTACTCATTTTATGGCTAATCTGCATCTATTTTAAAGTGCTTCTAGGACCTTGTAATGGTTTGAAGTGGATGTGGCCACACGATATCATTTGGGAGCACAACCTGTAGTACCAAGGAAGCTGATCTTCCTTCGTCCCAGGAAATGTGTGCCTAGACTTCACATTAGTAAAGAAAGTGTGTGGAAAGTCTCACTCTCAAATTACCTAGTTATGCTGATAATAATGTAAATATATTTATAGTGTCAAAAAATTCTAACATGTCCCTTTGCCTGCCAGCTCTTTGCCCATCCCTTCATATGCACTTCCTGAGTTCACAAGGAAGCTTTTGATGTGACAGGATGCCTCACAAAGATGAGGTCTGTGTGCACAGGCATGAATCGGGCTTGTACACTGTGATGTCTTGTACAGTGATCTTCTACTAATTACCAGAACACTGTTAAACTGCTGCTAGCTTTATTTCGTCCTTTTAGTTGTAATGTGTAACCTATCCCATTATAAGCCTGTTTCTTTAGGTCTTGAAAAAACTACAGAAACATCTGGGATAAATTTCAAAGTCTTTCAGGATTTCTAAATTTGTTTAGGATCTGCTTTGAGGGATAGGACTGATTCCATCCTATACTCTGGATAGACAAGACTTCTTCAGAACTCATAGGTCACAATTTCATCCTTTATTTTCTTTCTTTTCTTCTTAGGCTGGGTTTTGGTGGGGAGAAGGGGGAATTTGGTTTTGGTGTGGCTTTTTTTTGTTCCTAAATAAATATAAATATATTTAAAATATGTTATATGTATTATATATATCTTTATGTATTTATATTTATAAATATATTTCTCAGCTTCTTTGTTTTGATCCTCTTTCTGAAAATGTGCACAGATCTAATTTCAGCAAGGATTCAAAGTCCATAAACATAAACCAGACATTATTTGTGATACAAACACTGCAGAGAGCTACAGGAGACATGTATGGGAAAGGCATCAGGAATGCACACGTGCTTGCAATGCTATCCTGTCCCTAACTTCACCTGGAAATGCAATGGGTAATTGTTTCAGGTACTAAGTAAATACCCATAGAGCAGCTAATTTCTGCATTCCCTCTAGATATGTCTCCAGGGCTTTCAAGTAGTTCCTGTTAAGCCTCATGGTTCAAGCCTGTTGTGAGGAGACTAAAGGTGACCGTGGAGATGAGGGGAGAGCCAAGCAAGCCCGCAGGAGGGGCAGTGTGGAGAGCAGCTCATCTGGGTGGAGTAAGGGAGAGCAGAAAGGGCTCGGACTCTTTCTTCTTCCTTGAGTCACTTCCAGTGTGTCCCTTTACTTCCCTCAGATCCCTCAGTTCTTGTATTCCTCCAAGTGGATTCCTGTGGTTCTCAGATTCCACCTGCCAGGCTGTGAGGCATGAGGTGAAAGGGCAGCCAGAATTAAAAGAGAGCCTAGAAGAGGTTGAAAATCAAGTAGAGAAAAGCATGGGAGCTGGTTAGGAAAAGGTGAGCAAGGCAGAAATTCACTGGCCAGTCTAGAAACAGCAGCATTTACCCTCTAAGGAGATCAGGAATGAGCTTCCTGGGAATATAAAGCAACTAGATGAAGAGAGGTCAAGGCAACACAAGGAAGAATACAACTAGGGAGTTTTCAGGCAAAATAGAGGGAAGATTAATTTTGGAGCAAACAAAGGGGACAAAAAAAAAAGTTTTTTGTAATTCTCTGGTTTTCAAGATAATTTGCAACTTTATTTGGGTTCTTTGGAGCAAAATAAAATGTACTTCTGAAAAAAAGTCTTCTGGACAAGCAGGTAAAATGGAGAATATGAGGAAGATGCAACATCTTTCAAGAGATTAAAGAATCCTGGTTCCAAGGAAAAGATCAACAGATGAGAGTATGATAGAAGGCACTGGTCTGTGCTGAAAACAAGTCCTCCCATTGCTCCAGCAGTTATACACCCAAGAAATGAAAGCATTTGCCAGAGAAGAAGGAATCCTGAGTCTGTCTTTTGCAACAAAGAATTTGAGCACTTATTTTAGGACCACTGGGAATATGGAAGGCATTAAGGTAGCAGAGATTTTTCTGATCTATCCCATTCCCTCTGCTTCATCTAGAAAGTGTGGTCTGAGGCAAAAAGATGATTACAAGGACACGAATTAAAGAAAGCTCCAGAGGTACTTGAATGCTCCAATGTAAAGATCAAGTGACAACAGCAAAGCCACACAGAAACTCCAGAAAAGACAGAGGTCCTAGTCCAACGCCCAAGCTCAATCATGTCAACTGTAAGACACCATGACTGCAAAAACCACATGGTTGCTAAATATTTTTCTCTTTAAGAAGTTCTTGTGCTGCTTAAAAATACTGTATTTTCTTCTGCCTTAACAAAACATGGAAGTCAGTGATAACAAGTTTTAATATTCATTCACCCAAGCAAATGTAGATGTTACCAGCAAGTATTCTGTGTTTTGTGATTTGAGATGAATAATGTGTGATAGAGCATTTGGTGTCTACAAAAAATTGTGTCACTTGTCCATACCAAATACGTTTAACCCTTGAATTTTAATAATATCTTCCAAACTAAGTTCTAGTGCCATTAAAGATACAGTGAAAAATGTGTTGATGCCAATGAAGTCCTCTTTTTGCATTTACTGGTTGTTGGATGAGGGCCTGAACCCATGCAGCAATACTTTGTACCTCATGACACAGCATTCACTCCCTATTACACATTTGTTATTGTAATTGCTTGGCCACCTGAGCTGTTTGGTAAATATATAAACCAGGCTGTGAATAGCAAAAGATGCAAGGACAACAAGAAAGAATGCTCTGGGAAAATATGGGTACACAGACTCTAAGGTTTCTATGTACACAGTGTGATGCACTTCATTTAGTCAAGTATTTTATTATATTATCAAGAATTACTTAAACATTATGAAACATGAAAAACCTTTGCATTATGAAACATGAAAAATCTTCCCTGTTTTACCAGCAAAAGTGATTGGATTATTTTTGCAAAAGCAACCTTGCATTTTAGCACACATAAAATATTTCCTATTGACTTTGAAAAATCAACCCACAGAAAAGTGTGCAACTAACAGAAAAGGGCACAGGGTGAGGGCTCAGGTGGGGGAGTTTCACATGGAGATAGATGGCTTTTTACACATAAGTTCCTCCATCCTTTGAACAAGAGGATTGAGAATAATTCACTACTCCCTAACAGTGTGAAATTTTGTTTGTTTATGGTTTCAAGGGCTTTGAGATCTTCAGCTGGGCTCTGTGGCTCTCCAGGGGACCAGAAGAGGGACATGGTATGTAAGGAGGGAAGTTTCACTCTCCACTTTTGTTTCACAGAACTTAATCATTGGAAAATCATTATAATGATCATGGTCTCACAAAAATCAGTGACAAGCCTGGTTTTGAAAGGAGCAATTTCAGTAGACCTGGACCTTGATAAAGTGGTACAAAGGCAAAAAAAAAAATCTTCATCACCCAAAGGAGATAGAATTATTCATTTGCTGGCCCTTTTCCTTGTTGTTCTCTGCTGACTAGAGAAAACCTTTAGAAATATCACATAGAGATAGGGTTAAATTCATCTGGGTACAGACACAGAATTACTTTTTTGCAGTTGCTGAGTTTAGATTATGCTGATTTTATATGAGAACAAACATGGATGGAAAAAATAATCCACTTACAATTGACATGAGGCAACATTATATCTGAGTAATGACTTGACTGAATCTGCCACCACATTAATCCACAAAAGGCAGCAGGAAACCAGTGCAATATTCCAGATGTATATATTTCTTGCCTGTGGATTTTAGCATCGACATCATAGAACAGCCTGAGACCATAAGAGCTTTCTTAATGAAACAGAAGATCCCACACAGTAAACCTAGTGTCCAATAAATGTTTTGACAGAGAGCTATGAAGCTGTAAAGGTAGGTGGATGAATGCACAGAGATTTTAAAAAGCCCTGCAGCCCAGACTGAGTTTAATCACATAAAACCTGGCTGTTATATTATGAGTTGCATGGGTGACAACAAGGAAACAAGGTCAGGATGTGTCCCTTTGCTGTGTGTGGCTCCCCTGACCATTGCAGGAGCTGAGGGAATATTGCCATCTAGTGCCACACAGAAATCCAGCTGTCTAAACAGAAAAGAGCCATTTAATTCATGCAGGCAATGGTTACAAAGCATCCTAAAACCTGGGGATATTATGTGCCAGGGACATCATTTTGGTCAGTGTCTTCACCAGGCTTGTTATTAGAAATGGTACATTTTCTCCTTTAAAAAAAATTACTGTTGTGGGAGCTGAGTCATAACACTTTGGGGGAAAGACCCTATTCAGTTGTTCTGAGGTTATGAAAAAAGTGCAAAATATTCTCATAGCAGTTTAGCAAGTAGCTGCCAGAATTATGGGATGCTGTTGAGAATGGGATTTTTCTGCCTGCCTAAAACACAGACCTGTATATGGTATTGTTCTATGGTCACCTTAGGCTTGCTTTGGAGACAAAGAGGCACTACTAGGGCACAACTAATGTGACCAATTTTAGCAGTTGCATTTAGGATGGGAAGTGATGTACTTTTGAAACATCTGTTTCTCTGCAGAGACAACAAGGGGGGTTTGGGATGTCTGGTTCTGATGTTCAGAGCCTTTGAACTTTCAGTGCCTCTCTCTGGACCATTTTTTAATCAGATAGGCAATGATTTTGAGGACCTGTTGGTGGAAAACTAAATACCACTTTTAGCCTTCCAAAGCCCCTGCTCTCAGCTGTGTGATGCTCATTCAGGTGGTGAGGACACTTGTGCTCCCACAGGAGCTCCTGCTGGCCTGCAGGCACAGTGGGACACATTTCCCATTCTCCTCTGTGTACAGCAGCTTTAGGAAGTTCCTCCTGTTGCCATGCCCGAAAGGGGTGACAGAGCAGCTCAGTTCCCTTCAGCCAAAACCCTGCTGGGCCTGAGATGAGGGGGTTTTTAATCAGCACATATGCTTGAGATACTTTTAACGAGGCCATCAACTCGCTTATCTACGCCACCAAACACATGCCAGATTATAACAATTTTCAGTCATTGCCCATCTGGAGCAGATTCAAACCAGTGGTTGATTTCAAAAGCAATTTGAAAATCGAAATCAGTTAAGTAATCAAATCTTCCAAAGCTGCAAATAATGTCCAGTTTTCAAGCCAGCAGCATCATGTTTATAAATGTTGACTTAAAATTACTTAAATGTCCCACCAGTACCTCTGAGTTAATTGCCATGTTATTGCTTGTGGCTGTGACTTTCCCACTATTTCTGCCCCCTAGCCATGTAAATGAAAGGATTAAATCACAAAGAGAATCAGAGTCAAATATAAAAGAATATTGTTTTTCTACCTGAGAAAGTTTTAGACACCCACTACTCCTTTTCTTTTATTTAACATGAGTGCCAATTAAGCAAGAGGCTGCTGCTAAGTTAATTTTATATATATATATGTGCTTATATTTTAAAAATCCATTATTTCACATCATCAGATATAAATCCCTACACCAACTATAAATTCTTTCATTTTCTACACTGATTTTAAATACACTGCAAAAATGTGTATCTGAAGTTCCTCCAAATGAGGAATTGTTTAGATAATAAAGTGTCTCACAATAATAGTACTGTATAAAGTTACTGATGTCAAACTCTGCCAGGATTTTTAGGGTTATTTTCTTTGCGTTTGGTGATTTGGCAAAGTCCTTAAATATGGTATTTGAAAAGAAATGGAATATGTGTGCTCTCCTGAGTGTCCACAATGTGAATTAAAATTCCATCTAAAAAGGAACCTGAAAAGCAAGGGTTGTAGATTTACAAACACATGTTAAAGCATCTAGGAATGTGACTTTCCAAAGCCCTTACTCTTATCCTCTCAGTTCCCCATAAGTAAGTTTAGCTTAAAAAAATCTAAGCTAAGAGCTTCCAGAAATAAATAGCAACAAACTGGCAGCAAATTCTGGAACTCCCCCATACCTCTTAGTCCATGGGGACACAGACTGACCTTTCAGATTCAACCCAAATCCAGCTGATTTCCTCAGGCTTTTGCCTGACTCAGACAGTTTGGGTGTTCCAGGCAGGCAGGGAAGGATTACTAACATTAGCTATGTCCTAATTGCTGTATTTAAGAGGCTGCATACTGCTGGATCCAGCACAAAGCTGTCAGTGGCTTCACTGGGATCTGGATCAGCCTCTTAAAGTTTGAAGGAGCTGGGGAAGTGTCAGGAAAGATGGATGGCAGATTTTACCTGCTGGTACAAACTGCCAGGACTATAATGACATTTGCACCAGCTGAGCCTTTACACCAGGACACGCAGTGTTATGAAGCAGTGATGTAAAATAGAGTTAGAAATGGTTTTCAAATAGAGTCACAAATTGTTTTCCTGTGCTAAGGAGCAGCAGTGGGATGACATGCCAAATCTCTTTAAGAATCAAGAGGTGAACACCCCAAAATGTCCACACACCCAGCAGTCCAGTTGGATGAATTCTTAACACAGAGTAGGGTGATGTCCATTTAAGTTGAACATCAGCACCAATGGATCTTTTGTTTCAATCAACATTGATGGCAAGTGGCAGGGCTTGCTTATTTTGCCTTGCTGATATTTGCAAACATCTGAGACCATTTCCTTGCACAAAACATTTTTCTGGGCATGGACATTTTTCTTGATGAAACCAGACTAAGCTGCACTGTCCACTCAGTTGTGTCACATCAGCCTGGGCTGTCTCAGGCCAATGCACCTGCACAAGTGCTGGTGTTGATGCACAGGGAACTGGGACCATTAATTGAGGCTGGATGAGAATTGAGCAAGTGGATGATATGGACAGGAAAAAATGGCCAGGAAATAGGGGTCTGGGCAAAAAAATTCCTGTGGAATAGGGCCTGAAACACACCCTTTGTTTAAGTTCAGAGGTGTGCAGTAATGCTGGTGCAGTTTGTGGGATACACCAAGTATATGGGTTTCAAGGGCCCTGAAGGCCCTGATGTTGTTGTGAATACAGAAATTTAGCCTTGTTTCTATTTAAAAAAAAAAAAAAGGTGCTAAACGTTATACTGTTAGCTTTTTTTCTGTTGAATTAAATTTTCTGTGAAATAGCAGAGGGACAGTCACCATGTCCCAGCTAAATGGTTTGTTTGTAGCAAATTATTTTCTATTCTTAAGGAAAAAGAATTTATTCAAGTGTCAGAAACAAGCTACATCTTGACAGATTAACAGGATTGCTGCTGTTAAAATTAATTTGTTGCCAGATTTGTTTACAAAACTTATTTTTTCAGGGATGGGTGAACTTCCTGGCATTTGCCAATCTTTTGAATAAATATTGTGGAGGATTTGTAAAATGAGAATTAATTAAAACTTTTCCTGTGAGTGCAAACCAGACATTTTGCTCAGTGTAAATAAATTGCTTGAAAGCTAAAGGGAACACTTTGAAGGAGGTGGGTGGAGAGGCAAGGAAATTTGAGCACTGTCTTCTCTTTTCCAAACAAAATGTGGGATATAACAAATATGACTAATACAGGAATTGTAATTTATATATCAGATTTGATATATCCATTTTAAACTTTCCTTGCAGTTCTGAATTGACCTCAAGATATTTCACTTCAGCTTTCAAGCTCCTCAGAGCTTTGTTTATTTTTCTACAAATCTTTTTGGTTTGGCTGCCTCTGTATGAGACGTGGCAGAGGTGCTCATTTCTGGATGTGGAGCTTTAGATACTGGCTCTTATATATGATTTGTGTGGCTCTAAGAAGGCCTTTCAGTGTTAGCTTGGGTGGTATCACCACCTCAGACAAAGAGATAAGCTGATAGTCATCATCCATTCATTCTGCTAGGGGGAGAGAAAGAATCAGATCATGAAATGCATATCCAGGAAGAAAACAAGGACAAGTGTTTGCATTCCACCTTTTCATTCACTGCAAGTTGGTTTTGTTGGTAGTATTTGGGTTGTTTTACTGTTTTTATAAGTGATCATGACAAAAATATTCTTTATGAAACAGCAGACAGCACTTCTACTCTTTCATGGATAGAGTCAAGGAAGTGCCACTAAAGATCCTTAGAAAGATTTTTCAGAGACTCATTTGAAAAGGAAATCCAAAGATAGATTTTGAGCAAAAGACAAACATTCCTCCCATTTAGACTAAGATTTTTCACTTTTTTTTCCCCCTGGCCCTAATGTCCCTAACCTAAGAAATTAGTCCTGGACAAAAGCCTTCAGTGCTACAATTTGGAATATATTGTTTCTGACAAAGCCAGGGGCAGATGTCAGCCTGGCAAAGGAGAGTCTGCAAAGGCAGCAACAACTCGAGGGACACCAGCACTATCCAGGTTAATTAAGTACACAGGCCATCAGTAAGTCCTACAAATAAATTACAAAACAGTTCATGGATTTCACAGAAGGCACGGGATTTTACACCATGCAGTATTCAGGCAAACAGTCTCTCTGTGATTCTTTAGGTATTAAATCAGAAGGATTGATTCTTCCCAGTTACTTCTCCCCAAGATTTCCTGCTTTTAAAATTACCATGCCTGGTCTTAAAGGTTTGATTAGTTAGAGCTACCACACACTGCTGCTGCACTAATTGAACAAAACTCCACTGGGTCCATCCTTCCAGAGCCTTGTGCATTTCAGGAGTGTTTCCCACGGTCATATGTAGGAAGCTGCCTGTTGGCAGGAGGGAAAAGCATCTCTGCTTTAGAGACAGCCTCAAGCTTTTGCTTAAAGAGGCTAACACTGCCACTAACAACTAGGAAATCCTGGCAGATAGTCCACATGAATATCTCTTTCTATATTTGCACAATGTCAAGCACACTATCAGCCCTGAATAAATAACAATCATAGAAACCTGGAGTCAGCCAGGAAATAGCTGTGAATGAGACATTCATATTTTAAAACCTGAAACTGCAATATTATCTTGTTATGACTTTGGGAAAATGATTCTTTTCCTTTTCGCCTCTTGTTTTTTGGTTTGGGTTTTTTTTCCCTAAAAAAGAAGAAATGCTAATACTGCTGGTAAAGGTACTAAAAAAACTTTATTTGGCCCTGTATTACAGAATGAAACATCTAAAGTGTTCTGCCTGATAAATACATAACGAGCAACATTGAGAACAGTGCTGATTTTAATTCCAAAGAATTTATTTCTAAATGAAAAACAAAATTAGAGATGGAATACAGCTGCAACTACAAACTAGGATACAACAGTGATTATATGGGAGAAAATGGAAGAGTAGCTGAAAGACAGTTTCACAAGGCAATATTGCTTTTGATAATGTCTTCGCAAAGTTGATTTTTTTCTAAATTTAATTGAAGGTCCCTATTTAAAAGCATTTATATTAGTCATATATCTTTAAAACAATGAGCAAAATTCATGAGGAATTCAGTCTCCATCTCTATAGAAATAATAATGAAGGGCAACACCCTGTAGTAAAACTAGTTGAAAGTGGTAATTCTTATTTAATTCAGACTCTTGACAAACATTCAGAGTTACTCCTTCACAAAAGAATAATTTATTTCTCCTTTTCTGTTCAGATGTAGGGCTCCTATGCAGACTAAGCGTGTTTCAAGATTGTATTTTTATGGTTACAGATGAGAAGAAACAGATTCTTACTTTAAAATGTGGTGTTTTAATTGATGACGGGATACACGCACAAATTATTTTTCATATATCGATCACCTTTAACAGTAATCCAGAAAGATCTGAGATCTGAGGGCTGTCTCAGTATAATCAAATTGCAATTAAGTTAGTCCAGAAGCATTTAGAAGATATAATGGCAAGGACTATAAAGGAGAAGAATAAACTGAAAACACAGAATGCCAAAAATCACCATCTGCTGAGATGATGGGAGTATCATGCTCAAAGCTGTTAAGGTGTTACTAGAGCTGTTGTCTGTTACAACATTAAACAGTTAATTGCAGTTCATGGGTTTTAAGTAAAAGGACTGGGGACTGCTTTTTACCATAGCAACCACAAAAAAGAAATCTCTTCCAGCATGTGTGCAACACGCGCCAACATAAAAGCAAAGAAAATAAATATATTTGCAATTCGGAATTTAAACTATAATTATTTGGAGAAATTCCTCTTTCCAAATTTACATTCAGAGCATCCTGGAGAGAATTAGATGCTCATTCCAAATTTACCAAATGTCTTTCCTGAGGGACAAGAAGATGTATTACATTCTGTATCTTTTCCCACTAACAACTGTTAGGATGACTCCTGCTGCTTAGGTAAACAGAGTAGGGAAGGGAAAGAATACAGAAAAAAGGAAAACTTTGTCATCTCACTAATGTGTGACCACCTGTGCTGCAGGCAGGGTATGGGTATAAACGCATAGGTCAAGATCACGTGTGTACCATCACTTACCTTCTGCCACTCCATCCATTTCTGCTCTGTGCTGAGGTCAGCCTACTTGTGATCTTTGAGCAAGAAAAACAAGTTATGGTGACAACCCTTCTGACTGTTTAATCCCAGGTCAGGTCAGGTTAAGTTTGAAAGAAGGACAGGAGAAAAGGAAAGCGACAGTTACATAATTATCATGCCTTAAATATTAACATATAATATTTTGATGCCAATGGAACTTTTTATTGATAGAACTTTCTGAAATAAAATACTGATGAGTTCAACTGTCTTTCCAGACATGGTTTCATTTTGATGGAATACTTCTTTTGAGGTATGATTTTTCTGAAGCCTTTGCAAAATCCAGACAGGTGTAGAAGCAGCAGATCAGAGAGGCAGCCCAGCAAATTACCTGGAGCAGTGACCTAAAAGGTGAGCCAGGCAGGTGAAAAGCAGCTGGAAAGAGGGACGAGGTCCTGCTGGTTCCTTTCCCTAGAGGATGTCCCGAGGGCAGGAGACAATAGGAAGAATTGTATTTTACTACCCCTGAACCAACTAAAGGTTTGAATATGGAAATGTTTTTAAAACATCTATTGTAGCTGCTGAAAACAATTATGTCTGTGGCATCTGCCAATTCTCATAATTATCTGCTGTTGTTTCAAAAATGTGTATGGGAAATTTTGCAAAATCTAGGACCAATAATCCCATAGCTGACACAGCATGCTCTTAGACTCTTACACCACAAACGTAGTGTGAGATCAGAACAGAACAGTTGGCTACATTAAGATTCAGATTGACAAAGACAGACTGAGAGGGTTTTGTCAGCTGATGTAAAAATTTCCATAGGCAAAATCATAAAGCCCTGAATAAATGGAGGAATTCACCCACATATGAGCACTTTCAGAACCCAGAGATGTCCTTCAAGTTGTCCCTCTACAAATCCAGAAGACACAGGTTCATGGCTCTATGCACCTGTAAGTTCTCCATAGAAGACCAATTCTAACCCCTCCAATGCAGACTTGTCTCTCAGTTTCAATTCCTATTGTACTGCTGTTGTATATTGTGTTTACCAAGGCACTCAAATTCTTAGGTCTTGTCGCCATTGAAACTCACTCTGTTTCCATACAGCCTCTAGCACTGTATTTTTTTTATAAGAGCATGGCATAAGTTTTGCTCCATTGCTTACAAACAACTTTAGAAATAATCAGAAGTGTGCAACTCAACAGTGACATGAACACATAATTCAATAAAATGCCACTGCTTACGCTACTAATAGATTTCAGTGAGTTGTATTAATTGTGCTGATTATGATGATGTGTGAGGGCACAGAAAAAGGGCTCCACTTCTCCTGTAAACAGAAGAGTAGACACCTCTTTTTATAGAGAACTGACAGTCAATATATGCTTAGACAAATAATCTACTGCAAAATTTTTCAGCCCGCTAGACATAAAGCATTCTCATTTTGCCAGCTTTCCTGTACCACAGACCACAACTGTAATATTTTGAAGTCACCAGCAGCTGCAGTGCCAATAGTCTTCTTAGTGCAGAAGGAAAACCAGGCATTGTATTATCAGATTACTACAGAATCCTTGAATGTCAATATGAATGCAAGTTTTTAAGGGCTCAGATTTAGTATACACAGAAAAAGATTGCAATTCCATAGAGGGAGGAAGAGGAGTTCATGCTTAATGGTTTAGATTTGGGTATTTTCAAATAATCTATTATTATTGTTATATATGATTTGGCAGAATTAAACACAGACAGGGAATCCACAGATGCCTGCCGTATCCTAAAGAAAAAGCAGTTTTTTATCTGTCAATTAAAAGATTTGGGAAACAACAGACAGTTCTGTTAATCTTGGATCAAATTAGCATCTGAAGTTGAATTACAATATTCTCAAATACTAATGATTTTCAGTTAATTTTTTCCCTAAACCACTATTGTTCACTTTTCATCAGTCTTGTAACTTTTGCATATACCAGATGTCACATGCTGAGTGTCTACAAAACAAGATTTGATTAAATGCACAGACCTGTACCACTGGATGTTATTAGCCAGTTAACATGTTTGATGGCCATAGATGTACAAAGATTCTCTTAATCTGAGCCTGCAAAGGTGCAGTCTTAGCTCATAGGCATTTCAGAAGTATGCACCCTTCATAAGTAACATGGAGTATTTTTTATGATGTCTGAACTTTTGTCTTTACCAGCTATGGTTTCCATTTAAACCCAAAGTATTATTAGTAGTATGCTTATACTTGGATTCCTTAAAGGAAACAATGCTCAGGAGCACTCATCAAACCACAGGTTTCCAAAAAATAGCAAAGGACAATGTATTTTTATCAAGAGGAGGATTTAATTTAAAAATTCACTTGATCTGTGAGACTGTAACTGAGATCCATCCACATCAGGTCTCTGCAACCACATTGCCTTTGTAAAAGGTCAGGTGAAGTCTGATGACAGAAGTTCAGGGTGGCCATGGGAGGTTTACACATGTAAGTCAGTGCTTAAACATCACACATAATTTTTACTTTGGGTGCATTTTGGTGTCAAACACATCACTAACTACACCCCAATCCTGCTAAGGCCTTTGAGATCTATTTTGGCTGAGCACAGAACTTGCAGTGCTTATCAGAAATACTACATTTGACTCTTCCTGGTTGTAATGGGAATCTTATTAGGACAAATCTCCTTGCAAAATTAGCACAACAATGCACAGAGCTACAAGAGAATTCCCTCTATAATAGATGAGACACAATTGATTTCTGGCACTCCACTTCCAGCCTCAGCCAGAAATACAAGATGAACAGGCTTGCTTTCTTCTGTGATTTCAACACGTCTGCTTCCTGTACGAGCTGGAAGTAGGACATACCATAACAACTGTCAAAACATTTCAGAACCTCGAGCAAGGTGTGATTGGAGCCAGCCTCTAGGAGCAGAGAGGACTTGGGGAGCCATGTGAGTGGGCTGGGTCCTCTGCTCTCCACTGATCAAGGACCAAATGTGACCTTACCAAAGGTGTAGCAATGTGACTCTCACTCAAATCTCTTTTCTGGCTGGACCAAAACTTTCACAGCCAGGCTGAAGGACACTCAAGTGACTCCCAAACACTGAGGCCATCTCTCCCAGGCTGAAATCTTCTGGCAGCTTGTGGGTGCCTCCCCTCAGCCCACTCACCATGGTGCCTGGCCCTGCCAGAGCTGAGTCCCTTTTACAGTGGGGATCGGTGAGCTGCTGAGAGAGGGGCACAGACAGGGCTCCAGCACTTGTGGAAAATGGTGGGATGGGAGCCAGATCACTGAGGCCAAGGAGCTCCAGCCAGGGCCAGGGTTAGGCTGGGAAGGACTGCTGGCCTTCCAGGGAGCGGCAGAGGAGAGGGGAGAAGGAGAGGGGACATGCCCTAAGACAGGAGGAATTGTTTAGAGAGGAAAAGAGGGCAGCTCCAAACAGGCAGCTCATTGGTGGGAGGAGGAGAGGTGACTCAGGACTGAGAGATGTGTCCTCCACTGAGGGACGCATGGGAAAGGAGAGGAAAGTCTCCTAAACTGCAAAGTAGGGGATAAAATCAAGGTACTGTGTCTTAAAAGACATGGTTGCCTCTGGTGAGGCAGCTGGGCCCAAGTGGGAGGGTGGGGAGAGATGTGAGCTGAGAGTGAAAAACAGGCCCAACAATGAAAACACACCATGCAGGGTTAGAGTAAAGTGACAGAAAAGCGGGAACAAAACTCAGAAAAGGGAAGCATTTGGGAGAAGGAAGGATACAAACTGGACAAATATGGCATCTCTGTTGAGAAGGAACAGGAGAAAGTTGGCTCCAATGCAATGAGGGAAAGGCAGGAAGCTGCTGTTGTGTGCTGCCAACACCCGCAAACGTGGCTGGTGAATGGAAAGTTATAATATACATTATTCATCAGGGCAAACTTAATTTTTAATGAAAGAATATTTCTATGCCTACCTCATGAGAAATGTGCAAAGATCTTTGGGGACTCATGTTTTGTGGTCTTGGTTATTCATACAGGCATTGTGGGAGAGCAAAGCACAGGAAAGCAGCACGCTATTTGAAAGCAGACTTCATTCTGAGGCAAGGTAACTTTCTCCACTCCCAAGAGGTTTTATATCTCAAAATCTAAAGAATTTTACTCTGTCTTCCAAAAATGCATGGAATTCCTACAAATTTCTTCCTTTCTGTCCCAAATGGTTAGTTAAGAGCCTTCCTCTAAAATCTGGATATGGCCTTTGAGAATATTATTGTTACTTTTATTTACCAAAAAACCTCTTTCAAATAAAAAAAAAAACCAAACCAAGCAACAAACAAAACTGATGAATATTTAGTAAGTATAATAAAAGGGATCTGCTGCACCAGCGCTAGATATGTTTAGTAATTTTAAGAAGCAGTACGAGACATGCAGTGACGATGTTTTAAAACAATTTGTCTGTGATCTTTCCTGAGTGCCTGTCAATACAAGCAAACTGAATTTTAGCCTGCCAAGTACTCTTTGACCTGTCATTCATGTCTTTCAATTTCCAAAACATTTGCATTAGTTGTCACTCTCCTTCAGTGAATGCACTGCTCTGACCTCGTCTAACCCTGTTTCTTGCCACAAGAGCAGCTGATGAAGTGTTAGACCAGGGACTCTGGGTAGTGCGTTTTAAGAAGGGAGTTTGAGATCCATGTTTCATACAGGTTATGCTATAGCACTGAGAGAGGATGGTCAGGTGTTTGGTGGAAGTCAGGACACTGGGAGTATTTTCGAGAGAGAAAATCCTGGCAACTGGCATGGGTCAGAAACTGAATTCTCAGAGGCTCCTGGCTGAAACCTGAAACAGTTGCTGAAAAAAAAAAAAAAGAAATTGTTTTGCTTCTCTGAAGCAATTGGTAAATCCTCCTGTTCAGTGAGGATACATGCCTGCACTGCACAAAGGGTACCATGGCCAGCTTTGGTACCAGAAACACTCCAGCAACAGTAATAAAGTAGAGAAGAAAACTTATCCTCTGGAAAAAGACACTACAGTAGTAGGTTAATGCCATTTAGATGACAACCAACACGAGAAAAAATTGTTTAGTCACTGGAGCAAAAGGAAGTGCAATTTTTTTCACAGTACTTGCATAACTCTAGGGTTTGAAATGTGCAGTAACTGTTGATTTCCATTGCTAGTTCATAGCCTTATTTTTGGTATAATTCCTTCTCTAAAGTTTCTAGAGTTCAATGTAGAAAGTTACCTAATTGTGCATTGTCTGCTCATAAACCTGTGTGGTGCACCTCTCTTTAGATTTCCCATTTCATCTGATTAGAGCTGCTGTGTTTCAAGCATTGCTTTGTTTTGTGTGGAGCAATTTGCAACCCTTTTTTGAGAAACATGATTTTGTTGCGATACAAAAGTATCTCACTTTGAATTTCTTTTTCAGTTCTCCATTTTTTCTGTTTCTTTTTTAAGTGCCAGTTTCTTTGGCAGATATGGAACCGAAGGCATAATTCAGGCTTTTTTTCTTGTGTTATTTCAGAGGACATTTAAAACAGATTTTTCTGCTATAAATGTCTATTTAATACCATTTTCCAGCTGAAGTCTGCTATGATGGTACTCACATAGTGTTTGAGACACCTTCTGAAATTACAAAGAGATCAGAAATAGTACAGGGACCACATTTTTGGCCAGAGTGGCTCTAGGGAGACTGGCTCATAGTGGCTTCTACACTTGGCTTGCTAACTCCTGAGTTGTTTTAATGGGCATCCTGTACACATCTTTTTGCAGAAACCTAGATATAGGACTTTTTTAAAAGTATCTAATTTATTTAATGACTTCAACTACTCCAATTATCACATAGCACACTAGAATGTTACATTGTATTAAAAAAAAAAGTTTCAGAATCAGCTTTAATGGAGAAATGCAGGACTACCCATTTGGTGGATTTTGTACCTTGTCAACACAAACGTCTCAGCTAACCTGAGGTGTTGCTGTAGCATTAAAGAGAAACTTCATTTATCCACTGTGGAAAGAGAGACTGCAAACAGATGACTGCAAATAGATAATCAAAAGGTTTCAAATTAGCATGAGTGTAAAAGTCCACCATAGACATAGCTTGCACACAAGTAAACATACAAGCTAGTTTTGCACTCCTCAGAATGCTGAAGGATTAAAATTTCTGCACCCCTGTGACCTGACACCCAGCTACTTTGCTGGTGCTTTTCTTATGCAAACTCCATCACTGACTATCTGTAAGAAAATCTTGTGATTCATTTACTGCTCCACTTCCACCAAAGTAGATACCTGGGTTCATAAAACTGTCTGCTATGTAAAGATTTCTGCAATATAAGACAAAACCACCATTGTGGTAAATCCATTGCACAACAGGACCCTGGGAAGTATTTATGAATCTCCTGCCAAACTGCTTAAATCATGACTTTGTTACAAGCATCAGATGTTTATAATCTTGTTATGATATTGAGGCCTTATACAGCTGGCTTTTTACAATACTTTTGCAGTCAGTTTAAAGCCATCTGGTGCAGGTATTGCCAGGTATACATGATTTTGTTGTTGTTGTTGTTGTGACTACACACGCACCCTCAGCACTCTCATGGTATTTTCTCAGTGTGTGACAGTACAATTGAAGTTAAATTGTGTCATTGTTTATTTGTACCTGGTGACTACATATGATGTTCCTGAGAGCCACAAGTGAGAATTGCTGTTTTAGTTTGTCATGTCTTCAAATTCAGATTCTGAAAATTATATAAAAATGTCGGATTGGTCTCCAAATAAGCCAAATATTGATATGCAGCTTTGGATGTCTTCTAATCTCATAACTTTTACTGTGCTTTTATAAAGCCCAAGTCTTTAAACATAATTAGAGTAAGAAGGTATAGATATCACAGACATGATATAGATATCATATAATTTTTATCTTTTGGTTACCAGACAAAAAGCTTGCATTTGGAGATCATCTTATTAAAAGACCAATGATATATGGATTAAAAAGATTAGAGTTGAGGTTTTATCTGTATTTTGCTATTTATTAGTTAAAGGCCATCATTTGCTAGTAGTTTACTTTTTTAATACCATGTTATGATTGGATCACTCTAGTATTTAGAAGCTGCAAACAAAATCAAGGCTGTATTACCTTGGATTCTGAAAAATCACATAGAAAAAAGAAGCTTCTGCTCGGCAATTGAAATTAAAGAATCCTCAGGGACCAGGGAGGGAAAGAAGGACCTTTCCTGACTGACTTAATTATTTTTCTGTGGCAGAATGACTTGTTCAAGGTCATAGAAGAATTAAATTTCTGTATTGGTGAGCAGGTGGAAAAAAAACCAAAACAACAGAGGCTGTTTAATCTGCACTTTCACGTGCATGTTTTTTTACTAATTTCCTAAGGAACAAAGTCTTCTGTGACCATGTTTGTGACTTTCCCTCACTTCTTTCCCTCTCCATCCATAAACTCTGGCCCAACTGATTAATAAAAACAAATCTGAAAGAGGAATGAAAGTCTTAAATATGTTTGTCTTTCTATGAATTTTGTGGAAGCAGATGCCAGTAGAAGGGGAGAAGAAACCATCTGCATGGTCTGTCTACAGTAAAGCTGCAGCTCGAGCTCGCATTCACAAGACAGCACCACATATATTCCTAACAATGGGAAAACTCACAGGTAATCCTGTGTGATCAACTCTCTTCCTATTTTGCTATAAGGCTCTGGAACACAATCACAGCTGTCCATGCAACATACACTGGTTTATTTGACACCAATGTGGAGTGAGGTGTTCTTGGAGAGAAGTCCTGGTGCAGAAGTGAGGATGCTTTTCTGCAGCTTCAGGATTTGCACCCTACAAGACAAAGGAGACAAATTGAAGGCTGGCTTGCTCAGGGATGGCGTTATTTCTTGGTGCAGATCGTAGAGGCAGCATAGATGTAATCAAAACAGAACTCACACTCTTTAAAGAAAAGATGCTGATCGCAGGAAAGCTGGGTATATGTGTAGCTGTGTCATTTAGGGACATGTTTCAGTGATGGAATTAGGGTTAATAGTAGGACTCAATCCTAAAGGTCTTTTCCAACATAAATGATCCTATGATTCTGATTGTGGAACCATTTGTTTAATGATAATGTGGCCTTTGAATATAGGAGGAAGGAGAAATTCCTTGGGGAGGGCTTTGGAAACCTTTCTCTTAAACTGTAAGTCACTGGATTGTTTCTTTTTAGGAAGGAATTGGTACATCTTGAATCTTTGATTTTATGCTAATTTTCCTTCATATGGTCTGTTTCTGTTAAGAACCTAGACTGCCTGTAGTGTGTCACGGTAAGCAGCATGTAGATCTGTACCATGTGTTAAAGCTGGAAAGTTTCTTCTTTTTTTTTTCTTGGTTTGAGGCAGCTTGTATTAAATACTTTACCCCTCCCCTTGTTTCTCAGTTGTATGATTAGGAGTTGCTTTACTACTTGTGCATCCTGTAGTAGTGTTTAATATTAGTTGGACACTTGGCCCTGAAACCTAAGGTCGGTTTTCATCGATGGGGATTTCCTGGGTGCTCACACGCCTTTCTTTGGCATTCTCTCTCCAGATCCACATCTACAGTAATCACACCACTGTTATGGCAAAAGCTGTGCAGTTTAACTTCTCTAATTATGAGACTATTTGGCCAATGTCAAGACATTTGCTCAATTATCTTGCAGTGAATTTGAACACAAGTGTCAAACATGGTTGACTATTAAGTTCATGTCATTTATCATTCCGTCTAAGGAATTCCATCTTGCTCTTCCTGACCAAAGTGGTTTTCAGTATAGTGGGCAGAGTTTTCAATCTCAGCATAAGCAATTTATGTCTATTCTTTTTTTCTTCCTCATTGATGTGGAAGGAATTATGTGTCCTTATAATTAAAAACATCAAACTTATTCACTACCAGCTGAATTTTGTTAGACTAAGTAAAACTCTCCTCAAATGATAGAATCTTAAATCCTCTGATCCTTCTCATAACCATGTCCACACTTTTTTTTGGTAGAAAGATAAATTTAAATTGGTGGAATAGAACTGCACATAATATTCCTAAATACAGCTTGCCAGGGATTTGTATTACATCACAACTACCCTTCCTGCTTCTGGAAATTCCCCATGTAGTCAATGAAAGATCATGCATCCTATGTCTGCTTCATGATGGCTGCTAACAAGCCTGCTGTGATTGCCTGGTTTTATTTGAAGGGTATTTTGGTGAGCTTTCTGCTTCTTTGATAGTGTTACTCACGTTTCTTGTAGATAATGTTCACCTGACTGGAGGCACCCTGGCTAGGCCATACAGAATGAAAGCTTTTCAGCTCACCTCTGGGCACTAGGGACGGGACTTGTATATTCCAGCTGCTTTTTGGAAGAGGTGGAGTGTGTTGACAGTGTATATAAGGCAAAGAGTGTCTGTCCTGTGCCTCAAATGTTTATCCATTTTAGCACTACAAAGAGCTTAGTCCTAATGAAGTTGTGGGAAATTTATTTAAATCCATTCTAGACTGCAGCACCATATACCTTCAGCAACTCCTGTCCTGCCCCTCTGGCCACCACTCCAGCTTTTGAGCAGGCCTGAAATGTTTTGGTGGGTTTTGTTTGTTTGGTTTTGGGGTTTTTTTGTGGTTTGTATGTTTCTTGGTTTGTTTTTTTTTTTTTTTTTTGAGTCCACATTAATTCCATGTTCTGCCTCAGTATTGCCTCACAAAGGTTTGAACCAGAAAAAAGTGAACGAGTGTCTGGGAAAAGATGCAGGACAAGGATGGGATCACACAAAGCTCACATCACCACTGAGAGAAGCGTCTGTTGGACCATTGACTTCAGTCACATCACCCCTAACGGGGCTGCAGAGCTGTATGAAACCACTACGTGAGGGATATGTGAGGCTGCTTAAATAAAACCAAGTCCTTCACTGGGAGCCTTTATATTTAGCTTAAGAGGTATGAGTTGAAGCAACAGGCTTATGCTGAAACTCCTAATCCAGAGCAAGTATAGTGAGTATAAAAATGTTCACGCTTATTTTCTATTCTTACCTCAATGGTGAAATAAGCAAAAATGACACTATCCTAAATTAAAAGCATTTACGTCCCATAGGTTATGTAGAGCGAGATGAAAACCTCGGTATGGTTTGAGAGAAGCCGGACCTGCGAGTTCAGAGCTGCTGTAGCGTAGCCTAGAACACCAAGACGAGAAAAATCCCATTTGCAAACAGACGGAGCCTACTACAGACCAGGCAGTATTTGGATAACAAAATGGCTGTGGTTGTGGCTATAGGTGATCCACAGGAGCGCAGCTGGAAGCAGGGCAGCGGGGGAGCCCCAGCCCCGCACTCCGGGTCCGGTCCGCGGCCGCGCTGGAGCGCGGAGGGGCCGTGCCGCAGCTACCGAGAGCCCGTCCCAGGCACTTACTGCGGGAGCGGCGAGACGCGGGGCGCGCAGCCCCGAGGCGCACACGGCCGGCGGCTGCGCCCTCCCGGCGGGGCTCCAGTGCCGCCGGTCCCGCTCCGCTCCGCTCCGCCGGGCCGAGCCGAGCCGTGCCGAGCCGGAGGGGCAGCGCGGGGGCTGCGCGGGTCCGGCGCCCCTCGGGGCGGGCGCGGGCCCGGTGCCGGCGGCGCGGGGCGCAGGCGCGGGGGACGCGGGCATGCGCGCTGTGCGGCGGGGAGCCCGATCTGATAGGGAGCAGGGGCTGACACTACCCCCGTGTGGGCGGCGGAACGTCCCGAGGATGACGTGCGGCGTTCTCGAATCCCGTGTCTCGCTCGCTCGCTCGCCGCCGCCGCCGCCGAAGGAAACGGGAAAAGCAACAAGGAGGCAGGAGCAGGCGCGGCGCCATGGCGGCCCTGGAGCGGCCCGTGCCCAGTCCCGAGGCGTTCCTGGGCCAGCCGTGGGCCGCCTGGGTGCGGGAGGCCGCCCCCCCGCACGCGCACGGCGCCGCCCCCCCGCACAGTAAGGGCAGGGACCGGCCGCGGTCCGGCTCCGCACGCCGCTCCCCCCGGAGCGGGGCCGGGGTCCGGCCGGGCCGCCCCCCCTCCGCTCCCCTCCCTCCCTCCCTCCTCCCGCCGGGGCCGGGAGGTGCCGCCCCCCCGGGCGCTCAGCTGACGCTCGGCCGAGCCCCCGTGCCATGTGTGCGGGAGGCGCACGCCGCGCCGCGCCTGCCGTGCCGCTGCCCCGCGGCGCTGGGCCGGCGCCGCGGTGGGGGAAGGGGGCGAGGGGGAGGATGCGCGGAGGGGCCGGAGGATGCCGCGGGCGGGGAGGGGGGGCCCAGGGTGCTGCCGCGGGGGGCCCGGCGGTTCCGCTCCCTGGCAGATGCTCCGACCATTGTGCTTTTGCTGTTGCAAATAGAAACACTGCTCACCTCCTCACCTCTCCTCCTCCCCTCGCCAAACAATAAATGCACACCTCAGGGCCCTCGGCGCTTCCTGACTCTGCTTCTCTTCTGCAGGTGTAGATCTGGAAGAGACTGGAAAGGAGGGTGGAAAAAGCAGGGAGGTTATGAGGCTTAATAAAGAAGGTAAGTGGATAGTGCTGGCACACCTCTCTACCTGTCTGTCTCTTGGTGCTTGTGAATGACTGTGGTTTGGCCTTGACAGGGTGGTCTGATAGCATGTGGATTTCTCTGCTGTGAAGACCGTTTCAGGGTTGGATACAGGCAGATGTCTGCCACTGTGTCAACTTCTTTTGAAGTAAGGGTATAACAGGTGCATACATGCAACTGACAGACGTGGTAAAAGATGAGACAATTTTGAGGCAAAAGACAGCTACACATCAGTGGCCATATTGGATTTTTTTGTGGACCCTGTCCCTTGGTGCAACATTCCAGTTGCTCATGTGAAGATAAGCATATAAACTTTAAACTTGATATTATTATTATTATTAGCAACTTAGTGGAGATGTTTTCCCTTGCAGTGAGAAAGGGTTTGTTACCATCTTTGAGTTCTTTCGCTTTAGCTCAAATCACATTTTATTCTTCGTTTGCACTGCTGAGTGTGACCTACAGTCAACTGAGCAGCCAACATCAACTATTATATCAGGTTACACTAACGCATGTATATTGTGCAAAACCAAATAAAATTAGTCATTTGGGCCATAACTTCTTCTGGTACCGTCAGTGTGAACAGGCAAACTCCAGGTTAGTGCTCTTTGCCAGTATGCCAGGCCTGTCACAGCTCTGTCAGCCATGAGAGGAGAAACATTTTGTTTGTGATGTGTGCCATTAACATCATGTTGAGGTAACACCTAATGCAAGCAGTGAAATAGTTCAGGATGCTTTTTCAAGTAGCTTTGTTTTTGTTTCTGTTTCGTTAAGAAAGTGCTTTGCGCACACAACCTCTCTGTCTTGGGAAATACTTCTTGGGAAGTCAGTTCATAATGAAGAATCCCATCATAGTGAAACTTTGGTGTGACTTACCCTTGCTGAGAGAAATCCCACTATTACCTGTAATGTCATGAAATATATTCTGAAATATTATGAAGTTTCGCATTACATTACAGTTGTCATTCCATGTGCATTCGATTTTGAGCATCTTGGCAGCTCAAAGGAATCTTATGTTTTCTAAACAAGCTCTTGAAAAAAGAATGAATTAATGAGTAATGTAGATTTGTGTAATAAACTATAAAATTGCACAGAGTATACATTAAAGTTATTTAAAATATCATAAAACTTCCTTTTTGAAAGACCTTTACAGAGATGCCAAGTTTGATTGTGTTCCTATCTTGATTCTTACGTGCCTGAACCTCTTTATTTTGTCAGCCCAAAGATAAGCTAGCAGCAGAACTGAGATTTTCATGAAGTTATTTATAGGTAAAAGGTTCAAGGCTCTGTACATATATCAGTAATGTTGATTCAAAAATAATTGAACAAAAATTTTGCTACTTCAGCTGTGCCTTCATAAAGAGCTTAATTTGTTGAGATAAAATGTTTTGTGCACAGAAGTCCTTGAACACAAATTCCTGTTATAAGCATGGGTCATAAAGATTGAAGCATCTCTACTCCTCAGTTATACATAATATGCAAATTGTTTCCTAGAAAGATTCAGTGTAAATTATCAGTTCTAGTCTTGTTTGGTTTTTGGGGGGGTCAGAGACTCTATCAAAGGAACTCTATTTAAACTCACTAACCAGAAAAATAACTTCCAAACAAAGTGTAATGTCATTGCTGACATTATGATCATGACAGGTGTGAAGCACTTACTGGCTTTTATAGTACTTATGTCATAATACCATGTAAAAAAAAAACCCAAAATTGACTGTTATATTTAGAAAATAAAAAGCCATAGGGATGTTACTGCTTTCAAGTAGTAACTTGTGTTAGATCACTTAGGAAGAACTTCATGAAGTGTGAATAAATGAGTATGTATTGAAATATTTCTACTGTATTCACTTGGGCAGTCTGTTAATACAGGTGTTTTCACCACACCCATCTGTGTGTCTGAACACCCACTGGGAATCTTCCTTGGGCCCCACAGTCCTTATTGGTAAAGGTGGGGGAAGATTTTAAGAGTTAGATTGGTCTGCAAGAAACATTTCTCAGGTATTTGCAGAAATGTGCTTGTGCTTTTACTCTGACCTTGCTCGTGTGTTGTGTGACATGTTGAATTTTTTTGCCTGCTTCGTTCATAGATGAGGGTTGTGGTTATGATAGTTCTGAAAACAAAACCCAACTCCTTTTTTTACAGTCTTATCAACTTGAGTAGACATTTTAATGGCATCTGTGGTGCCAGGAGATTGTAAGTGGTGTCTTAGAAAAATCAAATGTTACTTGTAACCTACTTGTATCAAGTAACCAGGGGCAACAGATGGACAGGATTTTAAGTATCAAAAATTACTGTTCTGTTTGATAAAGATAGTGTAAAACCTGATCTCTCTGCACTTACTATTTGTCTGCACTTCCTCATCTTTAGTTGATGTGACTAGGTTTATGCAGCCATCCCTTTGTAAGCAGTTTAGCAGGAAGGCTTTTCAGATGAGTGAGACTGTGTGCAGAGCATGGTGGGAGCTAGAGTGGGAATATGTTGGTTTTCAGACCACAACAAGGTGTTTCACTTTGGTTTTGTAGAAAAACAATGGTGTTAGGTGACGAAAAGTGCTTCCACTTAGCTTCATCCCCGCTTTGCTGCCTCCTCTCTGGTTGTGTACCGTGTGTGTTTAGAGTGGTGGGCTGCTCTTCTTCCTTGGCCTGGCCAGGAGGGGATGTGGGAGGCAGCATTTCCTGGAGGTGGGGGTAGGAGCACTGCCTGCCAGGTCTCTGCCTGCCCAAGGGGTTGCTGCTTGCATCCCTGGGCAGAGGGCTCACAGTCTGACTGTGCTGCTCATTTCTGTAATGCAAGGGATGCACTGAGCCTCTGTGCCCCCTGTGCCCCTTCTTAGGGGTGAAAGTAAAGGCACAGGAGTATTGCCCACTGCTTTCCTTTATTCTGCAGTGTAAATGTAGGCAGCATAGAGGGAGAGAAATTTCCTGAACGTTTGTTCAGTTTTCTAGACAGAATTGCTTTTTGCATGATAACACTTACTCTGAGTTTTCCTATAGAAAATGCATTCTGTCCATGGTTGACTTTTACTGGCATGTGGATTTGTAGAGAGGGGATTACAAAGTTCCAAGTGTTCACAGAAAATGAGAAGTTTTTAATATAAATGTTTGTGCCAAAAAAGAAACCCCAAAACTTATCTGCTAATCTAATCAGGGAACAGAAACAGTATTGTGTAACTTATCTGACAAATCACTACCAAGCAACCAGCTTAGCTAAAAGAGGGGTTATCAGAATTAGAGCAGCATTTAGAATTTATGTTGAATTTTAAAAGGTTGAATGGCATATTTGAAGAATTGAAGATTTCCTTGCAGATAGCAGGCATAGTAAAAGAAGTATTTGAGAGTTTGTGTTCTGTAAAACATCACAGTTACTGTGTGCCTGAGGCACGTACAGTGTTCTGTTATGATGAGCCATAACCTGTAGATGATTAGAGATTAATTTTGGAGGCTTGTCTTTTACTTTATACAATATCTGAAAAATAATGGAAGAATGGGATTTTTTTGTTTCATGCACAGGACTTGTATTAATAATTGGTTTAGTAATGTGCAGGCATTGATTGCTATAAGTGTTTGTAGATAAACACAGGCTGTAAAGGAGCAAAAGACATCCTTTGAATCTTTGTGAATTACAACAGAGTTAAGTATGACCTGTGGCATTTAGGTCTGTGTCTGGGTACTTGGTGTCATAGTCAAGTTCACTTTCCCAGTTCAGTGGGTTTGTATTATTGAGGTTTCAATCTGATGATGTGTGTGTTTTGTCTTGGATAATCTTTTCACTAATCATAGTGATTCATTATTGTTTGACATTAAGAATGTTATGTAAAAAAATTCTAATTGTTTTTCTGATTTTATGTTACACGATTTTTATTGTTCCACCCCAAACTTGACCATTTTACTGTATGATTGCACATGGAAACTGGAATTTTAAATCTATTGGATAATTGTTTACAGTATATTTTTTCCTATTTTGACTTCCCCCCACAAATATCTGACAAAGTTTTTTGATAAATCATAAGAACAAAATTAAAGGGATACTAATTAGTCTTGCTTTCAGTATCTTTTTAATTCTTCAGAAAAATATTGTGATGATCTTATTGTTCTTCTTGGAAAAATAAGAAGTTAAGGAGGTTAGGTGGTGGTAAGGAACACTTCTATAGGGGGAAAAAGGATGTGCCATACAACATTCTACTTTATGAAAAGCAAGAGGAAGAGAGCTAAAATTATTATGGGGAGATTGTGAAAGAAGAGAAGACAAAACCAGCTGGTTAATGTAAGCATAGAGATTGGACTTAACTTTTATTTAATTATTATTTATTTTTTGTTTATTAGTGGTTTGCCTGTGCTGCTATTTGTCTCCTTTATAAAAATACTAAACAAAAGAGAATAAAAACATTCTCATTTTACTTACTGCCTTCATCTTCCACCTTTTTGTGGTGGTAGGGAAAGTTAGAAAAGGCTGAGAGGGAAAGAAAATTACAAGGTTGTAAACACATACTCCAAAAGAAAGAAGTGAAGTTCTTGAATTTAGACCACCATAGTTGGTGATTTGGGGTTGGTTTTGGTTTTGCAGTGGAAAAGGAGAGGGTTGAATGTTGTATAATTTTCTTTCTCTTCTCTGTAAGCTAAAATACTCTTCCAGAGATGCTGATTTTTAAACAAATGTAATATTCTGTGGTGCTTGATGAATGAAAGAACTGAGAATTGGCAGGGCACAAAACTGTGGCCTGCCAATGGTAAGAAACTTTTTCTTACCATTCTTTATACTGGGAATAAGAGCAGTAAGCAGAGATCCCCATGGGGTCTTTGTTTAGGGTGAGAAATTACAGTGGAATTGAATTCTGGTGTGCATTCTGATGTATAAGTGACTGATCAGTTCTATATATGATATCTGGCTCTGATATTTTTATTTTTTCTTATATGGACAGCTTCTGCAAGGGGGTGGCATGTCTCCTGGTTATGGCTGTCACCTCATTTAATGTGTTTCAAGGAATGATGACAGAGGAAGAATGAAACATTATGTATGATAGCGCCCAGAAAATTTAGTCAGAATTGTAGTTTATCTTCATAGTTACATAGTTATTTTCTGAAACCTGTCCTTTAGTTCTTCAACCCACACACTGGATAAAAGGAGTGGAGTAATGGTAAAGCTCTCTGATCAGACATTCTGTGTTTTGAATCAAGATTTTGATGTTTTTGAATATGTATCTATAACTGATGTACTGTAAATGACTTCATTAAAAAAATCTGATTTTGCTAGGTGCACATATCTTGATAAAATTCATTATTTGTGCAACAGTTGTTCTGAAGAGGTTAGATCTCCTGTTGTTTAAGGTACCTTTTTTTGATTATGTGTGGGGAAACCATGTGTGATTCCCTGTCAACTGACAGCACTGTCACTAAGGATCTGTCTCTGACATTTCTTCTACTAGCTGTAATTTATAACCAGACTTGAGAAAGAGGGAAATTTATGTGTTTACTAGAGGGTACCCCAAGCCCTGCTGTCACTACAGAAAGTAAATGACTTTGTGTATCTCATTTTGATTTAGATGTAAAAACACGTGTGTGTCTTCTTGTTGATCTGCTTCTGTGTGTAGTTAATAGTTTGTAATAGATGAAATATAGATTTCTGTGTGTTAAAAAGAGACTACATGAGAGCTGAACCATTTCCACTGTGAAAGGGAGTAATTTCTTTGAAATAGGCCTTTTTTCTAGTTAATTTAAAAAAGGGACATTATCAGGTTCTGTTTTACCTTTGGGCAAAAAAAAAATACTAGCCATTTAACCAAGGCTGAGGTGTATGAATGAGATGAAAGCAGTGGAAAATCCTATGGAAAACATTTCAAATTACATTTGAAGTTGTGAATCACAGGAGTCCTGTAGGCAGAAAGCATAGGTTTCTGATAGTCAAAGTGAAAGGTAGTCACTGCATGCATTACTAAGAAAGATCACCTTCAGTAAAAATAGTATTGTTGCTATGAGTGTTTCTTGAAGAGTTAACTCCAATATAAGTTTATCTGAATGCCATGACCATTCATTATTCAGAGTGATTTTGGAATAACTAGCAACTGGTTTGTATGGGCATGGATTAAATTACTGGATCTTTCTGTCTTCCAAGTTCAGCTTGGTGCAGAAGTTTAGCTTGTCTTTGAAAAAGCTGATTGAGGAGTTAATGGTGCAGGATGCCAGGTGAAGCTAGTGTCTTGAAGTAATTAACATGCAAAAAAAACCCTTGGCAAATGCTGTCGTGACACAGTAAGGGTGTTTGACAGAGGTCTATTAGCAAGTCTATAGCAAGAAATCTTTGGTGGTTCTCTTGCTGGATGAGAAGGGTAGAAGCCATGAGAGTAAAAATGGCCCAGTTTTTTATCACAGTGCTATGCAGCTGACTAAGCTGACTCAAATTGAACCAAGAATCCAGCACGGCTACTTGAAACTGATATGGAACAGAGGAAAAGCAACTATGGCATGAATAATTTTTCTCTTTTTCTCTTCTGTGCCCCATTCTATGGTTGATTTTAAGGGACTGATTTTGTCATACCTTTTTGTATGGCTTATTAAGAGTTGTGCCTGAAAGCCACTGATGTTGCTGGGGAAGTGAGCTTTCTGATTGCTCTTGGTCTTGTACTTGAAATGTCTTCCCTATTTCTGAAATGTTTTGTTTATTATTCAGTAATTTCATTTCGTATTTTACTGAGTTGTATTAATAATACAGTGCTTAAGCCCAACACTATTCCTCTCTCTGTTTTCCTGACAGTAATTAGAATTTACAATTATTTGGTCTTCCAGCTGCTGGATTTCTGTCTTCATGTATTTACAAAGTGTGTGCTGTTGGGCAAAAAAAGAAGGGGAATTTTCCCAGATCAGAAAGAGCATCAGCCAGAAGTAGCAAAAAGCTTGCTGACAGAAGTTCCAGGTTCTGCAGAGCTGCTGGTTCCAGTATCTGTCTAGTGCAGTTTCACTTAGTCCACAGCCCCTCCTGAATCATCTGTGAAATGGAAGCAGTTGTGTTGTGTTGTGACAGAGCTGTGCACGGTACACAGGGGTCAGGCTGGCTTCCCTTTCCGTCCCCTGGGAGCAGGTGTTCAGCAGAAGAGACAGAAAAGTGACTGATGAAGTAGTATCAAGACATAAGAATGACTGGCAAAGGGCAAGAGTTCCTGGGGTTTGATTATGTGATCTTCTTTATGTTCTTTATTTTGTTTATATTTATTTCTATTTTACAGTGTTTTATGTTTTCTGTCCAGTCATTCTTTCTCTTCCTTTTCCTACTGCAGGGGACTAGACATAGGGGGCAGGCACAGTCTGGGAATTTGCAGTGATATTTGGATTGAACACTGCTAATGTTGTATCAGTAGTTTTTGAGAAGTTTGCTGGATCAAAATTCTCTTCTCTAGCAAGACAAGGATGGGACTGGACATCTCCAGTAACAGAATAAGGTGACTTGAGCTTGTCATCGTTTTGAGCTGAAATGGTCAGAATGGAAGCAGAGATTTAAAGAAGTGTAAATAATTTTGTGTGTTCACTTTTTAATCTCTGATAAGTATCCTGGCCTGAGGTGGCTTTCAGGCTGGCCACTTGTGATTGTGCAGATTAGGTAGATTATCAAGTGATAGCATATTCAGGTTTTTTTTAAGCTGCTCTTAGTTATGTCTTACTGAGACAGGATGATATGATGATTTACATCTGAAAGTTTGTTGGACCCATGCCACCAGAGCAAACACTGACAGAGCCAAACCCTTATTTGTTTGGGTCTGATAATGGAGATAGTCAGTGGGCAATGATCTGGAGGAATATAAGTAATTGATCTGTTACTGCATTGACTGGGGAGGCAGTATGGTTATTTGCATGATCCTAATGCCTAGCAGCCCCATCAGGCACTAGATGCTACTCTGCAGGGTACCAGCAAAGGGAGGAAGGGTGTGTGCTTGTGTTGTGCAATTGTGCAGCAGAGAACTAATTTTTGAATGTGTGACAAAGCAGGAGTTTTAATATTGACAAACAAAAGCATTTAATTGCTCAATGTGATTGATGGTTGACTTTAGCCTAGACTAAAGTGACTTTCTTAGAACCATAGCAAGGAAAGCTTTAAAGTGATATTTGGATGTCAGTGAAGTAATTTTGCAAGAGTTTAGGAGATATCCTTACTCAGGTGTGGAAATTGGCCTGAATGAAAACACAAGCTGGTTGTTGAAAGCTTTGTAAATGGATACTGACAATGTGAACCAACTAGAAATGTGAGCAAATGGTGTGACAGCAAGTAGGATGTGGCCAGTTTAGTGTACATGAGACAGAGGAGCCTGGAAAGCAAAGATGAGTTGTTCCCAAAATTCAAATTTGGAATGGAGGATTGTGCATAGAAGGATGCAGAGAGTAAAACAGTATGACAATATAGAAGAAACTTTAGAAACAGTGTGAACAAGCAGGATAATGTTTGTCAACATGGAAAATAAGAAAATGTAGCTAATGTGAGGTGAAGTCTCAGACAAACCTTTAGTTGTGAAGATGTTTAAAGCAGACTTTGTCCTAGGGATGCCCAGGAAGAATCATTCAGATGTGGATGTAACCTGAATGAACGGTTTAAGAGAGAAGCTCCTGCAAAGATGACATAGTACTTTATCATAGTATTTTATATCTGAATGATGGACAAGTTGATTATTCTGTCCAGGGTGATCAAGAGAGGAGGTGCAAAAAAGAGGATAGGAGTGGTGGGATCTAAATTCTGTTCTGGCTGTATCGAGCTGAAGCTAACAGGTACTCAGTGGCAAGAGGTGTCAGATAGAATGAGATTTTTTGTTTAGATGTAAATCTGCTGTATTTGAGACTGTTCTTAGGAACTGAATGTAAAATTCTCAGACATAAGAGTAGCAGCAAAAGATACATCTCAGTGGAGACCTGCTAGAAGACAAAGGAAGTCTGCCAGTACTCTGTGTAGGGATTGGTACAGGAAGGATGGGCAGTAGGAGAGGGGAGAGTAATGGAAGTCAGAAACAGAGCTTCAAAAGGAGAAAAGCATCTAATTTTTATGAAGAACACACAAGAGTAGCGGGGATGGAAATGATGAAGTTGTGATGTTGCAATAGTAAAAGATTTTTAGACATTTTAGTGAGTATGGTTTCACGGTATTGCAAGGGTCAGATGAAGGAAACTCATGCTGAAGTTGGAGACAAAAGTGTAATTTATTATCAAACAGAGCATAATAAGCTTAGATGTGAAAGAAGGGCAGGAAGAGTAATGTGGTTAGAGAATCAAGGAGTCAGAAGCAGATTTCCAAACACAGGAAAGACTGATTGACTGTTCTGCTGTTCTGTCAGAGCAGGAGGAGAAAGGAGATGTGAGGTATGGGCTGATGAGAGTGAGCCAAGGAGAGAGTGGAACAGATGTGTTTTACATCTATTGTACAAGGAAGAAGGGAGAGCTATAAGGGAGAGAAAGAGAGTGGGAAGGGAGAATGTGAAATGGTTATTATGTTTTCTCGCTTTCTCTTGGAATAAATATTTGCATTCTATTGCTGAGAAAGAAATAGATACAAAAGAAAAGGTTTGAGGAGTGAGTCAAAAGTAGGAAGAAAAAAGGCTGAAATTGCAGGTGTGGGTTCAGCTCAACTGGAGGAATGGCACAGATTAGTAAGCAGCAGGAGAGAGAGAGAGAAAATGTGCGATAACCTCATTTTCAGACTGGTTCTCTTTTCCACTGCAAATTCTAGGACAGACGAGAATATAGCAAAGAAAATGGATGTTTAAGATAAGAGTGAGTTCAGGATTGGTGGAGTAGGACCTAGTATTAGCAAGCAGAGCAAAAATCATCACAGAAAAAGAAAAAAGCTCTTCGAGGAGAGAGAAGAGTGTGTGGTCATATCTATCACATAGCACGATGGACATGAAAGTAGTAGTTCTGTTCCTTCCTGCAGTGCATCATAAGTACTCTTATGTCTACATGATCTGTCACATACTGAAACTGACTTGTGCTTCCTGCTTCCAGAGCTGAGCCAAGGCCATGGGATTGCTTTATCGTGGACTGGGCCCCGGGTAATGTGGTACTGCTCAGGGTGTATCAGGGTGAGAGCTTGGGCACGGTGCTGCAGTAACCATGCGTGTATGGCTTGTGCTTGTCTCGCAGGGCAAAGCAGCTTGTTCCTGTCTACATGCTACAGGCAGGCATGCTTTATGATACGGCACTTTTTGTTTTTTTTTTCTCTGAGAAAGCAGGAGAGTAATTTTAGAGGGGTTAGATGGAATGGCTGTCATTCATGTCATTCAGTGTCTAAGAAGTTAATCTCAGGTTTTCACATCTATTTAGTAGATCTAAACAGCTGTTTAAAGAAGAGGAAGATGCTGTGGGAGAGATTAGTTCCTTCACGCGCAGAGCATTGAGCTGATTCCTTGACTTGGAAGGCTTTATTCATTACCTTGCCTGCCTTTCCCAAGCAACTTTCTGCATGTCCCTGTGTGTTATCAATGTTCAGTCATCCCAGCAGCTTGTACACGTCACCATGCAGAGGTGCTGAGAAAACAGGAAAAGAAAAAAATCTTCAGATTTTCTCTTCAGGGTCTCTCAGGTGGTTGCTTTTTTTGTGCTCTATATGAAGTTTTGTGGTTCTGATTGTATTCATGCTTTTGCTATATTTTTGGCTTTTTAGAAGACTTGGAGAACCTTGGGCAAATATATTAAGAAACTGGATGCATGGCAATGGAAAAACATGAGGAGAAATGGGAGAAAAAATGTTTCAGCTCTTGAAATTATGGTGAGCTGTGTGTATAGTGCTTTTAATAGAGTCTTCGAACATTCTGTGCTTGGTGTAAGTTTTCTTCAGCTTCTCTCATAACTCACAACACACTGGGTGTGAACATTAACAAGCCTTTTAGGTATTTAAATTTTGAAAGAGGTAATGCAGCTTTACATATTTTTGAGTTTCTTGCTCATCAAGAAAAATTATTCTTGACTGCATTGCTCAAGGAGGGAATGCTACGAATTTTATTTTGTGGCATTTATTATTCTTTCCAGCTGTTCAAGATACCTGTCACTATTCTGACTGTTTGTTTTCCAAGCTCCTTGGCAAATCAAAGGTATTGTAAACTTTTATCACTTTCCTGGAAGGTAAGAGTGTATCCTCTGTGGATGTTCTTGTAGGCTTTTCATTTAAGTTTTTTTTAAATTCCTTGTAATTAAGCATGTATTTGGAGAAGTCCTAAAGAGATATGTGATATATGTGTTCAAATGATGTAACATATATAAGTGTTAGCTTTGAAACAGGAAGATATGGTCTGTATTTCTGAGAGCTTCCAGTACATTTCAGACAAAACCATAAGTAGTGTATGTTGTGAAGACAAAAATCAGTCTATGAATGCTGAAAAATTTCATGCAGTAAGCTATTTTAAGGAGGAATTTGAAGGAGGTAGAGAATAATTAGTTGATGTGGAGGAAGGAGGCATTAAAGCTGATAGTATAGCACAGAGGAAAGTAGCTTACAGAACAGATTTCTAGTGAAAGCAGCTCATTTGTAAAAATAAACTCTCCCTGTTTTACTAATATTGTCTTACTGTCTCGGAGCTGGAAAGGCAAAACTGATTGTAATTGCCAGACTGCAAAAATAACATCAATATTGAAAGATAAATCTTAATCTTTCTTAACTCTGTTCCCTAAACATGACCTCTGTTCTCCAAATACTTAAACATTGCCTTTATTATTAGGCTTCAGCCTCATCTGTTCTCTTGAATAGCGCCCTAGTTTTGCTACTAGGCAAAAAGTGAAGAGAGACTAACACATTGTGTATGCAACAGCATTTGTCATTCTTTTACACTCTTTCTTCTGTATTAGTTCTTTTCTGCCTGTTTGTTTGTATATTACAGGCTTGGAGGGTAAGTGGCATGCAAAATTCTAAACAGTTTTGACTCTTGTTCTCAACTATCAACCTTAGAATGAGCCTGTTGTGTCCAAATTTCTCTGAAGTTTTTTTTTAGGAGAACCCCTTTGAATGTGGCCTTTCCATGGCAGATTTCTGACTTACCATTTGCTAGCATAGTGTGCTATGAAAACAATACACAGAACAAGTGTTTTTAAGAGCTTGCTCATTTTAGTACTGTGAGGTTATGAGAGAGACTTTCCCTGTGTTCAGAATTATTATATGGAAGATGCTTTGAGTACTAATCAGGCCAATGTGTATATATCCAGAGGAAGGGTATGAAATAGGATCCAGGTCAATGTGAGGAATGGCAGAGGGAGTGAGTGGATGGGAAGAATCACAAGAAGAAACAAGTTGATTACTGATGTTTATAGATCACCTCTCTTTGTAAAGAGGCCCATGGTGTCCTACCACCTATGTGTAGAAATGTTTTGTCACTGGAAGCCTACTCTGTACTGATAGGGTGCAATCCAGTCCCCACTGAAGAATGTTATTGTGTAACAATTTCAGAAGGAAAGGGAAAATGCTTTATTTCTAGATCACAAAGAGAATACAGGCACATAGAATGTATTTATTTATGAGGGGAGGCAGGGGAGGGGGGGAAGAAAAAGCAAAATACCAGAGCATGTTGCCTTTCCCTATACAGATTGTGGCAGGTTTATTGACTAGCACTCTGTTTATTGTTTCTCAAAGGTCAATGGCTGCCATTGGCATCAAATTTTGCTTATATTACTTTACTTGCATTACACCAAATTTTACTTACATTACATTTACTTACATTAAAGTAAGGACAGACTTACTTCAAAATACATTCTGGGGGTTATCTTTCTCTCAAAGAACAGTTACCCAAGCCACACTTAAAAGAATAGGTCAGCTCTTGTTACAGCAAAAACCCACAGTAATTCACCATATTTTAGCAAATCACCACATGTTCTAGTATAGTGCCTTTCAATAATTTTTAAATTACTTAAAGGCAGAATTTGATGTTGCTGCTCCAAAAGCTAGATTGCTTGCTCCTTTGCTGTGCAAACATTACCATCACCTTTTCTGCACCCATCCACTCTACCAGTAAAGATGATGGACTTTACCAGATATGAGAGGATATGATCTTATAATCTCTAATAGGATTTTTGGGGCATTTTTCTTTTTGTTGTGTTGTGAAAATGGTCATCCTAGATACTTCATGATCTTACTCGGGTTTCTTTTTCATCCAGGATAGAAAGGGGAACTAGCTGGTGATACAGTAATAATTAAAGATTATAACTGGCAAGTAATTTTCACTACATGGATAGATTTATAACATTAGCAAATCCTCCATGACTAGCCTGCAGCTCTGCCTTTTGTCTGGCAGAACACTGGCTTTAGCCTGAAGCAATTTTTCGTTGTGCCCACCTGATTTTGCTGAGAATAAAACCTGCTGTGACCACCCAGCACCTCAAGAGGTGAATATATAAGTGAGCATCAGAATGCCATAGTGCAAAATAGGCTGGAAATGTTCAGTTTATTGAATTAAATAGTGGTTTAAAGAGAGAGCTTTAAATTGGGTAACTATAACATGATTGCAGTGTAATCTTTCTCTCTGCAGTTTTTCTCTTGTAAAATACAGGCACTGAATTTATACGTTTCATCATTCTTGCAGCTTTGGCAATTTGGGTTAAAAATACATATTTTTTTCTTTACAATAAACATGTGAACTTGGTCATGGTCCATTGTGAATTTTTTGTATTTGGAAGAACTAGACAGAATGTAAGCAGAGACGGAAGAATTGCTTTTGAGGGTTGGTTAATTGCCGTGTTACTCCTTTTGCAAAGGGGTTTTGAAGGAGGCTGAAAGTGCATGACTGGGAGAGTAGAGGGAGGTGAATACTGCTACATTTTATACTGCTTTACTGAAGTGTTGTATCCCATTTCTCACGTCCACATCTGGTGTTGGAAAAACTGGAAGGAGTTCAGAAAAAAGATACATTAATTTAAGGCCTGGATAATCAGCTTTAGAATGGAAGATTTAAGAAGCTCAATCTATTTAGTTTATCAACAGACAGTAGAGGCTACCTGATAAGTCTATAAGTACTTAGTCAGGGCAAAGGTATCTGACAGTTAGATGGTTCTTTGTCAGGTAGATTAAGGGGATTCTCGTGGCTGAAAGCTGAAACTAGATCAGTTCAGACTAGAAATAAGATGCAGTTTTCTAACAATACAATTAAACAGGAACAGTTTATCAAGGGCTGTAGTAGACTCTGTTGCACAAAATACCTGGAAAAGGTCCTGATCCTTTCCCTAGAAGCACACAGGGCTTTAGCCATGCAGAAGGCTTGGGATTGAGGCTAAAATGGTATGGTTAAATTCTGTGGCCTGTTTTAACATAGAGTGTCAGTACAGACCATAAGGAAGGTTTTTGTTCTAGCTCTCTAAAATTTCATATGTTTTTACTGCTGCTTTTGTTAACAAAATAAGTTCCTGTGAAAGATAAAAAGCTTTCTAATGTGGTGAGTGAGAAGGGACTGTCTTTTAGCAGCAACTAAAAGAGGAAATAACACTTTCCAATCTCACTTTGTGTTTTTCTGGTAATCTAAACCACTGATATCCCTCCAGTCATTAATTCTAAGCATAACTTAATCATTTACCAATGTGATTGTTGGCCTTTTCAGAAGCATTGCAGGTAGTTTGTGCCTTCTCATTGTAAGGTCAGGTAATTGACAGCTGGACCCAAATGCCTTCTTCAACTTTGTTTGCAAAGCAAAACAATCTTTGTCAGCAGGTTTTGCCTGGTGCTGCCTTCTTGGCCATGGATTTATGAGAATATAGCAGGTCAATCTTTGTGGTAGAGTAAAAGGCTCTGTTATTTCTAATGGATTGTGTCAAAACTCATTTTATCCTAGTTTTGCAAAAGAGTCAGTAGGAGTTGTTTGAAGGATATTGGTACTTGTATCATTTAGTTTGCCTCTTTTTTGTAAAATTATCACCAGTATGAGAGAAAGTGTCATGGTTTATCTTGGTTATGCTGACAGCAAGGCAAATCAGTGCTGATATAAGGTAGATTGAACTTAGATGGGAAATGTCTGTGGGGTTAAAGGAAGCACCTAACCTGCTTTTAGAGGTTTTCCCAACATCAGTAGTTCTATAACTCTTGTAAACACTGTATACAAAATAAGTGAAGAGCAAATGTGCTGCATCTTAAGTTTATAAATTTTTCACCCTCATCCCCTTACCAGTATTGCTGCCTCCAAAAACTCCAAAAAGAGAAAGCATGAATTGATGTTCTAAAAAAGAAAATAGGCAATATTAAATTTTATCAGGATTTGGGGCATACACACCCAACAAAAACTAAAGAATTTCAGTACTGTGGAATAGCAATTAGTTGGAAGGGGTAAAACAAACTGTGAATTGGACAATGAAGTTTGCTCCAAGTACATGTTAGTGTGTGTTCTGTTGTAGAGCCATGTGAACTTTGAAGTTCATGTGGGCTTTTTCTGGTTGGGAGTGTACAGGGTCACACATATCCTGTGCTACCTTGTAGTGATAGCATGAGGAGATTCTAAAAGTTCGGGAAATTTGGTCTTCCTCAGTTCCTTGTTGTTGCCTGTGACAATGTTGCAGAGCTTGGTGGGTATCTAAACCATCAGTTTTTGGCTGAGTAGTTACAAAATGTTTAGAAGTTTATATTTGGAGTCACCTTTAATGTTTCTTGTATAGTGAGCTGAACTGAATGCTTGGACCTTGGCATGGTCTCCTCAATAGGTGTATCCTGTTATGCTGCAAATGTTGGATTAGGTAAGGATCTGCTGCAAGGCTGTGGAATATTAACAACCATGCTAAGATGAATAACATGAGTGGTCTGCTTAACCTTCCCAGCATCATTTAATCCATACCTGTATTCAGGTAAATTGTATTTGAGATTGTGGCAAATATGACAACAAAAGATGATATTTGCTTTGACATAAGGCACTAAAAAGGGTAATTTCTAATATGAAAGCAAGAATTCAAGAAGGAGACTTAAAACCCTGCAGGAGGGAGAGATTCATTAGAAATTGGAGGAAATAGTCAGATAAAGTTACTTTGCTGGCAGGGTGTGTCCAGCCAAGGCAATGGTTTGTTGGGCTGTGTATTAGGCAGATCTGTGTCACTGTTGCTGTTCAAAATGGGATCTTCAAAATGTATGGAACCTCAGTGGTACTGTAGAAAGCTCAAGGCTTCACCTTCCTGTGAGGTAGTTTTATGGCTGTTACTCAAGCTGGAAGTTAAGAGCACCAAAGTTCTTACTTCTCCTTTGCTTTCTACAGGAACAAAGTACTTGTTGAACAAAATCATGCTCTACACTGTCATGCCACAGTCTCAAAGTTTAAATGGATTAGGACTGTCATCTTACTGAAGTTGTGCTTGCTTCAGAAGAAGTAAGATGCAGAGCTTCAGAACCTCACATAGCACATGACAGCACCAAACTATTCAGGGCATTTTCTTGCCTTTTTTTATCAGTGTCCTACCTACAAAAAGGCAAGGCATCTTGAGCCATGTGTTTCCATCTGATGTCTACTGATTACAAAAAAGCCCATCCTCTCTTCCCCACTCCCCTTGCCAAAATGTCACTGCTTGCTTCTGCAAGAGACAAATGGCAGCAGTCATACCAGCAGAGTTCTTGTCCTGAAATGTGCAGAAGCCTGATAACTTGCTAAACACTATATTCTTGATATGGCACATAGGTCAGGTGCTGGCTCCAGAAGAGATGCCCATCTCTGTGCATCTGATGGAACTGAAACTCTGCTTTCTTACTGCCAGTCACCTGCTAAGAGAGAGCCATGCTGACCTGTCAGGAGGGAAAAATGTTATTTTTGCTGTAGTGACTCCTCAGGATGCTACAGGCAGGATAGGCTCTGCAGTGTGGATGTGAAAGTGTGTGATTTAAATACTTTGAGCTGATGTGGGAGCTTAAGGATGCTGAGAGCTGCATCAGGCCATCTTTTAAATTGTGTGCTGGATACACTAGCAGCAAAGTGCAGTACAAATATACATTTGCAGTCTGGAAAAGACAAAGCACACAACAAAGTTAGCTGAATTAAGATGAGGGATGGCTCTGGAGTGTTCCTATATGCTGAAAATCTGCAGGCAGATTTCCTAAAAATATATGCACATGTGTACACATACATTCATATATTTAGAAAATTGTCTGGAATCATCATTGCTCTTGGGTTTCAAGATTTTTGTTGAATATCTGGTGATTCAAAATTACCCTCTTTCAAGGTATCACTTACAGTCCTTGATCTAATATTACAACTGTTTTACAGTGTGCTGAGGCTCTTTTGCCTAAATGAAAACTGGTTCTAATCTGTGATACATTTGAGATTTTGTCTTATTTAGCTAGTCATATTTTAATGATTTTTTAAAAAATTACTGTTATTTATTTATTTCTCTTTTGAGTTTCTTATTTTTTTCCAGCTGCCTCTTTAACTGGTTTTAGCTATAAAAGTATATAAATGGAACTAGTGTTTGGGAGTTGGTAGATATGTATCTGTATTTTATATAGCTGCCATTTTAAGACAATCTTTGTCCATTGTCAATATTTTAGGAGAACTGTTTTGCTTGCCAGAAATGGCTTCCTGAGAATTCTTTCAGTGATATTACAGTAAAAACAACAATTGAAAAAGAGCAGAAGCCTATACCTGGGGTATAGGTAAAAAACTTGCACATGATATACTGGTTTGAGAGATGTCTAGGGCTTAAATATGTTTACTGTCAGTATTTAGTATATTGTCTTGCAGGTGTTGGTTGGGAACAGTTGGCCCTTGTCTTTATTAGCATCTGAACTGTTTCCTGCCCTGAACAGACAACCTGTAGTTGGCATCTGCTGTCAGTTAAACATTGTTGATTCCTTAGTGGAGATCTTTCCCTGTGGCCTCTGGACGGTGAGTCTGGCTGGGCACGTGTCACTTTGGTTTGGCATTACTGCTTTGCTTCTCTGTGCTTATCACCTCCTCTGGGAGTGTAACAGTAAATGGATGGAAAGGGGCTTCAGAAGAAAACCAGATATCTCTAATGTAATAAAATACTTAAAGTATGGAGCCTTTTGTTCTATAAAGGTAAATAAGATACTTCTGCATTTTGAAAGTGCAGCCACCTTTTAGGGATATTGTTGGTTACATTTCGGTTTGGTTAACAATTTACTCTTTCAGAACCAACAAACAGTTTTAATGCTTTAGTAACATACTCCTCTAAAGCACTTGGCAGGCTGCATAATAAATTAAGCCTCTCAAGCTTTCTGTGAAGCATCACAGATGGAGAAACAGAGGAACATGGAGAGGCCAAGTGACTAGCTCCAGACATGTAAGATAAATCTCTAGTTGTGTTGCTGGAGTGCTATGGTTAAATGCACCTGCATATTGTGTGAAGCTGAGGTGAATAAAAATAAATAAATTGCTGCATATAATTGCAACATGACACATTTTCAGCAATATTCACCTTCGACATAGATCTTGTTATTTACACAACACAGCTAGTTGTATCTGCATGGGAGCTACATCCTCCTTACTTCTGATATTTTTATGAAAGTTGATGGAAGACCAGGTATGTATGTGGGAACTTGGAGACTGACCAGCCACAGCTTTACATTTGTGCTGTCAAGTTAAGTTTTAATTTTCCTTTATCTGAGGAGAGAAAACTGCTTTTTGGTCTCTCCAGCAAGTGCCTGTGTTACAGAAGAGATTTTGTCATTGGAATATATGTACTTTATTTCTTATTGTTCTGGTTTTGTTTCATTGTTTTTGAATTTGGTGTTCTTGCAGTCAACCAAAGGTAGGTACTTAGCAAAATCCAGGTCTCATGTCAGACAGCACTGGCAAGGCTTGCCTTGGAGTACAGAATGTATACAGGAATGTCTGTGTACTGCACTCCAGTAACCTGTGTAGTGAAACCTCTGATAACTTGGAAATGTGGGGTTCCTTTTCTTCAGAATATGTGTTTAGATCAAAAGAGCTGGCAGAGTCGCAATTTGATGCTACTGTGTGTTCCATAGCTTGAAGGAGGCTTTCCTTCTCTTTAACAGGTATCAGTTAATTATTTTCTTTTTAAGAAAGCACATTGACTCAGAGTGCTCCTATGGAGTTGGTTCATTCAGAGAGACATGTTGCAGCAAGGAACTTGCTTTCTTCTTTTACACAGTTTTGAGTTGCTCCTGGCTTTTTTTCTTTTTTTTTTGTGTGGTCATAGCTTTGTTTTAATTAGAGGGGTTTGAGCAAGTAAAGGTTGGAGGGGGCTAAGGGTGAGTGGAAATTACCTTGGAGTAGGATGGGCAGGAGGAGCCAGGGGAGTTGGTATGGTGGCAGGGTGTGGGACTGTATCATCTGAAGTTTCAGGGGATGTGTCCTGCCTAGTGCTGTGACCTCTTGCCTGATTTGCTTTGTGCAAGTGCTTCAGATATGCCTAATGTGAAGACGATGGGAGCTTGCAAATCATCAGAATCTGTTTGAAGGAGTCAAGAAGTGTGGTAAATGATTAAGGTTTTGTTTGCTTAAAGTGTCCTGAGTTTTGATGTGTCTGGGCTACTGACTGCTTACAGTTCCTTTGGTATGTGTGTTCAGCACTCTGCACAGGCAGATAAAGGGCAAAGTTTTCTTTAACAGCAGCATAGCTCCCATCATTAATGATCTCGCTCACCTTACATGTCCCAAATGTTTCTTAAAATTTCAGAATATGGACTGTTTTGAAAATGGGAACATTCCTCTTTTTGTGTAAGTCTGGAGTTTGTAAAATCTTGAAGTCTTCTGAATGTAACTGAGAGCCATGCAGTCAAATCCATGCATGTGACCTGAGGAGATCCTTATATTCTTGTATGCAGACGTCATGGTGATAACACAGTAATCCAGTCATTGAAATGTACTTTGTTCTGTAACTTTTAATAAAGGGAAATGCAATTCAGGTGTGTGAAATAAAGTTGACAATAGAACTGGAAAAAATAGTGCTGTATTATTTGAATTTTTTTTCTTTTTTTTCTTTTTTTTTTTTTTTTTTTTGCAATGAAAAAATATTCACCTGGAAGGAATACTTTGGTTTGGTTTTTTTTTGTATAGCATATCATGTTGGTGAAATTTTAGTAGAGGTGATTTTATTCACAGTTTCATCAACAGTTTTGCCACAAGTTTGATATTTTGTAATGCTCTGTTTGCACAGAGGAACAAGTCCTTGTAAGATTATTGAAACATGCAGTTGTAAAGCACTTGGAATGTAAACAGTGATTGTGAGCTAGCTGTCAGTATGTTATTTTAATAAGAATTGGGACATGTTTTGATAATTAACTGTGCATGAATGATTACTAGTGATTTTTATGGTATTGCAATTTCTTTTTCATGATTGCTTCCTCTCCTTTTTTTTTTCTCCTTTCTTTGACAAGGGGAGTCATCTGTTAATTTCTGGTAGCTACCCTGTTGATACTAAATCAAAATAAGTTAATTGTGCATGGCCAAGTAGTCAACATCTAAACTGTAAGTGGTGAATAGTTGCAATATTCTCCTTGCTGTAAAATCTGTAAAATATAATTCTGAGATGGAGCTTAGTATCCCCACTTTTCCACTTTAAGTATGTGGAGATATAGACAAAAATTTTGAATCCAGGGTTAAATCTTAGTTATGACTGTGTTTTCTACTGAAAGCATTTCTGTATTTCTCTTGAATTTAATAGGTGATGGCTCTGCTAGTGTTAGCTGTAAAATTCAGCTGGTGAATGAAAAAGAAACTGTTTTCACTTAAATGATGAAAGAATAGAAAGAATAGTAGAATTTAGCAAGTTTTAATTTGTGTTTATGAAGAGCTTAGGATGATACAATCAGGAAGGAAAAAACAACTCTCTTTTTATCTAACATGAAACAAGTTGAAATAATGTAATATTATAAGATTTTGAGCAGTTTGCAAAATGCTATTGCAAGTATCCTTCAAGCATTGCAAGTATAGGTAGAATAATAAAGCTATAAAATAATTTTTCAGATACTAAATCAGTAAAGAAATGTATAGGTAAGGTGCCCAATCCAAACTGCCTTAATTCTATTGCATCATCATTTAACTAGTGTATCATCATGTAACCATGCAGTAACTATGCATCCTAGTAACTTACTCAGAGGATGTGCTTCTCCTTTCTCACTGTTCTTGCAGGCTTTTTGCATTGCAGAAACATGTTGTTATAATCAAAATAAAAAGAGTCCAGTTTTATAAACTACAAGGATTCTTTACCCTCTAATGCTTGCAATTGAGAGACAAGTTTTAAACAGAATCAAATGACCACATTTTAGATGTCAAATAATGTACTGCACTTAAACATGAAGACTTAAAATAACAAAGTGTGATATGAAACTAATTTAAGAAGCTTTGAAAGTGCTTTGTATTTTAACACTGGAAGAAAGTGTGTTTGGGACTTGAGTTCTCCTTAGGCAGAGGCTTTCTATGATGAAAAAGTAATTATGATCATCTTGGATGGTATTTAATTGCAGAGTAGTTGGATAGATCATTCACAGAAGCTTCATTAACAGGGAGTTCACATTAACAAGTTGTGTCTGCCACTCAAATACACAGTTCAACAAAGCTCACATGTCTATCCAAGACAAGATTGTTGAAGTGCACATCACTAACATGGAGGTCTTGTGAATGATACTCCAGAAATGCACTTTACAGATGTATATGGTCATTCTGTGTGCAGTTCTGGGTGGAGTGTTAGTGCTAGTTGGTGTTAGTGTTAGTTTTTTCTATACTCGGGTGTTTAGACTCCTTAATGAAGAATTTCACAAACTCTTTTGATTAATGATTCTGTCTGGTGTTGTATTATCCTTCATTACCTTTCATTAAATCCATGCACCACATTAATCTCTCACCAACCTGCTGGCAAGATTCCTGAGGCTGGTACCTTCTACAGCTCTGGTGCTGCAGGAGCACACACAGTGCAGTCCTGTGCTGGGATTTGTTGCACCCCTCAAAATGTGTATGTACCTCTTTCAGCTCATGCAAGCAGCTCCAGAGTTTGCTTCTGGTCAGCAACTTGGAGAACATGCAAATAATTTTAAGTGGACAGATGTCAACTCACATGGCTGCTGTGCCATATTTAGGCTAATTTCTGCTGAGATTTTTTTTTCAGAAGCTGGAGTTTGTTGAATTCAGTCTTTTGGAAAAGTAGTAATACCAGTGGTGTTTTTCCAGATGAAATGCTGTGATAGGAATTAGCTGTCACTTATGCCATTGTAATTATCACATAAAGTTGCAGATGAGTTGTTAGCATTTATTCAAATGTGCATAATAATAGATATACTTCTTTTCTTGTGTGATGCTTTTCGTTCGTAAATTTGGAAGTGCTTAATTATAAGTTACAAATGTACATAATTCCTCTTGATCTACATGGAAAGACATTAAGAATTGAAGAATTTTTTCTAAAAGCTTTCCCCTAGAGGATGAAGGAGTGCAGGGTTTGACTCCTTCCTTGTTCACTGTCCTGTCTGTTGGATTATGCAGTAATTAGTAACAGCCCTCCAAGGACCTTTACTGTTAAAGTAAGGGGGGGTTAGGCTTGTTCCTTGTGATAATGTGGAAGATATTTTTGTGAAATGGGATTGGTGAAAAGGTGTCAGAAGTGTTCTCTGTCCATACATCTTGATGAATTTTTATTACTTTATGATGCTGGAGTGTACTTGAAATCCATGAGACAAGGCAGTGTATTTTTGCTCCTCTGTCTCCTTTTTTTCTGTCAATTCAAGGCACTCTTGAAGCCAGATATGTTCCAGAGAATGGAATGTCTCTGAAAAGTTGTGTCTTGAACTTTATCTAGGAAACCTCTTGTTCCAGTGACCCTACAATTAGATAAATCATGGAGTGCTAGGGGGCACAGCAGACTTGAAGAGAAAATGTGAATTCTAAACACATGAAAAATCAGTCTTTAAACAGAACTGATTGGTTGATATTTTTTTAGTTGTTGAAGAGCTAGCACAACACTTTTAATACTTTAATATGGATGAAATATTAACACTTTTAATATGGATGAAATAAATTAGTAACTGCTTCCATGCACCCCAATCCTCAGAAATAAATGAACAATTGCTTTTCTACACCCAAATCCTCAGAAAAGGGTAATGCTGGAATTGAGATTGCTCCTAAGCAAAGTTGACAGGCATCAGACTGCAGCATAAGAAGTGTTAAGTGGTCTGCTGATGTCAGTGAGCTGTTAGGTGGGTGAGATTGATGCAGAAGCTGGGTGGAGGTGAAAGCATCCCTCAGGAGCCAGGTCCTGTCAGCAGAGGTTGTTGCGACCTCTCACACGTTTGTGCCAGGAGCCTGAGACAGTCACTGAGCAGAGCCATTTTCAGCAGCTTGCTTTAATCTTGGTCAGGTTTTCTTTGTGTGTGTTCTTAGGATGTTCTTAGCAGCCCAGTAAAATTGCCTTTCATATCCTAATTTCAGTCAGGTATCAACAGCAGTGAAGCTGCAGTGTACCTGCTGCAAGGAGTGGCAACCTGGGGACTGCTCTGAGAAGGAGACTCGCTGCCTTCCTGGTCAAATGGATCTGAGATGTTTTTATTTGTACCTCAGTGTAGCACATCTCAACTCAGCTTGCTGATCCTTGATCATCAGTGATCTTCCTTTAAAGAGAAAGGCTTCTGGAGTCTTAGAAATGCTACTTTGTGGTATTTGAAGAAGAAATGCTACTTAGTGGTACTTTTCCCCTTGAAGTATCAATCAAGTACAAACTAGGAAGTCATTGCTGCTGCCAAATAGTGGAAGGTGATCTACTGTTGTGAAGAGCAGTGAGCTGGAAAGATCCTTGTATTAGTCATGTGTTTAAGATTAAAATTAGGGAAATCTGTTATCCTTCCATATTTTGAGTAGTTTATTTCACAAAAGCCACCTTTTTCTCCTGTCCAGGAAACAAACAAAATGCCTCCAGAGACATCTGAAGCTTTCCCAAAACTTTCGAGAAGCTTTTGAGAACAAAAAACCAAAATTCTGGGGTTTTGTTTTGTTAGATAGAGGGTATTACATATGTGCAGATGAGAATATGACTCGTGCTGTATTCAGTGTAGCAGAAATTGAAATATAATGTGATTGAGCTAATAAACTGCTTCTTTCTTTCATTAAAAGGAAAGAGCCCCCACTAATAGCTTCTATTATATTAGCATGTATGCCTTTGAGTGACAATATTAAACCAATGATTTGTCTCAGGAGTAGGTACTGTGCAACATAACAAGTTGGTGACAGATACAAGTAGTAAGTTTGTTATTGCTTTTTATTTCTTTATTTTGCTTCTTCAGTACTACTAGATAGGCAGGTTATTTTAGACTTGCCCTGTAAATTTTTTTGAGGTCTTCAGAACTGAAATATCTTGATATTTCAGAGGAAAACATGTAGAGTTTCTTCTGCTCATTCTTTAGTTGATAAAGGCCATGGTGTCTGGCCTTTTTTTTTTTGCTTGATGTAGGAACAAAAAACTTGTTTTTACTGTCATTTAATGGCAGCAGATTTCATGAGCTTGTCTTGCTAGTAGAGCTTGCTCCTTTATAGGGTGGTCACTTTAACTGCAAAGCTTTATTTTTGTGGCTTCAAATTGTGTTTGATCCTGTACCTTGGAGAAAGTGGTAGTAGCACTTCTGGAGGAAGGAAGGAGGTGGAGGAAACAGAATACCTCTGAATACAGTGTGTATATATATAAACTTTAATATATTCATACTGAAGAATTGATGGACACTTTAGTGGCATACAGACTTGTGTTGACCTGAGCCCTTCATGACCATGTTCAGAGGTAAGAACACTCCCTGAGGTGTGCAGCAGGCTCTCGTTGTGGACTCTGTTAGTCCAGCAAAGCTTTTACCTGCTGCAGTAAGGATGAGACTGCTGTGCCAGCACAGAGTGCTGCACTGCCTGACTTGTTTGTCTGTAGGCAACATGTGGAACCAGCAGGAGCGTATTCCTATCCTGGGAGATGTTTGTGGTGTGCATGAAAGTGTACTGTATAAATCTCAGTGTAAGAGCTGATGTGTATATGCTTTTTCAGACAGTGCAAGTCTGATTTGAGTGATTATCTCTGCACTTGCAGAGATAATTATTCCCTTGAGACCAGAATTCTTAGAATGAGAGCTGTTGTCTGCAGTTGTGTGATAGTGGAACTATAGGCTGCTCTTCAATTTGTAGGAGTTTTTTTGCAGTTTTATCTAAGTGGCCTTGGGGTAGATATTTTGTATGTTTGAATTTTGGTTAGGAAGTTTCTCATTCATCTTTCCACCTCCTGTTATTCATTAATATTTTTTCTCGTGTATCTTTCCTTGGCATGAAGTCCTCTAACTGAAAAAACCCCACAGCTGAACACTTTAAGCAGTAGCTTGATCTGTATGCCTACAAGAAAGAGAACTAAATCTATTTCATTTGAAACTGTGTGAAGGAAAAAGATGATGTTATTGAAAGTCTATCTGAAAGTAACTTTCTTCAGGGAGTTGAGTTACATGAGAGGCAATATTCCTGAAATGAGGTGCTGTTACAGGTGTAGGAGGCAATACAGAAAAAGCTCAGAGAGTTGGCATAAGAATTATTTGTGTCCTTTTAGACAGTATGTTTAGACAATAAATTTCCATTTAAAATCCAACTGTTGATTAAGAATGAGTAGACACTTTCTATCTTGGGTGAGAAGAGAGTTAAATTAAAAGATATTCTTGTCCTCAGCTCTTGTTGTAGGGAGCAGTGAAGATCAATGAAATATCTTGGCATTTTCTAAAATTGCATAGGTGCAATTAAATAGTCTATTTTTCTCAGTATTTATTTGCTCATTTACTCTTTGTTTTCCCTACTATAAAAATTGGTCATTTTCTGACAGATATTTTTCTGAAAATGCTATTTTATTTTCAATAATAATAATAATGTTACTAAAGAGGTGGCCTAGAAAGGTGTGAAAAATTCATTTTTATAAGGCTTTCTTTAATCTTTAATAATTTATGTCCTTAATTAAAAACCCAGAATTTCTGTCAAGATTGTCACACAGTGCTTGTAACACACTCTGCAAGTTATCTTATTAGTTGCTTGTTCTATTGTCATAGTGAGGTCCCAGCCAAAATGAAGGGCCCCATTGTGGTCCCAGTGTATGCACAAATAGTAAGAGAATACTGAAAGGCTGCAATCTAAACAGGCAGGGCAGACAAAGAGCATATTATCCTGATTTTAGAGATGGGATACTGAGGCACAGAAAAATCTAATCAGGGTCATGCAAGAATGTTGTTTGGGAGCCAGGAATTAAGCCAGCTCTCTCCTTCAGTCCAGTTGTACTGCCTTAAACCAGAGTCACTCTTGTGCAGAAGATAATGCAGCTTTGCAGGCGAGGGTGTGAGTGCCAGTTGTGTCTTGCTGAGTGTTTATGAAGGAAACACCAGTTAGAGGATTAAAGTCTGCTTCATGGCAGTCTGCACAGAAGAAATAGGAATGAAGGGGTTTTTGTGGCCATGGGATTTTTCTCCTTAGGACTATTTTACTGCAAAGATAACTTTTTCTTAGTGCGTGTTGAAGAAAATGAAAGAATAAAACCTGCTGTCCTTGTAGTATTTCATTACTAGCACTCCAAATGTTGGAATTAGTAAAAGTATTGCAAACTAATTGGATTTAAAACATTTCTTTTTGCTCCAAATTCAGTAATCCCTAATATGACTATTAGTAGTCCCTAATATGATATATTCAATATTTCCTTAAAAAAATACCAAAAGAAAATGTCAGTAAATGTCAAAGAAGTTCTTTTTCTTTCAAATATATATTTTTAGTTCACTAATATTTGTTCACTTAACATAGGATCATTGAAGCTATGAGAAAAATGGGGGAAAATAAGGAAAAACCACTTTTTTTTTTTTTCACTCTGACTCACTCTAAAGAACAAAGGTACTGTTGTGAAGTTTACAGATGGGTTGTTAAATTACTTTGATTCTTTGTCAAGCAGCATTTGGTATCTCCAGAGCTTCATCTTACTGCTTCTGCAGGACCAGTATGTTCATGGTGTTTCCAAACCTGTTTAGTTTCTTTGGCTATGTATCAGAAAGCTTAATCATTTTCATGCAGAAAAATCAGAAGCTGAAGCACTGTATTTCTGTGAGTTACTGTAGTTAATTTGCAGATGACATCTCTTCCTGTGTCAAGGTGTGTTTTCCCAGCATAGAAGTTGTCAGAGTCCACCTGCTGCAGAAAGTATGGATGTGGCACAACCCTCTAACTGTTGCTGAAGGTCAAATGTCTGATTCCAGAGGGTTATCCATCAATCTGAGCTGAAATTTAGTGCCATCATCCATGAAGGGTACTGCGTGTGATGACAAGTCTCATTTGCAGTGAGACTTCTCTTGATACATATTTGAGAAGGAAAGAATTGTTCTGTTGCTCTGTGGTGGTTTGTGGAGACTGCCTAGTCAGGGTGCATGAGGTTCATTTTGAATTATGAGAGAAATGAAGATTATTTCCAGCCTTTCCTCCCTTATGTCTGCCCGTGGGATGTTAAGAAATCAGAATTCTAATGTAGAGATTGATGCTTTTCCTGCACATTCCCTATCCCTTGTATGCACACCTGTGTGCAGCCATGCTCTCTCAGAGGTTTTTGGTAGTGATATATGTGAGATCTAAGAGAAATCCACTGTATCTGCAGGGTTACAAATCTCTAATCAGCTCTTTGCCATGCTTTCCATACTCAGGAGTCTGGGGACAGTTATGCTGTATGTTACATAGATGGAATGTCACTTCTTCTTCTGGATATGGAGTACATGGTCTGGATCCTTAAATAATGTGTCTTTTTTCCTTGCTGTCAGTAATTTAATTTTTGCTGTCATTTGATAATACTATTGCTGTCCTGAAGATTTCCAGACATAAGCAAGATGAAATTTGTAGCTGGAGGTGATATCTTTAATTAGACTAAATGTATCTGGTTGAGAAAATAGAGATATTTGGTGGCACACATCTCCTTAAATCCCAAAAGCCACATCTAAATGTAAACCTGTTGTTTGAAAATAATATTTACATTTACATTACTCTTCTAGCTTGCTTTTGAACACATTAAAAGTCTTTTCTTCCTTGTGTTTTGCTCACCTAGATTTTTGAGGGATATTTGGTAACTGATTTGTGGAAAATTTGATTTTGTTTTGGGATTTTTCTTTGTTTTTTTTTTTTTCATTTGTTTGTGTCTTTGGATCTTAAGATGTTTAACTGGTATCCTGTTTTACAATGTAGCAGGATTTTCTTCTGGGTACTGACTGTACAGTTTTATAAAACAAACTACATAAGTAGTTGCTATAATTCCTGAAATATGTTGTATGTAAAATAGAAGCCAGTTCAAAATTCAGGTTCCTGAGGAAGAAACTCCTTTAGATAATTTCCCTTAAGTACAATCTAATAATTAAGGAAAAATGTAAGAACAGTTAATGATTTTGTAGCTGTTACTGGAGTTGTTACAGTTGCCTCATGTTCTTATACAATTACATTTACCTTACTGAAAACTAGATACTTTGTAATTGAGTGATGTCCATTTCAATTACAAACATTGGTTTTATTGTCCTCACTTTGCTAAACTGACATGAAAAACTGAGATTTTTTGGTGTCACAGGTATGCAGCATACTTTTTGATGTGTGAGTTTTGTGTTTTCCAGTATTCTTGCGATATGTTGATCTGCTAGCCCAGACAATTCTGGTCCTCTATTGCCAAATTACCTTAAACTGGGATGGCAAATAGCCTACATAAATGACAAAAAAGCCTTCAGAATTACGGAAAAACAACATTGTCACATCTTCCAGTGCTTATTTCATTCTTCTCTTTATTGGTATGTAGTGTCTTATGCAAAACAGTAATGCCAGTGTTGCATAGTGTACTTTATAATCCCTTCCAAACAAGATTGTTACAAAAGATATGCAGATATGGTTAATCCACAGTATTTCTTTAGATCACTGGTTCCCAATTATGAACTTTTGTTTTTTCTTTCATTATGGCTCTTTGGGAATAGAAGGCACATTTCCATCTTGGGTGCCATTTCATAACGCCTCGATAAGGCCGCGGAGTACAAAGTCTTTCTGCGTCACTGGGGCTGGTATTTGTTGTTTACCCTATAATTAATGAACTATTGCCAGCATTCTTTAGGACTGCCACTGTCCTCATGATTGCTGTAACCTGGGAGGCAGCATGCCATTCAGCCAGACTGGGCTGGTTTAAAGGTGTCATGACCCTGACTCTTTACCACACTGACACCTAAGTCTATTTGCTGCTTTTTACCTATTTTTTTTTCCTTTATGATGATCATGTTTCATTTATTATTGCTGCTCTTGAGAAGGCCAGTATTTCTGTTTTCTTTATCATTGATTTTCTTTCTCACTTGACTTTTTAGCATGCAGAAACTTAAATTCCTTGTATTAGCACCTGAAGGGCATCAGTCAGGACTTCTGACAGTTGTGTTTGGTCCTGTGTTAATTCTGTTATGTATATTTTAATTTTATTTTGTCCTCAACTTCATGATTACTTCCATGACCTGCATTTTTCCATTAGAAAATGATCTTGAGCATTACTTTGTGGTTCTGACCCTGAAGTTAGCCACTATTTCAGCAGGATTTTGGAGTAAATGACATCCAACGATCTCTTTCAGTCTAAATCATTCTGTGATTAATTTGCAACTGTGACTGACATTTTCAGGGGTAAAATGCAATTTATTCTGGCGAACTAATTACTGAAGTGACTTACTGGTTTTCGTGTAAGAAAGGAAAACTGCACTCGGGGGAGAATAAGCTCATGTTAAATGGAAAGAGTGTGACATTTATTTCTATGATAAGACCAACCTGTCTATGCAAGTGTGTTTAACTGCTGTCTGAATAATGCCCTGAAGATTGTCTTCTTATTGTTGCAGTTTCAAGTTTCAATTCACCATTCAAATTACTTAGTTTTTTAAGCAATCTCAAATGTAGAAGTAATCTACTGCACTGAAAGATTTTGTACTTTACTCCAGTTCTTGAATGATGTACAGATTTGTTGCTTCTGTGGAAGAAGAGGGAAATACTGGGCACAATTCTGGACATAGAGTTTAAAAATGTGTAGCTCCAGGAGCTGGAAGAATCACATATATTTTGGTTTTGTCCATTGCCATTTTTGCCATTGCTATTTTTTTTTAGCTTTTCTCTTTAATTTTAAACCAGTGTGCAGTGTGTCTTGAATAGTCTTTCCCTTCCCCTCCTCACTCCCCTTTTCTCTCTTGGCACATAAACATCACTAATATTTTTAAGAGCAGTCTTTGTAGGTATATTTAGTGGAGCAACTGATATATTAGTGAACGTTTAGAGTGTGTATAATTTATAGCAAAAGATCATCATTAAAATTTGATTTCCCACGCAATACTGTGAGGTCTTACTGTTTGACAACCTTAATTCTGCAATGGAAGAATGTTTTAGATTATTTCTAGCTTGTGTTTTATTATACAGTGGGATGTAAATGATTATGAATTATATAATAATAGAGAAGGAACTTCATGTAAGTCATCTGCCTTGGATTGTTACTAAAAATAATTCCTTTCTGTGTGTTATTGGAGAAGATAAAAAGTCTTATCTGACACCTGCATTTTTGTGTTTGTGCCACAATTTGCAGAAGCAACATTTTCTATTTTTTCTATGATATTTGTGTTCTTAATGCACATTTCACCAAATTGATGTCTTACAAAACTATGTCATATGGCTGCAGCTGTCTTTTTTATTTGCAAATGTTAGTAATATAACACCTACAGGCAATAGTTGTATTCATTTTTCAAGTGCTATAGCGAAGTATACACAAATAATAATTTAACATTTTGATCTATGAAAGTAATTTTGAACAGGCAGCATTCACTGTCTCAGATTTCCACCTATATAGAATATCTTTCCCATGATATGGGCCTTTTTGCATGCTGTTAGCTCAGTAGCTCATTTCAAGCAGGCTTTTGTCACTATAGTATCAAGGGGCACGGCTGTGACAGCTGTGGTTCATTGTGAGGGGATGACAGTTCAGCACTGCAAGGAGTGAGGTATGTGTGGATGGCCCTTACTGAAAAATAAGTTATCACTTCTTTTTGCCATCAAGAGTCTACTTTGAATGTGCTGGAAGTGTCTTCCAGTAGAATGAGGTGACTGTGATGGGGGCTAGGGAGTGCTTTTACCTTGTGGGAGGGCTGGGCCAGTGTGTGGTGAGTCATGCATGCTGTGGTCACTTTTTTCACTTTTAGAGGGAAGGCAGTTTTTGGTAGAAAATAAATACTGTTCACATTTGCTTTTCTGTCCTTCCTTATTCTTTTTGTACCCTGATAATTATTTCAGGAGCATTTGATAGTCTATCATCTTATTCAATAATTATCTGTCTTTTTCAGTGGTCTTGCCTCTTCCCATGAAAAAGCCTTTCCTGAGCTGACTTTAGAGACATGTTTTCTTCCCCAAAAGTAATCTTTTCTGAAAAGCTTATCATGATTTTTTTCTGACTAAGCAGGCAGGGAGATGTGATTATTGCCTTTAGAAGACAGTATTTTGTTTGGAGAGGCCATTGTCTTTTTTTGTTGCACACGGAAGGTCTAAATTGTCAAATGACTGCAATCTGATCTAAGAAAGATACCAGTGTCTAAAATAATCTTTCAGTCTTGGTTATTTTGAGTAGGACATGGTAGCATTGAACTGTTCTTATTAAAAATAGAAAAACTTGTCTGAAAAGATATATAGCTGTTAATCTTTTCTGCTTTATTTTAAATTTCAAATGTTTCTTGCTTTATTCTCTGATCTGGATTGTATTTGTAGTATTATTGCACCTAATAAAGTGTATCCCCAGTTGGACTTTGTAGTGAGACAATATTAATATGTTGTGCAATTTGAATTGGAAAGTAATTTATATCATTACAAATCACGAATTTAATCATGAAAATAGATTTGTGCCAATCTGGAAACATGAATAAACCAAGAGAGGTAGTGCTTGAACTTAAAGAATTTTCTTTTCTTAAAAACTCCGGCATAGTAAGAGTTTTGAGGAATCTTAAAAGCCTGAAAGATGGTGTTTAATTTAAGTTTCTTTATCTATTGTGATTCAATAATAACAGTATATTTGTATGCTGTGATTCTTATTTTCAACCTGCAGTCTTGTGTCTTCAAGATTCTTGAATTATTTTAAGTGGACTTTTGAGTCCACTTTTGAGGGAGCTGATAACTTCATACAAAAGACTCAAATTTGCAATGGACTACTTCTAGGCACCTGCAAAATGAAAAAACTTCCAAAATGCTGCTTCAGGATGTCACTTACTCTGCTTCTGTGCATCCTTTTGATGCTATGTATCTCATAGCAGCATTTTGGTTTGTTTGCCTACATGTCTGTGCAGTTTCTTTGTATATTAACCCATATGGAGTATGAAAAAATCCAAAACCTGGAATGGTGCAATTCAGCTGTTAGGTGCAGTGGTGTTTGCCAGGGTAGTGGAGCAGGCTCACAGGCCTTTGCCTTCATTGCTCTGGCTCCTTGGCAGTGCCTGATGAAAAGATAGATGGTTTTGTGATCCTGTGAACTAATCTGCTTCTTTTTCCCACCTATGTCCTTGAGTGGTTTTTGCCAATATTAATACCTCATGTTTTTTATAAGTTACTCCCTGTAGCCAGAAATCATAAAAACTCAGACCCAGCCAAGCTTTAGGCACCTCTAAGCTGGACATGTTTTAAAGGCTAGGATACACACATGTGAAGATTAAATGAACTTAAGGAATTTAAACTGGAAAACAGTTGTAACTTTTCTGTTTGTGGAGGGCAAAGTCTCTATGTTTTTGTTAGAAGATTGTCACTGTACCTTTCAAACAACAGAAAAATAATTTTAAAATGTTTAACCATTTAAAAAATAGTTCATAACTGTAATTAATAGATGTTTTTGAGCTGAGACTTTGTGTCAAATCATATCCAGAAGAAATACTCCTTTCTGTGGAATTTACAGTGCTGTTATTGGAAATCTGTAGGTTGTGATCAAAACTATCCAGCTAAAAACTGCCATTTTGAAATAATTTTTATGGTCACTGAATTATCATATTAAAACAATAAATAGAATTAAAAGGCCTGTTTTAGTGACTGCTTAGGGGTTTCTTTATCTGTTTTACCAGTAAGGAAGATTTGATTGAACCTAACTTTGGCTTCACCAGAATACCTCACCACCAGCATTCTTTTAAATTTAGGCTGAAAAGTTGTCATGTCTGGTTAACCTTACAATTGATTTCATAGCCTGGTACAAGCAGTTAGAGAAAGAAAGGGTTTTGGTTTTCAGTGGATAAAGGAGCAATGCACATCATATCATACTATGAAATACCTATAGGTTGGGGCTGGTTTGTGCCCAAGAATTCTTGAATGAGCCTCTTTGGTACTGCCTGTATTACCATGAGAGTGATGCCCCCTTCCTCTGGGCTTTTTGGGAGCTGAAGACATTTGGCACTTCATCATGCCAAGCACTGCTATCATAAACAGTGATGTTACCTACAATGCCAGAGGCCAGGGCAAAATTATTTATGAAAGTAGTTCTAGGGCCAAAATAATTGCTTTAGTAAAGAACTAGTGAACTAAGGTCCTTGCTTGAGTCAGTTTTTGAAATAAATCACTATTTTTTAGAAGTACGTGACTTATTGGAGAAGTAGAATTTAATTGTTGATGTTTATCAATCACAGCTGCTGTTTTACATGTTTGTTCTCTTGATTTTCCTCCATTTGTAAGTTCTGTAACAGATTTCAGATGCTTCTGAGTAACACCAAAATTTACATTTTTATTTTTATAATGTGAGAGGTAGTGTGATCTGTGGGGCCACTACTTGGCATGGGGTTACCAGTGCAGCAGCACATTCGTTAGCAACACTGGGTATGGTGACATGATCCCACTGAAATGCATAAAAGTGACTCGAGTTTCTGTCCTCCAAGCTGTGGTGGATGAGTGTGTGTACTTGTTCTTAAGGTATACCAATGAAGAGTAGAACAGGTTACCTCACTTGTAATGTTAGAGTTCTGAGGACTTCAGTTAGTAATTTAAGCCCATTTTACTCTGTTTGTAATGGCTTAAGAATGCATGTATTGCATTATGTGTTTCATCTGAGAGGGACAAGTGCCTGTCATCATCTGACTGTACCTGTCTGGATTTCATTAAATTCCTCATACCATCACCAAGAAATACCTTATTAACCAACTTTGTCTCTTCCCACAGTATTTGTTGGGGGCAAACAGCAGGGTGTCAGAACTAGGGAAGGGGATTTGCACAGAACCAGAAATTTCATATGGCATGGCATTCCTGGTGTATTTGAAGCTGTAGGATCCTTGACCTTGGTTACTATAACCAGCTTTTAAGCAGAAGCTTTTCTCAAGCAACTTAGAGTCAAGCTTAGAATATTGTAACACAGAACATAACCTATGCAGCATGTTTTCTGTAAGGATCTTTAGGCAGAGATTTTTAAAAATTTATTCCTTTATTGTTTTAACATTTGACCAGTACAGAAATGCTTATTCCACTTCTTGGCAGTAAGTGTTAAGAAAAGGTGTTGCAGTCTGTGTTCTGACTCAGACTGAGGGATGAGACACAGCATTAGTACAGGACCTTGAAACCCAAAAGAGGGAAAAAAATCTCTTTAACATACTAAGAAGCTCTTATGGAGCAATGTATACATTTGCTTTGTGTAAATTAATATAACAGTAATGGCCCTACAGTATTTTCAACTTTTTTTTTCTTAATAGATATTTAAAGCATAACTTCTAATTCTTGTATATATTTTTAACTTTCCCACAGATATGCACTTATTTGGCCATTATCCAGCTCATGATGATTTCTATCTTGTAGTGTGCAATATCTGCAATCAGGTAGTCAAGCCACAGGTTTTCCAGTCACACTGCGGTAAGTGAATGTTTTCTTTCCTGAATTACAGTGCCAAACTGGCGTATGGCTCTCGTAAGAATCATTGCAACAATCATAACAGAGGCATTGCAAATAGACTTTTGTGGTTATCTTGTGTTCTTTCCACAGAAAATACCAGCAATGCCTTCAAATAAGCATGTTTCCTGTAGAGGAAGTTGAATTAGCTGTTCTGGAAGCTGAGCTTTTCACGTTGAACTTGTTACACTAAATTAACATGTTACAACAAATAAATCCTGTTAGCTAGAGACTAGCTAGGCTAAAACTATTATGACCTAACATTGGATTGTCTTTTATCAAAACTGCAGATTGAGATCTATGATACTGATCTACATCAATTAGAAGTTGGATGTTATGGATTGTTTTCTGATGGGATTAATGTGTATCTATATATAGGGTATATTTTTATATTTATCCAAAGGTTTAAATTTTGTACAAAATTAGCATTTTGAAGCTCATTTCTTAAATAAACATTTTTCTAGAGAGTCTTGAGAAGCACATGCATATATTAATTTCTCAGTTAGCATGACAACAAGGTGATGATTTTTATGTTGACTATTTGAAAGCAGAATTACTTCAGTTAGAATTTTTTAGTATTGACTAACAAACTAATTTATTTTTGAAAAACTTGATATCAAGGTCTGGTTTATTTATTACTTATCTAGTGGTTTATTTGTTGTTTGTCCAGTGATTTGTTTCTGTGGTGATTTTTTTGTTGTTTTATTTTTTTAAGGTGTGCAAAGGGTGACTGGACTAGCTTTGTATAAGGTTTAATAAAATTTAGTTTAATCAAAATAATTTGAAAGTGGTTGCATAATAATGAAAGGCAGTTACTATGAGGATGGAATCAATTAAATACATGAAGGAAAAGAATAGCTCAGCTGGATTTTACTTGTCTAAATACAAGTAAGCTTCACAAATCCTGTACCTCTTTTAGTCTTTTTGTCATCAAAGCAACTCAGTAATGGAAAAAAGTAAGTGGGATGGACAGAAAATAGTTTATTTACTTTTAAAGACTATTACCTAAATACTGGGTTGTGTTTGTATGGATAGACTGCTAACAACAAACCAGGAGTAACTGCTTTCACCTTGGGAGGCAGGTCTAGGACTTGCCACCAGCTTTGACCTAGATTGAAATAACAGTGAAAAAATGGTTATAGTGAAATGCAGCTTTCTATCCAGTGAATGAAAAAAGGGCTAGAAGTATTTTCTAGGGTGAAAAAAAAGCTTATTAATTTAATGGTGGGGGCAAGTGTTGATTTTAGTGTATTAACAAGCCATCATGCTATTTTTTTTCACAATGTGTTTATTGCCCTCGGTCTTGTATGGTTCCTCTCTGCCCAGCTTCAGGTATCTTATGATTGTTTCAGTAACAGAAAAGCTTCTCTGTATGTGGCTGTGGGCACATAAACATGGGACTTGTGCATGGATAGAATGTGCTTCAGGACAGAAGGAGCTGTGGGAGGCCTTGCTGTGCCCTTCCAGAGCTGAGCTCTTTCCTGGCCATTAACCTGGTTTGGTGAGCAGTGTGAGAGCTGGTCCTGTGTTCAAGTAGTAGGCACATAGAATAATGCTCCTGCTAGATGGGAGTCAATTCCTCTGTGTTAGAAGGGATTTTTGAGCTCTTTGTAAGTAATTGCCATCAGTGTTAGAGTAATGCATGTAAACTACAAAGATCCCATGAGTTACTGTCTGCTTTTCTCCATTATTCCACTTTGCTTACTATTCCCTTCATCTTCATTCTAGCAATTCTTTTACACTGGGTGATTGAATGTTAAGTTATGAATTGCTTGATTTAGGAGCCTAAGGTCAATAAAGACTTGGAAAAAAAACTGTTAACAAACCCCCAGAGAATACTGAAAATAATTGACCAGAGGTCTGGAAGATTGTATTTAATCTAGTCAGATTTGTTTCAGGAAAGGTATACAGGAATATTACTTTAAGGCCTGTGAAAAGGCTTTAAATAGATAAATAAATCATTTTTTTTTTAAGAAGAAACAGTAAAGGCAATGTAATAAAATAAAAAGAAGTTTTAGAAGATATGTCTCTTCAAAGTCTCGTGAATTTTTGTAAAATACCTAATAATTTATTTTTAAAAAATTATTCTGTTAAAAATACTCCATATTATATATGTGAAATGTATCTACTAATTTATCATTTTCATTAGAAATGAGTAAGATTTAAAGGCCTATACAGAGATATTATTAATTGATCTGTAGTTGCATTGTCTGGTTAGGAAATTATAGAAATCTCCTGATAGAAAACACATTAACCATTAACTGCTTGTGGTTGGATAATTTTTTGCTGGATGTGTTATGATTCCAGTAGTCCATTGAGAAAGGCCTGGACAAGGCCTCATTTGAGACATTGATTCTGGCTGCACAGAGCTCTTCTGTGAAGCAGGAATATTTAATTTTCTGTTCTATTTCGAGTCTTATCACCTTCAGACACATTCGTTTTTGTGGATCAGACTTTCTTTAATTAGAGGATGCAGCAGAGTGCTTTTAAATTCAGTGATGCCAGGCATGTCTGTCAGTAGACTTTGAGGTGTTTTAGACTATCATATTTACCACAAAAAGCATTATTCCACAGGTATTGAATTGCTGCTTCAAAGCTGTAGTACAGACGATGGAAGGAGGAAGCATTAGAAGGCACCACTGGTTTTTTGGCTCTTGGAGGTTGTGTCATGGGGAGTCTTTATTGCTGTTGACAAGGGCTTGTAGAGATCTATCCCAGAATCTCCCACAAAGTGTGGTTTGTTGCTAATATCCCTGGTAAGATCCAATCCATATCCTCTCAGTAAGAAATGAGGTCCATGCCAGGCACATGTTTTATGTTTCCAGGTTCCCTGCATTGTAACTTGAAGGTCTTGGCTTCAGAGCAGCACTGGAATGCTTTAGTTTAGCAGAGGTTTTTGTAACACTTCTCTTGAGCCCTTGCTGGCATCTGTGTAAGAAGACCCACTGTTTCATTTGCCTCTGATTTCAGACATGTGGCAGCCATCCTTGTTGATGGCTCTGTGAGGCTGTGAATATTATAGAGACAGATGTTGTTTTAAGGGCTTGATTCCTGGAATATCGCGAAGAAAAAAAGAAAAATCTGGTTGTGGTTCAAGCTACTTTAATGGCAGGCAGTGCATCACAGAACCTTAGGCAGTAGAAATCAGGAAGGTAAGAGAAGAGATCTGGCTAATTAGATTGCTGGGCTTGAGAGTGTATGTAGTGAACACAACACAGAGCTTGGTGTTGCAAAGTAACAGATCTGTTCCAGCCCATAAGTCAGATAAATACTGAGGTGTTTTTAAGAGCAGTTTCACATCCTTGCATCTGCAGGATAAGCATATCCATTTGTAAGTATTAGACCATTCATTTATATATGATGTAAGCCTACCTGGAAGAGACTTGCTGTTATAGGCTGCTGGATAAACCATGTAAGTCAAATAAGTTCTTGAGGTTGTTTGGTGTTACTGTGCACTTATAAAATTGTTTATCATAATGTCATCAACAACAGAGTAGAAATTGTGGTGTTTTCTTCTGAAACTATTTCTTTTGAGTAACTTCTTGTAGTGCCACAGTGTTTGGATTTACAGTATCTTGGATTTACTTTTTTTTTAATGTATGAACATATAGTTGTGTTTATTCCTCCACAAAGTACTTTGAAATAAAAAGTCAGTCTGGATATGCAGCTTGTAGCATTCCTAAGTGTACTTGGCATGTAAGGAATTGTAATTTTGATTTTCAGAAAATTTTAATTTGTTCTCAAATGCCAACTTCAATGAAGATCACTTCTTGGTATATCAAAATATTGTGCCATAGTACAGTCCTGAAGTATGATAATGTTGTTGCTGTTTGTTTAGGGTTTTTTGTCCATCTGTTTTCTAGGAGACTTTTAAGCTGGCAATGTATTCTTAACTCTGTCCCTTTGACTTCTGTTAACTCCAGTTCTGTGTCATTGTTAAATCCTGGTGAAGATGGCACCCTGTAGCATTTCCCAGGAGACATTTTCATTTTTCTTTGGCAACAGAAAGGTTAAAGCTTCATGTTCTTATATTGCACTGTCCTTTGCTAGACTTAAGAGCATCAGATACAGTTCTGGTTGTTATTTTTATGTTTTGTCCATTAACAGTCTTGTTAACTTTGGTCTTTCCCAGTTAAAAGGAAAACCTCTCATAAAATGTGGCTCTGGCACAGTGAGGATCAAGCCGTGTACTTTGAGAGAGCTTGTCAAGACATCTTGACTTTTACTGTGAGGAAACTAATTAATGATGGGAAAGTGTTAAAAAAAAATAAAAAGTTGGGGGGATGAGATGGGGGAGGAGGTGAATTAGCCAAGCTAAAAATGCAGTTTGGTTAAACAACAGCAGCAGTATAACCATCAAAGAGAACTTCCACACATGCTCTGGAACAGTTTCCAAAGCTGTGGATGGTCTCTTAATGAATTGAATAGTTAAGATCCCCATTTGATGAAGTTGTAGCATATAGAGGAAACCAATTTTGCTTCATCAAAGAGAAATGACTTCTTGTTTTTTGCTGATGTCTTTCCTGGAGGCTCGTTGATATCTATCCTGCCTGCCTATAAGGTTCTTTTAACAGGTTTCAATTAAGGAGTAGAAATTCCTATTCCTTAAAAAAAAATAAAAAACCTACACTTTGTTTTCATTGCTTCTGAGTTATATATCCTTGGGTTGGTATTTTCATGTCCTCATGAAAGTTGCAAAGGGATATTTCCTTCTTATCCTTCTATTTGGCTGTGTAAGTGTCATTTAAAAGAAAAGCAAACTAAAAAGTAATGGAGCACTGAAGAATATAAATAAATTATTTTGCCTTCCATGTCATAATTATTTTCCTGAGAGAGGCTATGTATTTTGAATTACTCAGAGTAGCTATTTTACATTGTGCCTGTAGTGCACTACAATTTAATGAACTGTGATTAAAGACTAGAAGGCTGAACTTGAACTATTAATAAGAATGATTGGCTTTTTTAACACTAGCTTGAGCATTACTAGTTGGCACCTTTCTTGCATAGGGATTTTGATCCAGGTGTGAGTGTCACATTTGACAGATTATTCTGTTTGTATATTTTCAATTATTCAGTATCTTGTTTTTTATTAAATACAACTGTTTGGGGATTTGTAATTGTTAATACTTTATCCCCTGCATTTGACCTTTTATCAGAGATGCTTTTGTGCCCTTAAAGGACAATGACATTTTGAGTTATTTTCCTGTTACTGTGATTTTTCTTTATTCATAGCCTTGTCAAAACTTGTTCTATGGTATCATTATTGATTAAATAACTTTCTGCTTGTCACATGTTTAGGTTTCACTGCATAAAAGAATTAAAGTAATAAAAATTGGTCTCATCCCTATGGCTTCTTTTTAAAACTGGAAACAGCAGCAGCTAGACTGACAGGATTCAATTTTTTCCTTTGGTAGGGGTAGGAGCAGAAGGAAGATGGATTTGAATGTTTTATGTACCTTGTATGTATATTTTTATTTATGTGACTGCCTAGGATACACTGATTTTGTCTGACACTCTAATTTCCATTGCTCTAAATTGGAAACCCCTTGTTTCCAAAAAAAGTTTTGGTAGCTTTACAGTCTTTCTATCAGAAATCTTATTCTCAAGACAAAAATACAGCCAGTAGCAAAAACCTCTGTCTTCTGTCAGTGATGAAAATCTCTGCTGTAGTTTCTGGAATGGTACATGTGGGTCTATCATGTCCATGTCCTTGTAAGATTTCCAAACCCAGCATAATAGCAGACACTGAAACTGGGGTCACCAGCCATCTTCTGCACCATTCCTGGAGTAGTTAAATACATACATATCCAGGTCAAGCATGTATTACCCTTGAAGAGACAAAACTAAGCCAGCACTTCTTTGAATTCATTTTTTCCTTATATATTCTTGGAGTGACATATTCTAGACTGTCAGCAGTTCTTGAGGCTCTGAACAGGTACAAAAATGCAAATTTCTGGCTTTGTTTATTCTGTTACAAGATCTTACTTTGTTTATATTCTATCTGCTGTTAGAGTCTGGCCAGAAAAGCACTTAGCTGCATAAAAGGCAATGAATACTTGGTTCAAATGATAAAATGAAGAAAAATCCCTCACAGCTGCTGGCATGTGTGAGAGTGTTGGTCACTTCTGTATTGGCTAGTGTGCTCATTCAGGACTGCCAAACAGTCCTGGGCTTTTTTTATCATTTCACTGAAAGATATATTGACAAGACCATGTCATTCAAGAAAAATGACAACAAAATCCTTTCTTCCCTGTATTTACTTGTCCAGGAAGCAAGAGATTTGGCTTTAGTAACCTTACCACCTGGGAGCTATTCTCTCACCTTCCACCTCCTGAGAGAGGAAAACACACCCAGGATAACCCAGGCTAAAGCAAGACAACACATGCTTTTTGCAGCAGAGATGTATCAGACAAAGTGAACCTGAATGTAGAAAGTAACACCCAGATCAAAGGGAAGGACTGTGATGGGACTGAAAAATGTGCATCTGATGTTCAGAACAACAGCAACATAATGTGTCTTCACCTGGCAGGGTGCTGAGACCTGCTCAAGGCTTGCAGGAGTTTGTTGTGCTTTCCTTACTTTGTCTAGCATGTGGATTATAAGTGGAGCTGTGTTCAGACCTGCCAACCTGTTTCCTTAGAATCAAATAGCATAATATTGGCTAGGGTTGCCTTTTTTTGTATTTTCCACTATCATCTTTTGCTCAAATTGTTTTCTTTCTTGTTACTAATTCATCATCAGTGACAGAGCCTAAAACAGAGAAGTTCAGGTATAGAAATAGATATGATACATGAAGAGTTAGAAGGTCAATGAGTAGTGTAAGTAGGAAGCTGACAACTTCCCACAGATAATTTGGCCTTAGGTGGATGTGTCAATAATTGAAAATCTCTTCATTCAAAAGATTCTTTGAATGAGGAAGCAGGAACACTTTGGAGTGTTGAATCTCAAAGGACTGTGCATTAGAGAGCAGTCAGTATTCAACAGGAGAAAACATTCAGCAGTGAACAGAATGCCACATATGTATGCAGTTGCTATTCAGCATACTAACCTACACACCCTCCCCATATTTCTGTGCATGAAATTGAAGCTTTGAAGTGAAACAGCAGTTAATTGTCTTTTCCCTTGATGTTTTCTGTTAAGTTCTTTACAGTGCCTTGACTGTGCTGTAATTTTACAATGCTGATCTTAAATCCACATAGGAAGGAGATTGAAAGAATAATAATGGCACTGGGCTTTTCAGTGCACTGGAAGTCTTACTAGCCTAGTTTACACATAATCCATACCATTATATATTAACTCATCTCTTTCACATTGTGTAGTCATTGATAGTATTTGATTAGTGAACCCTTTTGTGTTTTTTTTTAGTTTGGATAAATTGTGGTAAATGATGCATGCATACTTGAACTGGGTGGTGTTGTCATGGCAGTGATGGGCAATATGTATCACATGTAATTTCTTTCAGTCAAGATTTTAATAGAGTTGTAGCTTTAAATAGTAACCAATAAGGATTTCATTTAAGGAGTGTCCATTAATAGAACTCAGCTGTTGAAGGTTGACTGTAGCATTAGGCTTAAGTTTAATCTCCTACATACTATTATTTACAGAGCTGTGTTTAGTGCATCAGTCTTTTGGCTGCCTCATTGGTGGAGGAATGGGGGTTGTGATAGTGGGAGAGAGGAGAGAAGTTAGTGAAAATTTTCTGTCATAATCTGTAAAAACCTGACAAAATTAAAATTGGGAGTATTTGGCTTGAAGTCTTCCATAGCATGTCTTACTGAGTAAGGTGGATGCTTTCCATCTTAGAGAAGGAATGCTTTTTTAAAATAATTTTATAAAGAATTTATGGTCCTATTCCTAGACAAAGTCCAGAATAGAATTAAGAGTTTTTTTAAGTCACTGTTTTGGTGAGTAAAAGATAAGCAAGATCAAATTCATTCTTATATCAAATTGTGGTGTAGTCTAAAAAGAGAATATTTGAAGTGGAACCTGAATTTGCCAAATACCCAGATAAGAAGTCATTGCTTCTTCACTGCATTCAGAAGTACAGAAGTGTTAAGAGCAAGTCTTGTCTCTTTGTTATCTCTTTGTACTTCCTGCTTGTGATTAGACAAAGAAGTCTCTATGGTGGATTTTTTTAATGTGGGGTGTAGGATTTTTTTGGTAATAGTGTTTCACTTCACATACACAATAATGTTTCCTTTACAGAAGGTAATTAACATTTGAATTAGCTACTAGTAAATATTGTAAGTTCAATTTCAAGTCTGTAGAAGTTGTGTCTGCATATAGCCCTCCCCATGGACCATGATTTTTAGTAGTTGACTGAATATTTTGGGTTTACTTAATTTTCTGAATGTAGTAATTTCTACTGTGTTATCATTTAGCATTTTCTTGCAAAAAAAGAAAAGTCTAGTAATTTCTTACTGTCTTGGTATTAACTTTTTCTGTAAGCTGGCTCATAAATTTGATTTATGTCTATTAATTATTGGGCTTTCCCTTGCATAAGCAGTAGCACTTTTTTGGGGTAGTGTCTTCTCTGGCAGCTGAACATCTCGTGTGCCATGAGTTGTGGTTGCTGAGCCTGCAAGTGAGGTGGCAGGTGGGGCTGGAGTTGCAGCTTGGCTTGGGTGTTCAAGGGTTTCCTTCAGAGCTGGGCAGGCCTGGGAGGAGCTGGATGGCCCCAGAATACAGAATACAGCTGTGCCCCCACAGCTGCCTTCTTGTGGACACTGGTGAGTGGACAGAACTGGAATGGCAGTTTATTAGGGTTTGGAAGTGCTGCTCCTGAGACATTTCCAGCAATGTTTGTGTTGCCTTTCTAACATCTACAGGCCACTTGGGGTGTAGTGAGGAATACAAAAATCCCATTGGCATGCAGGCAGATGACAGGGTAGTCTTATGTCCTGTTCATAGGTGTGCAATGGAGAGCAATTAAATTAAATATTGGGCTGTATTTCAAGAGCTTGATTTTTTTTGTCAAGCTGGAAGTACTTACATTAAATGCCTTTTCATGAAGAAATATTTTTTTATTCAGTGTTTTAAAAAAACTTATATTTTTGTTAGAGGGAGATCTCAGCTGTGATAAACTCACTAGTACAAGGCTTGCAAATTATTTTTCCCACAGTTTTCAGTAGTAACATTTATCCTAGGTTTTGTGTACCTGTTATTTTTTAAAAATATTTCTTCTTATTTTAATATTATTTTTTCATCTAGTATGCAAACGTTTGTCACATCCCCATGTTTGAAACTATTGAGTTCTGTTTATTTCATTGTAATAATAGTACACAACCTCTTGGTACCTGACTAGTGTCAAATCTATTCAAAACATTTTATTTGTGGGCATACAATACTGTAGTTAAAGTTCTCATAATTTCAAATGTATTTGAAGCTCCTTGTATTTCCCATTTCATACCCCTTTAGTGATTCATATAATTATCTTAATGGCTTGTTACTATTATCTTTAACTGGTGATATTAATGTAATAATTGTCACATTAAAATGTAAAATACTGAATTAGACCTTGCTCTATTACTGCAGGTAGGTTAGACACACTGTAGGCTTCTGTTTTCATAATACTTTTTTTTGTATTCATTTAGCAAGATTAAAAAACTATATTACTCATGATGCAGTAAGAAAGAAATGTTTAAAATGTTGCACAAATGATTGGTTCACTTTAATATGTGCATATTTTCATTATGATCAATTTTCAAATACTTGATTTAGCTTTCTGCACTGAAACCTACCTATTGTTAAGATGCCTAAATAAAATTTAGAAAACTTGCCTCATTACTATTTATGTTTGTGAGATTAGTGATGCTGTAAAGTGGGAACATTTTCTTTGACTAGTGCTCTGGGAAATAACATCTTTTTCCAGTTGCTTTTTTGGGCAGACTTCTTGTTTCTGTGAAATCGTGCCTAGCATCTGCTCTACAACTAGTGAAGTATAACTAATAGCATATTTATATAAAATAGCAAGCATTGCATGTGAGAAATGTATTTAAAGCAATCATTAATGTGTCATTACTTGATACACATCCTTTCAGTTTGTTCCCTCTGTTTTATAAGGTATTCTTTTCATGAGTATGTCATCAATGTTGTGCTTTACTAATTAGGTAACAAAATAAGTTAGATTTTTTTATATTTTTTTTTTAATTAAGTGTAGTTTCGTCTTTTGGATTTGAGATTGGTAATTTCACTTTTTAATTCAGTTGGTTAGGATTGACAGGGAGGAGACTGTTTTCAGAGCCACTTCTACCCAAAAATACTGAAGCAGGAATACATCTGTACAAGCTGACACTTGGTCCAGTAATTGGCCAACAAGACTGTAAAAGTCTACATTGATTATAGATATTTCAGATAGATTGTTTGTATGTGATGGAGACAGGACTGCAGGAACTGGGGAGACCAGTGCATCCTTGTGTGCTCTTTAGGCTTTCTCTGTGGAAGTATCTTGTGGAAGTACTGTGCTTGTCCTAACAAGTCTGAAAACAAGTGTTTCTCATTCTGTGATTCTAGATAGATGAAGAGTGTAAAATGTGAGTGCAAGTAATGCTTTTGAATCTGGCTAGGACAACAAAGGATTTGTTTGCAGTTTAAATAAATCTTTATATCACTAATACCAGATGTATGTAGCAGGAATGCTGAAACAGGCAGTAAAAGTTTCAGCATTTTTGCATGGGCAGGAAGGACATAGTCAATACCAGACAGATGAGTCTGTGAGGAAGGGCACAGTGCAGAACTGCATTTTTAGTTAAATGAGTATAGAAATGGTGCAGCAAAAAAGGACACCTTGAAAAGAAAAATCTGGTATTTGTCGCTGTGCTGCTAAACAACTCTGTTGATACAGTGGGTTTTTTGAAGTTAATAGAAACTTAAGAGCTATGTGGTCCCTTGGAAAGGATTCTTAAAACTTAGGTGTATGCTGTGTGGAGAAATACCTCACTTTTTTGTTTGTTTTTGTACCAGCAACAAATTATCATTTCCTGTCCATAATAAATGTACACCATAACCCTCCTCTGTCATCACTCATCCAGTTTGACAAGTCCAAATTGGTCTAATTGTCACTTGTGGAAACTCCCTGTGTCTTTCCTATGTGTTTTTGTATCTTGCCTAACTCTTCTAGACAATTTTTGAAGGGATGGAAGCAGTGGTGTGATGTGCTGTATTCCTTGCCTAACATTTGTTTTGCTTTTGTGACCACCACAAATCATTGAGATGATAATTTCATAGAACTGTTACAAGACCAATGTTTCATTATTGTGTAATTATAATTGAAAGACCATCATTTCATATATAAAGTGAAGATATTTTTCTTCTTCCATGTCTGTCACTTTACATTTCTCTACATTGAATTTCATTTCCTGTTTTATTACACTGGTCAGTATTAAGTCTTTCTGCAATCTGTTGATTTTCATCTTTAGTACTCTAAATAATTATATACCAGAGATCTTGTTCTCTCACTAACCACCACATTTTTTCAGTCATTTCTGGATATGCTGAGTAGTTCAGGCACTAATACAGGCCCTTGCTGCATGCCATTGCTAAATGTTTCTTTGAGGATTGTTTTTACCTTCTTTTCCTTGCCCTGTTAGTAGTTCTGTAGCCTTTGGATGAGGGTTGCAACAACATTCTGCCTCAACAGCAGGTATCTTTACTTTGAGAAATGTGTATCTTTAAGAAATGGTCTCATTTCACTTACATGTTTGAGTGGACTGTGTCAGTTGGGTCTCTCTTGTGTCAAGTCACTAGTTTAGTTGAAGATGGGTTTTCTAAATCCTTTGGGGCATCTGGACCATGAAGATAATTTTTGTCATGACTATAAGCAAAGCAAAGTTTTATTTGTGCATAAGTGTCTATGTGTATGCATTGCTCTGTGTATTCACTTACATTGCCTGACCTGTCCATTGCACCCCAAATGCAGTTGTAGCCTTAATTCTGTAATACCTGCTAGGGAGTGGCTTATTGCCACTTCCTGAGTAGATACAATTGGTAAAAGAATAGGATATTTTTCCTATAGCATGCTGAAGAATAAAACACAGAGGTTTTTCACATTAAAAAATGGCTTGAGTGTAACAAATCTTTCTCTCATTTTCTTACCAAAATAATTTCCATGGCCATTGAGGTGAAGTGTTGCCCTTGGCCTGAGGTAAAATCTCTTTTAAGACACTGGAAAAAAAAAAGCCCAGAGGAAATTAAACTCTAAGTCTGCAAAATTATTTCTGTTCCTTTAGCCACTAGTGTGGTGACTAGAACAGTGAATGTGCAATGTGGGACATTCTCTTTACACTTTTCTTGCCAAATCTGAGGGGAGTTGGATTGAGCCTTAAGCAGGCTGCCTGGTGTTGATAGGTGTTTTTTCTCCTTTCCATAAAGAAATGGTAATGACAATTAGGGTATCTCATCTGCCAGGGTGTAGTGGAACAATTCTGCTTGTGAGGCTTTGCCTGCTTCTCCTGTTGCATGTTTTGTATGGAAAAGGAATGCAAATGATTGAGAGGAACAGAATTACCTGCAGACTGGGGGCTTCTGCTATTGGAAAACACTAGCTACAGTCACACTGATTTCTTCTTTCCTTTTGGTGTTTTTCTTTTGCGTAAGATAACAGCAGTTGAACAGAGTAAGAGGGGGAATTCATCCCTAACTTTGACAAGTAAGATACTTGGCATCCAAACTGTGGTTCAGGAAATGTGTTTATGAAAGGCTGAAATAATTTCAGCAGGATGGAGAGAGAACAACTCCTTAACACCCTTCACAAGGCTTTATCCTTGTCAGAGATCTTTTATGAAGAGGGGAAGATTTGGGTTCAAGTTCAGACAGATGACAAGAAGGTGAGTGCTTTAATCAGGGAAGTAGTCATCTCCCTTTCACCAACTTGGTCTTGTTTAAAGACCTAGCAGTAAATGGCTTTCTAATAAGAAAATATATTTAGAAATACTTATTATTCTGTCAGAATTTTAAATATGAATCCACTCTCTGAACCAAGCCAAAGCAGCTGACTGTAAAGTAGAAACAAAGGCAGTTACAAAATAGTCAGAGGATTGTATATTGATATTTGAGGGGGAAAAGCCATATTATATCAGCTGCTGTGTTTACTGGTCTAGTGATAACTACTGATGAGTTGTGAATATAAAATAATTTTGGGGACAGGCTGAAGGCTCAGGCAGCAGTTACCAGCAGTGAGTTGGTTGAGGATTCCCTTACAATTCCATGACATTGTTCATGTCCATTTGGTCCAGTAGAGAGCTGTGGGGTATACATACTCTGAGTTCAATATCCCCTAACATATGGCTTGATAATACTACAGGTGCCCTTTAACTCTTGCCATGTTGAGGTCAGTCTTTTTCTTGCAGAGGTGGAAGGGGCAGGGAGGTGGGTAAAAAACAAACCACAACAAAAAAAACTAAAACCCCTTTATATTGTCTCCCAAAAGCAGAAGGATGAGGTGCCTGAGGTTGTTGCACACAATCCCAGTATCAGAGTTCACATGTTCTAGCTTGGAATCCTGGGAGTCATGAAAACTTCAACCAATGTTTGTTAGACAGCCATGGGAAGAACTGGAGTATTTTGGCCTTTCTTCTCTTACGTGTCCCAGATCCCTACTGCTCCATAAACATTGTCTGGCAGACTGGAAATAAAGTAACTCAAAATTAGCCTGGCTGCTTTTGAGAAGGGACAAGAATGAAAGGTCAATGGCAATCCTGCAGCAAGGAACACACTTAGCAGCCTTTGGGGTTTCTTTGTTGTAACTAGGAAGAGGGACATGTCAGAATATTTGCATATCCAGTCCATGTTACCTTCAGAGCTTTCACTCTAGTTTATTTTCATAAATTAGAGAAACAAAACCACATAGACTGAACTACTGTGTCTCACAGACATTAGTAGTTTTGAGATCACTGTGATACTTATTCAGCCATCTTCCAATTCAGGAGTTCTTAGAAACAGACAATTGAAAAGATTTTATCTTATGGTTAGCATGGGTCAAATGAAAATACTTGCCTATGCATGCTCTGAGGTTGTTCTCCTTCAACACTTCATGCCAGTGTTTATCCATGTGCTTTCCTGCCTTCTCATGGTGATTCTCTTAGCACTCAGAGTGAATAGCTGAAGGGAGGCATAAGGGAGCAAAGCTGAATTTTTGCTTCTGCCCTAATTTGAGCATGTCCAGTCATCTTGAACTTGTGTGGCCTGTTGGTTCTCTGTGTGGTGAAAAGTCAAAGGTAAATTTTGGAAATGCAGGCAGGAAGGAGTAAATTGTCTGTCTTCTTACACGGTCATATCTTTGTCAGTGAAATGTGGCAAAGCTGACTTCAGCCTCTGCTTTGCTTTCATCTACAGAGGAATCCAAGGTACTCAGTATCCTTAGGACAGCTTTATTTCCAGTTGCTTATCCTGTGATACAGTTATGTGAAGGAATTACAAAGTTGTTGCAAGCATTTGTACCAGAAGCACTCAGTAAGAAAATAACTCGTGTTTAATTTTGTATTTTAACTTAGGTTTGAAAGTGACAATTCTAGCAAGATGGTATTGCTGAGGTGAAACAAAGTTCAAATGAATGATACATAGAGCTTCAAGTACTACACTTTAAAAAGGAAAGCCATAGAAACAAATTCATTCCACTGAACACTTAAATCCAGCCGATCTAATGCAAGATTTTGTTTTAACTATTTATATTTCATTGATAAATGCTCCATAGTTGCATTTTATAAAACAGAAATATTATTTTTTAACTTAGTTTAATGTCATTTTAGAATTGCCTAATGTCTTGATTTTGTTGTTTTAGACTTAAATGTTTAATTTAGAGTTAGACTGACCTTTTTATTCTTCCCCAAAACATACATCTTACACAAAAAAGAAAATACAGTGTATTTTTTTTTAACACTTAGAATTATCTGTTGGAAAACTCTGACTAATGGGCAGAGAATATACAAATGCCAGCTGACTCTCTGCAGTCAGAGTTGCATAATATCAACTGTTAAACAGGTAAAACAGGTGGTGTTTTTACGTGTGTATGATCTAACACACCTGTCTCTGCTGTAGCAGCACATCATACCTGCACTTTGCAGCCTTTTCTTCTTTAGCTGTGGCAGATTGCAGACTGTGCTTCACTCAGATCTGTCCAGACAGGACTTTGAGGGGTCCACTGCTACTTTCATTTTTTGAAAAAGTATTACAGTTGTCATAGCTTCAATTAAAATATTCATCTGAAACTTGTGGGTGTCTGTGTAACAGTCAGCTAGCTGCAGATCTAACCTGGGCATTTATGACTATGAAGGAAATTAATACATAAAGTGTAGCTTAACTCAGCATTATAAGTGTACTATGGAGTTGCAGGAGTTGCCAAGCTACCATTTTCTCCATTATCTTCATGTGTTTTTCTTGTAAATTTTGTAGCAGTCATTTTGTGTTCTTAGGTTATTACAGAATCTGCTTTAAAAAGTGAAGTTAATATTTATTTATGAGCTGTAAGTTATGAGCTGTTTTATCACAAGTAATGTTATGGAGCAGTTCAGGCAACAAAGATCTGAAGATGCTCATTCAAATATATCCTCGATCTCTTCTAAAACTGGATGGAATACAATATGGTGTGTTTTTTGGTGCACACATGTCTGTAAAGCTGATAGAATTGATGTTTATTTTCCTGCCAGTAGAAAGCATAATAAGTGTGGGGACTTGTGACACAGGAAGGGGTCAAACCCTTGCTTCATTCAAAGAGGAAGCTGCTTGCTTCTCAGTATTTGTGTTGCAAATTGTTCCAGGCTTTTAAAGGCTCTATTTCACCCTGTCTGACCCTTCTTTTTTTTTTTTTTTTTCTTCTTTCTTTCCCTTTCAAGTAGGATTCTTTTTTTAGTGCGATTCACATAAGACATTTACACTGGATGAAACAGCATCCTTGTTGACCTAAGCTAGTTTTACTTGTTAGGCTTTGCTTTTCCCATTTTTCTGATATGTTTCATTTTAAAGCTCAGCTTCAGCTGAACCACACAGATAGTCCCACTTGGATTTTAAAATATTCCATTTAATGGTTAGTTTTAGGAATGTCAGTTTATTCCTAAATAATTGAACCATCCAAGTGGAAGCAGAACCATGGTTCTGCACAGGTTATGTGCAGGTATAGCTGAGTTCTTCGAGATCCCCTTGCTTAGCAGGATGTGTACTGATCTTATTTAGGAGAAATAGCTTGAGGATTCCAAGTCTACAAAGTTTCTGCCAAGAACCTCCATGTAACTTCTCTAATGTTTGAGAGGATAAAGTGTGGTCAACATAACATTAGCTAATTCTCCTTCTTATGCAATTAGAAACAGCAATGGGATGTATTAAGTGTCTCATTCAGATCACCTGAAGATATTCTTGGAAGTTTTGAAACATTGTCTATTTTACTGTTATTTTTTAAAAAGTATACCTATTTAAAAGAACTTAAATTCTGGGTTTTTTAACTAAGAGCAAGAATTTTCTTTACGTCATCTAGAAATATTAATGAGAAGTGTTGCTGGGTAAAGCTCTAATAATTAATAACTTGTTCGAATTGAAGAATGACAGCTATGATAACTATTGTATAGGAGGCTATACTGTGGCCTAAAATGTTTGATTGGAAGAATGAATGATGAAAGTTTTAGAATCAATATTATTACAAAATTTAAGATTTTATCATGTGGACTTTGCACATATTATAATGTGTAATGGACATGGAGACTTGGACTTAATTTTCTTAAGGTGAATACAGTATAGAGATCTATATGTAAGAAACCCATTCAGTATTATCTTTACATATGGAAATAAAGGGAATTTTCTTAAGATTAAACTAAAATTTAGCAGTTTATTTTAATTATATTTTTTAAATACTACAGGAGGAAAGGCTGAGCAGCTTTATTTGCCTTACTGCCCCGTTTATCTCCCTGCAATCCAAGAGTCTCTGCTTCACATTCCCTGCAAGCGTTCCCTGGTATGCAGTGCCTCCCCCACACTGTGCGGCTGAGCTGGCCCAGCAGCGCCTCTCCCCATTAGTCATCACTGCCTGATGCTGTGTGCAGGAAAGTAATTCTTTAAAGCACTTGCTCCTGGTTCATTTTTTTCAAAGATTATTTCATAATACATCATTGCAGTAGTATCTTCTTGTAAGTATGGAGCAAATCTTGGTCACTAAGCACAAGCGGTTTTATGTGGAATGAAAAGATACACTGCAAATAAATCACTACTTATTTCCTTTAATCTGGTTTCCAAATTGTTTGACTTCTGCCTTTCAAACACAGTTTCCATTCATGTGTTTGGGAAGCTTTTGAAAGCATATGAATGGTAATTTTCCCAGTTTTTCTGGAACTTTAGTTCCAGCAATGTCTGCAGCTGGCTGCCTAATAAAAATGACTTGCATTCCTAGAAACATTGGATTGTGCTGATGACTAAAATGACTAAACTGTTTTAAAATGTAACCCATGCTGTTACATTAAAATATGTTTTGGCTTTGGTGATATTAATCTAAAGTGAATTGTTACCTGCAGTGATGTTTAGTAGTGGTTTTATTAATGTGGATTAGCCACTTACAGAAAAGGTCTCATCTTGTAGCAGTTTGTTTGTTTAACATTGTAATCCATTTGTTCTTACATCATTGATTGGCTTCCTTGTGTCTCTTGCTTTCGTGGTTTTTCTTTTCCTGATGTGTGAAATATTCATATAGTGTTGTAAGAAATGCAATAATCACTTTGAATGTGCTGCATATGAAGATTGTGTAAAACTAACAGTTTTATACCGTCTTGCACCCTGGTTTTTCTTTTGATGGGAAACCTATGTTTTATTTATTCCATGTTGTCAATTTTGGTATAGTGAAACTTCTTTTAAATGTAGAACTTAATTTTAAAGTAGCGAGATTATTCTTCTTAAATCTTTTATTTTAAGAATTATTTTAACTAAAAAATGTAGCTTGAGTAACTAAGAGAGAAAATAAATAGTACAACAGTCATATTTCTAGTTCATATTTTATTTGAAAACTTTGGGGCAAATGAAATATGCAAAATGCTTTTATTTTAAAGTTTAGGATATAGAGAACTTTCATTGTCGGGATTAGATTGTTTTTTTAATGACCTTCCTTCTCAAGGAAGGTACCGATATTGTAATAGCGTTGAGTCTCTAGTCATGAAGGACTGTTATGACAAATTAATCATATTCTGTATTAATTTTCTAATAGTCGTTTCTGAGATATGCAGAAGTCACTAATGAAGTAGGTCTGCAGTGTCCAGTAGGCTCAGCAGATGTAATTTTTTCTAGTATTTTGTTCTTTAAAATAAGGTTTGTTTTTTCTTTACGATACACAATGATAGTGAGTGAAGTTTCTCTCATTTTTTTATCCAGTTCTTTACAGAACCCTCATCACATTTCTCAAAGTATTAGTTACTTGTTCTTACTTATTTGTCATGTCCTCTCTGCTGCCATAACTGAAGGCAGATAGGTTAACCACGACCAGTCAGTGTGGTACAAGTATCACACAGTTGATTCCAGGCTACCACACTTGCTATTGTTTCCCAGAATAACACTGTTTGAAATAGGACAGTGGTCAGTGATGTTTTGTGAGAATAAACTCTTAAGCCTCGATTGGTAAAGACTGGAGGAAGAGAAGATGGGTTGGTGACTCAGCTGTGAGAGCAGCCACAGGTCACAAGGTGCAGCAAGTGTTCTTTTACAGCAAGGACTGATAACCTAGTGGCAGCCATGGTCTTTTTAAAATAAGCAAGAGCTTGTTTCAACAGCAGCAAGACCTCCAGTAGCTTTAAAACATTATCATCTCTCTGGGATGTTGTCTCTGTTGGTGACATCAGTGCCCTTTCTGCAGCTCTGTTAACTGTCACTGTGGAAGGGCGTCCCAAATGGATCTGAAGGCACCCTGCAGCAGAGAGCAGAGTGTGTTCTTCACACCCCACCCTTCCTACCCAGCCCAGGGAGCCTCTTCCTTCCCTGCTGCTCATCTCAGCCTGTAGTGACACTATTCAACTTATTATTGAATAATAGGAGGAAGCTATTCAGTTATTTGTGGTTTAGCAATTTTTCCCCCTTTCTTTGGTAAGTTTTCTGCTTAGCAAGCTAAGCTCACCCATCAGGGCAGCAGGTGAATGCCAGAGATGGAGCAAGGCAATAGCATGGTTCAGAATGCATGGTTGAGTGGCACTTGCACAGGGAACAGCAGCCACAATTAATTATTCATTCAACTCTGCCTGTCTTCTTTAAACTGCTATCTTAAAAGCATATATTTTGAAAAGGACACCTGACCTTGAAGATGAAAGATGTACCATTTGAATTTATCTTAAGGTGGTCTTTTTCAGGACTGTGTCTGTTCAGATCTGCCGTTTGTTTTTTTTTTTTTAAGTTGGTAGCTACAGGCTGTTGACATAACTAGATTGATATATTGCCAGCCATATCCTTGGCTGCATCCAAAGCAGCATGGACAGCAGGTTGAGGAAAGTGCTTCTCCCCCTTTACTCTGCTCTCAGGAGACTCCCCTGGAGTACTGCATCCAGATCTGAGGCCCTCAATATCATAAGGACATGGACCCCTTGGGGCCAATCCAGAGGAGGGCCACCAAGAACGATCAGAAGGCTGAGGCAGCTCTGCTGTGTAGACAGACTGAGAAAGCTGGGATTGTTCAGCCTGGAGAGCAGAAGATTCTGGCAACACCTTGGAGCACCTTCTAGTACCAAGGGGGGGCTACAGGAAAACTGGAGAGAGACTTTTTACAGGATCATGTAGTGACAGAACAGGGGCGAATGGCTTCAAATTGAAAGATGGCTGGTTAAGATTAGCTTTTAGAAGAAATTCTATACAGTGAGGCACTGGCACAGGTTGTCCAGAGAAGCTGTGGCTGCCCCGTCCCTGGAAGTGTTCAAGGTCAGGTTGGGTGGGGCTTTGAGCAGTCTGGCCTAGTGGAAGGTGTCACTGCCTATGGCAAGTGAGTTGGAGCTGGATGACTTTTAAGGTCCTTCCAACCCAAACCATTCTCTGATTCTGTGATCTAAGAATTGGTGGCGACATGCCTTTTTTTTTTCTTCTCCCAAAAGCACTCTTCTCTAGCAGGAGTTCACAGCCCTAAACAGGGATGTGATGAAGAGTAGGTTTTAATGTGTGAAGTAAGCCTGTTAAAATTACTAAAAGACATAGAAAGTCTAGAGGACAACTCTAAAACTTTACTGACTGATGAGGATTAAAGTAAAATTAGAGAAAATGAGATTTAAGTGGGGAAAAAGTGGTGAGGACTGCTGGACTACATGTCCAGAATATTGCTTTCTGCAGCAGCAAATTCAGGAGAGAAGAAATGACAGATTGCATAAAGTTTCTGCAAAAACTTAGTGAACTTTACACAATGCTTATGAAGTGCTTTCCTTGTACATTATCTGAGCAAATGTATTTAATGAGACTGCACAGATGTTACAGATTTCCAGAGGCTGGGGATCAGAACAAAAGTAAGGAATTTTTTTTATATTTAAAACTTCTTTTTAATATTTGTTTAATTTTGGAAGTATTATTTTATAAAATGCATTATATGGGAAAAAGAGTTCTTGAAGTCTGAGGTGATGCATGTAGTAATACAGGAAATGACAGGCAAAAGCTGTGTTGTTTGATTCAGGAGTTAAAAATGTAGCAATAAAACCTGTATTTCTTTGATGCATGGAGATGTCATGAAAATGTGTTTTGTGCATGTGCTTTTGTATGTTCAGGTAAATCCACTCTGGACTATTTTTGAGGTACATGTCAGCAAGCAATTAAATACTGGTTTGACGGTTTCAATCAACTTCTATGCAACTTGCAGCACGTTTTTGCAGTACTGTCAAAACATGCATACCCACAGGACATGAAAATTATGTGAATTTAATTTAAATCTAAATCACTGATTCTAATGTGAGACTAATTGAAATAAACCCTTTATTATCAGTTGAATTAAGTCAGTAAGAGCTACCAGCTAGTACCTGTGATTGTTAAATTTCACAGCTAAGAGATGTAATGCTAAGGTTGTTTTGAAGGCCTGAGCAGCATTGCACACATCAAGCGACAGATTTGTTCTTGTTTGCTAGAAGAAGTTAAAGGATACATTTGAGACCCTGTAACACCTTAAGGAAGCAGTGTGTGTATATGAGGACAAAAGTAACAAACTTCAGAAACCATTTCAAGATACAGCAGCATTGCTCCTTTAAGTAATACTATTTTTGTATATTTTACTTGTGTATTCATTAATTCTTTCTGTATCATTTAGCATTATTAAATTAGTAAATATTATTCTAAAGTACTCAAAAACTTTTAGAGACATAGAGCAGTGGCAAAAGTTGTATGACCGAAGTACTGAAGATGTGTTGTGTCCATGAGCTCACTTGCTGAATTGAGGTTTAGGTGTAGGAGGAGGGATGTATGTTCACTTGGTTGGTTTCACTGGTTATCCTAGAAGAGCCTAAGCATGGTGTGTACCTAAGGGAAGTACCTGAGCCACCTGCAGTGGTGGCACTGGTGGCACTGGTGGCACTGTGCAGTGGCACTGCTGAACCCATGGCCCTGGTGAGGTGCCCAAGGCTTTGAAGTCATTTATAAGCAACTAAGAACAAAGACTGAGCTTTACATGATTGCACAATATTAACTAGATATTTTGGAAAGACAGTGGGATCACTTCTTGGTACTTCAGCTTGTCTAGATTAGGTTTGAAGGTTTACAGCAAGAAAGCTGTGTCCAGTTCAAAATGGATACAGAACTTATTCTTAATTTTGTTGTTATGATAGTTCATCTTTAATAAGACAGACTGGTCTTTAGGAGCCTCTAGGGGGTCTGACCAAGAAACAAGAAATCCTGGGCTAGACATTAAATAAACACTTTCTGAAAAGATGGTATTGTCCTAAGAAAGCAGAGGGTAGGTTGTCTTTTATTACACTGCTAGAAGCTGATTTTAAAACGTGATTTGCATACATTTTGACACCTATATGGACAACACCTTCTTGACTGGATAGGTCATGAAAAAGGAGAGAACCCTGTTTGTCATTAATCTCTGTAGAGTAGGATGGAGCAAACTTCATGCATGTCTGACTGAAATCAAAGTGAAAGGGAATGGATTCCGTGCCTCAAATATGGACAAATTCTGATACAGGGAGATGATAAGCAGAAAAAATAAGGCACTATCTCAGAGTATGGATATATGTCACTCCTGCTAGGATTTCCCAAAAATAACAGTCTAATTTATAGATTTAGGAGTGGATTGTGCAGGACTAAGGCGCTCCTCAAGTAAACCAGTGTTCTTCATTTTTCCAAGAGATTAAACAAGACTCCAGAATCCTATGGGGTTTCTGGAGGAGCTGCTGTGAAAAGTTGGGATTGCTGAGGCAATAGTCTCATCTGTAAGGTAATGTAAGCATAACTGAGTGTCTGTCAAGTGCCTCTTGTTAGTCAGAGCTTTGTACTCTTCCTCAGTACAACAGTTTGATTTGTTTATGAAGGTCTGCAATGCTTTAAGAGTCAAGGGATTATCTTACAGGCCACAAACACAGCTTTGTAGAGTGTGGTTCTGAAAATGGATCAGGTGCTTGATTTGTTGGAGGAGTTGAGTCAGGATAATTGGAATTCATAGTGATCTGGGTCCTCTGTCTTCTTTTCTGCTAAATGTGGTTAAGATAAGATGTCTGCAGAAATTATCAGCTAGAGGTTCAGAGATTCATCTGAAATAATCTCCACATGCAAAATCAGTTCAATTTTGATTTTCTCAAGCACTCTCACTTGCATTTCTCTTCTGTCCTTTGGTGCTGAAATATCCATGGTACTGAAATATAAGAAAACTGATTTGGAGTTCAGAGTGAGATTAACATACAGATACAGAAAAACCCAAAATGCTACATACAGCTGCTACTCAAATATACATGCTAGTATTTTACTGGGTTAAAGTCTTTTGCCTGAAGTCTCTTCTGGTTTTGCTGGTGCTGAACTGCCAAAGCTGTAGCCTTGTTTCTAGGTGGGAAAAAAATCCTGCATGATGACCTACCTAGCAGTACAAGGAAACAAAATTAATTTTAGCACTGTTTTAGGCCCTCTCAGCTTTAGCAAGAAACATGTGCACTCCCAACAGATTGGACTCTTGTTTCTGGATTTTGAAGTTTTAGTCCCAATACACATTCCAGACTAAGTGGTCTCCATGTGCTGAGTACCAAGAAATGTTCCTGGGTTCAAGTAGCTTAAATGTGCAAGCTGTCTGATAATGCCAGTGTCCATCAGGAAAGCACTTAATATTTAAATTTTGGGCCTCATGTTGAAAATTCTATGGGAGTATTCTGATGCACAGCATTAAAGAGTCACCATAAAGTGCTACTAGCATATCACTTTTTTTCTTCAATAGACACAAACCCAATTTCATCAGTACAAAGCTAACTACAAAGATCAGATGTTTTCTTTTCAAGATAAGCTTAAATACACCCTGATACCCTAAATTCATGTTCACATCAGGCAAGTTAATGTTTCTGTCTAGGCTTTGGTAAGTAGGCAGTTTTATTAATGGTTTTATATGTAGTATTACTATAACCAGAAACACATTTATAGCCTGAAAACAGGTTACAAAAGAATAATTCTTAGCTACTCCTTATTTCATAGCCACTTTATTAAAGCTTGCAAGATGAGCAAAGAAAGTGATCCCTCGCCAAAAAAAAATCCTTTCCCCATATTACCTACAATGAATAGTTCTTTTAACTATTGATTAGTTTTGTTCTTAGCCTTTCTGCAGATTGTGGCTTCTGTGCAGAAATTTCTGTATTAAGATTCTAGAGTTAGAAAATAATTATTTCCTGTGCACTATTTTCTCAATATGATTAAATGTAGAACTTGTCTGACAATTAGCACAAACTGTCTCTGTTAGTATTGCATTGTATAAAGATAATTATTTACATAAGTTAATCTATAAGATGAATGTCTGTGGTCTTCAGCACAACTGTAGAAGTCCTTTCCTATTTAAACATTAAAAATTTCCCATTTTAGATTGAAAACTAAAGCATTGATTATCACTTCCTGAAACATTTGGTTTAGGTGATTTATTGCTGGATCACTTGAGATGCCCAATATTAAGGTACAGAAAACTGTCAAGATCCTGATTTTGTTTTAAACAAAAGCTAACATCAGCCTTGGTTTTCAGAAGATGTAATTTTTTTTTCAGATAGTGAAAGCATTACTTTAAATTTACTTCTGCTAGATAGTTTGCATGGTTACCATGCATATTCCCCACCCACCGCCTCCAAATTCTGATGTGTTGTTTTGTTTCTTTATAGAAGTTACCTCTCCCTGTGTTATATTCTAAATCTTCATGATCACTCAATCAGCCTTACTGGCTGTTCAAAACCTCTGATATGACCTTTATCACAAGCTGACATGGGGCAGCAATCACCATTCACTTTATAGCAGCCTTGCAGCCCTGTGGATCCCCAGGATTATGTGTTACAAGATGCTCTGACAGCTGCTCCACAGGCACCAATCTGAGATATACAAATAGGTATTAGCAGTGTGTAATGTCCTCACCATAAAGTGATGGAGGTATACCACACAACCACTAGTTTCTTTCAACCTTCTATTTCTCAGCTTAGCTGGAACTTTTTACTAGCATATATTTTTTGCTGGCTTTTTTCCCCAGTCAGTTTTAAACATTGTACCTATTTGTCTTATTTATTTGCCTGTTGATATTACTTGCCTATTATTTCTATATCTATTATTGTTTCTTCTGCTTATTTATACTTTCATATTTTATTGTGTCTCATTATTCCTTGGCATCAGTGATTGCCTCTTCTGTGAAGCATGTACACCTGCAGTGAATGATTTCCTAAACAGGAATCCCAGAAGCATTCAGGGCTATTTTGTTTAGCTAGGCTTATGCTTCAAAAATATAGTGGCTTATTTTTTACTACAAGTCCCATGTTCAAATTAAATAAAAACAAAGCAACCAAACAAAGCCACAAAACAACTGGTTATGCACATTCAAAGATCTGTTGACTAAATTTCTGGGCTCCATCTTTGGGTCCAGTGGATCAGGATATTTTGAATCCAGTTCTCTCTTCTGTCCAGTAGAAATCACTGCCAGGAGGACCCACACTGCCTTCTGAAGAGCTTACTTACTGTAAGTAATCTTTGAGAGTTCTGGTTCTGTTTTCACACTCCCCATCTTTTTCCAAGGCCTCAGGCAGCAGATTGTGTGATTAAGACAGAAACCTGAATAAATTGGGGCCATTCCTGCTCGTGCCCCGCTGGGATCCCTGCATAGTCAGGAGGGTGCACAGCCAGGGAACGCAGCACTCCGTAGAAAACTTCTAGCTCAACTTCCTGGGGAGCACCACTCAGTGTATGTGCTCAAATATATGGAATTTGATCCTGAAACATTGTAAGATACCTTGCAGTGTGAGCTAACATTTGTTGGTATGTTTCATGTTGAACACAGCTGTGAGAATAAATTTGCATTTAAACTGAGGTCTCATGCTGGTCTGCTGCAAATTGGTGGGTTTGGCTGGGTTTAGTGGACCAGCCAGCAACTCTTTGGCTGCAAGAGAAGTTGCATGTATGTGAGAAGAGCTGAATGGCTGACCATTTAAATATAGTTGAAACAAATTACTTGTAATGGTATCATTAAACATACTGCCATTACAAATTTTGAGAGTTATGCCAAAGGAAGTATTTCTGGTTAATGGGGAACCCACCTTTTCCAGCAGCAGTCAGCTGGCTGAGAGTTTGGCACAGGGATGCTTTAACACACAGAGCTGTGCCACAGCAAAGCTCAGCTTGTTGACTGAACTTTTTATTTTGGGTGGTGACACCATAGCTCTGATATTTGCGTACTTGCGAGTATGGAGTACTTGTAAGAAGAAAAATAGGTGATAAAGACCTTTGTGTTTATCCAGCAGCTGACTGTAACAGGATCTTAATCTGCTTGGTCCGCTTGTACTCCAATGTGTAAAAATCAAAGATAATCAGATCCTCAGAAGCTTCATTTTTTATTACCAGTTACCATACATTATTGTGTGGAGTTCAGAACGAGAATTTCAAGTTAATGTGGACGGTATGTGTATCCTTGCCAGCAGTGGCTGAAGCTGTGGCACTGTTGATCGAAGGACTGCCTTTCCCTAAGCCTTCCAAAACTAAATTAGAAGTTTGACGAGTTTGCAGGAGAAAAATCGTGTGAAACGAGTTTTGCATTTAACTCTGCTGCTCCTGACCTTTCGCTGTTGGGGCTTTCCCTGCTGGTCGCGTGAGTGGGGCCGTACGGAGCAGGACGGATGGCGGCGGCGGCGGCTCCGGGAGGGGGAGCTCCGGGCCCGCCGCTCTCCCCCTCCCGGCTCGCTGCTCGCCTCCTCCCGGCCCTCCGCTCCCGGCAGCCTCCCGGCCGCTGACGGCGCCTGCGGCCCGGCGGCCCCGCCGAAGGACGGCCCGGAGCCCTGCAGGCGAAGCTGTCAGCGCGCCAGGGGAAGGCGCCGCTGGTGGGTTTTGCAGCGGCGGGCTGAACGTGAGTGAGGGTCGCTACAGATGCTGCCTTGCTTTGTCGCCGCTGCGCTCGAGCGGCGTGAGAAAGCCGGTGCGGGAGCCGCACGAGGTTGTAGGACGCAGCTGTTGCTGGAGAAAAACACGCACAGCGTTACATCCCTGCGCGGTGCGGAGGGAGGTGACCCGTGCCGAGGGGCTGCCTCAGCACCTGCGCTGTGCGGAGCAGCCGAGGCGGGGCAGGGTGCGAGGATGGCATCGAGCCCCCGCCCCGCGCCGGGAGCGGCTCCTGCGCTGAGCCTGGTGCGGCTGCCCGAGCGCAGCCCTGGCCTGCGGGACTGAGGGGGCCAGTGCCTCTGGGGCACCGCAGGGCTCTTAAAACTGGCCTCGTGGCTCACACTAATGTAAGTGAGCAACACAAGTATATATATATATATATATATGAAAGAGAGGAGGGAATAGCAATTCATTACTTTAGCAAAAGAAGGAAAAAATATATTTAATTATGAGTATTTTAGACTCAGAACAGGAAGTGCCAATACTGAAACTTCATGCATAACCAGAACTTTGACCCTTGGTTATCTGTGCTGTGATTATTTTTACTTTTTTTCCCAACTATATCAGCATGCTGTTGTGCAGATATGATAGCTCGTGTTGCTTGCAGTCTTGGAATCTAATACAGTCTGTGATTTTTATTTTTATCTGCACAAATCTACACAAATTATTGCAAAGATTTTTAGCTTGAGAGCAGACACTAAGCTCTATTTGCTGCAGCCTCAGAAAGATTAAAGAGAAATGCATGCAGGCAACTAGAAACTCAGCAAGACCCATATTTTCAAGAAGTCACCTTGATTTTTCCCTTAAATATGTGCTTGTATGTTCTGTGTTTTGTTGTGCCATTTTTGGTTATATATGGCAATGTGGTTAAAAAATAATACAAACTGTGATTACATTGGTAATGGGTAGTATTTTAGAAATATACGGAGAAGTTTAAATTTGGTTAATAACATGACAGTGGTACCAAAGCAGTTTAAACAAAATATGCCAGTGGGGAACTGCTGACTCTTGAATTGACAGCTGTCAACTTTTTTATGCTATGTTTTATATGTATTCTATAGAGCTTTTTAAATTAAGAACAAGGCAGTTGCTGAGTGTTTGCTTTTGGAAGCCTCAATATGGCTCTAGATGTCTAAGCTCAATTTAAATTAAATTTTATTTAAAACTTTCATGATACTGAATTTTTCTTTAAATATATCTGATTTCTCTCAGTGTGCAGTTCTTGGAAAGAGAGAGATTACCTGCAAGCTTTAAGGGCTAAATAGTATCAGGTTTAATGTTGGCATTACTGTTTTACCTCTGCTATGCTGTGGTATGAATTACAGCTGGATTACTTGCTGTGTGCATGGATTACCTTCTGCCTCTATTTGTTCTAATGAACTTAAAAGGAGAAAACCAGAAAGTTCTATATCTCTGTTACATTTTTCTAAATGGTTATGAATCTAAGTGAAACTAGAAAACTTCATTAGACTTTTCAGGGAAAAAAACAAAACCTACTTGTTTACTTGAAACCAGTGTTACCTGATAGAGGTGTCTGTCTAAGTCTGTAAAATACTATGGCTGTTAAATGAGCTCTGATTTCTGCAAAGTGAGAAATGTCCCGAGGTATCTAACCAATGTTGCGTTATATTTAATTAAAATATAAAACCAGCATAGAACGATTTGTTTAAAACTCACTATGTACCAGATTTTGACAGATGATTATAAAGAGGAAGACAGAAGTCCTTCAAAAGTAGTCCATGTAACTCTGATGTTTAATAATTTTACAGTTAGCCAGAAAGGGGTGGGAGAGTAAGTAATAATTGCAACTCCTTAACTGGCATAAAATTACTATAAAGAGAGAGGTCCCTGATAAAGGATGAATCAAGACTGCTTGTGAAAGAGGGCTCAGTAGGCCTTTTCAAGTATATTGACTCTATGAGGCTACATCTGGAGACAACAATACACACTGTACTTGCAGGGCAAGAGCAGTCTATTCTAGGAAGCAAATGCTAAAAGACTCAAGGTTGTGTTATACAATGTGCCTGGTATCCATCCATACACTGTAATTCAACCGTGGATTAATACCAGATTGAAGCCAGAGGTGTGCCAGGAATGTTTTGAAAAGGAAGAGGAGCAGAAAAAGAAATTGCATCTCTTTTTGATGCATGGTACGACCGCAGTAGTAACATGCAATGCCTGATACAGCTGCCACACTTCACTCTGGGGCCTTCAGGCCATAAAAGTTCACTGTCCTTTTGTAAGTGCCACCTCAGATGTTCTCTGAAAGTGTTTCATAGTCTGTTGCTAATCAAATTCTTGGCTAGAATTGATATCTTGGAGTGGGAGGAGCAGTAAGGGAGCAGAAAGTTTATGTAAGTGTGGTTCACATGTATGTGCTTGACAGATATGCTGCCGGTTAGCTGGAGGTTACAGGCTGAGTTTTACTGTGGCAGTGGCCCCAGATACTTTGGTATCTTTCCATGCTTTGAGCAGGGCAGTGAGTTTTTTCAGTGAATGAGTGAGTTAGTGCAGTGGTTTTGTTTTTATGGTCTTCCCTAGTTTGATGAGGCTAAGAGGCAGAGGGAAGTGTTGACCTAATCTTGTTACAGTAAACAAGAGGTAAAGACTTCTAAACCTTCTGTTGATGTGATTGTTGAATGTTTAAGAGTCTTTTGTTCCCAGTTGTTTACAGTAATTGAGTCTTTTCCCTTGTAGTGCTTGTGCTGCTGTCCTCATTAGTGTGTATTCCAAGATAAATACCATACACGAGACTTGCAAATACTGCACAGCAGAAGACCTGTTCTCTGGTTTTGTTTGCTGAATGTTACACCTTCCAAAATATTTTAGTCCCTAATACTGAGATTAGACCTCATGTCCTTAGGCAAAACAGCAAAGACAGACAGCAGACCTTTGGTAACTGCCACTGCTATCACTTTTTATGCAGTAGGCATTTAGGGATCTGAAATGTAAGGAGAAATAAGAACAAATAAAACTGCCAGAGTTCTCTCTTAAGTAATATCTATCATAGTGAATGTGCTTTTGAACTGTTTTTTTTTCCTTGAATTACTTTTATTCAGACCTTAAACAACTTAGAAAGTTAAGGGATTTGGGACTAGGGAGGAGGAAAGGAAGGGGGGTAATAAAATTGGAAATTAAGGACCTGCAGATTTCCTCAAGTGTTACAATGATCTTCTGATGGGATAGATAACCCTCTTCTTCTATCTCATCCTGAACTCAGTGATCCTCTGTTTCTTGCTATTTGAAACTACTTGAACAGTTCAGTGTAAATAAAGCTTTTTCTCTCAGTACTTAGATACAGTAGGCAAATCCCGGGGATGATAGCTCAGGCATGGTTAGTTTTGGTTCACTTGTTAGCCATTGCTGGTTAAATCTGCTGTACTGTCTAGCTAACAATTGTCAGACTCAGCAAAAAGCTTTAGAAAAGACTTGCTCTGTGATCCATTTGCCAAATACAGAGTTTAGTTCCTCCTCTGTAATCAAGCTGGAGTCAGTTGATTATAGCTGAGATTTATCATGCCAGTATCCTGCTTGTTGTCCTTTCCCTGTCTCTTTGGTGAAGTGACTCCCATGGCTGGAAAAAAACAAATTGAATCTCAAATTCTTCCAACTTAGAAGTATCTTTTATTATCTCTAAACAGTAGGATTTCTTTCAACTATAGAACATGAATTTGATGAGAAGGGACAACTTCCAGAAGATCATAGTCTCTTCTGGAGTTTGCTGTCTCCTGACAGATGGAGAAAGGTTTCAGTCCTTGAGCAAGAACACAGATAGTCTGATTCAGAGGAAGCAATTGGTAGGTAAGAAATGTCATGTTGAATTTTTTCCATTTCCTTCCCTTTTTTAAATCCACCTTTGTATTTCACTGTCAATTACATTTTTGGCATTGTGGCCAGGAAAACAGCTTCAAGCTGGATTGATATTGCTATGGCTGGGTTTTTCTTGAAGTTAGAAAAGTACTTGTTTTAATTTTCCCCTCATTAGAATATGTCTTTTAAATGACTTAAGTTTAAATGGTAATCTCAAGGGATCTCACAGCTCAGTCCCTCTGCACAGAGGGCACCCCAGCAGTGTTTGAGGTGCCTGCTGTTTGCCATGCTGGCTGATGCCTGGCTCCTGCTTTGTCACCAGTCTCTGGTGCTTGTCTGCACCCAGCTCCTGCCGGAGGCCGCAGCCCTGGCACAGAGTGCAGGAATGCACACGGCCAGCTCGGGCTTGACCCAGCTGGGCCCGACTTCACAAAGCTTCTTGGGACCCAGAGCATGGGGGTAACACTGCCAGGCAGTGCCTTTTTCTGAAGTCTTTGCCATTTTCCCCAGTGCTCTTGCCTTTGGAATGCTAGACAGAAGCAACCCAAGTGACTCACTTTAGATTGAAAAAAGGACTTCACTGTTATGCTGAAAAAAAGATGCTGTGTAATTTTTAAACCCACAGTGTCCCTAGAAGTGTAGGGACATTTGCACCGAGCTGCACCTCTGCTAATGAGCCTAGCTGGAGCTGATTTGTTTCTGCATCTCTGGTACAGATAATCTGACCATGGATAATTGAGTGTTGACTCTATAAATAACCCACTTTGAAATCCTCGTCTTAAAATTGTTTTCTCTTCTTCCTGTTAGCTTCCAAGCTTACTCTCTGTAGTCATTTCTTGGCTGACCAAGGGTTACTCTCATGTCTTGGCACACATATGTCCTATTCATATCTTCCCACCTGAAGTGAAATGTTACACCAAGCATGGTGAAACCAGGTTCTAGCAATATAAAAATCCAGCTAAGTCCTAGTAGGAAGTAATCATCCTAATGTTTTACATATGCTCCAATTGACTCTTGGGGTTTAAACCAAATGACTGACACACATGAAACATTTGATACCTTGGAAAGATACTTATTGCATGTTTCTTCTCAGAGATATCCTCTTACATATATAATAGTTAAATGTCTTCAGGTGAAACTGGTTCATTTATATGGACTTGCTTCAAATCATCTTTGTTTGTTTGCTTCCTGTCCATGTTAAAATTTACAAGAATTGTTCTGAGTTATGCCTTGCTTTAATAAGATTGTTTTTCTATTAGCTTATAGAAAGTAATTAGAATGCCTCATAGGAAAAATATCCTGTGTCTTCAGCTGGTAAGCACCTACAATTTTTTTTTCCAAAAGTTTTTCTAAAATATGGTACATATGTGCTTCTGGGCAGATCCATGGAAAGTTAGAGCCATCCACACTGGGTGACAGTTTATTCAGGACATTGGCAGTGGGAGAAGGGAAAACAGAATTGCACAGCTGTGCTGTCAGAGCAGTTCATGCACCTTGGTAAATAGTTGCGCTGGAACTCTTCTCCCTGTGTCATTCCTGCCACATTGTTCTAAAATAGAGGCAACATCAGGGGGTGAATAAACTTGGAATGCTTTAAATTAAGATCTGCACTCTAATGGCTGTGCAACCTTGGAAAATGCCTTTCTTCACACTGCATCTGAAACACTGACCATGCTTCAACAAACTTTGGAAAACTCAACTTGAAAAAAACTGAGCAAACACCGATCTGACAAAAAAAATCTTATCTATCTATCTATCTATCTATCTATCTATCTATCTATCTATCTATCTAGGTATAGCAGACATTTAATATTGTAGACATAAAAGACTCTCATCATAAGCAATGAAGGTAAATTTATTCAATTATGAATGGAGAAATAGTTTATCCAAAAGAAGTAATTTGTATTATGAGAAGTTCATTGCAGTGATGAATGATCCAGGGGTGCATGAAGAGACACAATATGAAGTAGTTGTCACTTGGACTCTCAGAGGTTAATTTGCATTTATTTCATTCATGTGCAGTTAGGTCTGAGTTTCTTTAGTTTGCACAGTTAGAAGTCATAAATGATGCAAGTTAAAGTGAAAACCAACTTCAGAATTAAGAAGCTGTATGTAAATACAGAACTAAAGAATTTTTTAAAGGGAGAGGAACAGAATAAAAATTCCCTATAAACCCACTTTTTTATTTAGGTATGTTGTCTCTTGAGTTTTTTTCAGTAGAAGGTTAAGAGTTTGGTTTCTTGTTTGTAAGGGCTATTGTATGTAATGAGGGAAACATGAACAAGTGACCTCTTCAGGAATTGTTTTTCCACATTCATTTTGGAGGCTGTGTATTAAGGGGTAATCACTTGTGGTTATTCATGCAGCATTCTAAATAATAGATTTTCTTACCTCTGGCAAATAACGTGCTTGAAAGATGAGTGAACTGATTTATCTAAAATGTCTGGAATGAGGAAATACTCTGAACTGACAGTTATGCTGCTTTTGTAGCAGGTTTTGATAAAGCAAATTGAAACTTAAATATCGACTCATTCAATTTTTAAAAACAAAACAAGTGTCCCTAGCTCTGTATGGTTACCTGGATTTTGAAATGATGTCAGAATATTCCAAGGGAATTCATTTGATGCCTTGGAATACCCATGAGGAGTGGCAACCACAGAGAACCAAGTAAAAACAAATCCTATGTAGATTTTAGCTTGGATTTCCTATAATATTATAATTATTGTAATAATGCTACTAGTAAAAAAAAAATAATAGCAATAAACCTTATGTGATTGTATCTATTTTCTGTTTTGTCTGAGAATTTTTAGTTCTTTGCTGGTTTGGTTCAAAAATCCAAAGTTTCAGCAGTCTTTTGAAAATCAGCAAGTGTGAGGAGACAGCTTAAATAATGTGGCCCAGAGAACAATATTCCATGTGGCAGCAGCACATTTGCAGCTTGTACTGACAGCTGGCACATGCCTACCTGCAGACCAAACAGAGCTCATCCCTTGGGCAGAGGGACAAAGGCTGTGGGTACAGGATGAAATGATGAGGCTGCTGGGGGGCAGATAAGCTCAGGGTAACAGAGATGGAGCAATTTACCATGAATTTATAGAAAAAAATTACTGTGAATTTATAGAAAATAAAAATTCCATTATTTCTGTGCTTAAAAAACAACTTGTTAAGGAGCACATTGATTTACCAGGTGCTGGGTTTGGATCCCAAGTAACAGAAAAAGCCAGAAGGTTTAAACAACAGCTTATATGCAAGTGCTGCAAAGATGTTCTTTTGGGCTCATTTCAGTGAAGTTACTATTTCTCTAGAAGTTATTTGTATGGAATGATAAAATAAGATAATAGTAGGAGATCTTGATATTGAATAAAATCTGGTACCATGTTTTTCACAGAGCCAGGTGAAGAGTATGTCACCTAAAATTGATAGCCTGTTTTCTCAGAATCATAATAGAGCATTGGTTTTTTTTCCAAACCACCTCACTAGTCCCATCTCACTCTGCAATGGGTAATCTTTTCTTAACAGTAAAAAGGAATGACATTATACATTTTTGGATTAAGTAAAACATTAAAGAAACATTGAACATTTCTGGTTTATGATAGATGAGGGGAAACATTTAATTGGTTCTTAAAGCAACTATGCACATAAATTACTTTATTTTGTTATTGTTATGTAAATATAGTTTAGGGAAATAAGTAAAGAGGGAAATAGAGATGCAGTGAAATATTTTTCCTCATAAGTATAAATGAAGAAAAATATGTGTCATTAGATGACCTTGAATGTGAAAGATCTGCCTGAGGGAACGGGTCTATTACATGGTACAAAAAATGAGAGAATGACAATACTAAATTTTCCTCTATTTTGCAACAATCTGGAGTGTCATTATTTAAGTCGGGTGTTTGAATAAAAGAATAGATTATTGTTTATAAATTTGTACATTTAGCCAATATAAATAAAAAGAAATAAAAGTTTTCTCATATAAAATCACCCACAAAATTCTGATTTGTTGGCACTATTTACCTTTGACAGTACTGTGGCTTATTGCTAGAAATATTTCAGCATTTCACCTGATATGTCTCTCCTAAGTTTAGGGCTGATAATGCATTTCCATCCTCCAAGTACAAAAATAGTGGGAGTGTGGGTCAGCAGGTAAGATACCCATGCAAAAGGCTGGTGAGGGCTGTCCTTGTGGTGCTGGACACAAGGTTTGAGGTGGTATTTAGCTCAGACTCTTGTTTCATGTTGGACTTAGCTGAGCATCTCCTCCAGCAGAATGTGAAATTTTTGTGCATAAGCTTTCCTTGCTTTTCTTTGGTAGGCTGTCACTTGGGTACAAAAGTGTGTACCCAAGATTCACTTGCTCTGTTCTGGGGATTTTTGGCCTTGCTGAGCTGAGAAATATAGAGATGAAAATTGTCATTTTTTTCTGCAGTAGCAATGTGTCAGATGGCAAATGCTGGTTACACGTGTAGAATTGTGTCATTACAGGAATGATGAATTCCTACTTAAGTCTTCAATTCCTTTTTTAATCAAGTTAATACTCTAAATCATTAATATCCCCTTTTATAGCTGTAGAAACAGACCTTGGCACTACAGTTAAATCTAGGTCTTCCTGCTCAATGATGTGAAGACTGACATTGTCACCAGGGCAGGGGTATTCACACTTCTGATGTTTTTCTGTCTGTCTGATACTTCAGTGATACCTTGGAGCTTCATCTTTCTATCTCAGAATCCTTATGAAAGAAGTAGGCAAGTACCCAGAAGCTTCAGTTTACATTTAGAATAATTAATTGCACTATTTGAAGCATTTTTTGGAGTTCCATTTGACCCTTCTTTCTTTTCATGCTTTTTAGTTACGAGGAATAATAGTGTTCTGGGAAGTGCTGTGTATGGCTCTTTATGGAAATATTGCCATTTTTTAGATATTTGGCCACGTAAATGTAAAATAGTGATAGTCTAGAGATTATTTCTCATGTGTTTTATCCTGACAAATGCCAGGTTACTCCATAAATAAAAGAATTTTCAGGAAAACATCAAGTTCATCCTACTGTGTTGTACACAAACACTCTCCTTCTTTCCTGGCTCAAGGAAGTAAAAATTCAGTGTCCTCTTCTAAATATACACTTGTGGGTTTTGCTGCTTTCAATTTTGCACTTTGGTTCCTTTCTGCAGTTACTTGAGTTGTATCAACAATTATTAAAAAAAGAAAAAAGAAAGAAAAAAAAAAAGCCCTGCAGCCGTTTTCAGCTCGTGTTGTTCTTGGCACAGGTTCAGTTCTGGTGTCCAACTGGTAGGACCGAAACTTGGTGCTTAACAAGTGCCTGTAGTCAAAACAGTTGGTGTGAGGGAGCAGAGATGTGTGTTTGCTGCGGCAGGTCATCTGCCGGAGTTCCCCCCGTGTGCAGAATACCTAATCACGCTGCTGTGCTCCTCTGACGGCGTCTGTGGCAATGTGAATCGCTTCACGTTCCAAAAGTACATGTTTACAGTCGTCGTAGAATCAGATTAAGTTGGCAGCCTGCTCCTCTCTGTAAGTGGCTCAGTTTACATTTCTTCTTCTAGCAGGATGTTTTGCATAATTTTGCTGATCCTACTCACTTGTAGACTTTGTGAAATGGAGAATGGTTTTAGTGGGTTTCTGTCAGAAAGCGAAGCTTGTGTTTATTGTAAATAAACACCAGCGGAACGGTGGTTATTTTAGCACTTGATAATTTCCCAATTATGTCATTTGACCTGGAATGAAGCTTGTGATTGTTGAGCAGTGTTTTATGCAGCAGATCAGTCCGGGGGTTGGAGCTGGCAGTTTATTTCCTTTGTCAGTTTACAAGAAGTATCAAAATGAAACCGACTGTGCTGTTTCCTTTCCAGTGCGCAGTGCAAGAAGGGTGGAACGGTTTGCGGATATTATTTCCAAACTTTTTCAGCTGGACTTGGAATAGTGTTTTGTCAAAAAAGCTGGTAAAGTTATCCTTCAATCTTGCAACATTATGCTGTAGTTTGCTAACATCAAATACAATTTTAGTTTTGTTTAACCTCACGTACCGGGTTTTGCTAGTGTTTTTTCAGACTGTGGCTGCAAAATGAAAGTGCTTACAAGGTGTTTATGAATTCTTGTTATGAACCAGCTGCCAGTTCCTGCAAGATGACACATTTCTGCAAGAGTCTAGGTTGTTCATTTTCTGGTTGCTGGCTGTTGCTTTTCGGGCATGTGTGGGTTTTTTTCTGTTTTGGTTTTATTAGGATTAATGCCAAGTACTTTTGCAAACTTTGAACTGGGATCAGTACAAGGTGGTAGGTTTCATTTACCGTTTATTGAAATTGTAAGTATACATTGCTCAACTTTGCACAGTGAAAGGCTGTGCAACAAAGCACCTCAGGTTATAATGTAAATAGAAAAACTGTAATTTGTGCTAAGGCAGTGTGAGTTACTATGAGTAACATCTTCATCAACAAGACTATGAGATACTAAATTTCATTACCATCTGCCTAAATATTGTAAATGGGGAGTAACAGTATTCATATTGTTTTAAGGGCAGTTGGATCAGTTACTTTATGCTATTCCAAGTAAAAGGACCATGAACTCAAGTGTTGTGTGAGTTGTGATGAATACAAGGTTAAAAAGGAGTTTTATTATTCCATAAATGTTTACTAGCAGTAAATAACTTTCTTACCTATCAGAGTTTTAGCAATTGAATTTTGTTTGTTTTTACCAAGTGTAATATCAAGCTATAATTCATAACACTGGGTCTCTGAGTTTTTCATGGGTCAACCTAAAATTGATTTTTACTTTGGGCCTCTTGTACACAGGAAGTCAAATCATGCTGTACAAGAGTAGTGTTTCAAAATGACTCGTGCTGACAAAGTTTTAGTGTCTGTCTTCTGACAACATGAAGGGCTTTTTTTTCCTTTTTTGTTTAAAGTATCTGAAAAAAAAGAAAAAAAACCACTGAGAGATGAAAGACATATCTTTCTCTATGCTCAAATTATATCCTTACATTTTTCCTCCATGATTGTCTGTCATATGGATGGAGAAGGCACTAACTGGGGCAAAAACTTTTCACTTGATTTGGTCAATTTTGAGTAGCATATGTTGGATGAGAATGTGGATGCAGGTGGGATATACTAAGAAATGGGTTTTTGTTTCTAGTCCAGATAAGAGATAATCTGCAGTTTCAGGATCACATAAAGATCTTTTTTGGTAGGAAACTGCAATGTTTGACATGTTTTATGGGCATCATATTTGCTGTAGTGTCATTGTTAGGTTTGCTGAGAGCCGAGTGCTTGATGTTGCATATAAGAGTCAAGGCAAAAATTGGAAAAGAGACTTTCTACTCAGAATGTGGCTTTGCCTCATTTTCCCACACGCTGTGCTTGTGGCTCTGGAGCTTGTGTTGCCCCTCTATTGCTTTGCTTTTTTTGCTTATGATTAGAAGATGTGGCGTTTCCTGCAAAACAGCTGCTAGTATTCCCTGGTGACCCATCAGAGAGGATCCAGTGGAATTACAGATTTAAAGGCAGACCTGGAGGACTTTGGCAGCTGCAGCAGAGATCTGGGGAAAGGCAGGGCGTTGCATTGTGCTGGAGGCAGGAAGGAGGATTAAAAATGGAGTATAAGGGCATAGGAGAGAAGCTCTGGAGATTCAGGGACTGGACTGTTAGGTCTCCAACAACATAAGGACTTCACATCTACAAACAATTCAGATTTGGCTGAGAAAGTTGGACTATATCCATGTTTCCATAGGACATGGAGAATCTCCTGGAATAGTTTAAGATCATTTGCAATGCTACTGATGCAGAGTTTGCAATGCCCCTTAGAACTATATGGAGCACCAGGCTTTCGGACAAGATATTGATCTGAAATTGATTCTATAGAAAGTGAGGTAATTCAGTAAGAGTGTTAAACTTTCCTCTGAGATTAATGCCATTAATACCTTAACTGTTTGACAGCAGAAGTCACACATTCCTTGTCACTTGCTTGCAGTGGCCACGCCGAGACAGCTGAGAGGTTGCAGAAAGATTAATGTGGTAAAGAGAATTGTAACTTTGATTGTGCTCCTGTGCTCTTGGATTTGACAGCACCTGGTATTTAGAAACAAAACAGAATATGTGTTGTTATTTATGGGGAATGTAAGCATTCATTTGGAAGTATTTAAATAAATCAGAAAATTTATCTTTTAAACTGGAGCATGTATTCATAGCATTGCTGAAATGTGTGCAGAATTTAGGTTAGTATCTTACCAGTGATGATAACTGGTTTTCCAGTTGCCATGCTGCATTTAATCATTTCTAGGGGCACAAACTTTCATTCTTCTTTATTTTCATCAATGTCCACTGGCTGTATCACTGGTGTATGTGAATAGGGACAGCCATGTCCACAGCTGTATGAATACAAGTTCACCTGCTTTACTAGATCTAATCTGTCTACACAGGAACTGCAAATGATCATAGAAAGTGTTACACAGATAGCTGATTGTCTCCTGAATATGGTAGTATGTGAATATTTAATTTTATCACAACTGTTTGATGTGCAAATGTCTTTTATTCACACATTAATCTATTGCTTAGGCTGTATAATAATAGATTTGGATATTGTGTGTCATTCCTTTTACATGTGTAAAATAGGAGCAGACAAATTAGTAAAAAATGTTTAAAACAGATTTGACCACAAAAGTCAATTTGACAGAGGAGACCACCACCACCCTGGTTTAAGCAGTTGATTTTGACAGCTGACAGCCCTTTTTTTGTCATATATTCCCATTATTTCTCTGAAACATATTACCAGTATCTAAGGGTGATTGACTACCATATACATTGTAAGGAATGAAGAATTAAGAGGCAACTTGATAGTTCTTGAGAAGGAATATCCACCAATATTTAGCTACAATTTATGCACTCACCATTGAGATTTGTCTGAGAATTCACACCTTTGTCAAATACAGCCTCTTGCAAGCATGCTTGCCCAGCTCAGGAGTTTGTGCCCCTTTGGAGGGAGTTGCTCTTCCAGCTCTCCACTCTGCCATACTTGCATGGTGTTGCTGCCATCTTCTTCTGCTGACATTGAAGTGACATTAACTTTTGTGAGGAAATGCACAGATTTTACCCATCCAGGCAGTGTCTCAGAACACCTCTGGTTGTGTGGCACTGGCTATTTACATTCTTTCTCCTGTAGGACTTTGCAGAGGTCACAGTTTCCATTTCCATTCTAAGAAATTTGAAGAAAATCTGTCTCAAATGTGTATTGGAGTCTGTCTAAAAGGTAGAAGACTTTCTGTAGCCATGTTTTGGGGGAAAAGAGGAGTTTCAGAAATTAAAAGGAAATGCTAATTATAGCAGTCAGTTCTGATCACAAGAATGACCACCAGTCAGTATCTTGAACATTCATCTTTCCAGAAGATTAATTTTAATAAGAGTAATACATTTAATTTCTAAACATATCCATAGGTCTCATATTGAAGACACAGTTTACTAGAAAGCAGTCAGGTTTAAGAAAACCAGTAGCTGTGTTGAAAATTGGAGTAATTAATCCTAAGTTTATATAGTATGTGTGTGGAAAACATGTTTTCTCTCAAGTTTTACTTTATATACAGCTTGATTTTGTTGGTAGCATAGCATTTCCTTTTCATCAGTCGTCCTTAATTAATGGGAAAGTTGCAAATTTTGATTAGCCTACTTAAAATTGATTAAATAGGTGCTGAGAAGATTGGTAAATCTTGAAACAATAACTATTATTTAATAAAAGAAATAGCTTGTGAATGGAACTATGCATTTCAGAATCAGATGTGTAGCTTATAAAGGTGTTACCACAAATATGAGGTGAAATGAATGTAAATCCACTGCATCCTGCAAAGGAGTTTTAAAGGCAGAGGCTGCACACTGAAGTGTGTGGTAGGGTGAGAACTGGCAAATGATAGGAAACATTTTGGGAGTAAGGATAGATTCTTTTGTATTTGAAAAAAAATTAAGACTGTTTTGCTCTTCAGTTGCTGGAGAATCTGGAGGAAATTCCAACATTGGTAATTAAAGAATGTGAATGTGAAGATATGGAAATGCTTGATTTTAAATAAAAAATTACTTTATTCAGTCATTTGAGATCTAATAGAAACATTTTGGAAATTTTTTAAGCATTTCTCTTTGTTCTTGAGGTATTTGCGTATTGCAAGTTAATCATGGATGAATCCTTCTGCTACTGGCAAGTTTTTACTTGTGAGGATGCCAGACAAATTGTCATGTTTTGATTCTCTGTGGGAAAATTTTCCTTAGGTGTCCTTGAAATATCAAACTAGCGAGTGCGGGGTTGATGATGCAAATACAAAACCTTCCCATGTAGTACAGGTCACTGGTGCTTCCTTACCCTGCTCTTGGTTGACTGTGTGATGGTGGTCAACTCAAAGAGTAGCATCCACTTGGATTCTTCAAGTTAAGTGCTGAAGGCTTCAGACAAAGAAAAATTGCTGCATGTTGAATGAGAAACTCCAGCTTGTCTGAAGTACTCAGCCTATGCTTACATTCTGTTCGCTGTATTTGTTTACTATGTTGGTTCTGGGGGTGCCTTTCTGATATCTGATCCCTGCTGTGGTCAGGCCCTTGGTGTTTGGGACCAGCACACTGCAGTCAGTGCCAAGGAGCCAGGCCCTGCTGACCGGAAAATTCCTCTTCCCCAAGCCCCTCCGTGCCACCCGCCGCTGCCTTTGGCTAGGGAGCACTGGGGCTGGGTAAGGGGTGCTTCACAAATGGGGCCAACAGCACTGCTCAAGGTTTACAGCACCCCTCAAAAATCTTACAGCTCCTGTCTCTTGTAGGATTTTGTAGCTGTGCTGGAGTTCACAGCACACGCCTGTTGTTTGCTGCACACTGGTGCAGCCGGCTGGCAAAGCACTGGCACTTCTAGCCTGGAGAAAGATGTAGTTAGTAAAGAATGGCCAAAACAGTCTTTTTATTTAACAATAGGAGGGATAGGACATTTATATTTTAAAAAATACTAATAATGACCCAATCAAAACAATTTCACTGAAGCCTGGTTGTCTTGTGCGGGATCAGTCAGGCCTTGCTTTTTTGCAGTGCTTGAGAGGCCTCTGGTGTGAGCGTGAGCAGTGCTGACCTCCAGATGCCACATTTGTTACTGAGACATGAATCTCCTGGGTTTTTTGCACATGCCATTTTCTCTATGTGGAAAAAGCCCCAAACTTTTTACCCTGAATGGTGCTTGGAGATAACCAAGTGAACCAGGCAGAGCCTGCCTCTCTGGCAGGGCTGGGAGCTGCGTTCCAGTCTTCCTGTTGTTTTCCTACAATTTCTCATTAAAATTGAAACAAGATAGTCATAAAGTAAACTGCCCAATAACCAGGTCAGATGAATTCATCATAAACCATTTTAGGAGCAATCACATATCTGTCACAGAGCATTTTACTGAGTTGTGTTAGCTGTTACATACTCTCCTTTCTTCTTGGCATGAAAGACTTGGGACACCAAATGCAAATTTTCTGATAGATTATTGCCATTTATTTTACTATTTTTTACTTTTTTTTTTCCAGAGCGTTTTATGAACTTTATGAACTGACTTTTGTCTAATTATCATTTGATTTGATTACATTCACAACAGTAATGAACTGGTGTTCTTTGGAGTGATGAAAATCATTGTACCTGGCATAGAAAAGAACAATTTCCTCTTTCCCAACTTGTATTTTTAATTTTAACCAATGACATATTGTAAAATTAATTCCTTTTCTGTTACAGAACGAAGACACAGTTCAATGTGTAAACCTTCCCCTTCTCCAGCTTCTCCAGCCTGTAATTCCAGGACATCCCTAGTACAGATGAAACCGAAATCCTGTATCAGCGGCCATAACCCTGTCAGCAGCAACTCAAAGCCATTCAAAACGCCCAAAGACAATCTACTTACCTCCAGTAGCAAACAGCACACAGTCTTTCCTTCAAAAGTGTCACGGGATAAACCATGGTAAGTACCAAAATAATAGTTACCAAGGATGTTGGTGTTCAGAATATCTACATATATATATATATATATCTATAACAATAGTTTAAAAAATCCAAATTCTCATATTACCTAAGATTACAGTTTAAGCTTGTATATTTCTAAGGGAGGAAACTGGCATATTTTTTAATGAAGAAAAAGCAATTATATATAGGAAGTGCAAGAAGGACTGAATTACTTTTTCAATGTTCCATCAGATGTGTTTTTCTAAGAGGCATATAGCAAGTGAGGTTTTGACCCAGTTTGCTATCTATAAGGTTCATCTTCCATTACACTATCAGCCCTTAGAACTGATGCTTTTAAACAGTTTAACAGGATAATTTTTGCAGAGTTCTTAATATTGGCTTAACTGATGTTCATGAAAACTTACTGGTTATAGTCAATTATCTTCAATAGCAGCTGCTTTTGGAGTTCATTCTGTGTTTTGATAATGTTTGATGCCTTATAAGATGACAAGAAGATTCTGGCTGCAAAAGTCACTATTTTGGGGGTGTCTTACATCATGTACTGTGATATATGTACACATACAAGCTTTGAGACTGCCGTGCCCATCCTC